>NC_048595.1:339137755-339809491 GCF_003668045.3 Cricetulus griseus | reverse complement strand
GGGAGCCCCCATGGAGGGCCCTACCATCTACGGGGAGCAGAGGGGGTAGGGGACTGGTGGAGTTTAGAGGGGAGGGGGGAGAGGGAGAAGGGATTGAAATTATAATTTTGTGAAATTATAATTTTGTAAAAATTAAATAAAAAAACCAACGAAACAAAAAACAAAAAAAATTCATAACATTTCAATTTACTTGGTATTCAGAACTACTTCCATTGGTAAGGAGTTTTTCCCTCCTCTTATCTCCTCAGATTATGGAGACATTTAGGGTATTTATTGTCAGACTATGGCATCTACTTTACAATAGGAACATATTTCAGTATGTAGATGCCATGAGCCTTGGAGGAATCCCGGCATCTGAGAAGATGGAAACATATTTAACAATTCTCAAAATCTAAACAATGTAGTAAGTTAAAAAAATGCAATGATCCAGGCAGTGGTGGCATGTCTTTAATTCTAGCACTCAGGATGCAGAGGCAGAAAAATATCTGAGTTCCAGGCCAGCCTGGTCTACAAAGCAAGTGCCAGGACAGCCAGAGCTATACACAGAGAAAAACTGTCTCAAAAAACCAAACCAAACCAAACCAAAACAAAAAATCCCCAAAACATACAATGAGTCTATTTTACACCAGCAAGTGGGGAGTGGTGTATAATTAGGAGAATCCTTGCTTAAGTCACTTTTTAACTCATTTATCTCTTCAATTCTTTTACTTTGGTTACATTGAAGACATACATGGTTCTAAAAATGGAAATATACTAATTCATTTTATAAATGTTATTTATGTATGTTAAATACTCTGTGACATCAACTAAGTATAAATTCAGAATCAAGCACTCTTGGTCCTAGAGTTAGTGATTTCTACAGTGCCCTATGTAGTAGCTCTAACAAAGTGTGCATGTAGCAGAGGAATAGATCTGCTACATACTGTTACAGAGAGTATTTCTGAAATAATGTAATCAATTTTAAATTGTTTGACGTCTTACACAAAAAATTCTGGATAAAAAGATTTCTTCAAACAATTCAATCAGGGAATGATGAAAGACATCAGAAAAATGAAAGCATTGTGAAGAATAAGTTTTCACTAAAATAAGCATTTTGTCTTTTTAATCTTTGTGTTCAGACAGAGTGCTGTGGTGAGTAGGGAAATAATGGACAAATTAAGCTTGGAGTATTTACATGATGAGAGCTTCTAATATTCTAAAGTAACTTTTAAGAAAGTGTGTGTGTGTGTGCACGCGTGTGCACATGTGCATGAGTATGCACGCACATTCATATGTGAATGCTTACGTATTTGATTTTGAGACAGGGTCCTTAGTGGTAATCCAGACTGTCTTGGAACTCATAATCCCCCTGATTCACCTTCCTGGTTGCTGGGATTACCATCACATTGCACACATTTGTACACTGACATCTCTGATGACCTCTGGTAGATGCATGAAAACTCATTTAAGTATTTCTTTCTTATAAGTTTAAGGCATGTTAAGTATTTCTTTCTATCATCTACCTATTCTATTGTTTCTATCAACAGCTCATATATGTACTTTGTGAAACACATACTAGTAATTCTATTGGTTACATGTCTTGGGTTGAAGCTGCTAAATAATGCAAATATTTTTTAATTTGATTTTCAGGTACTTATTAGGAATTTTTACCTATGTTAATTTTAATGTTTTATTTAAATTAGAAAAAAGCTTGTTTTACATGTCAATCCCAATTCCCTTTCCCTCCCGTCCTCTCCTGCACTCCACTAACACCCTACCTATCCAATATCATTTCTGCTTCCCAGGGAGAGTGATGCCTTCCATGGGGCTTCTTTAGAGTCTGTCATATCCTTTGGGATAGGGCCTAGGCCCTCCCCTTTGTGTCTAGCCTGAGGGAGTATCCCTCTATGTGAAATGAGATCCCAAAGACCATTCCTACACTAGGGATAAGTACCGATCTACTACAAGAGACCCCATAGATTTCTGAGGCCTCCTCACTGACACCCGCATTTATGGGGTCTGGAATATTAACTTATGCTGGAGAGGATGTGGAGAAAGAGGTACACTCCTCCACTCCTGGTGGGAGTGCCAACTTGTACAGCCACTTTAGAAATCAGTATGGCGACTCCTCAGGAAAATGGGACTCAGCCTACCACAAGATCCAGTAATTCCACTCTTAGGGGTATACCCAAAAGAAGCACATTCATACAACAAGGACATCTGTTCAATGATGTTCATAGCAGCATTATTTGTAATAGCCAGAACCTGGGAGCAACCTAGATGCCCCTCAACTGAAGAATGGATACAGAAAATGTGGTACATTTACACAATGGAGTACTACTCAGTGGGGGAAAAAAAAAACAATGGAATCTTGAAATTTGCAGGAAAATGGATGGAACTAGAAGAAACAATTCTGAGCAAGGAAACCTAGTCACAAAAAGACAAACATGGTATGCATTCACTCATATATGGATTTTACACATAGAGAAAAGGATTACCAGCCTATAATCCACACCACCAGAGAAGCTAGGCAACAAGGAGGACTCTAAAAGAGACATATATGGTCTCCCAGAGAAGGGGAGAGGGACAAGATCTCCTGAGAGAATTAGGAGCATGGGGAGAGGGGAGAGGGAGCTAGGAGAATGAGAAGGGGAGAAGAGGAGGGATGAGGACATAAGTGAGCAGGAAAGTTGGGTAGGGTGAAGAATAGAGGAGAGCAAAATAAGAGATACCATCAAACAGGGAGCCAGTATAGGTTTAAAGCAAAATCAGGCACTAGGGAAATGTCCAGAGATCTACAAGGATGACACCAACTAACTATCTAAGTAACAGTAGTAGAGAGGCTACCTTAAATGCCCTTCCCTGATAACGAGATTGACGACTAACTTACATACCATCCTAGAGCCTTCATCCAGCAGCTGATGGAAGTAGAAGCAGATACCCACAGCTAAAAATTGAACTGAACTGGAATCCAGTTGCAAAGAAGGAGGAGTGATGAGCAAAGGGGTCAAGACCACGCTGGTGAAACCCACAGAAACAGCTGACCTGAACAAGAGGGAGCTCTTGCTCCCCAGACTGATCACTGAGAAATAATGTAAATATTTTAACACTGCCTCCTAATTCTATTTCCAGTTGTAGCAAGATTTTCCCAAGTGGCCATCAGTAGGGACATTTCCAGGAGTGGCTAATTCGATCTTTAAAAAGCCAACAGTTTCTCCAGTTGGAAGCAGAAGTAAGAGAGATTGAGAGAGAAGGATAATTTGACTTGTCTCCATTGGCCTTATGATCTAAAACTCTATATACAGTGAAAATGTATCTCGGGAGCTGATGGTGGACACTGATGACAGCCAGTACAGAATTCAAACCTTAGTTCTACAACTTCAGGGATTTGAATTTTGCTAGCAACCCAGATGAATGAGGAAGTGACTTCCCCCAGAGCCTCCATTGGAACTCAAGCCTTATGACCCTTGATTTCTGCCAGTGATACCCTGATCTATGCTATGTCAGATGTCTGCAGTACAGAAATGGGAACTAAGGCCTGGTTTTATTTCAAGCCTGTAGATTTTGACATTGCATTATGCAATAACAGAATCTGATAAATAAGGGTTCCATGTTCTTATTTTAGTAGCTGCTGCAACATTTTTCAAAGTAGCAGTTTATATTCTCAGCAGCAG
The DNA here is from genome assembly GCF_003668045.3 of Cricetulus griseus. Taxonomy (NCBI): domain Eukaryota; kingdom Metazoa; phylum Chordata; class Mammalia; order Rodentia; family Cricetidae; genus Cricetulus; species Cricetulus griseus. The sequence goes on along the minus strand of NC_048595.1, from coordinate 339,805,838 downwards.
TGAATCAGCATGGCGTGTGCCCCACATCTTGGTCATTCCTTGTTTTGTCAGTTTCTTTTTTGCAATCCTAGTGTGCTTGTGTGGCTTTTTATTACAGCCCTTGGCTCCATCCCTTACTTTTATATATTCTTTAAGAGTTACCTTAAGCTGCCCCACTTACTGATTTCTCATCAATGATGTAATGAAAATCTGTGAGATATGAAAGAACTGGTGCTGTGCAAGGAAGGCTAGACTTAGTTTTAAAATGAAAATGCAGGATTTGCAGCCTTACAATTTTCTTCAAGTAATCTTTATGTATTTATACAAAGAGCATCTGGATAGGCTCTTTAGGTTTGAAGTAGCAATGAGGGACACCACTATTAAATTCACTGATATGCTAATGTCACACTCGTTATCTTTAGAGAACACAGGAGTTTGGATTTAATCAATACCGTTTTAATTTATTTGAAAGCCTGTTTTTGTTCTTGTTGTTCTCTGAAATCAATTCATAGTGGTAATAGTGCAGTCATAGAATATAATGATGCATATTTGATTATATATGTATAGCTATTAATCATTAATGAAATAAACTAAAGTGAAATGTAGTACTCAGTCTTTTGGGGGAAAATGAAAATAGTTTTAATAAGCCATACCATCCCTTTCTCAGATCTAGCCAGCTTTCTCTTTCTCTCACTTCTACTACTTTCCCTCCAAAACTAAAATTAAAAAAAGCAATTCTATGAGCCAAACACAAGCAGTCTTATGGGAGTCATTATTTTAATCATATAGAAATAATGAAATGGTCTTTTTCATTAAAAAGTCACAAATTAAATTTTAGCAATCCTTCAAGTGAAGTAATGTGGTTATTTATAATTTTAATTGTGATTGGTTTATGTTAAAATACTATTTGTCTTTTTATAAATATAAAAACTAAGTTTAAAAGAGCCTTTACCCTTTCATTTAACATATTTGGTGTGTTTTACTTTTTTAGGAAAAAGGGTTCCCAAAGAGGTTTTAGATCATGGCAATGACCATGTTATATCACACATCTACAGAATCTCATGTTTATTCCAAGTCTAATATCCTTTGGCTATTTTTTCTTTTTAGATACTTCCTAGTCACCAATGTTGTCCCACAGTCAGTTCACTGCATCTTTTTGTAAGAATAATGAAATCTGTAATGTTTTAATGTGCTAAGTATTTTCCTTCCCAGTGGAATATAGGACCATCCCTACTACAAAATTACACTAATTTATCCTTTTTGCCATACTAGTCTTAAAGATTACACCCTCCCACATAAAACCTCCTTCTGAGAGAGTTGCATTTTAAGGATCAAGCATTTAAGAGAAGAATGGTTTTATAGAAATTGGTAACTGTCCCCCTCTCTTCTTTTAGAAGTTATGTGTATTTGTATGTGACTGTGTGCATATTGGTGCCTGTGAAAGAAGAAGCATTGGATCTTCCTGGAGCTGGAACTACAGGGGGTTCTGAGCTATCACGCATAGTGCAAGGAACCAGCTCTTATGATTTGCAGAACAGTGGATGCTCTTTGTTTCTGAGCCCCCACTCCCACCCACTTCACTTCTGGTGTTATGCTCTTTCATCTATTATTATTCTCTGCAGTCCAAAAACTTCCCTGAGCAATGCTTTTGAAGTAGATCTACTGCCAGCTAGCACTCCTCATTTCTTTTTCTCTGGGAATGCCCAGGTCATCTTCATTCATGCAGGGTATTTCACTCATAACATTCTTGGGCTTCCTTTTCTCAGATGACTATCCACTGCCCACTGCTAACATGTCACAGTCACACAATTTCCAGGTTTAGTGGAAAGAAAAAAAAACCTTAAACACAGAAACAGGTTTTGGGACCCTACACTACAGTGCAGCTGCAAATTTACTGCAGACCAAGTTTTCCTCCTTGGAAACTGACCTCTGCTGCAGTCTTAGTCATGATGTTTCCTGTCACTGACATTTTCTCTAAGAAAAGAGGAACAAGACTGGGAAAGTAATAAACTATCCCTCCTCCAGGTGTTAGGAGTTGCCTCTTCTTCTTCCCAAAGCAAAACTCAAGCTTCTCTTGATCTCTCTCCATGCTTGAGCTATCTCAGTGCTCAGCTACTGTTTTTCATTGTAATTGTACTGAGTTCTAGGCAGGAGACACCACAGGACGAAAAGCCTCACAGAAGATCAGGGTTGTGTTGAAGTCTGCTGTGCTTCCCATCTGTCTTCTTACGTTTTCTTCCACGTTCTCAATAAATCACAATGCATCCTGTCCACATATTATGCTGTTGTTTTTTGTGCTATTCTTAACCTTCTTAATATCAAAATTACACTTGAATCACAGTGGCTTAGGAAACAGACTATTGTTATCCTAATTTTGGCCAGTTTGATGTATTAGGATGTATTAGATAAGTTTGTATCAATTGTTTTTTTAACACATAATACAATGTCTAGCACATAAAAAGAATTTAAGAAATTTAGATAAAAGAATTGGTGGGGTAATGAATAGCAAGAATCCACCATTTAACATTATCTAGGCAATTACATTCGTAGGATATGGCCATTTTAGCAGATTCATAAAATTCTATTGAGTATTATACTTTGGATTAGAATCCAGGGAAACAGACAATGTTCCTCAGCCTTTAAAATGAATGGTTCTGTTTCCCTCAAATGCTGTATACTGCAGTCTTAATCCCTCACATTGATGGTGGTCATCATGACAGATTAGAGCTCCTTAGCATCACCAGAGAGCTTGAATCATAAGAATGACCATGCCCATGTACCAATTGAAGATTCTCAACCTCTAGAACAGTTGTCCTCAACCTGTCTGTCATGATTCCTTTGGGGTCACATATTAGATATTGACAGTACAATTCATAACAGTAGCAAAATCACAGTTATGAAGTAGCACCGAAAATAACTTTATGCTTGGGCAGTCACCACAACATGAGGAACTGTATTAAAGAGTCACAGCATTAGGAAGGTTGAGAACCACTGCTCTAGAACTATGAAAAAACAAATTCCTGTTTTTATTTTTAAATCATATTGCCTGTGTTATTCTTTTTAGTGAGACAAGCTGACTATAAAAAATGAGTTTTAGTAGCTTGTTAAAGATCCTAAATTGAAGTTATGTGTACAAATCAGTGATAGGTATTCTTCTAGGTCTTCTTGGACTTGATGTACTTTCTTTAAGTTCAACAAATGTTTAATACAAACTGACATAGTCACTAAACTAAAATATAGTCTCATAAAAAGAAGCATATTTTTTTATAGTTGAAACATTTATTTACATTTCATATACTTTTATTGTATAGGTTGAATTATGCTGTCCTAGAAAATAAACCCAATACCAATAATATGCTAATATGAAAATTAGCAATGTAAAATATCCTGTCCAGAAAATAAAGGAACATTTTTCATGAAAAATATGCATGTAAATTAGCTAAAGTTATTTTTATTAAGTTTTTATATGACAGTTTGAAACAATGGCAAACGGACAGTCATGACATGAGAATAACCTGAAAACAAGCAGTTGATAAGTTTCTCATGTGAGGGACATTTTATATCTATGATTAGGGGAAAACCATAAAGCAGAAACATTATATAAACCTCCCAGGCATTTATATGAAGCCTAACTAGAAAGCTTGTGGGGTGGGTTAAGGAAGTTTTTCATCACTACTATAAAACCTAATTATATTTTCTTGTGTTTAGGTTTTCTTGTGCCCTTTTGATTTTGTTCTTAGATGTTAAGTTTCCAAAGTACACTGAGGGAAATAGAGCACTCTATTAAGATCCCACACAAAGTAACAAATTGAGTAATAATTAGAAAGTTAAACTATACCACCCACTAATAGCCACCAAATGTATCAAATAGTACAGGAATCCACTCTTCCTCACATAATAACATTCCTTTAGGTGAAAGACAGCAGTTAGTTTGTGTGGAGTGACAAAAGTTAGTCACCTCATGGTGTTTCTCATATCACTCAAAGAAGCCACTTCCAGGAATATGTCTTTAAATGGATGATGTGCATTCAACCCTGTCCTGTAACACTGAGCCTATCTTCTGACAAAGCTGTTACCAAGTGGTTAAGACAAAATTATTTAGTGGTCCAGCCTTCAATGCCCCAAATACTTTGTGAGAAATGCAGAGTGGAAATCTTAGAGGTGATGCACTGGACTCTCTTGTCTTGTCTCTCTTGTATTCTTTAGTTCCCAAAGCCTTATGACTGAGAATTCTGTATTAACAGAAAGACGAATCATCTTTACATCCGAGCTGCAGGTTGTGACTACTCTTCATGTTTTTTACCAGAGTATGTTTTCCACAAACAGATCTGAACCTGTTCAATGTTTCAGTGTCCTGGTGAATGGTGTCTCCTTCTCAACTAGGATGAGCTATGGCAGCATATGGACTTGTCTGGTTTAGAATCATCAAGCTAATATGAGGAACTTCAATATGTATATTCTCTTTAGTTTGTTTTGATGATACTTTTGGGGAGAAATTTAGTTAAGTATCACATAGGAATTTGACAAAGATTTTCTTTGTTTTAAATCTATATCCTCAACAGCTGATGTACCACTAAAGGTTCTGGCTTTGACAGTGGTACCCATGACAGTTGTGAATATCCTCATGAAAAGCCTATGTGGACTTGATGGAGAACCCATTTTGTAGAATGTAGCATTTGTGGTCACTAAAGATTCAAGTAAAATATTTGTTTTGCACTTTCTGTAGGAGGCTGAACCACCACCTGGATGTCACGATTGATTCCTCAGTCATGGTGTTCACCATCTAATCATTTAAGTGTTCCACTCTTTCTCGTCTATTCTTTAACATTCTTGCATACATGTACAGTAAATAAATAAATGTTTAAAAGGTTGCTAACAAAGAACAGCTAGATAGTGTATGAAAATCTGAGTAGTGCCTAAGCAACAAAATATTTATGTTTAAGTATTTAATCTATGGTATCTAATTTGATAAGTTTTTTAATAGTTTATTTTTTGTAAACCAACAACTTTATCTAACCAAATAAGAAAAGTTCCAGGAACTCTGCAGTGTCACTGAATGGTTTATTCACTTGACAGTTGACACTTCATATATATTTTTCCAATCTACTAATTATGCTTCAGTTCTGAGCTGGAATTATTTCTTGCATCCTTGATAGCTTATGTTCTACTATTTCATTTGCTAATAGGTTCTGTAAGTCCAATAAATATGTGAGAACAAAACCCTACAAATTTCGAATCTAGAAAGACAACTCTTTTAAGTTTTCACAATGCCAAATGAATGTTTAAGTGCTGTCATACAGTGATTAACCACAATATTTTCTTCTCTCTTCTTATCTTTGATATGCTTCTTTATTTAAAATAAGGCAGTTAGACCAACATCAAGCATTTCATTAACTTAGTGAAGAGCTATATTTTTAGGTGAAACAAAATACATGTATATAGCTGGAGTTTTTGCAAGACAATATTCATACATTTTCTTTATTTTATTGTACAAAGAATCTGTAAATGTTCTTTGCTCTTTCTCTCTTTTTCTTTCTGAAATCTTTAATACATGAAAGCCAATTTTTTATTTAGAGAATACGTTATTAGTTTTTGTAATCAAACCCACATAGATAAGACCTTACATATTTAATACAGTGTGTTACCCCTGTACAAATGGAAAAAAAATAAGTCCAACATTTCTAGACCAATATGGAAAGCCAATATTTTTAATGAGAATAGGTAATCAAGTTCACACATCTGGAGCCACAATCCTTTCAGCACACAATGATACATTTCAACAACTGATTCATGTTCTTAGGCACACAGAATTGCACTGATCAGTTCACACTTACCATCTTCTTAAGAATTCCCTGGACCCTTCTAGCTTGTTCCCTGTGCAGACAAGAAAGCCAAAGCTTGCATAACAAGTTACTCTTCCAGCCTGAAAGCTGAAGAACTGGAATTCAAACACAGGTCTTCTGCCAGTGTTTCCAGTTCTCTCCAGAATCCTGCCCTGCTGAAACCCAAGGCACATTGCTTTTCATGGACAGGAAGACTTTCTACATAAGCCATTTATTGGAAGACCAAATGAAGGTGCTGGATAAATAACCAAGAGTTCCATGTAATTAGAGCTTCAAAATCAAAATCTACAAAAGACACAGTGGTGGCTTGAATGATAAATGTCCCTCATAGGCTTATGTATTTGAAAACATTGTCCAGTTGGTGGTGCTGTTTGGAAGCTGGACATGGAGCCTTGCTGAGGGGTGTACAACACTTGAGAGCAGTTTTGAGGTCTTATAGACTGACACTTTTGTTTTTTCCCAGCTTTCTGGGTATAAATGAACCCTGGTCAGCCAGGTTCCAGTACCTGAAGCCATGCTTTCCCTGCTTGTTGCCATGGTGGAGTGGCTTATATTAGCCAAGGTAACTCTTTCCCTTTTCCCTAAGTTTTGTTGGAAGCAATAGAACAATAACTGATGCCTAGACCAACATCATTGTCTTAAAACAAAATTAGATGTAAGCTCCAGAATGAAAAACTAGAGCCCTTGTTATCCTCTGTAACCAATGACTCTGACATTTAGGGGTGACATCCAGGAGCTTCACCCACCAGGGCCTGTGTTTCTGAAGAGAGGCAAAGTAGACAGTCCTTATTTTGTTAAGTTCAAATATTTGCAAAGAGTTTTACATTGTCTTTATTCTGTTCACTCCTTGCTTCTTTCACACATCTCCTCCACTAACCTGCTTCATACCAACTTCACAGCCCTTGGCCAGCAGAAATTAAGTTTCAGTAAATAAAAACGGGAGCCTAGTATGGAATGACAAGGGTCTAGAACTCACAATCCTGTAGTTGATATTCCATGTTTAAACTGTATCAGCTAGTAAAAAGCACAAGAATAGAAACCTCCAAACATTCAGCATTAAAAAAAAACATAGATTCTCCCTGGGAACAATGGGAATATCAATAGATATGCTAATGTGAAAGGGGAAATTTTATGGAGTTAACAACACAGCAAGTGGTCAGGAAACCACATTCAAAACAAAATACTATTTGGAAGTAGAGAGTTCAAGGTTAAGCACTTATTCAAATGTCAGTATTATTTAAGGTCAAGGGAATGGTACCTCAGATGAGCTTAGAAATTCAAATGGAAACAAAAATAGATAGCAGAAAATGAAAAGCATTAAATTGGTGCAATCCTGCTCCATGCATTTTCTACTTTATTTAATACACAATATAAGCATCCTTTGGCTGTGAATAGGAATTTACCCTGAATTTCCAGGGTAAGGCTGATACCTTCAATCTAGTGCAGCCCTATAAAAGATAAAGTGCTAATTAAAATATAATATATTGGAATATTACAACTTAAATACCTTCCTCTTTGCATCATTTCTATTGGCAGTTTTCATAAATAATAGTAAGATTTATGGGGCTTATTCAGTACTATCAAAAGTTGTAATGTCATGTTTAATATGCTAGATTCAAAAGACAATTCTTCATTGAGTCTTTAGAGATGACAAGCTCTAGGCATTTATTTGTGTGCTTTGTTTCTGCGTTGGTGTCTCATATATCCCTAGCTGGCTTTGAACTGCCAAGTAGCTGAGATGCACCTGATCTTCTGGCCTGTGCATCCCGCAGGCTAGGATTTCAGGTATGTGCCACTATGCCTGATTTCAGTATTTATGTTTGACATGGACTTTTACTGATGCTCAAATTGTGCTGCAGTACAACTGGAATGGAAATACACATAGAAAATCCATAAAAGCTTCCTTTCCTCTGAAGCACATGAAGCACAGCTGGGCTGCTGCAATGCGCAAGGCTGTCCCAATCACTCTAAGACTTCAGTAAGACTTGTACTATTCCAACCTTTGTGATTTCAGTTGCTTAGCTGTACAGTAATTTATGGCTGGGGACAATTCACATCCCACACAATTCTACTTAAAATCATCCTGTTAAACTTCCTGCAGAATTATAACTTGTGCTGTTTAGTTTTAATTTGCTGGCATGGAAGGAGAGCTAATGATATTGTTTTAATTCTTTGCAGCTATAATTATTTTGTCCTGACAGAGGTTATACAGAAGGAGTTCATTGGAGCTCAATGAAACACTGTCTGTCAGAAGCACTGGGAAGAAATTCTGGAGTGCTTGATAGTTTTAAGAGTCAGTTGAAGTGCTTGTGTAATTAAACCTTTTTCATCTTTAGTTGTAGTTTTTCTTTGCAAAGAGACTATGGTACATTTATCCAGCTCCTTAATGTGTTAATAACTATATCAGTTATACCCCTGTTTTCAAATATATTTGTGAAATGTGTGTGCACACTGTAACTCCTACTGCCTATGTTTTCAGGATAGAGGGCATTTGAATTTCCTACCTTTGGGTGGCCAGTGTCACACTGTGCAAAGTTCTTCTGCTTGTGTTACCCTCTGGAAGTAACTTAGCTAAGACCTGTGTATATCCAAAGTATCTTCATACACACTGTGATAAAATTGCATAGGAAGATTTAGAATATGTAGCCATGGGTAAGGATGCAAAACAAAAGCCATCAAGGAACACCTTTCTTGCTCTCAACTTGGAGGGTATATGTTTATGTACACAATGAAGAGAGAAATATGAAATTACACCACTAATTATATATCTTATTTTTAGCTTATTGAAATTATGGATTCCAATGTGCTGAATGCTGTCAAATTACAGAGGATTTCTTGGCCTTATTTTGCAACTGTTTATGTTAACGAGTATGAAAGGTCTGTTTTAAAAATTATTTTTAAGCCATCCCTAGTGAACTAATGTGATAGCAACACCACTTTTTTCATGATGCTTACCCACTAAGTTCCACACTTTTTTCTGCCCCTATAAAATATTGTTAAAATGAAATAAATTTGAACTATTTAACATTTCAAACTGACACATAAAGGAGCAACTTGGGTTAATAGCCTTTTTCTGAGAACATGAGATAATTGACTCTATTGCCAATTAGAAGATGACTTACAGAACGAGGGTACTTTTACTCAAAAATAGTACTTCAATATATGGGACTTGAAAATTACCCATAAATGTAAGCTGCTTCTGGCCTATTGTGTTTCTAACTGTATAATTTCAAAAAAGAATGTTGAAGATACCATTCCGATAGACACCCCTGTTAGTGACTCAGCTTCAGTAGAAGACTTAAGCATAGTAAGTGCAACAATTTAAAAGGTAATTCTTTCTATTACTAGTTAGCACTATATTTTGAATAATGAGAATGATATCATTGAATATTAAGTTCTGTTGTACATTTGTAGGTTAGATGTGTACATACTTTCAACATTGGCATCTGTATATATTATAGTCAAAGTTTCCCACATAATGGACTAATGCAACAATACTATTAAAAATTATAACTGAATGCTTCTGTATTGTACAGTACTAGAAGATTTATGGTAATGACAAATAATGATTTTGGATGATTAGATTCAAATTGTCTAACTTCATAGAAGAAAAGCATTCTGGTTAAGGAAAATATAATTAAATGGTTAAAAAATGAGATAAGAAGAAAGAGGAATGGAGGGGGACAGAGAGGCAAAGCAAAGAGATGAGAGAAACAGCATCAAATGCACAGTCTAGTGCTGTCTCTGGATAATTTACTGTCTGATTCTCTGACAGCTTGAGAATATTTTCAGTATGATTCTTTGAAAGAGGCAATAAATCATAGATAAAGGACAGACAATTAAATTCACTTGGTTGAAATCCTAGCTCAATTGTTTCCTGGAAACATGCCCAAATCCTTTGTCTCCTTATAATTAAATGGTGATAATATCAGCTATCTAGTTATGTTCTTGGGAATCAAAATTAATGCCATGTGATAGTAGATGAATGGTAGCTAACTTTATCGATCACTATTGAACTGTGTTTTTGTTTAACACAGTTCTGAGAAATTCTGACTAGAAATTGATTTTCACTGAGAAAGAACAAATGTGAAAAATAGCATGAAAGATATTTTCACATAAAATCAAGTTTATGGTGGGAAAAATGTAAAGACAACTATGATGTTCATAGATTAGTCGTTTTACTTCTTGTCTTCACATAGAAGATTGTGCTTCTCCTGGGATATCTATCCCTGGCCTAAGATTTTAAACTTTGATATATGAAGATGTTTAGAGAAAGGTTTAACAAGCAAAAACTACACAGGACTTTTTTTCTTTAAAAATAATCCAAGCCTTGTGATTTAAACTGCTAGGAAAGGATATACTTTATATTCTACCAGGTTTCCTGACATGCTTCAAAAGGTTATAAATTGTTCATTATTGGATATGTGTTCCATAGCTTGCAAAGAATGATCTCTGCCCCCAGCATACATAAATTTGGAATTGGGATCTGGATGTGAAATCTTTAAAGTTCTTGTGAAATAACTCATTCTGACACTCTTATAATTACAGGACTACTCCAGGCCCCTGGAAAAGAGGCAATACGTACCTGCCATGCAAGACCAGGACTATCTGAATAACAGTCTGGGAGACACATGTTTCGAGAACTGATTTCAGTCAAGCCTCTAAGATTCAGGGATTTGGAGCCCTTCCTAGAATCTAATTTAAAGTGAAGGTGAGGGATAGAAACTTACAAACAAAGTAGGATTGAACCTGTATTTTAACTGATTTTCCTAACAGAAATGAAGAAATCAGAGCACCATTAAGTTTGAATAATTTCTTGGTATGAAGAAGTGCTTTTGTCAAACAATATAAAATACGTTGGGGTAATGCTAACCAAACAAGTGAAAGACCTTTATAGTAACAACTTTGAGTCTTTAATGAAAGAAATTAAAGAAGATACCAGAATCTGGAAAGATCTCCCATGGTCTTGAATAGGTAGGATCAACATAGTAAAAATGTCAATCTTGCCAAAAGCAATCTACAAATTCAATGCAATCCCCATAAAAATCCCAGTACAATTCTTCAAAGACCCTGAAAGAACAATTCTCAACTATATATGGAAAAACAAAAGACCCAGGATAGCCCAAACAGCCCTGTAAAATAAAGGAATGCCCAGAAACATCACCATCCCTGACTCCAAGCTCTATTATAGAGCCATAGTCCTGAAAACAGCTTGGTATTGGCACAAAAATAGACATGTAGATCAATGGAATCAAATTGAAAACCCTGATATGGATCCACACATCTACGGACACCTTAATGTTGACAAAGAAGCTAAAATTATACAATGGAAAGAAGAAAGCATCTTCAACGAATGGTGCTGACATAACTGGATGCTGGCATGTAAAAGACTGCAGATATATCCATATCTATCACCATGCACAAAATTTAAGTCCAAATGGATCAAAGACCTCAACATAAATCCATCCACACTGAACCTCTTAGAAGAGAAGGCAGAAGAGAAGTTGATACCCTCAAATGAATTGGTACAGGAGTACAGGAGACTGATTCCTGAATAAAACACCAGTAACACAGACACTGAGATCAATAATTAATAAATGGGACCTCCTGAAACTGAGAAGCTTCTGTAAGGCAAAGGACACAGTCAACAAGACAAAACAGCAGCCCACAGAATGAGAAAAAATATTCACCAACCCCACATCTGACAGAGGGCTGATTTCCAAAATATACAAAGAACTCAAGAAGCTAGTTTCCAAAACACCAAATAATCCAATTAAAATTGAGGTACAGAACTAAATAGACAATTCTCAATAGAGAAATCTAAAATGACTGAAAGGCACATAAGAAAGTGCTCAACATCCCTAGCCATCAGGGAAATGCAAATCAAAACAACTCTGAGATACCATCTTACTCCTGTCAGAATGGCTAAAATCAAAACCACCAATGACAGTTTATGCTGGAGAGAGGATGTAGAGAAAGGGGAACACTCCTCCACTGCTGGTGGGAGTGCCAACTGGAACAGCCACTTTGGAAATCAGTATGTCAGTTCCTCAGGAAAATGGGAATCAGTCTACCACAAGTTCCAGTGATTCCACTCTTAGGCATATACCAAAAAGATGCACATTCATACAACAAGGACATCTGTTAAACAAAATTCATAGCAGCATTATTTTTAATAGCCAGAACCTGGAAGCAACCTAGATGCCCCTCAAGTGAAGAATCAATGGCGAAAATGTGGTACATTTACACAATGGAGTACTACTCAGCAGAAAAGAAGAACGATGGAATCTTGAAATTCTCAGGAAAATGGATGGAACTAGAAGAAACCATCCTGAGTTAGGTAACCCAGTCACAAAAAGATAAACATGGTATGTACTCACTCATATAGATTTTAGACATAGAGTAAAGGATTACCAGCCTACAATCTATACTGCCAGAGAAGCTAGGAAACAAGGAGGACCCTAAGAGAGACATACATGGTCCCTTGGAGAAGAGGAAAGGGACAAGATCTCCTGAGCAAATTGGGTGCATGGGGGGAAGGAAGAGGGAGTTAGGAGAAAGCTTAGGGTAAAAGAGGAGGGGAGAGGAGGACATGAGATGCAGGAAGATTGAGTCAGGGGAAGAATAGAGGAGAGCAAAAAAAGAGATGCCATAATAGAGGGAGTCATTATAAGTTTAAGGAGAAATCTGGCACTAGGGAAATGTCCAGAGATCTACAAGGTTGACCGCAACTAACAATCTAAGTAATAGTCAAGAGGGTAGTTTAAATGCCCTTCTCTGATAATGAGATTGATGACTACCTCATATGCCATCCTAGATCCTTCATCCAGTAGCTGACAGAAGCAGAAACAGACACCCAGAGCTAAACACTGAGCAGAACCCTGGAGTCCAGATGTAGAGAGAGATGAATGATGAGCAAAGGGGTCAAGTCCAGGCTGGAGAAACCCACAGAAACAGCTGACCGTAAAAGGGGGAGCCCATGGACCCCAGACTGATAGCTAGGAAACCAGCATAGGACTATTCCAGACCCTCTGAACGTGGTTATCAGTTTGGAGGTCTGCTTACTGATCCCCAGAATAAATGGACTTTGGGCACTCTCTCCACATAGAGGGATGCTCTCTCAGACTAGACATGGGGAGAGTCTAGGCCCTGCTGCAAATGATATGGCAGACTTTGAAGATTCCCCATGGAAGGCCTCACCCTCCCTTGGGAGCAGATAAGGCTTGGGATAGGGGGTGGGGGGAAGTGGAGGAGGGGAGGGAAAGGGAACCGGGATTCACATGTAAAACAACCTTGTTTTTATTTTAAATAAAGAAAAGACAAGAAAATAAAGTGCTTTTGCTTTTCAGGATATAGCCATTTGGAAGACCTGAGGCTGATTTTGCCTATCACAAAATCTGATTGGAAGGAGTTCGACAGATGGCATTCCCTATTACCATGTTCATTCCATGTTGTAAATAAGAATATCACTTTCAATGCTTACTTTTCTAATATCCCATCATTTTATTTTGATGCCTCCAATCTTCAATAAGGAATTGAGAAGAGCCCCCTAGAAAGTAATGTCCTCTCACACAGTGATTTACATGGATTTGCCATAGGTTTTTTCTTTCTGAGTCACTACTGGACTACTATATGATGCTTGAACATTACAGACACTTATCATTCTGCCCCCATTTCATACAGAACAGTCATACCTTTCTTTCATTGTCCACTTGCTGCTAGAGTAGGCCATTCTGTTTATGACTTCTTCTGGCTTCTACTGTTTGTACTTAAGGTTCTTCTTTGCATTTTCAGCACAACACTCTGAGCCCTTTAGACAGCAATTCATGTATTTCACTACTGTGGTTGGTGAGAGTAACAGAGATCATGAGATAGTGAGAAGTATGTAAGATTTTATCAATGCTCATGATTTTTTTAAAGAGGAAATGGAACACATCTGTCACAACATGACTATAGCTATGAAAAGACAATCCATTTGAAATATAGATGCCATTGGTTTGGAAAAAAGGAACATAGTTACCCCTCATTTGGAAATGTCAGAAACTATTTCAACCTTTAAGCTGGATAAAAAAAATTAGATGTAATGATAGAAATCCAGACATTTGGCTTATCTGGACAATGCCCAGCTGGCCTGACAGGTAAGAGCTAGATTTTAGAAGAGGCATGGATACAGATAAATGTTACCTGTGGCTCAGAGAGCTGTGAAGAAATACCTTGGTTCTTCCTGTCCTCATCTTCCTTTTTTTCATCCAATATTCCCCATAGGCAAAATACATCCAGACATTGACACATCATTATGGAAGGTCATGTCATGTGTCCTTAAATTGCACTACCGACTGCAGAGGCTTGAAAGCACATAGCATGAGGAATGAGTATGGATTCAATCATACCAAATAATAGTACACAAAGAGATCCAAGCTTCCTTTAAGAAAGTACAGAAAAATGTATAGAATCTAGTTACCTCTGAATTAGTCTCTGATTCACCTTCAGGAAAATGCTCCATTTAAAATTACAATGTATGACAACATTTGAGAAGAAAATACTATAGTAAATGAATATAAAACCAAGAGCTGAGCACAAGGCTCTTAAACTATTCAGTCATCAAAATAATCTCTTATTAAACAATGTCAAGTGGAAGTTAGTGCAGAACACTCTGTCCTTGCAATTTGCTTCTGTACTAGCACATATATCTCCTAAGATAAACATAAGAAATTTAAACCATGCAAGCCAAAGTAAAAAGAAATGCAGCCAACATCAACTGATAGATACGTATTTTCCAAGAGATTTACCCAAAGTGTGGGTTGATTTTTCTGGTGAAGACAATACAAACTGTCATTTAGACTATGAAGAATTGGAAACAACACCTAGAGCTAAAAAGATAATAAAAATTAAGCAACACCATGGAACATGTGTAGGATAACATGGCATAAAGTACTTGGCAATCTCCAAGTTTTAAGTTAGTGGAATTTTTCCTGTAAACATAGAATACTAGGTTTCTTGTACTAAATTATCTGAAAATTTTTCCTTCATTTTCTCTTTTCCTTTTGTCCCCTAACATCTAGCAAAAAGGCAACTCAGTGCCTAGTAGTTTATGAGCTGTTTTAAAATTTAATTTCTATTCCAGATAAGTGGAAGGACGACTTACTTTGTTACTAATTTGTTTATTCACTGAAAACACTATATTTATGGTGGGTAGATGACACATTTTTTAAATTGTCTGTGACAGTTTTGTGGAACTGAAAGAACATTATTCAAGCACCAGGTTAGTCAATAGAATAGAAGTTGTGTCCAGTGATAGCATTCGTATTTTCCAACGGCTTCTTGAATAACTTGATCAGCATTGATCATCCCACTCTGGCACCTACTACTTACATGGTGTTACTGTGTTCATTTTACCCCCACCCTGGCTCCAACCTAGTCTCTCAAAAAGCACTTTTAGTTACTAAAGTCACCACAGACATTTCTTTGTTAAACCACTGGTGTGTGTTAATCCTGGTAGCCATTGCTGACAGCTTCCAACTTTTACATATTTTCTTCCTAAGAATTTCTAATATACTTGTTGCATTTCCTAAGGTGACTGTGCATTCTGTGAAGGTACTGAAATAGTTTCATCTGATATGGAAACTAATATATACTAAATGGCTACCCTTCACAAAATACATTTATCCTTACATAATCTATCATCCTTTCTTGTGTCATTCTCATGCACTTTGAATACAAATGTATTTGTATTCATTGATCTTTGCACACAGGGCTGGGCTGAAATTCCCATAAAAGAGCAATTTAGCTGAAGATAAGAACATTGGGCATCCAGCATTCCCAGCTGAATGTATTACAGGCAGCTCAAATTCTCTTAAGGGCCACAGAATTGTAGATAGAGTTGTAGTGTTGCTTTTAGAGAATTATGTACATGTTTGAGTCAAAAGTGCTAGGTGTATGAACCACAATGTGATATGATTCCTATCTTCACACAGTTTAACTATTAGAGGAAGGCATAATTGGATGAACAAAGGCAATGTTAGTTGTTATGGGTGGAATTATATCCCCTTAAAAATTCATGTGTTCCATGGAGGGCCCCAGGAAGGGAAAATAGTTATGATCTCCTGGGTAAACTGGGAGGGGTGGTAGAAGGGAGACAATCATAAGGGATCAAGAAGACTGAGTTGGGGGAGACAAAGTAGGGGAAGCAATGAAAGAGATATCCTGTAATCAGATTGGTGACTACCCTATTTGTCATCATAGAACCTTCATTCAGTAACTGATGGAAGCAGGTGCAGTGACCCATAGCCAGGCACTGGACTGAGTTCTTGAAGTTCAGTTGAAGAGGGATCATATGAACAAGAGAAGTAAAGAGCATGATGGGGGAAACCACAGCTGACCTGAGCTAGTGGGAACTCATGGACTGTGGACTGACACCTGGGGAACCTGCATGGGACCATAATAGGCCCTCTCAATGTGGGTGACAGTTATGTGGCTTGATCTGTTGGGAAGGGGGCTGGCAGTGGCACTAGGACCTATCCCAGAGACATGAACTGGCTTTTTGGAACCCATTCCCCATGAGGGATACCTTGTTCAACATTGATAGAGGGGGAGGGTTTTTGTCCTCCCACAATTTGGTATGCCAGAGACTTAGTTGACTCCCCAGGGGAAGGTCTTACACCCTCTGAGGAGTGGATAAAGGATGGGGAGGGAGGGGGTGGAAGAGCAAAAGAGAAGGGGAGGGAGGGAGAACTGGGATTGGTATGTAAAGTGAAATTAATTTTTTTAATTAAAGAAATCATGTGTTCAAGTGCTAATACCCAAGAACTCAGAATGTGACTATATTTGAAGATATGGCCTTTTAAAGATGATTAGTTAACCTGAGGCTATCAGGATTGGCCCTAATCTCAATTACCAGATTCAACTAAGAAGAAATTTGAGTTTGCACAGATGCATACTCAAAGGAGAGCACTGAGAAAAGACACATATGAGTATGGGAGGGGGAGGGGACCATTGCCACACACTAGCAGTTAGGCTGGCAGAAGCTACCCCTGGCCACACTGAGCTCTATGTCCAGCCTCCAGCACTTTCACCAAATACATTCCTCTTGTTGAAGTACTCTGCCATTTTGTTGCATCCTCCTTTGCAGACTAAGGCAAACTAAAAGGTGGAAGAATAATCCTGAATTCTTTTTTTGATTAGCTCTGTATAAACAAGACTACCCTTTAAATGGCACTCACTGGAGATATATTTTGCTGGATGAAGCCTCTATAACAATGGGGCTATGCACCAATCTATCATTAGGAATCATTTCATTGACTTTTTTTGGTTCTATCCTAAGTCTTTGGGCTATCCAGATTCCAGTTCTTGGCCATCCAGGCAGCACCAGGCATGGGTTCCCATGGGAAAAATTGCAGAGACCCACAGCCAAACATTAGGCAGAGTTAGGAGAGGGGGACGAAGGATTGTAAGATACACAGGTCAAAGAACATGGCCCACAGACTCAACTAAGTTGGGTTCATAGGGGCTCACAGAGACTGAAGTGACAATCATGGAGCCTACATGGGTTTGAGCTAGGTCATCTACATATGTGTTATAATTGTGTAGCTTGGTTTTATTGTGGGGCTCATATCAGTGGGAGGAGGGTATCTATGACTCTTTTTCTGTGTTTAGGATCCTTTTCATTCTACCGGGTTGTCTCACCCAGCCTTGATAGGGTTTCTGCATAGTCTTAGTGTTATTTACTAAGCCATGTTGGGTTAATACCCTGGGAGGCCTACTCTTTTCTGAAGGGGAACCTAGGAGTAGATCTGTGGGAGAGGAGAGGTGGAGAGTGGAGCTGGAAGAAATGGCATGTAATGTATGCGGGGAGAACATATTAAACAAAAGAAATCTATTTTGGTCACTGCTTGAATTGCATTGTAATTGCTATATTATTTAGCTATCAGTTTCCCTCACTGACACAGGAAGAAGAGATCTATAGGTAGGTCCCGTAGGTTCAAAGTAAACTTCTCTTAGTCCTATAACTTAACTTTAGAAAGATTAATGCAAGCTCCAGGAATTCCTAAGTAAGTGTGTTTGCCGTGCTTGTTGCAAGGAGGGTACTAGCATCTCCCTGCAGTCTGCCTTTGTCTGCCTTGCAACGTTCTGAGGCAGAGCTTCTCACCAGCCCAAGTCCTCCTCCATATTCCTAAATGTATTAGTTCCAGAAGGTGGCATTCATCCCACTCTGTAAGTGAGAGCAACCCCTCACAATTTTTGTTAAGGGAAAAAGAACCTAAGTAATTATTCCCATGGTTTGTTGTACTCCAGCATCCACACAATGCACACCTATGTGAACATATACTTTCATACTAAATAAATAATAATAAAATATTGATTAGAGGAATGGAGGGGAATCATAAGTGAATGACATCACTGAAGGTAGTATAGGTAAATGAACTTGCTTTTAATTTAGAAGTGAGAAACATAGACATTGGAAGAATAACCCTCATACATTTTATAGAAGTTCTAAATTTTGAGGAAGAAAAGGAAAACCGGAAGGTGGTATTTTAAAAGATGATTGTTTAAAACAGTGTCAGAACTTTTAAAAACTGTTTCTTTACAAAAAAGTGAATGCTGAATATGAGAGCATAAGTCTTCACTTAGCATATTGGAGTGCCATTTTAGAATATAAACAAATAAATAACCAAACAAATGGATGAATAAATAAATAAATAAATAAATAAATAAATAAATAAATAAATGGGACCATGAGGTGACTCAATGGGCAGAGCAGCTTCAGCTCATGTTGAGTTTGACCCAGAACCTGGAAGTTGGAAGCAGAGAATCCACTCTGGATAGTGGTTTTCTGACCTCCACATGCACACAATGGCACACAAAATGCTTGCACACATACACTCAGGCTAAAATAAATAAATGAAAACCTTTTAAGTGAAGAGAAAAGCAGTAACTGTCATCTTAACTTTTTTATTAAATAAGCTTGTTCTCTGGAAAATTCATACATGTTATATAATGCCTTCTTCTTACTCTCATCCCCAGTGTGTGTGTGTGTGTGTGTGTGTGTGTGTGTGTGTGTGTGTGTGTGTGTGTGGCTGGGGTTGTAACACAGGGCCTCACACATGATAAGCAGATGCTGTACCACTGAGGTACACCTCCCAGACTTGAATAAATCCTATCTATAGAAGGCATTTCAACTGACAGGGAACTTCTCAATACTGACCATAAAGGCTGGGTGGATTGACAGTCAAATAACAACTCATATACCAACAGAAATTTCTGACACAGACAAATGAAAGAGCTGTAAGAAAAAACAGCAGAGGAAGACAATTTCAGGAAGAGTGTGAAGCCAATGCAGAAATTCAAAATACAAGGCAAATTAAGTATTACTTTTTTTCTTTTAACTTTTGAGACTATAATATAATTACATAATTTCCACTATCCTCTCTCTCTTTCCAAACCATCTGAAAAATGCCCTCTTGCTTTCACTCAAATCCATGGCCCCTCTCTTTATTAATTGTTATATATGTGTATTATGCTGTGTGTGTGCATTCTATAATACAAATATATTTCTAAATATAGAAATTCAACATACCTACTCAGTATGTATGCTACTTGTATGTATCTGCCTTCAATTCTATTTATTTGGTGTGTGTGTGTGTGTGTGTGTGTGTGTGTGTGTGTGTGTGTGTGTGTGTGTATACACATGCATTCATACATATGGGGGTCAGATGACATCCTGCCATAATTGGTTCTCTCCTTCCACTATGTGAATTCCAGATATTGAATACAGGTCATCCACCTTGGCAGCAAGCACTTTTCCTTGCTCAGCCACTCTGATAACCTTAAAGCATATTTTATGAGAACAGTATAAACTAGTGGGTTTTATAACATTTTTTCATACATTTTTAGTAACTGACAATGTGTCTGCTGAGGACTTTAATCTCTGGAATAGTGTCCTCCTCTAAAAAGTTGTGAAATTGCACCAGTTTCAAGTAATTTACGATCATGTAAATGATTAACTGAATTTACAGGTAAGAGCTCCCCTGAGCCAGTGGTAACACTGTATCATTGAAGTATATTGTAGATCAAAGCAACAATCTTTCATATTGTGATATACAGTAAATCAAAGGCCCTCATATATTTAATTTTGTGCGCCTATAACTAAAAGCACACATTTTGTTGAATGATAAGAGTCACCCTTCTGGTTAGACAACTAAAACAGTGGCATCAGAGCATTAGTGTTGTTAGAGACCTGTATTTGTCTCATCTGTTCTAAAAATATTCAAGAATGGAGATACATTGTGTTCTCTCAGAACTGGGCTCCTGCTTGAGTGACCACCAAGCTATTCTCTTGAGCTTTCTAATCTCAGTTAATAAATTGGTTATGAAGCACACTCAGATCTCCCTTCTGTAGTAGGAAGAAAAAATTTGGTATAATATATGCAACCTGCTTACCACATGGTATGCCTCCAGTGAATTAAAAACAAATTCTAATTTTAAATAAAAACCATAGGAGCCAAACAGTGCTAGTAAATAAACCAATCACAGTTTTCAAATTCTTGAACTTTTGTAGACTGCAGGGAGAGAATGAGAATTAAGTGCACAGTGAAGTAACAACACAAAAGTAACTTAATTTGCCCTTTAATTCTTGAGTAAAGAAAATAACTAATGTATAGAGCATACAGATGGTGCAGAGTGAAATATCCTTCCATAGGTCATGGGAATTGGCATGTATGATTTAAGGTCAGTATTTTCTTAAAGTTAGATCCATGAGCAGGGCAACTGAATCCTTATAGTTACAAAACTTGCAGAAATGTACTTTTGAGTGGAATTGTTGACTTCTTTGCCTATGGTTACAGAACCATGTGCTCTTGCTTACAAATAGTTCTGAAACATTCATTTATCTCATAAAACGTCCCTGACTTTTTTCTGATTTTTCCACAGTAGTTTTGTTTTTTGTTTCCCCAAGTATTATTAGGAGAATTGAAGGGAAGTCTCTGAGGCAGTATTTGGAGGGCAAGTATTTTTCACTAGCTTCATCGTTTAAACAGAAATCATAAATCAACTTGATAAATGCCCACCTGGGCAAAGGTGAGGTCCGCAAATGCTGAGACTTGAACTTGGAAGATGCTGAGCTGCTGTATACTGTTTGGTTTAATGCAGTTTGGCTCTTTCCATGCCATTGAATTTCCTCTTCCTGATGGATAGAGTACATGAGTGTGCCCCCTGCATTAATGAATCTTACTAAGAATTTAGCATCCAGAAAGTTAAATGTAGGAAGTACCCCAATATTCCTATGAGTGTACTGACTGGGTCCTCTCTACATGCCTCTACAGAACACTGTGGTAGTTCGAGTCAGGAACACGCTTACAATGTTCTACATAGCAAAATCTATCTATCATGAAACTGAAATATGTTCAAATATTGACAGAATTTAAATGAAGTGATAAAATAAATCGAGAGAAGGGAAGTGAGAATTTTTACAGAAGGTACATTCATCATGTTGACTTATAAAATTTGCATGTGGAATTCATTGTACTATTTTATATATGTTTCAAAAATTCTTTAATTCAAAGATTTTAAAATGCTCTGATAATATGACAATATCTTCATGATACCATTAGAAAAATAAAAATAAGGTCATGCCTTATTTTTAATAAGGTCAATGCAATTAATTTTATAATATATAGAAGAAAGATATAAGGATGTAAATAACTCCTCAAAATGACATACTTGGATATTGGCCTTTTATATATAATTATTCTAAATTTTTCTAAAATTTGTGCAAAAGAGCACTAAAACAACTGACATGCGGTTATTATGTCTATTCGTTTTAAGAAGAACTTCAGAAAGAATTTAAGAGCCACAGAGGGCGGGAGGAGCACCGGGAAATCCCATCTTCTGAACAAACATGGCAGTTACTCTCATGAAATCACAGCACTAGCATATACCTATACAATCCTGCATAAGGCTGGGCACATCAGCATTCCCTTAGCTTCGGGATCTCAGTCACTAGTAAGCTTGTGGCAGTTAGTAGTTGCAGAGGGAAGAGGACACATTTTCCCCTGTGGTCTTGCCACTGGTTAGCTGTCAATAATCTAATAAATAACACCCCATCTGCTGTCATGAAGGCAACCCTAACTAAACTCAGTGGAGCAGACAGACACACAGACTGACATAGACAGAGACAGACAGATAGACAGACACATGCACACACACACACACACACACACACACACACACACACACACACACACACACACGATGAACACTGGAGGGGAACTTTTTGAGAAGACTAAGAAGCTGATAGTGAGTGGGAGGGTAGTATGAGCAGTTAAGAGGTATGAATGGTCAAAACATGTGGTAGTATGAATAGGAATGCCCTTTCCCAAGACTCATGTGTTTGACTTCATCCACAGGAAGTAGCACTATTAGGAGGTGTGGCCTTGTTGGAATATATTTGGCTTTGTTGGAGGAACTAGGGGCTTTGAGGCCTCAGGAGTGCAAGCCAATTCTCTGCCTGCTGCTTACTGATCCAGATGTAGAAACTCTCAGCTCCTCCAGCACCATGTCTGTCTGCATGCTGCCATGCTTCCCACCATGATGATAATGGACCAAATCTCTGAACTGTAAGCCAGACTCAAATAAACCCTAATTATGACAACATATAAATGAAATTATCAGAGAATACATTTAGAAAGATCACAAAACTAGTGCATATGCATATAAAAAGCCAATATCTTTACATAAAGCAGAAACTTCCCTTGTCATGTTATTACTACACAGGACAGCCTCTGACACAAACTATGTTCATAGCAGAACTGTCTGGATTGAAGCTGAGTGTTGTGGTTTATTTCTAGAATAATAAATTGCATTCGGACATTTCTTTTAATTCTTTTGACTTGGGACAATAAATCCAAGTTTTCATTTCCTCACAATTGTAAAAATAGAACTGTAGTTACATAATGGTGCAAACAATAGCAGAATACATACTACTGGGTTTTATGTGAAGTGAATGAGGGAATTTGGGAAAAGTACATATCCCAGTGTCTTTGACAAGTACTTATACAGTTAAGCAACACATGGCCCTGACAGGAGGTCTTGGTAATCACTTTTTATTTTGTTCTTATTATTTTACGTCTCAGTGTGTTACTTCCAGTTACTACAAAAGGATTACAGATGTATCAAATACTGTTTCTGTTACAAAGAATTCAGTAACTATTTGTAATGTTATTAATACATTCCAACAAAAATTATCTGTGTGATATAGGTTTCCATGGCAAAATAATTTCTCGGGATAATGATTTTTAAAAAAATCTCTGAGGGAATCACCTTATTATTTAATTTTATAGATTAGAAACAACTGCATTAGTTGCCACTTCATTGGAAGGAGGTATCTCACCCTTTCATTCTTGAATCTTCCCTGGCCTGAGTGTACTACTAAACAGAGGATGCAGAAACTTTTAGGGGGACTTGAAACAGTCTTGGTGCATCTGTCTGTGTTTCTTGGAATATTCGCTTTTGGGAACCATGCTGTCAGGCAACATAGCTGGATCATGAAGCCATCATATTCTGTTTTCTGAATGGGTTACAATAGAACTCTGGGAGTGTGGATGAGCTCTACCCTGAGCTGTCCAAACCAGTTGAGACAAATGGGGAACACAGCTTCTGCTTCTATCAGGTGCTAACCATGTGGAGATCTCATGAGAGACCTACTCACATGGGATGAATCAACCCAGGGACCACAACACACTACAACAAAGATTTATTTTAAACCATGGAATCTGGATGTGGTTGTGTCCCTTCACAATCAAAAGAGTCAATGAAAAGAGGTTATATTTTCTCATTTCTATGTCTTTATTTCTCAATTTTCATTACATCTACTCATTAGTATATATTAGTTCTACAGAATAATGGTTTTGTTATATTTTCAAGCAAATAGCACTTTGATGTTACCTCCCTACACACACACACACACACACACACACACACACACACACACTTGTTCTTTCCCTTTCTGTAATAATTGCCCATTTGCTTTCTTGTTTTCCCCTCCAGGCCCATATATTTTCCTCTAAGCAACATGGATTTCATCTCTCTTTGTATGTTTCTGAGCTGTGTCTATTGTGTATGTGTTGGCACATATGAGAGGTAGACAGCCAATCACAAACAGATAACATCTCTAAAAAAAAAAAAAAAAAAACTACATACATGAGGCAATGTATCCTAACCTTAACTCGATTTGAAGTTTTTGGGTAGACCTCAACTGCTGGCAATGTCACAATTCAAGTGTAGGCCAACTTGAGACACAGCTTTGCAACTGAAGAGTCATTTGCCTTGGGGAAATAAGCTGATGTTGAAATACATTTAAGTTCTTATAAGCTTATAAAACAAAGCAACAGTCTGTCTTCCTCATATCCAGAAAATTTAAAAGGAGTGTCGAGCACACATTAAACACTCTCTCTAACACCATTGTAATGTTAGCAGCAAATATAATAATTAAAAACTTTTAAATAAGATAAAGGTGTTTATAACTCTTGGCCAAGCAAAATTATTATCAAAAGAGAATAATTTTTTACATTTACTTTCGCAATCTTCCATGCAAGTTACTTAAGATAAAGAAGGTTACTTAATGTCTCTCCCAACCTGCTCTTATTTGTGGCAAATGATAACTATCTTTCAAGGTTGCTTAAGAAATACAATGTAAACTAGCATAGTGATTGACACAGATAATGTGTCTCCAAGAACAGCTTTTAACATGTGTAATCCTTCCTCCAGAATGCCTGCAGCATGGAGCTGACATCTTACTGCTTTTGCTCCCAACTGTGTATCATATAACTGAGAGCCTTTGTTTTTTTCCATACTGCAGTGCAGCTGGTCACAGACTATTTTTGGCTACAGTAAGACAGTTCTTTATGATCTGAACACAGTAAGCCAAAAAGTTTGCTGTTCCCATTAAAATGATAAAGTGTGTTTAAGTAATCATATTGTTCCTATATAAAGGAGAATATTTCCCTAAATATCCCTAACTTATCTCACTAGGATTCTTTATCGAAAGGGAGATTAGAACTCACAATGGAAAACTGTCTAGTAGTGTCTTTATGACTGCTGACTCAGATAACTATTGGGTTTATTAGAATATGTTCTTATATAAAAATCCAAGTTCTGCCTTACACACTATCAAAATAAGTAGTACGTTCCATGACAACTTTATGAACATATATTTTCACTGTAATTATCTGATAAACAAACAGAATGATAAAAACATTGTTAGGGATATTGTCTATCTCAGGAAATGATTTTTGTGTTAAATGTACATTTCTATTTAACTTTCAAATTAAACCTGAACATTTGACTGATAAAAGGGTAGAAGAAGGTAATACCATAAAGCACTGGGCACGAAAAGGCTTCTCTCAGATAAGGTGTTCCCAAGTAAGATGGATGCAATTTTGTGGTCACAAAAGGGAAAATCACATTAGAAAGGGAAAATAAAATTGCCATGAGCTAAGATAGATAGATAGACAGACAGACAGATAGACAAATAAGGAAGAGCAGGGAATCTTTGCAAACTCATTTGTCTGTCTGTCTGTCTGTCTGTCTGTCTTTTTGAAAGAAATTCTTGAATTAAATTAAAAATATGAAATTCTTTCTCAGGTAACTTAATGAAAGTTTCATTAAGTTTTCTTCCTGAAAAAAATTGTGAATGATATCCTGTTACTGGAAAGAAGAACTTAATGATTTTATAACTCTGGATCAATTACAAACTCAAATTTCAAATTTGATGATTAAAATGATTTCATATTGTTAAAATAATAAGAGAATATTGAAAGAATGTATTCAGAAATAAAATGAGATTTGGTGTTATTCAATTCTATTTGAATAAAACAATTTATGCTAATGAGTATTGATACACATTTAAAGATTGTAAACTGTAACATAACTCTAAGACATAGACATAACTCATTTTTTGACAAGAGCTTAAAATTGAGCTGGGACATTTAATTTATTTTGAAACCAAAATACATTAAAGTTGATATTGAAACAAAATTCTATTAAAGAAAGTACAAAATATCAGGTTTTAATTCACACTTCAAAAGTTCTCTGTAACTGAGATTTCAACTACTCCACTGCATTCTATAATTTCTTTGTAGTCTGATCCCTGCCCTTCTGTTCAGGTTCATTCAGAGATTTCTTGCCACTTATAGCTCTGTTGGGCATGAGAGTGTGGGTGGAGATTTTGCTAGAAGGTGTTGTCTTACCTGAGACATTTCTCATTGGAAGACTCTGAATTGTCTTTACACTGCTGACATCTTTCCAACATAGGAAAAATCCATGTCCACTGGAGCACTCAGAGACTCAAGAGACCCTAGGCTTTCGATTGCATCTCTACCCAGTGTCTCTCATTTTTCCTCATCAAAGATAAGATTGTCATAGAAAACTTGCATAATCTGAGTCTGGCAGTTTTACAAACAAGTGCAGTGTCTCATCTCCTGCTAGCTTCATTATGGGATTATAAGAAACCAGGTTCCAACTTTGACACTTTGCTTTATCTTCATAAGTAATATATCTGGCTCTTTTATGTTCTATCTTCAATCCAGATGGTGTTTAACAGTGGCCTTCGAATTCTGATACTATTATTTTTGTTATTGACTATTATTGTCTACCACAAACCGCACAACAGAGACCTTTACTCCATTTCCATGAGTGAAGAAGTCAGCAAAGCATGTCTCATCAATCCAACTCTGCTCAAAGCGTAGATAGTATGTCATTGTTGGAGGAAAGGTGATCTGGAGCATCCCACTGTTCCTCATTCTGCTCCACTGAGTTGCTTAAGAGATTCCCATAGCATTGACAGGCCTGAAACTTACTTGGGAACATTTCCCTGATTTCACACATCTGTTTCTTAATATGAACCCACATTGCATGAACCATTCCACTATGAGATAAACTACTGCACCTAGAAATCAAGAGTACAGATAGAGTACACTCTGTCACAGGGACTAGTAGCTACAGATATCTTCCTGTGTTGCTGTGATTCTCCTGTGATTTTACATGGGTGGATGCAAAGCCAGTAATATGGTTCCTCAGAGCCATATCCCAACAAAATAGGTTGCATGTATGTTGTGCTTCATTGGATAAGCTAGCACATCCCTGGCACTGGGTGTATCTAACTTCTATCAATCAATCAGGCATCAGACTAGCTCTTGGAAAGTGTTACACAGTAGGCTGTCTCACATGCCCATTCTTCTATCTCCCTTCAAGTCCATGAGATTCCCATCTAAGTTTATCTTTCCAAAGTCACTCTATAAATATAAATAGATAGGCTAATATATTTTTAATAACAAAAGTTCTGTTCTGTTCTCTTTTATAGCTGTTTTGCTGAATTTCTTATTTGAATCATATTTCTTTTCTGATTTCACCAAATTAGTCATCTGTACCGCCATACCTTGCTGAATTTCTTTGTGATAACTATTTTGAATTCCTTTTCCTTACTTCACAGCAGGCCAGCATGCCCTGTGTAGCTGAGACTAGCCTACTAATAAGTCAGGAGATGCTCTGTCCTCCTAGACAGTCCACATGCTGCCAGAGAGTCTGCAATGTCTTCACTTAAATATAAAATATGTCCTAGCCCATCATGCAAAGCTGTACATTGAACATTGAATATTTCTACACTGTGACCAAAGACAAAATGAAAGGGAATGAATGTTTGGAAGAGGGTTTCAGGCCAGGTGTGGCAGATCACACTGGTTAAACCAGCTCTAAGGGAACGGGAGGATCAGGACTTTGCTACATAGCACATGCAAGTCCAACCCCAGACACAAGAGACTGAGGAAAAGAAGGAAGGACTTCATTTAGATGGGCTAGGCTTACAGTAGATGATAAAAGTGAATAGACTGTACACATAGTTTCATTTATAGGCACATACAAGTACCTCGGGGGGCTGAGGGTAATGGGAAGTGGCCAAGAATCTTTCAGAAGCTTCAGGGGAGAAGGTGTTTGTCAGGGTTTCAAATACTTAAATTCAGCTAAGTCTTATTTCTGGGAAATATCTTTAAAAGACCAAATATAGTAAGAAAAGAGTTGACTTTTTCCAAACTCATGGACAACAGATCTTTTAAAAGAAAAAGAAAGTATATTTAAGGATGTTTTCTGAACATGTACTTGGATGCTGGGAAGAAGCCCTTTCTGCTGGAGCCAACACATCAAAGCTTGCAGAGTGTTTTGTGTGAAAGAGCACACAGTGACAGCTTGTCATCACATTTTCAGGGCTCATGAATAGTCTTTAGAATCCTCAGCCTGGGTGGTAAACTATCAAACAAATTCTTGAGACAAGTCCTATTTGAAGCTTTAAATTTAATTTTTACATTTATTTATTTCATTTTCTGTGTATGAGTCTTTCCCTTGCATATATGTATGTGTACCTTGTGTGCCTGATATCCATGAATGTCAGAGAGTGCCTCAGAATCCAAGGAACTGGAGTTACAGATGGTTGTGAATCACCATGTAGGTGCTGGGAATTGAACCTGTGTCCTTTACAAACTAGCAAGTGCTCTTAACCTCTGAAAAATGTCTCCAAGCCCTTCTTTTGATTTTCAGTAAGTGATTTATTTGTATCATAGAAACAAAATACTGTATTTTGTATTATTGTTATCTATATCTGTGGGACTGGATGGCAGAAACAGTACTTATTATTAGCTCTCTTAAAGTACCAGTGAAGATAATCTACATATAGAGAACTTTTGAACTATGAATATGATCTTAAAATACACCATAAAGCATTAGGAAACATGTTTATCATCCCTCCAAATCTCCTTGTGCTTAATTATAAAATTTTCCTATGTTACTATGCATTAGTTTGCATTTGTTAGACTATAATCTGCCTTTTTCCTTTGGCATGATTATTTTGACACATTCTGTTGGTTCATATGTTAACCATTTCTTTTATAGGCATATAAAAGAATTATGTGGTTGTGCCACCATTTATTGATCAGAAAAACTGATGATTATGTATGGGTTGTTTCCAGGTTGGGAACATTACAAATACATTTTAAGAATATATCTGAGCAAGTCTATGTGTCGAAATATACTTTTATTTCTTCTTGGTAAACAAATGAGAATAGAATGTCTAGATTATATGATAGGTGGAATTTTCAAATTTAAAAGACATTGTCAGATTACTTATCAAAGTGAATTTTGCCATTGGGCATTGCCACTAGCATGTTAGACAGATAATTCTTGGGTGGGGCACCAATATTATGCAATACAACACTATTAAATATTTTTAAAAGCTCATGAAAGAAGACATTAAATATGTGTATAAAGAGATGTGAGATAGTAATAATTAGAGAAAACCATAATTAAAATGGCAAGGACTTATTACTACACTTCCACTACAATGTGCAAATTAAAGAGACTGACCATAGTAAGTGCTAACAGGATATTGTTCTTCACCACTTTTGTACTTTCTCTACAGCAAGCATAGAGTTCTACTGTAATTCTTTTCCCCCAAAGGGAGATAAACAGAACCAGTTAATTCTTATGGAGTCATTTTCAAGCTCATTTTATTACATAGACAATAATTCATGTGCTTACTCTTGAAAAACTGGGCATTTTTAAAAAAGAAATTACTGTCTCTTCTTTTCTTCCTTTGGGACTGCTCTATCACAACTTATTTTCATATTTCTCTTCTTATCCTTGCAAAATGTCCCTCCCTGTGCTCTGTCATAAGCTTTGTTTCTTCTTAAGACATGCTTCACCTCCTCAGACTTTGTGTTTTAACAGCCTGTGCCCTGATTCACTGCAGTTTCTTCCAGATTGCTTTTGTGTACCATTTAAATACTTCCAATATGTTTATTAAACCCCTACATGCAACTGATTAAACACAGCAAACTTCATATATTGTGAGTAAAAAGAAAAAAATAAAGTAAACAAATGGCCCCAGATTTTGCTAAATGCATTTTTCCTTTAATGCATAATTTCTATCTTATGAACTTACACATTAACTTCAATTTATATTTCTTCCTACTTATCTGACAGGAATTCTTCTGGAATCTTCCTAGACTTTGTTAGATATCCGTATTGTATATTTTTCATCCCTCCAGTCACGGTATCTAACAATCAAAATGATTTTGAGTTGTCTGAGTTTCCCACTAGAGTGAAAGCACTACACCCCACATTTACATTTTCCACCACAATATCCCTATGCTTAGAAACATAATAGACATTCAGTTACTATTAGCTTGTATGCATACATGAATACAGTATGAAATGAATACAAAAATAAGGGCCTCTGCCACTGATGAAATAGCTTTGCAGGGAAGGGCCCCAGCTGCTCTTCCAGAGAACAAGTTTCTGTTCCCAGCACCCACATTGTGGCTCACAGCTGTCTGTAATTCTAGATCTAAGAGATCCCATGCTCTCTTCTGGTCTCCTTGGCTAACAGGTATGCAAGTGGTGAACTGACATACCTGTAGGCAAAATTCCCATAAACATAAAAAAGTTAAAAAGCAAAAGAAATGAGCACTTTCATGCTTGCAGAAAAGGAGTTTCTTAGAGAACTGCAGAAAATGAAAGTTGCTATAGCATAGGAGAAAGTGTGAGCAGAAACAGTGGTGACAAAGCTTTCAGCACATGAGACAATGGCCTGCTGAAAGTAAATACAAGCAGTGCCTTTCTACCTAGAAGCAGTTTGGTAAAGTCTGTACCTCTTGAGGACTGTACTATGCTGCAAGACTAAAACATGCATTTGAAATTCAAACAAGAGGCCAAAACTAATAAGCTATGCATTTCAAAGAGATGATTCTAACGCTGAAAGTACAGAATAGCTGAAGATGGAAAAGAAACTGTCTACCTGGAGAGTGGCCATCTGGAGGAAGCAGGGCATGCATTCTCGCCAGAAGCAGGTCACCAACACTGAGTGACTAGGAAAAAACACAGAACTGTGCAATGTGTTATTGCTTGTTCCTTTCTCAATTTATCTATTTTTCAAATATTGGACCACACATGCTATATTATTCAGAAAAAACACGTGGCATCACATTTTATTAAAATCTATTTTATATTTGAAATTATATACCTGATACATGAGTTTTATTGTTCATTAAAGACACTTAATATTTGTATCACTTGTAAAATGCTTCATAACAGTGTGAAGAACTCTGTGTTTAAAAGTTACAGGATTAAAGAATTTCCCATTATTTTAATCAGTGATGAATGAATTATTTCAAAGGCAACTCATCAGAGTTTCAAACTATGAGGATTCAGTAGGAAAAAAATCGTTTACTTATCAATATTTGCTTAGTCAAATTGCCAGACCTACTGAATTTATTTCATGAAAAATAAATACATTTACGTATGGATATTGGCAAAACCAAATCAAAACTTCTTTATCTTTTGCCTACATGAAAAAATCCCTGCCCATTATTAATTGCAAACAGATAGAAATCCTTTTTTAACATTTGTGTGCTGAACACATGACTTTTCTGTGATCAGCATTATTTATTCATATTTACTTTGCTCATTGATATTTTACTGCTTTGACTGAGATACCTAATGGAAAATATGGTGTACTCCCCTCAGAAGCCCCAAAAGATCCGTTTCTATACCTGTGTGAAGTGGTGACATGTATAAAGAATTACCAGTGATTTATTGGCACCAATAAAATTAATTCTGTGCTGTTTGTTATTTTAAAAGAAAAGTCCCTGTGTATGATTGAACTTTTCAAACTGATGCATATGCCTAGCAAAATGGCAAAGATAATAAAATAAATTAATATAACTTTCATCCCAAATAGTCCACAATTTTATGACAGGCACATCTAAATTTCCTTGTTTAACAAAATGTCTAGAGAGACACAAGTTTATTAGTTATATTCCTGTGTTTTACATTAGATTTCTGGACCAGCTGTGGATGCAGAGTGACTGCCTCTTTTTGATTCGTATCATGAATGGAAGCAGTGTAGGGCTGTGGTCTGTCTGGGAAAGAAGTTTCACCCTGAATCCCATCTCTGTGAAATATGAACAAGTTTGTGGCAATGTGCCCTTCCTTGCATGTTCACCAGTTGTTGGTTACAGCTGAGAAAAGGCTGTAATTTTGTTAGCATTATTGCTACTGCATGAGTCACAGTACAACAGAAATCTAAGCATTTTTTTTTATGTTCTATGTGTCCCCATATCATAATGTCTGGGGTTAAATAATCACATAGACCACTTCCTTTCTCTCTTGCCAACAAGTGTGAGACCACCTGTTGCGTGTGCATTCTACATTCCAACTTTATTTACTGGATATATATTAGGTAACACTACCTGTTTGTTTGTGCATGAAATGTACGAGAAACAATGTAACAACTTCCACCATGTTACCTTGCTCCTTGCCTGTCTGGTTGTTTGTAAGGTCGGAAATGAACTTGTGCTGCATACAACAGAGCTCTTCTGCACTATTGTACCACCACTACCTGAAGCCTTGCTAACACTAATGTCCTGAGTTTTAGAAGTTCTTAATTTCTAAAATCTATGGTAGTCTCCCTTCTTCATTTAATTTCCATAAAATGTGATTCTAAAAAATAATAGAATCATTCCAATGGAAGATTTGCTATATATGTTAAAATAAAGACAAACATACTTAGAAAAATAATAAACAATAATAATGCAGGATAGAACAGAAAAGATAAATTTTCCAGAGAAAAGAATAAGGAGTTAAATATAAGGATGTTATTTGGTTACAGGTAATTAAACACTAATTAGCTGAGCAAGGGGAAACAAACCTGGTATCCCAGCACTTAAGAGGCAGAGGCAGGTAGGTATTTGTGAGTTTGAGGACAGCCTGTTCTATATAATGAGTTCTAGCCCAGTCAGGTTTACACAGTGAAGCCTTGTTTCAAAGAGAGAGAGAGAGAGAGAGAGAGAGAGAGAGAGAGAGAGAGAGAGAGAGAGAGAGATTGATAAAGGTATATGTGAAATTCTGGGAAAAGGAGGAAGGAAATGTCAATATTCATTGACATTTATAGATAAGGATTAATGGATAGGAATATTCTACAGTTACTGCAAACAAGCGTCCTTTGATTCCTAAAGTGCAGTGAGTCCCATGCAGAACTTTGTATAAAGTAACAGCAGCAATAAATAGTGGCCATAATAATGGCTGCTGGCATTAACATGTAAGATGGAATAAATACAATACAGTCCTTTCTTAACATTAGTGAATATTCCAGGAAGCTTGTTGATAAAAGGCAGAAGAGATAAATTGAATTTACACTAGCAAACGTGCCAAATGTCTAACGTAATCAATGAAGTAATAGTACGTAAGTGCAGATTGACATGGGTAAAAAGAAATTCAACAAAACAATTTAGTGATCCCTAAAGAAGGTGGACAAGGTGAGGGAATAAAAAAGAAATTTGGAAAAAGTAGCCACACAGAAATAACAAAACAAGAAGTCAGAAAACACAAATACAGTTTTTAATCTTTTTTATTTTTGAAACAATCATATTTTACATATCAATTCCCTCTCCCTCCCACCCTCCATGCCCCCCAGCAACTCTCCCAACCCACCCCCACCCACTCTCCACAGGCCTCCTAGCTGGCACCCACATTCAGAGGGCTTGGTTCTGTCCAATGCTGGTTCCCCAGCTTTACAACTAGGGTCTCTGTGCCCTCACTAGATCAGGTCAACTGTTTCTGTTGGCTTATCCAGCACGGTCTTGGCTTCTTTGCTCATCCCTCTTCTGATATGGAACAGAATCGAACACGGGATATGGTTGTTAAATGGTATTTATTAAGAGGGAATACTAACATGAGAAGCCGATAACCAGATTGGCACTCTGTGAAGACCTGCCTCAGATGCCTCTGAGAACTGGCCTGAACCCCCAGAGAGAGCAAGTGCCTCTCCTCCTCTCTCTTTATCCTACCCCTCTACATGACCCCTTTGGGCATAGTCAGTGGTACAGGTATCCAGAGTCTCTCCCTACAATCCTCCCTCTCTACAACTGGATTCCAGGAGTATGGCTCAGTGCTTAGCTGTGGGTGCCTACTTCTTTGATCAGCTACTGGACAACAGCTCTAGGATGGCAGCCAAGGTAATCATCAATCTCATTATAGGGGAGGGCATCAAAGGCAGCCTCTCCACCACTGCCTAGATTCTTAGTTGGGGTCATCCCTGTGGATTCCTGAACATTTCCCTAATGCCAGACCTTGCTCTAAAGCTATACTGACTCCTTCTATCAAGGAATCTCCTTTCTTGCTCTCCTCTATTCTTCTTCTCTCTCAGTATTCCTGATCCCTCTTGTTCTCCTCCCCTCTCCTCTTCTCCCCTTCTCTTTTTCCTACCTCCCTCCTCTCTCCACCCGTGTTCCCAATTTGCTCAGAGGTTCTTGTCCCTCTCCCCTTCTTCTGGGAACCATGTGTTTTTCTGTTGGGGTCTTCCTTGTTTCCTAGTTTCTCTGGTGGTATGGATTGTAGGCTGGTAGTTCTTTGCTCTATGTCTAATATCCATATATGAGTGAGTACATACCATGCTTGTGTTTCTGTGATTGGGTTACCTCACCTAGGATGTTTTCTTCCAGTTCCATCCATTTACCTGTTAATTTCAAGATGTCACCATCCCCCCCCACCCCGCTGAGTAATACTCCTTTGTGTAAATGAACCACATTTTCTCCACCCATTCTTCAGTTGTGGGGCATCTAGGTTGCTTCTGGGTTGTGGCTATTACAAACAATGCTGCTGTGAGCATAGTTGAACATATGTCCTTGTTGTATAAGTGTGCATTCTTTGGGTATATGCCCAAGAATGGAATTGCTGGGTCTTGAGGTAAAAACATAAAGGGACTATTTCTGAAAACTAATCATGGAGTACATATGTAGGAATAACATATGGATTTAACATGTCAGTTATACATGTAATTAATTGCTATTATGTAGGTACTGCTTGATAAGAGAGGTGACCACATTAGGATGAAAAAGGACACTGTAGAAAGTAGAAAGTGTGAACTGAGGCCCTGACTATACATGGGAGTTTGCCAAACTCAGGAAAAGGACAAAAATTGTTCAGAAACAAAAGCAGGCATTTGGAAAGAAAGGGGAACAAAAGATGATCAAAGCATTTTTTTTTACCTTCTCTTTCCAATCCATGGAAGAATCAAAATTCAAAATGAAAGATAGAAAAATACTCAAATATAATTTCCACTTGCATTTGTAAAATATTTATCTGTTCTGGACCTTCTTTTCAAATTAGAAGGTATCCATTTCTTGACACAGAGTACCCATAACAAAGATTTGTGATGTGGAGATGCTATGGTAGACTTCACAGCAGACAGCTTAGCTGTTATACACATCTTCTTGGAGAGCTGCATCCTCACGTGGTCTCCTTTCTGTGTACATGCAGAGACATCTGGCTTTTCTCCTATCATTTAACTCTCTACCTTCCTGAGAGCCCTATTCCCAAATACTCTCATGCTGGAATGAATGGGGGGAGGAGGTAAGAGGTGGTTGAGCGGGGATGGGAATAAAGGAAGAGAAACTGTGGTTGTTATGTAAAATAAATGAAAAAATAATAATACAAAGGAAAAATACTAAAAATAACCTGCAAGAATGTTCAATTTGAAATATAGTTTCCCAACACATTATATAAGAAGCCAAGACTTACTTTGAATAAAAAACAATCTGGAAAAAAGTGTATTCTGCATTATCTCCCTAGTTTGATACAAAATGTATCCAGAATAGTAAGCTAAAAACAGGCATCGAATTTAACACCTGTCTTCTTTTATAGGGAGGATATAACATCATTTAATAATTTGATTTCTATGTGGTATTTGTAAAATAATACATCTGTCACTTTAAAAATCAATAAATATTTTCATTCAAGCTAATCAAAAATACCTTATGATTAGCTAGCTTCCTGGAATAATTATATTATTTAGCAGTGGTTGCCAATTGATATTTGGCAAATATTCCATGCTTGTCTAAGAATGAAGTCAAATGTTGAACAATGAAAACTTATTATGGCCTTGTTTAATCAAGAGCTCATATTCAGCTTCCAAGGGAAAGGAGTTGAAAAGTGCAATGTAACTACATGTAATCCCAGTGGGTGTGAATTACAGTTGCATATACAAGCATGACAGGCAAGACTCTAAACCCTGCTGTTTATCACAGTCCTTAATGCTTTTCTCTGCACAGAGTATATTGATAACTCTGCATTTATGCATTCTTCAAGAAAATGTTTTCTTAGACACTAACCTTCTCTCATGTTTTTGTTGGAATCCATGAACCCAGTCTGATAAAATAAGAATGTGTGGTGTATGTGATGTGACCTGTCATTCATATGAGAACTGGGAGCCTCCTGACCAAAGGGGTGCCCAGAGCTGGACATCATTCAATAGTCTTTTAACATTATGTTTTACTTTTACTTATTTTGCAGTAAAAAGGTGAAGTCTGAGAGTACTCACTCAGTATGGTGGGGAAGGCACTTCTGTAGAGTGTGCTCACACTTTTGTGTGTGCTGAATCTCAGAAGCCATTGTCAGTGCTTAGATTGCTTTCTCCTTCTGCCCATTTAATTCAGTCCAGAATTCTAGACCATAGAATGGTATCACCTAGATTCTTGGTGTCCTTTTCCCTCTTGCATTCCTCCCTGGAAATACTCTCAACCTGGATCTCACTAATGTCATAAGCATTTCTTAATCCTGTGAAGTTGACAAGCACAGCCATCACACACGTCCATGTAGAATTAGAGCAAAGAGATATACTAAGCATGCAATAATCAAATGATGATATCTAAATCTAAAATTGAGTTCAGATAATTTCATTTTACAATAAAAATAGCATACCTATAGTTAGCATTTCTGTTCAACCATTGTTTATGGGTGATTTTAATTTTTTAGAATCTTAATTGTTTCTGTTGCTACCTTTAGCTCCTAGACTCAAATGGTCATTTCTGTATCAAACACATTTTAGCAAATATAAACACTACTACAAAAGGAAAATATTCCAAGAATGTTAATAGAAGGAAGGATGACAGAAAGCTGTATTAAGCCTCTTGCACTGGGGAAAAATATTGAAATCAAGATTAATGTTCTGTGTGAAAACCAGTGGGAGCAACAGTGTGATTTAGGTTGATTTATATTGTAATGGGATATAAAATAATTAAAACAAGCCAGCACTCATCCAACTCATAGGGAAAAGGTTAATATTTTTGCACTACAAAGTTTCAAGGCAGTAAAATAAACATTTACTTGAAAATTCTGTTTTAGCTAAAGGTAGAAACTTTATGGTATTATGTACAAGTCCACTTTCCATGGTCTTTACTTCAAATGGGAAAATAATTGCCATAGACCTTTCTCCACAGTTTCTTCTTAATTATTCATCGATTCAGTCCCCATTGTCTTTAGTTCTGCTGCTCTTTGCCTGTATGCTACCTACTTAGCTTTCCCTCCCTTGGCATTTCTTAACCCAGATCCCATGATCAGACACAAATCCATGTGTCCTTGTCTCTCCATGTTTATTCAGTCATGTCACAGGCT
Source organism: Cricetulus griseus (assembly GCF_003668045.3). Lineage (NCBI taxonomy): Eukaryota > Metazoa > Chordata > Mammalia > Rodentia > Cricetidae > Cricetulus > Cricetulus griseus. The sequence continues at coordinate 339,768,531 of NC_048595.1, read as the reverse complement.
AGTCATGCTGACCCCAAACCTCCCAAACCCAGCCTCTCCTCCATGTTTTGATCATCACTGTCTACCAAATTATGAACACAGTGCTGGCTTTTTGCATTGGCTCCTTTTCCAAGTGTCTCCCATTTTCTAGATTTCTCCACTTGTTTCTCTTAATGTTTCAAACTCAACGAAATCTGCCTGCTCCTGAAATGTCCTCTCTTCTTACTCTGCCTGTTCTCATTCTTATTTTACTAGGCATTTAATTATGACATTAGTTAATTATTCAACTCATACATGGAATTCTATGGATTCTAATTTTGGTAGAAACAATAATTCTTACATCCTCTGTTTGCCTCATCCCAGTTTCAAGTAGCTGTTTAGTTCTAACTACTCACACTGGAGTGTTTATAGTGTATTGAGTGATTTAACTATGTAGTTAGAGCAATCAAACTGCTCATAAAATCAGTTGTGCTGAAAAATACATTTAATATTTTGGCTATAATTTATTTAATTTTTCAATTGGGTTGTCTACTGACTGCTGCTAAAAAGCAATTAGAACTTCAAATTCTACTAAACTTAGCTCACTCCTACCCAATAATTCAAAGACCATGCAATGACATCATTCAGTCTTTGTGAATTCTTAATAAGTTCTTCTGCCTCTGTCTCCCTCTCCCTCAAATGTGACATCTCATAGGCGTGCTTGAAAGAACATTTTTCTAGCAACTCAGATACTGATGTTTCCAACATCATGTGCATACATATCATGTGCCTCCTTGGTCAGCATCCTGTCACTTCTGTACTCTTGCAACCCAAAGCCTGAATGGTCTTCTGCACAACTCTACATAAGCAAGCAAACAACTCCTTCTGATCTACTCGCTTACCATTTCCATCCATGCTTCTTTTTGTGTTTGTCTCTTCTGCTTGTGTTCCAAGCTAGTAATCACTCTGGCTACTGAATGAGCCAGTTTCTAGTTCCTCCACCTTAAAGCAACACCTTCCATGTCCTGTCTGCTTTACTCCAACTGCACCATGAATTTTTTCCAAGCCCTAAGCTGCCATGGCATAAGTCCCAAGGCTCTAAACTTGGCACAGAATATTACACAAATAGGAACTTTTTGTTTGTGTTTCCCTACCTTGTGGTGCACGCTCACATAATTTGGACAAAGTTGTAGTCTGCTCACCCTCTATGCCCTTGCATCTGGCTATGCTATCCTTTCTAACTCATATTTACACTTTTATTTGCATTTTTCCAAACGACCAACATTACTTAGTTAACATTCATTACAAACAGAATAATGGCATTGTTTTATTTTGTGTATTCCTTTCCTCTGAAACTCTTAAGAGTTATTCAGAAATGAAGTAGTGTGTAGGGAACTACAATTGTTAGTCTCGAGAGATCTGCCAACCCTTCTGTTCTAAGCTATGTCATTTCCCATGACACTCACACCCACCCTAATCCTCTCAAACCCTGCTCTTCCTCTCCTTCAAACTCCTACTTAAGGCTTTGTTAAGTCCAAAGAAGTGTATCCAATGAAAACATTTCTATTAGTTATCTAGCCTCTAATCACTCATGCATTAAGTGCCAAACTTTGATAAAGATCTTCAGAAACAAAGCAGAACCCGTTCCTTTCATGAAACTTCCTTAAGAGAGACTCCAATCACTGACTCACAACACTCCAGCAACTCTATAGAGACTCCACTCACTGACTCCTAATACCCCAGCAACTCTACAGATTCTCTGGCTCTTTCTCTAAAGCATTCTTCTCCAAAAGTAAAACAAGCTGAATATTCAGTTGCATGGAGTTGCAGGCTTATCAAAGACTTCCAATAAGTCACAATGTCTTGTTTTTATAGAAATGGAAAATGATGGCTGATCAGTAGTGGCACATTCCTTTAATCCCAGTGTTCAGGAGGCAGAGGCAGAAGGATCTCAGTGATGTTGAGGGCAGCCTTGTCTACAGAGCTAGTTCCAGGACAGCTAGAATGAATACATAGAGAAACACTGTCTCATCTCAACCCCCTCCCATAAAATGGAAATAATGTCCCCAAATTTACTGACAGATACATTGCTAGTTTGTTATAAATATTCCCTTTGCTTATATAAAGGGTATATCACCATGTTCCTGGCTATTGCCCCCACTCTCCTTCTCTCTGTCTGTCTGTCTGTCTGTCTGTCTGTCTCTCTCTCTCTCTCTCTCTCTCTCTCTCTCTCTCTCTCTCACACACACACACACACACACACACACACACACACACACACACACACCTACACCACATAGTGTGCAGCATTTATCTCTTACCCTGCCTTACCCTAGGTTTTGGAAAGATGGGATTCACAGCCTTCCCTTGTTCATTCCTTCTTTTAAAAGACAAACAAAACCCAATCAACTAAGTTTCTTCACTGGGAAAAAGTGAGGATTGACTGATTGAGTTCACACTGGCTAGCATGCCCCTAAACTAATGCTAAGGTATCTCTTCCCTGATCCTGACCTTGTTTCTACTGGCGTGGATCGAGTTCACTCACGTCACTGGGAGTCATATCCAGGGATTTGTGGTCAGAATGGAGTCTAGTGTGCTGTTTTCTCTCCTGGTTTTACTCCACATTTCTCTGACGTTTTTCCCTGGTAGGGCTGGTGACTGGAAGTTTCTTGAACAGTTGAAACAATGATCATGTCTGCTTACTGGAGAGACGGACAGTTCGGTAAGCTCTGTGATTTTAGGATACCATGAATGACTAAACTTTTCCTTCCTTGGCTGGCTTCCATGAATGCTTCATGATCAGTAATGATGTCTGTAATTACATTAAAGAGAACAAAAGTCAGCCTTTATCTCAAGAGGGTCACAGGAAATTGTGTTCTCTTTCTTTATGGTCCTTGACAATATGTATCTGGATTGCAAATGGCTGTTACCTAGAGTGAGTGAAGATGGTGAGGTTTTTATCAGCTTCCCCACAAAGAAATAAGACTTCCTTAATGCTGGTTCAAGCTATTTTTGAAAGCCAACCAAAAATGAACTCCTGGTGGGACTGTATAGGGCTTTCACTGAGCCTTAGTTTAAGCTACATGATGTTCAACCTTGAGTCTCAATACCAGTCCAATGTCCTACAGGAACTCCTACTAGACAAAAAGCCTTGAGCTCCAGATCTTGGCTAACCCAGACTTATTTTCTGAAGTTAGTTTGCTGGACTTTTGTTTGTCTTCTTGTAACAAATGAGTATAGATGAGCTTTTGCTTTGATTTTTTTATTTTTTGCATTGTATGATCAAGTTAATCATAATTATTGAACATAGATATGATCACAGAGCTTAATCCTGTAAATATTTTTGATGAGGTGTCTACTTACAAATGAATATTGATTCCCAGGATCATGATTTGGAATACAGAGACATATTTATAAGGTGCGCCTAGGTTCCTGATTAATTATAGTGTATAATTGTGGGGTAGGGAGAATGATTTTCTTCCTTTTCATAAACACTTCTTGACTCAGGTGTTTATCCTCCAGCAGAGGGCACAATACACATACACATTTGGTACTTAAAGGTCCTTTTCTTTCCTTGGTAACCTCCAACCTATTCATATGCACTCAGCTCATCACTGAAGATGGGGCAACCCAGACTCATTCAGATGACAAAAAAATGAATGTCTGCTTTTGTTTTTATTTATCATATGTAGCTAAATATGAAAACAATACAAATCCTTTAAGTGTACACACTTGTTAGGATGCAAATGGAGCCTTATCCATATTTTCAAAGACAGGTCCATTCTTTTGTAGTTTTATTAACCATCATGTCAATGATGTTTACAAATTCAACTTACAATCAGATAAAATTATTTTTCTGTCATACATAAAATTCTCATAAATAAAAATGCATGTATAACTTAAATGTAATCTGTATGCTATAGTTTTATATCATAGAAAATGTACCTTATCAGATCCTCTTTGTTCTAAATGTACAAGACTTTCCACAAACCACTTGTATTCTCTCAATGAGAGTTTAATTTTGTAATTTGTAAAATAGTCTTGTTTGTTTGAGTAAAGAAATATCTAGGTTTCATAGGTGTATTTTATGTAAAAAAAGATATTATTTGCCTCCATGCAATCATTTATTTAAAATTTTTGGCTGAATACTAAAGAGTTGCAAAAGAAAATTGGCATGATTCTCCTATAGAACCTTGAAGGAGAAAAACAATAACATTGGAATGTCACATTTTGATTATTCCCATCATTTTTATGTTTCATATGCATAACCCGAGTGTGTACCACCTGACCTTATACCAACCCAGATGCAGAAGTGCAAACATTTCCCTGTCACACTTCGTGTTGGTTTGAGTATGAATTCACTCTCACACTCACACCTGCACACACATACACATCAAGAGAGTGACATACACTAGGTCATCATTGTCAAAATTCCTATGAAATACAATAAATTATGTAGTTTGGGAGATAGCTCAGTCATTAAAGAGTTTACCATGCAAGCAAGAAGACCTGGGGTTGGATTCCAGCACCCATAAGAAGATGGACCTGGCAGCTCACATCTGTAATCTAAGTTCTAAAAGGCAGAGACAGGCAGATCCTTGGAGTCCACTGACCAGTCAGTGTAATCTAATCAGTAGGCTAGGTTCAAAGAGAGAGCTTATGTTGAAACCTAAAGTGAAGAGTGCCTGAAGAAGATGCCCAATGTCAACCTATGACCTCTACAAGCAGATGCACACATGTACACATGCACCCACAAACATATATGTGCACACATGAACCAAGAACATGTACACACACACACACCATGTACAACAATGCACAACTAACAATAATACATTACAGATGTCATTATTTGCCTCACTAAATATTATTTTCACTTAATGAGTTAAGTAGTATGAAATTACTGGCATTTGACCCTTTTTGTATGATTCATATTTTCTTTATCATTTTATACCATGAGATAAAAAGCAAACAATCACCTGTCCAATTTACTTTTCTTGATGCTCAATTGTTAGATTGGTTTAAAATACTGTCAAAGTTTTCATGGCTATTGGAAAGCAGATCCAACACTTATTATAGATAATTGGTAAACACTCATTAATCACAAACGTTAAGACACTAAATGACAACTGAAAAGATGACATCAGTTTTTAAACATCTTATTCATATTAAAAAGTATTATTAACAACAAAGTAATTAGTTCAATAATATAAAATGTATATATGTTATTGTTTGGCTTCTTAATAAAAGCCATTGGTATAAAAAGTGTAATTGTTGACAACCCTTCCTTCCTACTCTTCCTGCTTCAGTATCAAAACAGATAAGAATCAGTCAGGATTCAGATTGCCTGGTTTCAAATTTAAGCTCTCCATCTTCATCCCAGGAAATCAGTCCAAAGCTTTCTTAAACTCTGCCTGTGTCTCTGTTTTCACCCAAAAGTTTAAATAAACAACACACTTAACTTACTGGGTCTCCCAAGGAGAAATTGGCTCAGGTGTTGGTATCAATCAATTTGATGATGTTAAACCTGCTTTTTTTCCATGATATCTTAGTGAAAAAAGTTTATCTTTTTTTGTTTTCCTCGCACTGGGTGCTTTATTGACAGGCTTGTGAGTTCCTAAACTAGCCCCTACCTTTTCTACAAAAGCAAAGGAAGAGGAAAATGGGCTCCCAGGCAAAGCTCAGCAAACGACCTTGACTCTGAGGCCGCAAGCACAAGGAGGTAGGAAGGACAGGAGGTCCAGGTCTCCAAGGACCATGTGCTGGTGAGGTGGCTGAGGAGACTGGAGGTCCCACAGCTATTCTTTGCTGGGGATGTCAGGAAATGATCACCAGAGGAGCCAAAAGCTTGGGGAAAGGGTTGGGGGCTGAAGAAGGGAGCAACTCGAAGGCTTTCAGAGTCATTTGAGGCCACCCTGAGCAGCATGGTGAGACCCGGCAACCCCTCACCTCCACCCTACCACAAGCAGTCAGGGTCACTGTTACAGCCACGTCTGCTGCCCCACACACATCTGCTCATTCACATCCAGTCCATACACAGAGGAAGGGTTGTCATAGCCCTGGAATGTCTCTGGATTGGTACCCGGGTCAGGTACTGCTGAGGGGGCAGGTCCTTGATATTGCTACTGATTAGCTGCTTCAAAGGCATCTATCCAATCGCTATACACATCCACTGATTCTGACTGATATTTGATGGGTGTCTGGAAGTCCTCTAGGCACACGGTACAGGAGATAACTCCAGTGTTTCGAGCACGGTCCATTTTCACGTCACAGGACTTCTCGTGGTTGCAGAAGGGGCAAGTGAACTGGGTCTCCAGGATGCCTGTCATCTTCTTCTTGGGGGGCGGCTTTGGTTTAGACTTCCTTTGTCCCATGGCTGTAGGGGGATGAAACCTCTAGCTCAGGCTGAAAGGGCTGATCCACACAAAAGCTCTTCACCAAGTCTCAAACTGCTGCCTCCCTTCGGTGTGACTGGAGAACGAGTGCCTCTCTGAGACCTTGCTTCTGTCTTATAGAAGTGTAGAATGGGCGGGGCGTTAGTCGCACGCGCCTTTAATCCCAGCACTCGGGAGGCAGAGGCAGGCAGATCTCTGTGAGTTAGAGGCCAGCCTGATCTCCAGAGCGAGTGCCAGGATAGGCTCCAAAGCTATACACAAAGACACCCTGTACCAGCTCTGCCTCTCAGCCAAGGCTGCATCACTCGGGAGACACTAATGTCCTTTCCCTGACCTTATCTGTCCGTTTTGCTTATGTAACTGAGCTAATATTTTTTTGAGTTGACTACAGGGACATTTTTCTATCAATCTTTCTCACTATAATCTTTAATTTTTTGATGTAAGCTTTTCTGCTTTAGTTGTCTTTGCTTCCTATAGACAATGCAATGCTCATTTCATCTTCACAAACTACATGAAAAGAGTAGTCTTGATTGTTACTGTGTCTATCATCCATGCCTCACATTCTTGATCCTATTACTTATACACACATATACCATACCATAATACATTGCATTCCTTATCAATGACAACTGTCTGACCAACACTGATAGATGATCATGGCTTCCTGTTCCAATTAAATTCTGAGGGGTTACTAATTCTGTTGATCATTTCCTTTCTACTAGAATGCTGACCAGTATTCTAGTAGAAGACCTTCTGCCTTAGGTCTAATTCTACCATTAACTCCTGCTTTTTCTGTAATTTCACTTTCTATTCTTCAGAAAGACTTCATTGTTTCAACATCCTACAAGAAACAACCTGTTGTTTACTTTTTATATCTTCAGCAACTACAAAATCATGTATTTTTACAAAAAAAAATTTGATGACAACTAAATCTCTTGTTTTCTCATTCCTAATCCACTACCAAGTTCTCTAGATAATATGGGTAGGATACTTTTACTCTCTAATACATTTTCTCTGAGACTTAAAATTATAGCTAACACGTATTTGGCAATGTAAGGCACTCACTGATGCCCTGGGGTGACCAAAGCCACCTAAGTATACTTATCTGTTCCAAAGGAGGGAATTCATATCTGACACTATAAAATTAGTAATTCCCCATGGCTGATGAGTTTATAAAGGTTAACACATTACATTTTAACACAACTTTATGAAATAGGTATAATTATTTTTTCTACTAATGTTATTTATAAATAATCTGGGGCAAGAAGACGTTAGATAATTTCTCCAACATCACACACCTCAAGCTCATAACATAGAAGCAAGTGCCTAAACCCAGTTATCTTGGTCCAGAACCTAAGCTTTTTGTTTTTGTTTTTGTTTTTGTTTTTTTGAGACAGGGTTTCTCTGTGTAGCTTTGGAACCTATCCTGGCCCTCGCTCTGTAGACCAGACTGGCTTCGAACTCACAGAGATCTCCCTGCCTCTACCTCCTGAGTGCTGGGATTAAAGGTGTGAGCCATCAACGACTCACCTCTCAGAACCTAAACTCTTAAATTAGTCTTTACATTTTTCTTAAACACACAAATGTATGCATGCACACTGGTGCGCGCATGCAGGCACTCGTACGCCCGAGCACACACACATACATACACACTTCGAACAAACCAATGCACACTCTAGACATATATATGAAAGTAGAACATAGTTTTGTATTTTAAAAAACCCGAAAAACTGTTTAAGTCTTAAAAAAAGAACAAAGAAAACATCAAGAAAGTCTTATTAATATTTAAATAAGTACAGGCAAGTATCCAAAGTGAATAATGAAAACAGAAAGGATCCATGGCAGGCCCAGTAAAGCATTTCATACACACTAATGAATAGAGATTTGAAAAACGACATGAGAGGTGGTCTCAGTAGTCACAGCTTTCTCTCATCACTTTCCACTTTCACTGCCATTGTCACTTTACATGAAATATAAGCTGCTGCTAACAGATCTACTTCCCTGTGGCCTGGTTCCCCACTTCTCAATGCTGCACAAAAGGCATGTTTAGTCATAGGAATCTATGCTTCAGAATCCAATGTCCTACCATAGCTCCGATTCTGAAGCAGACAACAATAAAGGTGCTCATGCCTCATGCTGTGCCTGTTGCAAACCTTCATATACTACAAACACACCTATCTGCTGCCCATCTTTTCCCACTTTGTGTTCTTCATTCAGCCATGTATAGAGTCTTGGGGAAAGAAAAGGATATAGAATTAGCTATGAAGGCATTAAGGAATGGGGCTGACTTCAAAGAACTCCAAGTTTTGTTGCAAAGGTTGAAGTCTTACACATGTTAAAATAGATAGCACAAGATCTAAAACAATGAAAATTTTATTATTCAGAAGATGATAAATTTAAAAATTTTTAAAAATCACTGATGGAGGAAGTGTTTGTCTTACTGGATGATAAATAAAATACTGTTTGGCCAATGAGACAGCAAGTTAGACAGGACTAGGAGTCAAAGAGGATTCTGGGAAATGTAGTAGAGAAGTGGTGATCCAAGCAGGAAGTGACATAGCAAGGAGACTCATATTTAAGCAAGGAGAAACAGGAAGTGTCCACCTTTTCCCCTCCGCTCTTCCTCCAGCGGCACAATGTGATCCACTGGCAAGAAGGGACATCAATGGAAGGTGTCCGATAAGATAAGTCTTATAAACTATATAGATTTATGATAATTAAGACTAAGATAACAGATTAAAATCCTAGTCATTGGCCAGGCATTGGCGGTGCATGCCTTTAATCCCAGCACTCAGGATGCAGAGGCAGGCAGATCACTGTGAGTTCGAGGCCAGCCTGGTCTCCAGAGTGAGTGCCCGAAGAGGCTCCAAAGCTACACAGAGAAACCCTGTCTCAAAAAACCAAGAAAAAAAAATCCTAGTCATTGGCCAAACCGCATTTGTACCTAATATGTCTCTGTATTATTTTGTTCATCCACATAGCGGACAGAACTCGGGTGGCTGGAGGAGACTGCCCACGTGGCAGTAGGGCTTGGGCAACTTTTGGGGGAAAGATTTATCGTAACAAATCACTAGTTCATAACCCTGAGTAATCACAGATACCAGAATAGTGAAAAGGGACTATGACAATGGAGGTGGGTGGATGAGCACCCTAGATGCAGGGGTGGGGAAGGGGGATGGATAGAAAGACACAGTTATTATGAAGGGGGAAATGGGAAAACAGATAAGGGAAATCTTTTATAGATTAATTGATGTTATGTCACTTGGGATAGCAATGCTCCCAGCAACAAGACCATAGATTATGTAAAAAATAAACTCAGTGCTAAGTGTGATGAACTTCCATTTGAGTTGTTGGTAAGGGGAGTCCAATAGTTCCCCAAACAACACAGGCTCATGATCCTTGGTGCATTCCAGAAAACACAAAAGGTAAGATACCACATAGTTCAGGCACCAAACTAGGAAGAATAGATTTGGATCTGACCAGGAAGCCTCCTCCATGAGTGCTTGCTCATAATATCATAAGCAGCCATACAACCAGAATGGAGAGAAGAAATCACTAGTCCTACTCAGCTGGGACAACAATGATTCACAGTAATGACAAGTAGAGCAAGATATCCTGAATGGGCTGAGTTGCACTGATGTTCTGGGGTGACCAAAGCCATCTAAGTAAATTTATCTGTTCCACAGGACAAAACTCATGTCTGACGCTATTAAATTAGTGATTCCCCATGGCTGGTGAGGCCATGCACATGAGAGATGCACATGCAACTGCTTCTGTCTCATTGTATTCTATACACCACTGTGTCTATAGAGAAGTGTAGCTCTCACCCCTTATCCATGAAACATTGTCACATAAAAAGATCGTCACAGAAATCCACAGCTGCCCCACACAGAAATCAACTGCCTCTGAAGCAGTGACTTCCAATTAATGCAATACAATCACTACACCTAAGATTCAGGGGACATCCAGAAAGACAAGGTGGAAAAACAGTACATCTGCTACAAAATAGTCTCACAAAAAAAGGAAAAAGAGGGCAGAAGTGGAGGGAGGGGGGTTAGGGAAGGGGTGGATCCAGGAGGAATTGGATTTGGGAGGAGGAGTGAGTGATGAATGTGACCAAGGTAAGCTGTATGAATTTTCAAAACCTTAATAGAATTATCACATCATTTCAAAAAAGGTTTGAAGTGCAACATCATGATCCTGAAAAATAAATTGGTACCTACTTCAGGGTGAAGAGGAGCCACGAAATCCTAATTTAATATTTTATATTTATTTATTGATTTATTTATTGCTAATTTATTTATTTTGTATGTTCCTGTGTACGAACTACTTTGTACTTGTTTATGTGTAGCTGTGTGGAAATCAGAGGACAACTTACAGGAGTAGGTTCTCTGTCCCATATGAGTCCTGAAGATTCAACTTGTCAGGTTTGACAAAAGGAACCTGTGCTCTCTCCATGCCACTTGGCTGGTCTCTCAGGTAAATATTGACTTCTAATAGAGATTTTCATGACCTTAGATGGAAGAAAGCCACCCACTTACAGTTTAATGGAAAATCTATTTTACAATTATTTTTGGAAAATACAACTCTTTGGCTTTTGTTTGTTTGCTTGCTTCAGAGTAAGTGTGATTATAACACTACTATTTCCTTTTGCCAGAATGAGAGCTATAGAGGAATGTGGGATTTTTCTCACAAATAACATTCTTTATATTCTTTATTTGATACCAAAGACACATATACATTACAATATGATGGGGGTGTCCTTCTGTATGCTGTGAATATATGTTTCTCTTATTGGTTGATGAATAAATGCTAATTGGCCAGTAGCCAGGCAGGAAGATAGGTGGGTCTACCAAACTAGAAGAATCCTGGGAAGAGGAACATGTAGAGTGGGCCACTAGAGATATACCATGTAGCTGCTGAAGGAGTAACATGTGTTTATTTGGGACTAAACAGCTGTAGGATTAGGTGAGACAGAAACTTTGTCTACATTAATATGCTGTGGAACAATCCTCTTATATATTATAAAAATTTGTGATATGTATTAGTTTATTAAAATGCTGATTGGCCAATAGCTAGGCAGGTAGTATAGGGGTAGGGCAACCAAACTAAGAATGATGGGAAGAAGGGCAGAGTCAGGAGTCCCTAGCTAGACTGAGAGGGAAAAGGAAATGAATGTGCCATGTTAATAAGGTTTTGCCACATGACAGAGCATAAAGAAGGAATATGGGTTAGCTTAAAATATAAGAGCTAGATAGTAATAAGCCTGAGCTATTGGCTGAGCATTTATAATTAATATAAGACTTTGAGTGATTATTTGCAAACTGAAATGCAGAAACAAATGACTATTTACAATAATATTTACTTGGAATGTTGGGATAAGGTCGAAGAGGTTTAGTATATTTCTTAAGTATTAAGCAATACAGTGTATTATAAAAGCTATAAGATAAATAAAAACAGTAAGCAACAATCATTAAGCAATGTTTTCTCTAACATGAATTTAGTTAAATTTTTAACTTTCATATGAAGTATTTCAAGATAACAAAGAAGTTCTGATATAAAGAATGTGCATGCCTAACTAGACCCATGATCCTGTAACCAGACAGACCAGCACTGTCAAAATCATATCTGTAACCAATGAACACAATTACTTGACATGTAAACAGATATTTGATAGTGTAGCTTGGAGCTCCATACCTAGGACTGGTTTCTTTATTTCCACTTCCCTGTTGGGCCACAGGTTGTACTAAACATTTTTCTTCATCATTGCTGGGAACATCAATTTTCCATTACTTCAGTGGGTTCCATACTCATAATAAGTAAAGTTCTGTAGGTGACTGTTCAGGTGGTATATTTCTGTCTTAGCAATGCTCAGTAAGTGGGGTAAGTTCTTGGTAGATAAGTTTCCTGGTATAAGCTACTTGGTACCGCAGGGAATTCACTTTTATGGATCCCCTGACAAGTGTAGTCACCAATGGCTGTTGGATTCACTGAGTTCCCAGAGTGATAAAGTGAGCAATACTTTGAGAATTTGACTAGAGACTTGCTTCTAAAAAATGTACTCTGTTGCCTGGAACATTAGCACTACTTGGAGTCAGTTAGAAATGCAGGATTTTAACCCTCACTCCCATTGGTGTTTTGACAAGACTCTATTATAATTAAAGTCTGAGAAATTCTGCTTGAAAACACTGATTAGAACAAAGTAATAAAAATTTGTAGACTTTTATGTTCATTACAGAAGGAAATCATGTTTTGGTGTTTATGTTACTTTATAGAGATTTACCACACATGCACTCTTGGGCACACACACACACACACACACACACACACACACACACACACACACACACACACACACACACACAATTATTTAGTTGGAAACAACGTGAAAAAGAATGATGGCTTTTAAGAAAGACAAAACTTGTCATGGCGTTGCTACTTCATAGTTCTAAAGAAGTGATATAAATAGCCAAATCATTACTAGTTGTTTTGTCTAGTCACCATTCTTAAAATAGTTAGTTCTGTAAAACTTCTATTAGCCTTTTAGACAGCAGTTTCTGTTTTGAGTCATGGGTACTGTCTGCTCACAGCTTATAGTCTGTAATATGTACAAATAACTCAGACTGCCTGAGAGTGTCAAAAATGTTTATTCAATCCATTTTTAATTTTCTTACTTAACACAATGTGACATTTCTTTCTCTCCACAACCCCTCATTCCAGATTTTCCACTCTTACTTCTTCCATGTTTCCAAGCTGGCCTCATAATGAATATTCCAGTAACTGGGAAATCAGGTGCCACTTCAGGCTGTTCCAGTATTCTCTCAGTATTTCAAAGGTCAACTGAAGTTAAGGAAAACTGGTATGCTTCACTTTGTATAACTGTGATGGGGAATATACTGTGTATGCTTATCTTATTGATTGTTAAATAAAATACTGTTTGGCCAATGAGACAGTAAGTAGGACTAGGAGTCAAAGAGGATTCTGGGAAATGTAGTAGAGAAATGATGATCCAGACAGAAAATGACATAGCAAGGAGACTCATATTTAAGCAAAGGAGAAACAGGAAGGGCACTTTTTTCCGCTCGCCTCCTCCAGCGGCAGGATGTGATCCACCAGCCAGGAGGGACGCCAACAAGGAGTCCGATAAGATAAGTCTTATAAAATATATAGATTTATGATAATTAAGACTAAGCTAACAGATGAGAATCCTAGTCATTGACCAAGCAGCATTGAACCTAATACAAGTTTCTGTGTATTCATTTGGGCCTAACTCGGGCAGGCGGCTAGTGTAAAGCTCACACGTGGCAGTGGGGCTCAGCGGCTTTTGGCAGAAAGATTTATTGTAACATAACTGAATGCAAATAATCCTCTGATGATTTTGCTTTCTTGTTGCCATACCTAAAATGTGTATTAATTAATCATGACAAGTTCAAAGCTAATTATAAACCTGGATATTTATCTAATTGTGTTAGCTCTCCATGCCTTAAGTATTAGGTAGACAGTCATTGTAGGTATGCTATTTACCTAGTATCAGACATGATTGTGCTGTAGAAACAATCTAAAATTCACAATGGCATATCAGGGGAATGTTAATGCTTATTGATAATATTTGTCTCTCACAGATCACCAGTATGGTCATCATTTATAGATTCAAGCAGGGAAGGGGTTTTGTTTGTTTAATTTTTTTTTTAGTTATTCTTCTCTCATATATTGCATCCTGACCACAGTTTCCTCTCACTCTCCCCCATCCATGCCTACTCCATTTCCCTTCAGAAAAGGGCAGGCCTCCCAGGGATATATACCAAACATGGCATATCAAGTTGCAATAAGACTATGTGTCTCCCCTCACATTAAGGCTGGATAAGGCAACTCTATAGGAAGAAAAGGGCCCTAAAAAGCAGCCAAAAGGTTCAAAAATAGCCCCTGTTTCCACTGTTAGTCCCACAAGATGACCAAGTTACACAAATAACATATGAAAAGGGCCTAAGTCAGACCCAGGCAGACTGAGGGAGAAGTTTTATCTTCACAACCCTCTGCCATGGCAAAGGAGGGGATTGAAAAAAACCATAAAGTAGCTCCAAAGCTTAAGCCATTACATATGCCACTTTCCCTACATTTTATTGTCCAAATCAAGTCATAAGAGCTTGTTTAACTTTAGAGGGACAAAGGAAGTACAGTCAAGCTATATAACCAAAGGGATAGAACTATGTTTGAGGAGCCATAATATTTTAAGCTGAAGAATAAACCAGATGATATGAACAACAACCTCTTTTCCAAGACCTTAGTTGGAGATAAAGACCTGTGTGTGAGCAATGCATAGACAGAGCTGAGTACCAATGGCAGTATGTTCTAAGATTTAAGAGTGTGGTGCTGAGAAAAACTATTTAAGACATTCAGCAACAGAAGAAATAAACAACAAATTGTAGAGATTAGTCACCAGTGCTTGGTAGAAATACCATGTGGACAATTTGAAATTATGCAAAAAGTATTAATTTCAGAAAGTAAAATATCAAATTCAAGTATGTTCATGTTTATAGTAAAAAATATGAATCAGTAGTCGGGAGTCAGACTGTAAAAATTGGTATGACTGACCTGCAAAAGACAAGTATTTTTGTTACAGCAGGAGCAAAGTACTTCTTATATCTGCTATAAGATCATCCTGGGAAGACACAGGATTCATTTTACAGAGGTCCTTCAAAGCTAGACCTAGATGTTTGCACTTAAGTTTTCATATTATCTGTCCTCGTCATATTCACTGTTGATGGTACTTCCTACTTTTTAATGAGGACCTGCCACTTTAAAATGTGAATGATGTACTCCTGCAGTGCAGACAGATTGAATAGAAGCCAGGGCAACATGTAGGATTATCAGAGATTAGAGTTAAATTAAAGGAATTATGAATCAATCTCTCCCTGACCATTTGTAGAAGTAACAAAAAGGGCAAAGAAAACTACTTTTGTTTCAATGCACCATGCAATTGATATAATTTCCCTAGAGCTACAGGAAACAGGCTTCTCTCATAAAGTAAAAGGAAGGGACAGGAACACTGAGAAAAACAGATCTGGAGTTTAGCAATCCTCAGTCTAATGTAAGAGAAGCCTCCATTGCAGTTTGGTACTGAAAAATGTTGTGCAATCTTCCAGAACATCAGAGTCCTTACTTGTGAAAATAAAATTGTGTATTTATAGTTAAGTATAATCTAAAATATACTGGGTCCCTTTAAACCTATAGAGTTTTATCAATAAATAAGTACAAAGACTTCAATATTTGGTAGTAAATCAAAGCAGATATGCTGAAAAAATCTATTTGTTTCTTAATCTATTTCTCAGATAATGGGTTAAAATTCCTAATGCATAATAGTTAATGATACCAAACCCTCACTGTCCATTTCAACTAACTGTAGTGCCTTGTTGTAGGCCCCAGAACAATCTCATCCACCATTCCTGCTATCTTGCTTTATGACTTAAGCAAGCTACAGAAGGCAAGCAACCTGTCTCCTGTACAACTGGAAGGGAGTCAACTTTTAAATAGCTCTCCTATATAAAGATAATATAAAAGACAGGTACATTAAAGGATAATGAGTTCCACCTATAGTACATTATCTTTGACAACTTCACCTTACCAGTACATGTAAATTCTATGACTTTGTCTTAATCTCTTTCAGCTAGTTTTGTATATAGCTTTAACATTCTTTATGCATTTTATTTTGTTTAGTGTCCTATAATTTTCTGTGAGATCAATACAGTCCACATTGGAAGCAAAAAAAAAAAAACTTAAGGGATAAGGAAGGCTTTCTGTTGGGCTTAAAAATAAATTCATTGATCCCCACTCTCCATACCTTTTTGTTTAGACAACCATATATAGAGAAAGATTTTTTTAGATAGTGGTTTAAATATACCCAGACAGTTTGTAAGCTAATGTTGAATTATCTCTGTAAAAATGAAGGCCTCCTTAATAAAAGACCTCATGATACAGGATGCTTGGCATCTGGTGGTCAAGATAGGTTTAGGTAGAATAACATTGGTGAAGATTTTACTGTTTTGCAAGTCAGTCATATGACTTGTGTTTTTGTAATCAGATGTCTGGACTTCATGGAAAAAAAACAGTCCTTTTTCTGCTGATCTTTTATAATTAGCTGAATACAGTTATTTAAATGATTTAGTTTCTCTATCAACAGCTTCATTACCATTGTATTTCATCTATGATCTATCTTTTTGTTGACACACTAAAACAGATACAAGATTAAATCATTTTTCAAAATTGGATTAGTTGATTGATTGCAACATGCCTAATTACTCTATAGGGATTTAGAGGCATGATTGAGTTGAAGAATCCCTGAACCATTTGGGGGAATGTAAATAAATATATCAAAAGAATTTTGGAGTGATGTGTCTAATCCTACACAAAAAAATCTAAATGGCACTGGGAATCACCTTACAATGTTCTGTTATTCATCAGCTTCCCCCACTTGTATGGTAGGAATTAGAATGAAATCTCAGTTTGCTCTCTTTTCCCTTAATCAGTCATTACTGGTTTCTACGGAAGATCACTCCTGAACTACTGTAGTAGACTCCAACTCTCCCTCCCTACTTGCAGTTCTCCTCTTGGCAGTCCTTACTCTCCACCAAACTCAAGTAGTTGAGACACTCTCTATCTCTTCTGTAGTCTTCTTTCAGCTCAAGCACAAATTGCATTAAATTCTGAGCAAAAAGGCTATGCACCATGTGCTTACTGCTGTCCTAGACCCTTTCACACACTAATGGCATGTCTCTCCAGTGCCTCCTGGACCCAAAGCTTCTAAATGTTCTTCCTTTTGGATCTTGAAGGCTACCATGTGACACCTACAAGGTTTTATCAGTCCTTCAGAAATAGATGTGTGCACAAGTCAACAAGTGATTAATAAATTAATAATCTAAAATAGAAATACAGGAAATTAGTCAAGTAAATTTCCAAATCAAAGAACTTTAATTGAGTTTTTCTATTGCTTGTCCACATTACCAGTGATTGAAAATGCAGCCCCTAGTATATCAGGTTAACAGTCCATGTGCTATCATCAAGCATGCTCTGTGATTTAATTCTGCTGGCTCAGATGATAGCAAGTCAACAGAGAATTTGGTGCTATAAAAAAAAGCTCCATAATAGACAATGCTTGAAAAATCTATTCAAATTGGCAGATACTGGGAAATATGGATAATAAATCTCCAAAGACTCTATTGTTAAATCTGAAATTACTTCTTTATAAAAAAATAACAAATAAAACCTTCTTTCATGTAAATAGCGAGATTTTCATTGCTAATTCTTTTTTTATTATGAAATTCTGAAAAGAACTATGAATTCAATTGATTCAGCATTCCTCTGACTTCACTCAGGTGAAAATATTCTCATTCTTTCCTCTTTGAAACAAAATAAAACACCATCCTTTTCTATACATCATAAGTTTCAACTCAGTCGCAGCTCCATCATTGATAAACCTTTGACAACACTGTTCCAGAAGGCAAGGGAACCACGAGAAAGTGCTATGAACCTGCCAAATACAGGGGATGCAAGCAATAATCTTATCCTGTCCTAACACCTATGAACCATAACACTGACCAGGCTGCAAGATACTTCTAAAGGTGAGTAGTGGCATTCATATTTTAATTGCAGAAAACAGCTGTCTAAGTGAAGTTAAGAGCCATTCAACAGCAGGGAAAGTAACCTAGATAACTACTGGGGTCTGATGAGGTCATGGATCTTGGAAGAGAACCTACAATTGCTGCTTTAATAAGCTACTAGATTTCATCCTTCATTAGAGAAGCTTCTCTGTTTAGTAGATAGAGAACATCACAAAAAAAACTGTTTAAAATACAGAGAGTAAGTGATCATGGAGGGTCCGGACTCACTGGATATATCTAAAGCTCAATTTCAGTACCTTAGGCTCAGGGAAAATCACAGAAAATGGGGCAGCAACATTTTTTTCAAGACAGGTTTTCTGTGTGTAACAGTCCTGGTGGTCCTGGAACTCACTTTGTAGACCAGGCTGGCTTTGAAGTCACTGAGATTCACCTACCCCTACCTCCCATGTTTTGGGATTAAAGGTGTGCACTACCACTGCCTAACAGGGCAGAAAAAAATTAACATCCAGAGGAACAGGAAGTCTTCTGTGAGAGTGTGTCTTCCATAAATGACAAGGAAGCTACTCCCACATCTCAGTAATATGGCTGCCTAAATAAGACCTGAAAGTTGACAATATACCCTAATATCTTAAGTTTTATGTCACTGAGATGAAACACCATGACCAAAAGGGAAATTGAAGAAGAAATGGTTTATTTGACTTACATTTTCACATTGTAGTACATCACTGAAGGAGGTCAGGACAGACACTCAAACAGGACAGGAACCTGGAGGCAGGAGCTGATGTAGAGGCCATAGAAGGATGCTGATTACAGGCTTACTCCTCATGGCTTGCTCAACCTACTTTCTTATGGAACTCAGGACCAACAGCCCAGGGATGGTCCCATCCACAATGTGCTGTCCCTCCTCCCATCAATCACTAACTAATTAAGAAATTCATTATAAGCACATTTTTGGAGGCATTTTCTCAGGTGAGGTTGCCTCTTTTCAGACAACTCTAGCTTGTGTCAGTTGACATAAAACTAGTCAGCACACATAGGTAAAAGATAGAAACTATAGGCAACTAAAGAATACTAAGAAAGGGAGGATTAGTCTTCTCCATGGATAAGAGCCCTAATTGTTAAATTGTTATCCAATGACAAGTGATCAACTCTAAAACCACATAAATGCAAGCAAGTCTTATTGAACTCAGTATATATATATATATATATATATATATATATATATGTATATATATATATTTATATTTATATATTTATGTGTGTGTGTGTGTGTGTGTGTGTGTGTGTGTGTAAAGAGAAAGAAGTCATGAATTTGAGAATAAGTAATGAGATCCATAGGGGTTTGAGAAAGAGGGCATGAGAGGTGTTGAAGAAAAAAAGGAAAGTGTGAAAATGATGAATTTATATTTAATTTAAAATTGAATTTTTTAAAGAAGTGTCAGTTCTCTTCAAAGATGTGATCACACTAATAGATGTGGCATAATTATGTATATACCCTTGTATGTTATAAAAAGAATTCTGTCTGGTCATGGTATCAGCATTACAAACATACAAAGCACCATGCCACATTCCTTATTTATATTCAATAAAACCTGGAAGCTTCCAGAGAAAATAGTTAATAAAAAACATGGTCCTTACAAAAATTGATAAGCTGGGGACAGATATAAAGTTTGTTTCTCTTTAGACTGGCTCTCATCCTATGGATCACAACCCCCAAAGGCTATTAGAAAACATAGATATTTAAAATATAACTCAGAATAATAGTAAATTTACAGTTATGAAGTAGCAACAAAAATAACTATGGTTGGGGCACTATAACATGAGGGGCACTACAACAAGTGCTAGTAGGTGCAGTGAAGTAGCCACCTTCAGAAAGAAAGAATGAAAGAAAGAAGGAAAGAAAGATGACCATGTTTCTTAAAGTGAAATTAAAGGTTATTCTTCGCCAAGGAATAAAAGCCTTCATTTTTCTTGAATACAGAAAGCTGTATCAGTACTTATCCCTAGCATAGGAATGGACTTTAGGAGCCCATCCCACATGGAGGAATACTCCCTGAGCCTAGACACAAGGGATTTGGCCTAGGCCCTATCCCAAAGAGTATGACAGACTTTGAAGACCCCCTATGGAAGGCCTCACCCTCCCTGAGGAGCAGAAAGGGTATGGGATAGGTGGGGTGTTAGTTGGGGGGGCAGGGATGGTGGGGTGGGAGAGGGACACCACCCCTCTCCCTGGGATTGACATGTAAAATAATTTTCTTTCTAATAAAAAATGGAAAAAAAATAAAGATTGAGAATCACCGCTATAGAACATTTTAATTATCTCCCTCAGATTTCAGGTTATAGTTGGACCAGCGTAATTTTCAAATCAGGCTTCCTCTGCCCATATTATGGTTGTGGGGATCAACATCAAACATATCCGAATCTTATTTCTTAAAACTCAATCAAAATTTCAGTCAAAGCTAAGGAATACATGGAAGACAAAGGTCTCCTTATTGTGTTAATGGTTGAGTCTTGTGTATCTGTCATATAACCACTACCAAATTAATGACAAACAAGTGGCTCTTTCTATGGGCACAATTGTTGTGAAAGAACACTGTGATTAGTATGCTCTGAACCAATATGCATCAGACAGGCAGAGTCATATAAGATGTTCTCTTTCATTTTGAGGACAGCTAAATGGGTTCCTGGTTATAAAGTGTCATAAATGGGCAAATTCCAAATGTCAACCACTCCAGTGCCAAGTTAAACAAGACACCAACTCCCCAGGGTAATCTCACTATTCAGCTATTTGAACATTAGCATGGGCTGGAAGATATCCATGTGCCAGTACAGAAAATACTTCAGTAAATTGACTTTTAAACAAACTAAGTCATAGTAGGTGATAGCTGGAAATAGGAAGCAGGAATATGTTGAATCTACTCTAAGTCTTGTTCACTCACTGCAACAGCTAGTTCCTTGCTGCAGGTTTCTCACCTATAAGGATCACAGGTGGATAGAGATGGCCCCTTACTGCATACCTTAATCTGTAAGGACTACAGGTGGATAGAACATCGTCTATTGGTAATCTGCACCATGTCATTTATATGCCCTATTTTATCATTCACAGCAGAATGCCATTTGAGAGCTATATTCCTTGAAGTGCTAATAGCTGCAGTGAAGTAGCCACCTCAAAAAGAAAGGAAGGAAGAAAGGAAGGAAGAAGGAAGGAAGGAAAGAATGATGACTCTGTTTCTTTTTTTTCCAACTTTTTAAAATTTGAATTAGAAACAGGATTGTTTTACATGACAATCCCATTTCCTTCTCCCACCCGTCCTCCCCTACCCGCCCCCCCCAACTAAAACCTTATCTGTCACATATCTTTTCTGCTCCCCCTGGATGGTGAGGCCATCCATAGGGTGTCATCAGAGTCTTTCGTTTCCTTTGGGGTGGCCTAGGCCCACCCCTGTGTATCTTGGCTCAAGAAGTCTGTTTCTTAAAGTGAAATTAAATGTTATTCTTCACCAAAGGAATAAAACACCTTTATTTTTCTTGAATATGGAAAGCTGCATTATGCCTCTCTAACAGAAAACACCAAGTTATTCATATCTACTTGTTTACAGAGCTTGCTTTCCAAGAAAAATGTACATGTCAGACACAGGAATGAAATTGGAAAATGTTAATTAGGTACAATTATAAATTGTGAATTACAGTTCCATGTTTTCTTCCTGCCTTGAGAAGAGTGACTTATCAACTGTCATGCAAATGCCACTGATTTTCTTTTAACTTTTCATTTTATGTTTCTCCCTCTTTATTCAGAATAAAGAAGAAATGAAAAACATTTAAGACAAATCTGTTAATTTGATTAGTACAATAATGCTTTTTTCTAAGGCTGTCATTTACAAAACTTTTATTTCAACTTTGTCATGTACATTTCCAATTGTTTATTATTACAGAAGTAACTGTTCTTGTTTAGTTGTTCTGCAGTTTCCTTCATAATCTGCAGCCAATAATAAATAAATACTTCATTCAGGATGAATAACGCATATGTCAGTGTCAATTCCACTCCACTAACTTCACATGCATGGCTCATTCAAAGGACACCAGTAAAGTGACTACTGACTTATTGTTAACTTTGTCCTAATCCGTCTTTTATTTTAAATCATTTCATTGTTACAAGGTCAGAGCAGGTCTTTGGATTGAAATTAGTGGCAAGCCAACAGGAAGAGCAATTATCAGTCTTGGCAATGGATAGCTCAGTTTGTGTTACTTTAAAACTTAGTACATGGTGCTGATATTAGCCAATAGTATACTCAATGTGATGTAAGTTAAGTTTGAACTGGATGGATGCACCTGTCACAGCTCCCAGGAATTATCACATTTTAACAGACAGGAAGTTGAGTGTGTTTTATTTAAAATTAGTTTTAACAACTAAATAATATATACAAATATGTATAAAATAAAAAACTATGTACTTTATGTGTTACAACAGATGTAAGAAACAAGCAATTGCTTTGAGAATTTTTTATTTTACATTTTATTAATTTGTTTTTTACATTACAATCCCAGTTTCCACTCCCTCCTCTCCTCCTGCCCCTCTCACTCCCCCCTCCTCCCATCTGCTCAATGGAGAGGGTAAGGCCTTCCCTAAGAAATCTACTAAGTCTGTCCCATCATCTCATTGAGGCAGGACCAAGGCACTTCTCCACCTCCACACCCCTGTATCTGGACTGGGAAAGGTATCTCTCCATATAGAATGAATGGGCTCCACTAAGTCAGTTTGTGCATTGTTAGATGTTGGACCCATTTCCAATGACCTCATATATTGTCCTAGTCACACCACTGTCATCTGATATATTAAGGAGTCTAGTTTGTTCTTATGCTGGTTCCCCATTTGTCAGACCTGAGTCTGTGATTTCTCACTAGCTCAGGTTATCTGTTTCTGTGGGTTTCCCCATCATGGTCTTGATTCCTTTGTTCATATTATCACTCCTCCCTCACTTCAATTATACTCCAGGAGCATGTTTTATAGACAGTTTCTTCTGCTTTTGTTGGCTGTTCCAATGTACTATGCCATTGTAAGAACAAAAACATAATCCTATAGATATAATCTGTATTCTGGGTACATATGTTACAGTGTAAAGGTAAACAAACAAATGGATCATCAAATTTAACCTGATAAGAGGAGGAAAAGGCATACAACTGATTAGAAGTTTACAGACTTTATTGTGGTGATATTTTGTTTATGATCTAACAAATAAAGGTTGTCTGGAGATCAGAGTTGAAAGCAAGCCACACTAGTTAGCCATAGAGGCCAGGTGGTGATGGCATACATCTTTAATCTCAGGAGCCACACTGGTTAGCCATGAAGGCCAGGCAGTGGTGGTACACAGCTTTAATCCCAGCACTCGGGAGACAGAGGCAGATGGATCTTTGCTACTTAAGGACACTCTGAGCTCCACGAAAATGATCCAGTCTAAAAGAGAAACAGAGCTCACACAAAGGTGATCGCAGCACTTGGGATCCCATTCCCTTAATCCCAGCACTAGAGAGGAATATAAGGATGGAGGAGACAGGAGCTGAATTAGTTTGAGGAGCGAGCAGTACAGTCTGAAAATGCATTCTGAGGACAAGATGGCCCCTTTGATCTTAGCGTTGGTAGAGGTGAGAACTCTCTAGTGGCTAGCCACTTTGCTTCTCTGATCTTCAGCATTAACCCCAATATCTGACCCTGGATTTTATTATTAAGACCAGCTAGAATTCTTGCTATACTTTACTAGCTTTATCAGTCCTAAATATATAAAAAAGAACATTAATAATTATACCAACTTTTGCTTTCATGATCATTAATCGTGGGTAAAATAATTTAGAAAAAAATAATTGAGATTCTTCTGATTAATTGATTGCCAATTTTTCAATTAACTATGCCATTGGTGTAAACTATATAGACCGTTAATCTCAGATGGATAGAACTGTGGACTCAATTTAGGAGGGATTTTTACATTTCATATAATAATCAGCAGATATACGGATTTGTATTAATTGACTGTTTATATGTTTCAATATATTCTTTCTCTGAGGATCATGAAGTCTGTACACCAAGCTCTAGATCATGGTTATTGAATTAATATGGCATTGGTTGTATATGAAAACATTCAAAGAAAGTTCGATAGGAAATTCTTGGCTTTGTGTTATGATTTTTAAGGTATCTATGTGCTAGTGTTTTGGGTATTTTTGAGTATATTGCCCATGTTATATGAGAAAAAAGTACATTTTTTGTTATGATAAGTATGCTTTTTAGTTTTATATCAACTTACACAACCTATTCTTATTTAAGAATAGGGTAACTCAAGCTGGGCGTTGGTGGTGCACGCCTTTAATCCCAGCACTGGAAAGGTAGAGGCAGGTGGATCTCTGTGAGTTTGAGGCCAGCCTGGTCTCCAGAGTGAGTGCCAGGATAGTCTCCAAAGCTACACAGATAAACCCTGTCTCGAAAAAAAAAAAAAAGAAAAAAAAAAAGAAAAAAGAAATGGAAAACTCAATTGAGAAAATGTCCCCACCAGGATGAACTATGGACAAATGTAGTGTAAATTAATAATTGATGTGTGAAGACCCAGCTTACTAGGAGTGATACCTCCTCTGGGTTGGTGTTCCTGGGTGTTATAAGAAGGCAGGCTCAGCAAGCCACCAGGAGAATGCCAGTAAGCAGCAGCTCTCCATGGCGTCTACATCATTTCCTGCCTCCAGGTTCCTGCTCTAACTTCCCTGGATGATGGATTACAAGTTGTAAGACTAAAAAAATCCTTTAATCCCAAGTTGCTTTTGGTCATGGTGTTTTGTTGTTGGTCATGGTGTTTTGTTGTTTGTTTGTATTTGTTTGTTTTTAATCACAGCAATAAAACATAAGACAACAGTTATTAATATTTGTTGTGTTGCACTCTAGCTTTCTGAAGTGTGACCAATATCTGTTGAAAAGTCTCCATGTAATTTTTTTCAATTTTGCCTGATTTATGCTATATTTAAACCTAGTGGACTCTAAATATTATTGCTTTAAGGAATCAACAAAAATGGAAAACAAATATTTATGTGAAGCAAACACTTTATGACCAATAGAATTATGTACCAGATGCCAAAAATGGAGATTTGCTTACTCCTAAGCAGAAAAACCAGGAAAGACATCCAGAGAGGCAGCACTCATGGTAAGCACTGAAGAAACAAATTAAGAGTATGCAAATAAGAAGCATGGTAGCTATTGGGAAATGAAAATGAGGCTGGGATGTGAACAAAAATGAGAACTGAGATCCTAGAACATCACTTTAAGAGGGTATCTTTTTTTTTTCACTATTTCAGGCCACAGGAATGGAATAAGTGAATTACTAGAGGGGAAATGATTAAGACTTTAAGTCTTTTGTCCAGCCTAGAGTGAAGAAAAATAAGGTTCTAAACAGTTAGATAGGGAGATGGAGGGAAAATACAGAGGTATCGGCAAGATTTACTATGGCAGGAAAGAGGAAGACCTAGGATACCAGGAAACAAGTTGCTATAGGTGGACTTTTCTTTCCCACCCATCAGTTCCCCAAACTGTCATAGAACCTTATGTTAACTACAAATGCTCTTCTGAATGCTCATGCTTGTCACTAACTAACTCTTTCACTTAAACTAACCCATATTTCTTATCTACTGTCTGCCACATTGTGGCTCATGACTTGTTACCTCATTTTTTACACATTCTACTTTCTCTATGTCTGCTGGTATCTTCTCTGACTCTGCCCTTCTTTCCAGAATTCCCCTAGTCCGGCTTTTGTGCACAATCTTTGCTGCCCAGCTATAGGCCAGTCGTCTTCTTTATTAAACCAATCACAATCAAAATTTATTCACACAGTGTAAAGAAATATTCCACAGGTTGAAGGTGCTGTTCCACTGGCAATGACTTTATAAGTGATGGGCCAGAATGTTGTGAAGAAAACAATATTTTGTGTTTCAGCAAAGATTTCTTAAGAACACTTATCTGAAAAGTGAATAAATAAGCTGAAAAAGAGAGTTCTATTTTGCAAATCATCAGACACTACACCAAAAGGTCTAAAATGTACTTACTCCATAACAAATATGATTCACTTACAATCATATTTGTCCCCCATAGAAGACCTCACTCTCCCTGGGGAGCAAAAATGGTTTGAGATAGGTAGGGTGTTAGTGGGGGGCAAGGGAGGAGGAGAGGGAGAGGGAACTGGGATTGACATGTAAAACAATCTTGTTTCTAATTTAAATTAAGAAATGTAGAGAAAAATCATATTTGTTTAGTAATTGGTCATAGGTATTGAAATATTTGATATTGTCTTAGGGTTTCTACTGCTGTGAAGAGACAGCATGATCACAAGAACTCAAAGAAAAACATTTAATCGGGGTGGCTTACAGTTCAGAGGTTCAGTCCATTATCATCATGGTGGCATATGGTAGCAAGCAGGTAGACATGGTGCTTGAGAAGGAGCTGAGAGTTCTACATGAACTGCAAAACACAAAATACGAAAAAATAATGCAAAAATGCACTCAATCCAACTTCAAAAGTTCCCATAGTTTAAAACAGTCCCAACCTTATTTAAAAGCTTAAAGTTCAAAGGCTTTTCTGAGATTCATGCAATCTCTTAAATGGAATCCCCTGTAAAATCAAAATCAAAAAGCATATCATATACTTCCAGGATATACATTACCATTCCAAAATGTAGGGAAAGGAGTATAGTGAGGAAATACTTGACTAAAGCAAGATTAAAAATCAGCTGGGCAAACTCCAAATTTTGCATCTCCAAGTCTGATGTCAAAACACTTCTCAGATCTCCAACCCCTTTTAGCTCTGTTAACTGCAACATACTTCTTTCTCTTGAGCTATCTCCGCTCCCTGTTATCAGTTCTCCTTGACAGGTACCCCATGGCTTTAGCATCTCTAACATCTTGTCTTCAAGGCAATCCAGGCTTCACCTTCACAGTTCCATGAAATGTCCGCTCCAGGCCTCCAAACAGGGACACCCATGACACATGCCTGGCCTCAGTAGCTTTCCTTAGTCACAGAGGAAGATTTCATTACCCCCTTTTTCTATCCTTGACTCTAAAGCCAGTACCACATGGCTGAAGCTGCTAAGTTCTGCTGTTTGCTAGAGATGGAAGACTGTCTGGCCACCTTGTTCAATTGCATCTTCATCAGCTTTCTGTTCTTGATGGTTTCCTTCACTACCTAAGCTTGACTGCTCTGGAATTTGCTCTGTAGACCAGACTGGCCTCAAACTCAGAGATCCACAAGTTTCTGCATCTTCATTTTAGCCTCAGGCAAACTTTTTGGACAAGGACAAGAAACAGTCGCATTCTTCCACAAAACATCACAAGATACTTCTAAAATCTGTGGCAAGCTACCACAATTCAAATCACCCTCAGTACCACGGTTTTCCTTCTGGTATGGCCCATTAAACAGCACTTAAAGCATTCAACTGCTTTTCTAATCCACAGTTCCAAGGTCCATATTCCTTTAAACAAAGCATAGTCGGGCCTATTACAGCAATACCCCAGTTCCTGGTACTAACTTCTATCTTAATTATGGTTTCTATTGTTGTGAAGAAACACCATGACCTTGGTAACTCTTATAAATGAAAACATTTAATTGAGCTGGCTTAGAGTTTCATAGGGTTAGTACATTTTCATCATGATGGGACATGGTGGCATGCAGGCAGATCACTCAGCATGCCTCTAGCAGGTGCCAGAGAAATTCTTTATCTTGATCCATACGCAACAGGAAGGGAATGTAGGAGACCTTAAAGCCCACCCCCACAGTGACACAATTCCTGCAATAAGGCTGCACCACCTCCTAATAATGCCATTCCCTTTCAGGGACATTTCCTTTCAAAACACCACAGACATCCAGCATACATGCTTGGTTGGGAAGTTTTCCCTTGTGTACCTTACTGCAATATTTTTCCTGTCTCAACCTTCCCTATCAGAAGTAAATCTGACTGTGTAAACTTGATTCTAGGGAGCAAAGGAGTATGCAGTATGTTGAGTTAAAGAGACTAATCTGAACAGGGACTGTTGAGTGGGCTCTTTTCCTTAAGGTCAAAGTCATGAGAGACAGTGTATGAATCCATGGCCTAACAGTTATAGAAGAAAGGCATTCTCATTTTTGTCAGTGTAAATAAAGACTACAAAATAAAAACTAATGCTGAAAACATGTAGACTTTTGTGTTTAACTAGTTTATTTCTTTAAAATGAGCATTTCTGGATTATAAAGCTAATATTTTCATATTGACAGAAACATATCAACAATCTCAAACTTAGCCTCTGCTTGTATTACTTTTTCTAATTCTGTAGGAGTGTACTTGAACCAAAATATAATTGTAGCTTTCATGAAATTGTTATTTAGACTTCTAAATAACATTGTATTCTCAAAAGATTCCTTTTAATTAACGCTTAGTTAATTTCACTAGTCACTTATCATTAATGTCTCAAACAAACTTTGTATATGCAAATAAACAAAATGTTGGGAACTAAAGTAAGTGGCTTACAAAAAGCAACCAAGTGTGTTATACTATCCATCAAATTTGGAGTAAATGAGATAATACTTTAGATCATTTTTCTGTGTGGTAAATAAAAGCTGAGCTTAAGTTTGTTATCCTGAGAATAAAGCTTCACAAAGATATTCTATTTAGTGAACAAGGGGAGTGGTCTATGTGCACCCAAAGAAGCATCAGCAAGTAATAAAATTTTCTACCCCTCTTCTAGCTTGATTTTGCTACAAGCATGGAGCTCATTGTTATATGAGTCCCTGAAAGTAAACGTGGCTGGTGTAAAAATCACGGAAGAATACTTGAACCTCTACCTGAATGAGTGACATATGCTGTATTTTACAGTCATGGCTTTCACTTAACCCTTTTGAAATGGGTTAACAATTGTTAATGCTTACAGTTTCCAAGTAC
The DNA here is from genome assembly GCF_003668045.3 of Cricetulus griseus. Lineage (NCBI taxonomy): Eukaryota > Metazoa > Chordata > Mammalia > Rodentia > Cricetidae > Cricetulus > Cricetulus griseus. The sequence goes on along the minus strand of NC_048595.1, from coordinate 339,739,632 downwards.
TTGCTGGAGAGGTATTTCCTGTGGGTTCTTAGAATCCTACTATTGCCCACTACAAGAACAACAAGTGCTCTTAGCCAAAAAGTTGTCTCTTCAGCCCCTTTACCATGCAGTTAAGTGAAGTAAAATATAAATCAATAGCCTTTCTATATCCAAACAAATGTCATGCTGCAAAAGAGATAGTGAACGCATTCTTATTCTGAATAGCCTAAAAGATAATAGAACATCTAGGAAGCAGAAATACCTCTGCATTAAAAACTTTCAGTCTTTGAAAGACTAGATTAAGACATTAGAAAATGAAAAGACATTCCATGTTCATGGATTGGTAGAATTAATATTATCAAAGTGACCATGCTACCAAAAGTCATTTTTCGCTTTAGTGTAATTCTAGTTAGAATCCCAAAAACATTCTTCACGATCTACAAGGTTGACCCCAACTAACAATCTAAGCAATAGTCTAGAGGCTACCTTAAAAGCCCTTCTCTGATAATGAGATTGATGACTACCTTATATGCCTTCATCCAGTAGCTGATGGAAGCAGAAGCAGACACCCACAGCTAAACATTGAGCTGAACCCTGGAACCTAGTTGCAGAGAGGGAGGAGTGATGAGCAAAGGGGTCAAGATCATGCTGGAGAACCCACAGAAACAGCTGACCTGAACAAGGACCCCAGCTCATGGACCCAAGACTGATAGCTGGGAGACCAGCATAGGACTGTTCCAGACTCCCTGAATGAGGAGTTCAGTTTGGAGGTCTGGGCCCTCTGGTAGTGGATCAGTATTTATCCCTAGCACAAGAATGGACTTTGGGAGCCCATTCCACATAGAGGGATAATCCCTCAGCCTAGACACACAGGGGGAGGGAGTCTAGGCCCTCCTTCAAATGATATGACAGACTTTAAGATTCCCCATGGAATGCCTCCCACTCCCTAGGGAGCAGAAAGGGGGTGGGATAAGGGATCAGTGGGGGGCAGGGGAGGAGGAGAGGATGAGAGAACTGGGATTGACATGTAAATGAAGCTTGCTTCTAATTCAAATTTTTTAAAAAAGGAATAAAGAAATAGAAAAAAGTCCTAAAGTTCACAATTCTCAGGTGGTCAAAGCAATTCTAGTAAAAAGCAGTGCTGGGGGATTACTATTGCAATTTCTAGCTACATTATATAGATATAATAATCTAAAATAACAGTAAGGCACTGGCACAAAACATACAGAAAAGTATTTTAGTTCATGGAATCAGATTTCTAATGCTTAGTAGAGAAATAAATGATGAGAAGATCTAATGAAATTAGTTCAGTGACATAGTGTTTTATGAAAAGGATATGCATGGTGTACCATACTGGGAAAGGAAATAATTCTCTATTCAAGCAAATTTGTGCACAAGGAAGACTTGTTGCTGCATTCAGTGTGTTTCCACCCTGGCAAAGATGAAAGCATTTAGTATCATATCCTGTACCATTCCTCTAAACAGGCTCTGGAAATAGGACCGGTTATGCATTGTGGCTCATTATTCATCCTACTATGAACCTGGCATAGCTGCAAAATCAAAAGATCCTGTTAAAATGTCAAGGGAACTTTTATTTTGGCTTGAACTGTATGGGAAATAGCCCCTTATCCTTGGATAACCCAAATCCAAACCAAATAAGGTTCAGCCTGGAATAGAATAGACATGCTAGCTTCAAAAGTAAGTCCATGACATGTGCCAAATGCTAGTTCCTCATTTTCCCATTTATCTAAAGTAGGCTGGATGAAGGATGTGGGCTGAATCTTGTTCATCCCAGTGAAGACTTTGACAAGCAGACATTTTGCCCACTAAAAAAAGGCTGGGAGTTTAAGCCATGCAGTAAGATTTAGGGAATGAAAAGATCACCATAAACTACTAAGCCTGGGAAGGGCCACCTTGAAATTCAGAAGTATTTATTTTAGGGTAAAGACCCTTGCAAGTCTCTTTAATTTATTTAACATTGTGTTATTTATTTACTCTTCTCTCATACATTACATCCCAACCCAAGTCCCCCCTCCCTCGCATCCCCCTACCCCCACTCTCTTCCAGATTCACTTCTCCATTTACCTCCAGGAAAGAGCAGACCTCCCATCCCACTTTTAACAATGAAATGAAGTTGGGACAAAATATGGTGCTAGGGATCTGAGAAGAGTTGGAGGGAAGCACTTGGTGTGGCATTTGATCAAAACACATTGTATGCATATGTGCAATTCTCAAAGAATAATATATATATAAATAACATAAAATTGCATGAAATCAGGTCTAAGAAATTATTCCCTCACTAGCTGATCCCCATTTCTTAAAAACCCGAATAATGTACTTTTAGTTTTTTTGTAAATTGATTCATGCATTCTGGCTATGTAACTCCAGGTAGCTTTGAAATTGCCATCATCATGCCTCTAACCACCATGTATTGAGATTAAGGGCTTGTACTGCCATACCATTCCCCTTGTTAGATTCTGCTTTTCTGTGACAACTCCTACCACTTATATTTAAAAAAGAGAAAAAAGTAGCACTCATTGCTACAGAAAATAGTAAAAAATGCAAAAATTCCTTTCTCCTCATTTTCAAGGTTTACCCATTTCCTCAAAATTTATGAAATAATTCCTTGCTAAACACTGTTTTAAGAGTACAACGTGAGCAATACAGATAATCTTTCTGTGTATGCAACCTGTTTTGGAATAGGGTGCTGAAGAAGTAAAGCAGAAATTATCCTGTGTTGAAGTCTTCCAGATTCATCAACACAGAGAGGTGTCCACACATTTCATTACATCCTTAAATCAACCGAATGAAGATAAAACGTTAGTTTGTAAATTTAATAATGAAAAGTTGAAACTCAGAGGAAGGTGTTTGCTCTATTTCAGAACTTGGTCCTCAAGAGACAGGGTCAAGATCTGAGTTCATTTCTATCTGCTCTGGATGTCTTTAGCCATTAAACGTATGCTTTCCAGCTCTGATTGCAATCAGGTGTTTGCGAGTGTTTAATACTGGTATTCTGCAAAGGGAAACATGTATATGTTCAGAATAAAGAAAAGTTAATATATCAGATGGTGTATTTTTCAAGTTGAAGCTGAAGTAATTAACTACAAAATAAAAATAAAATAAGAAATAGTTTTCATTTTATTATCAATGCCCATGATCATATGTGCATATATATATATATATATATATATATATATACACATACATATATGCTTATATGCAATTTTATTATTTCCCTTGATTTGTTTGTTTTGCTGATTCACTGACTATTTTAAATGTTGGAAACCCTGATGAGACAAATGCATTTTCCATTTTAAACTAAAACCACAATGTGCTAAAGTTACAAAACAAGTCAGTGGAAACCCTGAACTAAATATAACTTGAAATTCACGTATTATTCTGTCACTGTATTTGTTTATGATGTTTATTCAAGAGTCAAATATGATACCAAAGTTACAACTAACTTTAGATTTATAGCAAGGATTAAGACCTTAGACTACTAGAGATATATCCAAATAAGAACTTGATGTGGCCTGTTTAAAAGTGGTTGCATTTTGAAAATTCCCAAGCTAAAAAATGAATCATAACTACATGCTTTATAAAGAAAAACAAGTGCACATTATTATTTTGTTAAGCAACAATGAAAACACAAAAGTACATGTAAGACATTTTAAAACCCGTCCATATTTTCTTTTTTCATATTTTCTTCTTTAAAAAAAATGTCCTCTGATTTTACATTGTGAAAAGCTAAGTGGTTTTCAAATCTCTTTGCAAATGATGGTAGTTTGCAACCATCATTTGCAATTAAAATGCTAAGTATGGACATATTAACCAAATTTAAAGCAAAATGGAAAAGTATATATTTACTCATCACTCCTCTCACTCTCCAACTGGATTCCACGAGTTTGGCTTAGTGCTTCGATATGGATCTCTGCTTCTGCTTCCATCAGCTACTGGGTGAATGGTCTAGATACATGGGGGAGGACCTACACCCTGCCCCAAATGACTTGACAGACTTTGATGATCCCTTGTGGAAGGCCTCACTCTCCCTGAGGATTGGATGGCAGATGTTGGGGTGTCGATGGGGGGGCATGGGAGGGTGGGAGAGAGAGGGAACTGGTATTGATATGTAAAATAAGATTGTTTCTAATTTAAATAAAAAAGATGGGTAGGAAGGGTAATAGAATACATTATGTGACCATGGAAGGGAAAACATTGGGTTGAAAGGGAAGGTGGGCAGGGAGATATGTGAGAGGAGTGTGTATGTGGGGGAATCACCAAAGCTACAGATGGAAATGTCACACGGAAACCTATTCCTCATTGATATTTGATAAAGATACCAAAAACATAAGCTAGAATAAAGACAGCACCTTCAATAAATACTTGGGACACTGGATATGTACATGCTGAAGAATGGACTTAGACCCATCCACCACTTTGCACAAGAAAACTAACTCCAAATGGATTAAAGACCTAAGTATGAAATATGAATCTCTGAACTGCTAGAAGAAAACATAGCCAGTCCCCTACAGGATATAGATATAGGAAAGGATTTTCTACTTAGGACTCCATTTGTCCAAGAACCAAGGTCAATAATTGAGCTAAACCTGAACTTAAAGCCTCCTCCCCAAGACTGGCTTTCCTGGTACTAAAAGGTACCATTCATTTTTTTCAAAGAATAGAAACAACCAACATTCCTAACCAGCTATGATGCCTATGAACCACAACAATGACCATTATGGCATGATATCCCTAAGGATGCAGTAGTGGCATGCATAACTTGGCTCAAATCAACAGTTCTCTAATAGAATGTAAGACCTGTTGATAAAGACGGAAATCATTCCTAGTACCGGAAAGTTAATCAATTATGCAGGGATAGGGAATTCAAGGACCTTGGAAGAGAACCTATGTTACCACTTTACTGAAACAGCATAATCCCTAACTACAATCTGCATATTTATACTTATACCCATAGATAATTATATAGGCTTCAGTCCTACACATGACATACAGGCAACTAAGAAATGCTGAGTGAGCAAATAGTCTGCCCCAGGGAAAAACACACCAATTGGTTATATAGTGGCAAGTATTCAGTCGTGAAAGTATATATAATGTAGCAACATACAGACTGAGCAGGTTATATTTACGTGTGTGTGTGTGTGTGTGTGTGTGTGTGTGTGTGTGTGTGTGTGTGTAAAAACAAAAACTTCTCCACTGCTGATGGGAGTACCAACTCGTACAGCCACTTTGGAAATCAGTATGGCAATTCCTCAGGGAAATGGGAATCAGTCTACAACAAGATCCGGCAATTCCACTCTTAGGCATATACCCAAAAAAAGCACATTCATACAACAAGGACATCTGTTTAACTATGTTCATAGCAGCATTATTTGTAATAGCCAGAACCTGGAAGCAACCAGATGCCCCTCAACTGAAGAATGGATGGAGAAAATGTGGTACATTTACACAATGGAGTGCTACTCAGCAGAAAAAATAATCATGGAATCTTGAAATTTGCAGGCAAATTGATGGAACTAGAAGAAACCATTCTGAGTGAGTTAACCCAGTCACAAGGAGACAAAAATGGTATGTACTCACTCATCTACGGATTTTAGATCTAGGGCAAAGAAGTAGCAGCCTACAATCCATACCACCAGAGAAGCTAGGAAACAAGAAGGACCCTAAGAGTGACATACATGGTCCCCTGGAGAAGGATAAAGGGACAAGATCTCCTAAACTATTTGGAAGCATAGGGGAGGGGAGAGGGAGTCAGAAGAAAGAGGGGAAGAAGATGAGGGGAGAGGAGGACATGAGGGAGCAGAAAAATCTAGTTAGGGGAAGAATAGAGGAGAGCAAAAAAAAAAATAGATACCATAATAGAGGAAGCCATTGTAGGTTTAAAGGGAATTCTGGCACTAGGGATATGTCCAGAGATCTACAAGGTTGACCCACAACTAACAATCTAAACAACAGAGGAGAGGCTACCTTAAATGCCCTTCTCCTATAATGAGATTGATGACTACCTTATATGCCATCCTAGAGCTTTCATCCAGTAGCTGATGGAAGCAAAAGCAGACACCCACAGCTAAAAACTGAGCTGAACTCTGGAATCCAGTTGCAGAGAGGGAGGAGTGATGAGCAAAGGGGTCAAGATCATGCTGGAGAACCCACAGAAACAGCTGACCTGAACAAGGGTTTGCTCATGGACCCCAGAGTGATAGCTGGGAGACCAGCATAGGACTGTTCCAGACCCCCTGAAGGAGGAATTCAGTTTGGAGGTCTGGACAACCTATGGGGCCACTGGTATTGGATCAGTATTTACCTCTAGTACATAAATGGACTTTGGGAACCCTCTCCACATAGAGGGATACTCTCTCAGCCTTGACACACAGGGGAGGGTCTAGGCACTGCTCCAAATGATATAACAGACATTAAAGATCCCCCATGGAAGGCTTCCCCTACCTGGGGAGGAGAAAGGGTTTGGGATGGATGTCAGTGGGGGCAGGGGAGAATGGGAGGGAGAGGGAATTGAGATTGACATGTAAGCTTGTTTCTAATTTAAATTTAAAAAAAGAAAAAAGTAAAGAGGTTGTAAATTTGAGACAGGAGAAGCATATGGGAATGTTTGGAAGCATTGAAAGGAAGTGATAAATAATGTAATTGTATTATAAACTCAAAAACAGGGGTTCTCAAGTTTCCTAATGTTGCAGCACTCTAATACAGTTTCTCATGTTGTGGTGACCCACAAACATAAGATTATTTCCTTACTACTCCATAACTAATCTTGCTACTGCTGTGAATCATAATGCAAATACCTGATATGCAGGATATCTGAGATCCCAGGGGTTATGATCCACATGTTGAGAACTGCTGCTTCAAAAAGAAACCAATCCTAAAAATTTGTGTGTGCAGAATTGGTGGTGTGTCTCTGTGGTGTGTGTGTGTGTGTGTGTGTGTGTGTGTGTGTGTGTGTGTGTGTGTGTGTGCGCATGGCAATTTGTTATGCTCAGAAAGCAGAGAAAGCTATGGACTGTCCTGCTCCATCTTGCTCCTCCTTATTCCAACAATAGAGGGACTCACACAAACCCTGACATTTGCCATTTAACTAGGCTGGCCATCAAGTTCTAGGGATCCACCTGTCTCTTTTTTCCAGGACTGGTGTTCCACTTATGTGCAGCTGTGTCCACACTGACAGAATGTGTGCTGGTAATTCCCTTGGGTCCTCATGCTTACACAACACGAACTCTTACCAAGTGAGCCACCTCCACAATCCCATCACTGATTATATAATGACAGCCCAGTCCACTGTTCCCTTGCTATGTTTATCAACCATCATTTCTGTTTTGTTTTCACCCACCATGGCCTTAATTCCTGCCAATATCGTCTTCACCTGGACTACAGTGTTTTGTTTGTGTGTTCATTCTTTTGTTTATTTTGTTTTTCATCTCTGGCAATGATGCTAGTCATTTTATTAACTTGTTGTAAAGTGCATCTAATCATGTAGACTTAAGAAAGTGTGTGCTGAGGGATGGAGAGATGGCTCAGAGGTTAAAAGCACTGGCTGTTTTTCCAGATGGTCCTGAGTTCAATTCCCAGCAACGACATGGTGACTCACAGCCATCTCTGATGAGATCTTGTCCTCTCTTCTGGTGTTAAAGAACATATGCATGCAGAACACTGTATCTATAATAAATAAATAAATAATAAATAAATAAATGTGTGTCCTGTAATTTTCAAAATGACACACACACACACACACACACACATATATATATATATATATGTATATATATATATATATATATATATTATTTCTATTGCCTATAATTCAAAATGTCACATTCTTGTGGTAGTGTTTTAAACCTGTATATATTATGACACTATAATGTAAGAATAACTCAATTGAGCACTATAGACTTAAGAGAAATTTATTAAACCATTTTGGTTGGGCTCAAATTAAAGGTTTTTTGTTTAAGTTAAATTTACTTGAATTTCTTGCTTCATTTCTTCTGTAGATGTCTATAAAATAACCAGGTTCTTTACTTTTAGAATTTTAATCTAAATCTTTTTTTAAAGCAAAATCAAAGCAATTTTCTAGGCATTGAAGAGGGTGGAGCCAAAGATGGACACTTCCTCATTTCCAGTTTCTTCCTCTGTGGGTAGGGTTAGGTTATGGAAAGGAACATAGAAGAGCTTTGTCATGAGGACAATGTCAGCTTACAGCCCTACCAATGTGCTTTATAATCTTTTATATTTTTTGAGATTATAATTACGTAATTTTCTCTATCTAGGAATGCATTAATGTAACCTTCTCAATGTGTATAGATGCTTATATATGTATATTTTTAGAACAGATAATATTTTTAGACACATGCCATCCAGGACATCTTACATCCAATACTCCATATTGTCACCCAGTCTCCCCTTTCTCTGCAATTCTTCGTGCCAGCAGCCTCTTCCTCTACAATAGAATGTCTAAATAATACCTGTCTTTATTCCCTGGACAACTATGAAAAGGAAAAGAAACATTCAGAAAGCAACAAACTCTGGTGAGACCCCTTGCAAGCCAGCTGCTGCCTATCCTAAGCACTGTCAGTGGCCTTCTCAGGAGCTTGTCCCCACTCCCCACCCATTGACTTCAACCAGACAGGTTTTGTCCTCTGAACTAAAGTAGAAAAAGAAACTAAGCACAGTTTGATCCTCAAGTGGACTGTAACAGGTTTGGGGATTGGATCAAAAAAGTCATATATGCATAGAAAGCAGGGGTGCAGATGTGGAGACAAGATCTCCCAGGTAATGTTGATGCTCAGGCTGTGCAATGTTACTTGTGTTCATGTTTTCAGGGAAGACTGTTTGGTATTGGATAACAATGACTTTCCAGGATTTCCTGCTCCCCCATAATAGTCAGTATCAACAACTAAAATTCATTAACACACTTGCTGTAAACTGTGGGCTTTGTTAAATATTCATATTCATTAATCTTTTTAACTTAAAGACATAGACTCAGTTTGTGGATTTGGAACCTGAGACACCAAGCATTTAATTATCAATTCCTCAAGTCACTAAGCCAAATAGTATGAAACCAGAATTTAACCTTAGTTTTATCTCCAAATGTAATACCTTATGTGAAATAATGCAAATGTGTCATCGTATGAGGGGAAATAGTATTTATAAATCCATAATTTCTTTTTTGTGCCATAAAATTCCATTTTAGATCCTATTTATCTATTTTCATATATTCAAAGCATCTCAAAATCATATGGCATGGAGAGCAAGTAGACATTCAAAATAATACAATTACATTCCCCCAATTCTATTCAGACTATAATAATGTCACTTTTTTCTCAGAAGTTTAGCCACTAATTTTTCATCTGCATATGGGGCAAGCTTACTGTACTCATTTTGTATATGCTAGCATTGATGCCTAGAAAAATGGTGTTGTATCATCATTAGTGTAATTCATAAGTGAGCAGTCTCTAAAGTATCTTGCAGATTCTATCACACTAATCCTTAGCATTGAAAGAAGCAAGAGTTAAACCCTTACTTAGGACCACCCCACTTTAGCAATAAATGAGTGCTACTTCGTTATACTCAAGCCCCTTCTAGTTGAATGAGAACAGGTCCATTGGGACCAAATCACACTCTGTTTCTACACACCCTGACCCATTCTCCAGTACTCTCTCCACTGTTCTTATCCCAGCGCTGCAGGAATTCATTCCTTAAGCTGCATGTGTGAAATTTTGGAAAGTTGAATTGGTAGCAGACAGTTTCCAATGTAGCACATTAATATTTTCAAGTTGAATCTGGCTCGTGTTTATACATTCAGGCTGGCATCTGGCATTCGTTATGAGAATAACACAGCTTTAAAATGCCTGCCAGCCCCGCGGCAAGCCAAGCCATCCCCACTTAATGAGAAGTATAGCTGCGAGCTTCTCGAAACGTTAACCAGATGCCACATGCTGTCGGTTCATCTGCCACTGGAATATTAACAAAGTGTCGACACAGCTGTGATTTGCGCTTAGATCCAGATGACGAAATGATGCTGTGATACCAACAAGTTTGAATGACGATCTCCAAGCCAGGGCATCTGTTTCTGTGGGGCTCCTGAAATTATGAGTGAGGTTTCATTTCCATTTTGTGTATGTCCAGGGAATGAGGTTTCATGAAGTACATAAGACCTTGCTACAGTGTATCACGGAGGGCTGGATATAGGACTTCACACTTGAAGACATCACAAAGGATTTTATATACATCTGAATGCTAGGGGGATAAAATGGAAGATATACAAATGGAAACTGTCTACATTGTTCCCTTGATAATATTTCTTTCCATGTTTTCAACAGCTTGGGAGTGGGAGGAGGGTGGTTCACAACAATGAAAGCAAATACAACAATAAAATCCCCAGTGATTCAATCAACCAGCCAAGCAAACAAACAGAAATTGAAATACTCTAAAACTGTCTGGAGTTGACAGAGAAGGTCTATGCATATGCGTGCATCCTTCATGCTTCCCGTTAATGAGCTCTTGGGGAACACAGTGCCTATTACTGCAGTCTCAAAGTCTACCGAAGTACTTTTAAATTTGGAAGGCACCTTCATAATCAATATCCCTCCTGGACATTGGTTCTGTTTCAGCTATAGTTTTTTTTTTCCCTTAAGAGCCTGATATATCTATGAGAGAGCAGGTCTAATGGTATCTTCATTTATATAATCTGGTAAATAAACCCCTGCGTTCTGTGGACAATTCTAGGATCTTATTGAATGTGAGGAGGAATCAAGGGAATCTGAAATTTATAACCAGACACACAAAAGAAAGCACAAGGAAGGCTTCTTTCTCCCATGATCACTTGAAAAATTGTTGAAACACAACATATTTAAGTTAATCGATGACATGCTTTCTCTCATACACAGAAACTACTTTTAGTAATATTAATATGTTTGGCTTCTGTTTAGACAGGCCAGGCTTCACTTATTCAGCAGATATATACTGACCCCTCTTGTAAGCAAGGTATTCATTTACTTGTGGTAGATTGAATAACAAAGTTGATAGAGACTCTCCCACAGTTAAACAAAATAAACAGAAAACCTCTTAAAGATTACATTAAGTATTCCAGTAGCACTTCTCATATTTTATCTAATATCTCTTGCTATTTTCAGAGAGCCTTGGGAATTAGTGTGTAATGTCTGCAACTAAAAGTTGCCTATGCCCCTTAGCAAACACTGCTCTTGTTGCTTCAAGTGGAAAACTGTCAGGGATCATGATATGGACCACGATTTATGCTGAGTGCTTCAACTGACTTTTTGGAGCCCATTTATACCTTGCTCAGTCTAGATACGGGGGGGGGGGGCTTAGTCCTGCCTCAAAGTGCTGTGACACTTTGTTGACTCCCCATGGGAAGCCTTACCTTCTCTGAGGAGTGGATGGGGGTGGGAGAAAGTAATGGGGGGCATCAGGAGGGGAGGGAGTGGGATTTGGGATTGTTATGTAAAATGAGAAAAGATTGTCTTAAAATAAAAAATGATAAAAAATAAAAGAGAAAGTCAATGGGGGGGGTTGAGACAGAGTTCCTCTGTGTAGCTTTGGAGCCTATCCTGGCACTCGCACTGGAGACCAGGCTGGCCTCAGACTCACAGAGATCTGCCTGCCTCTGCCTCCCGAGTGCTGGGATTAAAGGCATACGCTAAAAAACGATGTCATACACTTATTTGTAAATGAACACAAATTCTTGTATAGTGCCCATGTTTTTTCTGTTTCTATCATTTCAAACCCCTGAATTCCATGCTTATATAAGATGATTCATTATTTTTCTTCCTGAGTCTTTCATATACCATATAATATAATGTCCTCAAGGTTTACATTTTATTGAAAGTTCTACACACTCACACACACACACACACACACACACACACACACACACACACACACACACATTTTTAACCTGCTGTCATCTGTATTTAGATAAGTGGTTTTGCTTTCTAATATGTATAAGCTTACTTACAAATATGTTTCACCTGTATCCTACTTTTCTCTCTCAAGCCTTTCCCCTTCTCACCATGGTCCCTTTATATTTTCCTGGTTTCTGTGGTTGCTCCATCTGAAGATTGGAGCTAGTAACCACAGATGAGAGAGAATTTGTGGCATTTGTCTTTCTGGGTCTGGTCTACCTCATTGAACATAGTGTTTACTAGGTCCATCCGTTTACCTGCAAATGTAATCATTTCATTTTTCTTTATAGCTGACTAGTATTCCATTATGTATGTGTATCACATTTTCATTATCTGTTCATCTGTTAAAGAACTTTTATGTTGGTTCCATTTCCTAGCTATTGTGAATAGAACAGCAATGAGCATAGCTGAGCAATTATCTGTGGAGCAGGATATTCAGTCCTTTGGACATATGCCAAAAAATGTTATATCTGGTTCATATGGTAGATTTATTTTTAGTTTCTTGAGGATACTAAATACTGATTTCCAGAGTGACTGTACAAATTAACTTTCCCACGAATAGTAAATGTGGGTGTCCTTTCCCCATAGCCTTGACAGCTTTTGTTTTTACTTATTTTTTATTTTATTTTCTTAATTACAATGGGTGTTAGATAAAATTTTAAGATGTTTTAAGTCATGTCTCCTTAACTGCTTTATTACTGTAGCACTCTAATGTATCTTAAGGTCTGCTTTGGCAATCCCATTTTTATTTTTACTATAAATTCTTTGGTTATACAGAATATTTTCTGGCGCCATATATATATATATATATATATATATATATAATATATATATATATTGGGATGATTTTTTTCTATTTCTGAGAAGAAGGTTGTTGGTATTTTGGTACTGATTGCACTGACTCTGTAAACTGCTTCTGGAAGGATGATCATTTTACAATATTTATTCTCCCTATCCACGAAGACAAGATATCTTTCCATTTTATAGTGCCTTCATCAGTCTCATTATGCAGAGATTTAATGTTTTCAAGGAGGGGCCTTATCCTCCTTAGTTAGGTTTTTTTCCCCCCAAGATATTTTATTGGTTTTACAGTTATTGTAAATGAGAGTGGTGGTCTCTTTATTGGTGTGTTTGTTGTAGGTATGTGAAAAGGCCACAAATTTCTGTAGGTTAATCTTGTACCCTGCAACTTTGCTGAATTATTTTTTTTCTAGTGGGATTTTTGAAATATCCTTAATTTCCTTCTCTTGTCTTATTTCTCTAGATCATGCTTCCAGCACTATATTTCAAAGGAGTGGGAATAGTGGACAGGCCTGTTTCATCCTTGACTTTAATAGAAATACTTGGAGATTTTCTTCATTTAAAATATTGTTGGCTGTGGGTTTATCATATATAACCCTTGTTTCATTGAGGCATGTTCATTCCAGCCCTTCCTTCTCTAGGAATTGTATCATGAAAGCATGTTAGATTTTTTCAAAGACATTTTATGAATCTATTGAGATGATCAAATGATTTTTGTCCTTAAGTCTATTTACATGATTTATTACATTTATTGAATTGCATATGTTTACTGGTCACTGAATTTCCAGGACAAAGGCAACTTGATGATGGTAAATGATGGTCTTGACATGTGCTTGTACTTAGTTGGCTAGTACTTTATTTAGGATTTTCAGATCCGTACACTCATCATATGTTGTGGAATAAATTTTTAAGTTGTGTGACTTTTGTTTATGAGTCATTTGTTTAACTCTGTGAAGCTATGATTCTTTGCCTATTTAAAACACCTGGTGGTCTTAATAAAGAGCTGAATGGCCAATAGTGAGGCAGGATCAAGGATAGGTGGGGCTGGCAGGCAAGGAGTATAAATAGAGGAAGATCTAGGAATGAGAGAGGATGGATGAGAACTTCAGGGGCCAGCCACGGAGACACGCAGCTACACAGCCAGACAAGAAGGAAAGAAAAAGTATGCATATAGAAAGCTAAAAGTCCAGTGGCCAAAGATAGATGGATTAATTTGAGACAAAAAAAAATGTGGGCAAAATACAAGGCAAACTAAGCCTGGGCATTCATAACTCAATACTTCGGTGCTGGGTATCGACTACCCCCAAAAAGAACCAAAGAGTAAAAAAACAGTCAACAACAATCATATATAATAGTGTATAGTTTTGGTTAGATTTATCTTTATTGTTGTTATGTTTTTACCAGATTTAGGCATTAGAGAAATACTGACTTTCCAGAACAAGTTTGGAAGTGATTCTTCCATTTTTTATGTAAATAATTAAAGAACTATTGGTTGTACTTCTTCAAAAATATGGTAGAATTCTGTTGTGAATCCACATGGGCCTGGACTTTTTCAGTTAAAAGGCTTTTTAATTACCATTTCAATCTTCTCCTTTGTTATAGGCCTGTTTTGGTGCTGGATCTCTTAATTTGACATTGGTATTTTGGATGAATCAAGAAATTCAAACATTTATCTTTGACTCTCCAACTTAATAAAGCTCTATTACAGAGATATAGTCCTGAAAACAGTTTGGTATTGACCCAAAAATAGACAGGTAGAACAATGAAACAGAGTTGGAAACACTGATATTAACCCACAGACCTAACACTTGATTTTTGACAAAGAAGCAAAATTTATACAATAGAATAAAGAAAAGCATTTTAAACAAATGGTGCTGGCATAACTGGATGCTTGAGTGTAGAAGACTGCAGATAGATCCATGTCTATCACCATGCACTAAACTTAAGTCCAAGTGGATCAAAGACCTCAAAATAAATCCAGCCACACTGAACCTATTAGAAGACAAAGTGGGAAATACCCTTGAATTAATTGGTACAGGAGACTGCTTCCTGAACATTACACCAGTAGCACAGACACTGAGATCAACAATTGATAAATGGGATCTCCTGAAACTGAGAAGCTTCTGTAAGGCTAAGGACACAGTCAGTAAGACAAAATGGCAGCCCACAGACTGGGAAAAGATATTCACCAGCTGATCTCCAATATATACAAAGAACTCAAGAAGCTAGTCTCCAAAACACCAAACAATCCAATTAAAAAATGGGGTACAGAACTAAATAGACAATTCTCAATAGCTGAATCTAAAATGGCTGAAAGGCACATAAGAAAGTGTTCAACATCCTTAGCCATCAGGGAAATGCAAATCAAAACAACTCTGAGATACCATCTGTTAGAATGGTTAAAATTAAAAACACCAATGATAGTTTATGGTGGAGAGGATGTGGAGAAATGGGAACACTCCTCCACTGCTGGAGGGATTGCCAACTTGTACAGCCACTTTGGAAATCAGTATGGCGACTCCTCAGGAAAATGGCAGTCAGTCTACCACAAGATCAAGCAATCCCACTCTTAGGCATGTACCCAAAAGAAGCACATACAACAAGGACATCTGTTCAATGATATTAATAGCAGCACTATTTGTAATAGCCAGAACCTGGAAGCAACCTAGATGCCCCTCAACTGAAGAATGGATAGAGAAAATCTGGTACATTTACACAATGGAGTACTACTCAGCAGAAAAAACAATGGAATCTTGAAATTTGCAGGCAAATGGATGGAGCTAAAAGAAACCATTCTAAGCAAGTTAACCCAATCGCAAAAAGACAAACGTGGTATGTACTATCTCATATGTGGATTTTAGACATAGAGTAAAGGATTACCAGCCTACAATCCACACTGCTAGTAAACAAGGAGGACCCTAAGAGACATACATTGTCTCTTGGAAAAGCAGAAAGGAACAAGATCTCTTGAGCAAATTGGGAGCAAGGGAAGAAGGGGCAGGGAGCTAGGAAAATGAGAAGGGGAGAAGAGGAGGAGTGAGGAGGACATGAGGGTGCAAAAAGGTTGAGTCAGGAGAAGAATAGAAGAAAACAAAAAGGAGATACCATAATAGAGGGAGACATTTATGTTTACAGAGAAATCAGGCACTAGGAAAAGTTCTGGATATCTACAAAGATGACACCAGCTAACAATCTAAGCAACAGAGGACAGGCTACCTTAAATGCCCTCCCCTGATAATGAGATTGATGGCTGTCTTATATGCCATTCTTTAGCCTTCATCCAGCAGCTGGTGGAAGTAGAAGCAGACACTCACAAGTAATCACTGAACTGAATTGGAATCCAGTTGCAGAGAAGAACGAGTGATGAGCAAAGGGGTCCAGACCAGGCTGATGAAACCCACAGAAACAGCTGACCTGAACAATGGGGAGCTCTGGGTCCACAGACTGATAGCAGGGATAGTAGCATGGGACTGATCCAGACCCCAGGAATGTGGGTTTCAGTGAGGAGACCTCGGAAATCTACGAGATCTCCTGTAGTAGTTCAGTACTTATCCCTAGCATAGGTGTAGACTTTGGGAGTCCAATACACATAAAGGGATACTCCCTGAGCCAAGACACTCGGGGTGTCCTATCCAAGACACTTTGGGCCCTATCCCAAAAGATATGATAAATCTGATGACCCTCAATGGAAGGCCTCACCCTCTCTGGGGAGCAGAAAGGGTATGTGATTGGTAGGGTGTTAGTTGGCCAGGGCAGAGAAGGCCGTTAGGGAGAGGGAACTGGGATTCACATGTAAACCAATCTTGTTTCTAATTCAAATAAAAAATAAAAAAATTACAGTATTTCCCAATAATACTCTGAATTCATCTGATGTCTGCTGTAACACTTTCATGTTCATTTCTGATTCTGTTCATTTGGGTCTTTCTTTCAAAGAACCAGCTCCTAGATTCACTGATACCTTTTATTTTGTGTGTACTGTTTCCTTGTTTCTATTTCACTGATTTCTGCCCTAATTTATATTATTTCTTGCTGTCAACTGGGTTTGAGTTTGTTTTCTTTTTCTTTTTTCCAAAATCTTGAGTGGCAGGTTTAAGTCATTTTGGGTACTCTTTGATTTTTCACTGTAGGCATTTAAGGCTATTAACTTTCCTCTTAAAACTGTTACCCTGTTGAGTTTTGCTGCTGTCTCAGAAGCCTGTTATTTTCTAATGACAGACAGAAAAGGGGTAGGTCTGCAAGAGAGAGAAGATAGGGAGAAACTAGGAGGAGTAGGAGAGGAAACTGCAATCAGAATGTACTATATAAGAAAATAATCTCTTTTCAATGAAAGGGGTGAAAGAAAGATTTGTGAACAGAAAAAAAAGCCTGTTATTACTAAGTCCTATAGGATTGTGTTGTGCTTTTTCATTTTCATTTAGTTCCAGGAGTATTCTCACATCTTTCTTCTTTCTTAATTATTTAATGTCCATGTTCTTATACACTTACTTTTTTTTTTTTTGGTTTTTCGAGACAGGGTTTCTCTGTGTAGCTTTGGAGCCTATCCTGGCACTCTCTCTGGAGACCAGGCTGGCCTCGAAGTCACAGAGATCTGCCTGCCTCTACCTCCCAAGTGCTGGGATTAAAGGCATGTGCCACCAACGCCCGGCACTTTAATTTTGTTTGTTGTCAATTTTAAGTTTTAGTGCTCACATGTAGGACTACTTAATTGCCTGATTATTTCAATTTTTATTTTGGTATTTGTTAAGATCTGTTTTCTTTCCCAGGATGTGGTCTATTTTAGACAAGCATCTGTGTGCGACCAAGTAGAACGTATATCCTTTGATGTTTGGACAGGTTATTCTATAGCTATCTGTTAGGTTCATTTACTATAAATAATCATTTAATTTTGAGGTTTCTCTATTTTCTGTCTAGATGTGCATCTCTGAGAGAAAATGGGATGTTGAAATCACCTTCTATTATTTAATTTATGTTGATCTATGTCTTTAATTCCATTATTTTTAAAAACAAAATTACTTGTACTAGAGTTTGGTGCAGATATGGTTAGTATTGTAATATTTTTCTTGATTAATTGATCCCTTTGTTAGAAAGAAATGTTCTTTCTCTTTTCAGATTAGTTTTACCTTGAAGCTTATTTTGTAGATAATAGGACAGGAACACTTGCTTGCTTCCTGATCCTATTTGCTTGGAATAGTCTTTTTCATTCTTTTACTTTAGGGCTATTCCTATAGTTTCTTGTGGACAATAGATAGATGGGTTTTGTGTGTGTTTACTCTCTCACTCTCTCTCTCTCTCTCTCTCTCTATCTGTGTGTGTGTATTTCTTTCTTTCTTTCTTTCTTTCTTTCTTTCTTTCTTTCTTTCTTTCTTTCTTACTTTTTTGTTTGTTTATTGAGACAGAAATTCCCTGTGTAGCCCTGGCTGTCCTGGAACTCATTTTGTAGATCAGGCTGGCCTCAAACTCACAGAGATCTGACTGCTTCTGCCTCACACGTGCTGGGATTAAAGGCATGCACCATCATTCAGTTAGTCTGCATCTTTTGGTTGAAAAGTTTAGGCCACTGGTATGTAGAATTATCACTGAAAGTTGCGTGTAAATTAAAGTCTTTTATTTTTCCGTTTTTGATCTTAGTTGTGCTTCGTATTTTATTCAATTGTAGCTTCATTTACTGTATTACAGTCCCTTGGCTACTCCCTTATTCCTATCTTTATTTCAAAGTGTTCTTTCCAGTATTTTGCTTACCATTTTTGTGGTTGGATATGAACTTTTAAAGGTTGTTTATATCATGAAAAATTCTTTCTTCTTCAACTTTGGCAGATATCTTTACTTGGTAAAGTATTCTAGATTGGTAATCACTGGCTTTTCAAACTTGCTCCAGGCTCCACTGGTTTCTACCGTCTTCATTGAGAAATCAGGTATTACTTTGATGGATTTTCCTTCAGATGTGACTTGTACACACATTGCAGCTTTTTCCATATTTAGTGTCTTAACTATGATATGCCATCATGTGTTTCTTTTCTGGTCTTGTCTAGTTGTTTTGTGTGTGTGTGTGTGTGTGTGTGTGTGTGTGTGTGTGTGTGTGTGTGTGTGTGTGTGCACTTCTTGTTTCTGGATACTTGTATGCTTTTTCCTAGTTTGAGTAAGTTTTCTTCTAAGATCTTGTATAAAGTGCTGGTCTATGGCATTCACCTGGGATTCTCTTTTCTCATCTATGCCTACAATTCACACATTTGGTCTTTTGCTGGAATTCCACATTCCTGTGTGCTCCTTCAAAAATGGTTCATATTCTTTACTTCCCCTAGATTCTCTGCTTTACCTTTGGGCCTTTCTATTCTGTATTCCTTATTGATTCTTTGTACTTGTAAAGTTTTCTAAATAGAATGGTGAGGTTTTCAGTTTCTCTTCATTTCAGCTTATGTTCTCTTCATTGTTTCTCTCTTTATTGAGACTGGTCCAAAATCCTGAATTATCTTCATCATCTCATTCAGCTGTGTGTTTGCATTTTCTTGAACATCACTTAATCATTCATTCTTATCCTCTTGGAGTTTAACGGTGCTTGTCCATAACTTCTTTAAAGTCTCTGAATTCGTTGATAAAAAATTTTCTTTTAAACTCTGTGTTCTGGGGTTTATCTTAGTAGTTTTCCATAGAGAACACTTCTATGGGACTGGCATGTTTGATGAAATTATGCCATTTTGGACATTCATATTGTTTTTGTTTTTGTGATTTGACCTGGGCATGTGTGCTTCTTCCTTTGATTGTGCATCTGATGGGACACTCTGTCTTTCCTTAGATTCAAGCATTACAGGAGCTGTGTGGCATGCGCTAGGCAGGGTAAGGCTGCTGGATAAGATGTTTAACTGGATCAGGAAATGAAGGTTTCCAAATTAGGAGTCTGGAAATAACCTGTGGGTGCATCATAGATGGTAGTCAGGGGAAGGAAGGAAGGATGGGAGAAGAAAACAGTGTTTCACCAGTCAAAGATGGCCCTTGTACAAAGCAGGTTCCAATGCCATTAACCTGGCCCTAGGTTTGTGAATATGAGATGGCTCAGGTGGAGGAGTGATGGAGGGAAATTACCAGGCAATTGTGGCTCACAAAGGAGACAGCTTCCAGGTGAGGAAGTAGGCTAATGGTTTGTAGAGGTAGGGGGCGAGGGAAGAAATATATATATACAATGTGGGGAAAACTACATTGTTCTTCTGTAATAGTTATAATAACTTTATTGTAAGCATCTCTTCCTTCCCTATCCATTTCCTTCCTTGATTTTTTTTGTTCCTTTTCTCCTCTTTTCCAAATTTTCTACCTCTCTCTTGCCATATTGCTATTCTTTTTCATTCAATCCAAGAAGATGCTGAATGCATTTTGTTGTATCTTCTTCCTTTTTATTTTGCCTATATTTTAAAAGATACTTAAATCATATGGCCTGCGATTTCATATTTTAATGGAGAATGATAGAGAAACAGCCCAAATTGTTGCAAAACAGAATCAAAAGTATTCACTTAGAATTTTCCCAAAAGAATTTGGCAAGAGGAAAGATGAAGAGGCAGATATTCTGAAGAACTAGACAAGGTTATTCTGCCAATGGAAATTGCAACAGAGTTATTCTGGAGAAACAAAACATATTAATCAAGGGCTAATTGAAATAACTAGTTTAACTTACTGCTTAAAATTGAGGAATCCATAATCATATGGTTCTCAAATACAGAAGTATCATAACTAAATTGGAACATTCCCATAAACCGTATCTGATTATAAAAGATTCTTGGATGGAGACTGCAGCTGAATTGGAAATTCTTTCCAAGCTGGAGACATTCATAGTGTTGGAAGTTGCTATATAGGCTGCCAGGTCAGAATTACAACCCACAATACTGTTGTCAAAATGCCAGGCAACATGTATTTGTTGATGTAATAGTGGTTCAACAGTTGTGGGTAAAGCCAACTATTAAATGGTTGTATTTATGACTCATTTTGCAAGAGGTAACCCTTGACTTGTCTTACAAGCCTAGGCATAAACCCTATGACTTAGGGAACATTGGAGAAGGAAGGGTGGAAAGTTTCTGCAGTAGCTACACAAAGAAATTAGTTTGATGTGTTCTGAGACTATGGGTACAGAGATACAAATGAGATATTATGCTCATTCAACAAAATAGTCATAATAGGTCCCTTAGGACTTAAGAGACCCCAACCATGTTTTATTTTGGGGCCATTTTTATATTACCAGGCATGTGTTTCTTCCTGTTGACCCAGCCCATATTCTTATATATTCAATAAATACTCCTTACTATATGAAATATATTTGCTAATATAACAGAAAATATGCACACACCCCAACCCTCCACTGAGCTTACTTTGTTGTAGAGATATAAAGTAGAGATACAATGTAGAGTGCAGGATGAAATAAACTACAAATGTATATTCTATTACAAAGATTAGTCAGGGGATGTATATCATTTGGAGGTGGATAAAAAGAAATCTATTGCCAGGCGTTGGTGGTGCACACTTTTAATCCCAGCACTCAGGAAGCAGAGGCAGGCAGATCTCTGTGAGTTAGAGGCCAGCCTGGTCTCCAGAACAAGTTCCAGGATAGGCTCCAAAGCTGCACAGAGAAACCCTGTCTTGAAAAACCAAAAAAAGGAAATCTATCAAATAAATTTGGGGTCTAGTATACGTGGAAAAGATTGAGAGGTGTGGCATTTAGAAAAACAATTAATATAAATATTAAATAGGTAACAACTGTAGTTTTGTTTCACCAGCTGGGAGGGATATCATTAAGATGCTATACCTAATTTAGTGGAGAAGTAAATACATACGAATGAATTTGGAAATGTTAAAATAATTTTCAAACATGATAGCTGCAAAATTGGTCAGTATCTATGGAATCTTTGCCAAAAGTTAGTTTACTATAGTTTCATGGGCTTTTATCCAGGTCCTCAATTTTATACCATTGACCTATAAGTCTGTTTTTTGTTGTTGTTATTTTTTATTTTGGGGTTTTTTGTGTGCCAGTTCTATGATGCTTTCATTACTAAAGCTATGTAGTATAACTTGATATCAAGTATGGTGATACATTCTGAACTATGCTTTTTGCATTTATTTGTCTTTACTGGGTTTTGGTATCAGGGTAGTAATAGTTTTATAAAGCATTTGGAAGCCTGCCTTTCTTTTTCTACTTCCTGGAATAGTTTGAGTAGTGTTGGTGTTATTTCTTCTTTGGAATTTTCCACCTAAAATTGATACAGTCTCTCAACATGGGAACTGATTCCCTCCAACTGCTAGAAGAAAAAACAGAGTATGATTGAATTTACAAACACAGGTGAGGAATTTCTGAGTAAGACTCCACTAGCACAGACAATAAGACCAACAAATGGTATCTCAAAAACTAAAAAGCTTCTATACAGCAAAGAAAATTATGAACCAAGTGAGCCCACAGAATGGGAGAAAATCTTTGCCAGCTATTCATTCAATAGATGATTAAAGTCCAATATATACAAGGGGATCAAAAAAAGAAACCTAAACATCATGAAAACAAATAACTTAATTAAAAATGGGCTATTGGGATAAACAGAAAATTCTCAGAAGAAGAAATGCAAATGGCTAGGAAACACTCTTAGATAGACTCAATATCTTTATCCACCAGAAAAATACAAATAAACACTAATTTTAGAGTCTATCTCACCACAGTCAGAAGAGACAGCATTGGGAATACAAATAACAAATGCTGCCTTAGATGTGGGAAAGGAGACTCATAGACTGCAGATGGACATGCAAACTAGTACAATGAGTTTGAAAATCATCCTGGAAGTTTCTCAAAAGCCATATGACAGTCTTACCATTCCTGGGAAAATACCAAGTGCATTTCTCATCCCACGGCAGAGGTATCTGCAAAACCACGCTCAATTCTGCTTTACTCACAATAGCCAGGAAATGGAGTCAACATCTGTCTGTATACAGATGAATGGTTAAATGTGGCACATGTACACAATGAAACATTACTCAGCTGCAAGGAAAATGAAATTATGAAATTCAAAGATGAATGAGTGGAACTGGAAAAGAAATTATACTGAATGGGATAACTTGAACCAAGAAAGATAAACACCTTATGTTCTCTCATATGTAGATCTTTTCTTCAAATATTTTGTTTTGTGTAGTAGACTTGGAGCATAAACATAAGGCAGGAAACCAATAAGAGACCTCCTGTAAAGGATGTGTTATGGAGCAAGGGATAATAGATTTTAGGTAATATGATATCAGTGAGGCTGCAGACTAAGGCTGGCAAGTCTTTATCAGACAGGGTCGAAGAGTTCAGGGGAAATAAGGAATAAAAACTGATAACCCAAAGGATGAGGGTACAAAAGATATATGGAAGCATATCTTACAATCCAACTTAAAAAAATAAGTAGATGGGGAGTAGAACACATGTGAAAAAGGAGAATGGAGAATAGAGTTTGAGCATGGTCACAGGTACATAGAGGTAGATGGGTAGGATAAAGATCAAGGAGAGGAGGTGCTCCTTTTCTATCATGGTTCAGGCCAGGTCTCAGAGGCATCTGGGACTTCTCAGAGTGCCAAATCTGGTTATTGGCTCCTCATGTGAGTATCCCTTCTTAATAAATTACCAGTTAGTACTGGGATTAAAAGCATGTGCCTCTGCCGCATGGCAGGTTTTCATAATTTTTAAGAGTTATAAAATACCATCAGAGAAGGAGCCAATATAGGTTTAAAGAGAAACCAGGCACTAGGGAAATATACAGATTTCTACAAGAATGACAACAACTAGCGATCTAAGCAATAGTGGAGAGGCTACCTTAAATGCCCTCCCATGATTATAAGATTGACGACTAATTTATATGCTACCCTAGAGCCTTCATCCAGCAGTAGATGAAAGTAGAAACAGATATCCACAGCTAAACACTGAACTGAACAGGAATCCAATTGCAGAGAAGGAGGGATGAGCAAAGGGGTCAAGACCAGGCTGGTGAAACCCACAGAAACAGCTGACCTGAACAAGGAGAACTCTTGGCTCCCAGACTGATCACTGGAAAACCAGCATTGAACTGATCCAGACCCTGTAAATGTGGGTGTCAGGGAAGAGGCCTCGGGAATCTATGGGGCCTCTTGTAGTAGATCAGTACTTATCCCTAGCATAGGAATGGACTTTGGGAGACCATTTCACACAGAGGGATACTCCCTCAGCCTAGACACACAGGAGAGGGCCTAGGCCCTATCCCAAAGATATGACAGACTCTGAAGACCCCTCCCCATGGAAAGCCTCACTTTCCCTGGGGAGCAGAAATGGTATGAGATAGGTAGGGTGTTAGTGGTGGGCAGGGTTGGAGGGGAGGCAGAAGGAACTGGGATTGACATGTAAAAGAATCTCGTTTCTAATTTAAATTTTAAAAATGGAGAAAAAATATCTTAAGGATTATGAGAACTATGTTCTGAGCAGGACATCCAACAATTTTTTCCTCAGTTACACAGCTTTCTCCTTCTTGTTGCAGGCAGAGTTTGAAGTAGGATAATGACAGTGGTTATAGATACCAGTACTAAGTAATAACTCTGAACTAATTACACTACTGAGGAAGTAGCATCAGAAGGTCATTGGAGGGATGAGAGGGGAGGGAGATGCAATTATATTTTAATTAAAATTCAAAAAAATAAATGGTGACGGGCAGTATCACTTACACTAACAAAGCACATGTCAAAGAGAGGAATTGAGGTCACCCCATCATTTACTAGTTAATTTGTTTTTCTGTGGATTGCTACATCTTCTGCTTGACACCAGATTTGTAGATTGGGATATAGGATAACAGCTAGGGGACAGGGTGATGTATAGATATGAGAAATGCAGAGGAAATACACAAATATTCACAGATGTAAGATGACTTTGCCTGGCAAGATGGATCAGTACACAAAGGAACTAGTCACAGAGCCTGACAACCTGAGTTTAATGCCCAGGGCCTGTGTGGTGGAAGGCAAGGACCACCTCCTGAAAGATGTCCTCTGACCTCAGTGTGCATGCCACCCATCACAGGCTTGTGCACAAACACAGAAAAATAAACACTGTAAAGAGTAATAGAAAGGATATTTCAATTGGCAAATTATAACTGAAACCATTAACATTTTGACATGATTTGTTTATTATTTGTAATTCATATAGCATTAATATTTTGACTGGAAGTATTTCTTTGTACGTCTATTTCACACAGCTTTTAAATCGTATGAATGGCAACCCTCTCTGTTGCATATTCTAATTACTCCCCTTAAGGCTCTAGCTCAGGAGTCTAGTAACATGGTGAGATTAGACTTTTCAACCCACAGCTACAGCCACATCTCCATTTTATGTGTAAGCTTTGATGGGCTCTGGAAATCTCTTTGTAATGTGTGTATGTGCCACTGAATGTAAGGGTTGGGTCAGAAAGAGATGACTGTTTATGAAGGGAAGGATACAAGTTGACGAAAGAAACCGACAGCCTAGAAAGAAGCTCATAATGGGGTGTTATAGGAACATCATGAGGGTGAATCTGAAAACAGGGACAGGGAAGGCAACTTTGTCTCTCCTAAAATGTATTATGCTTGATACTGCCTAATTGCAGGCCTCCTTAATCCTTCACATTTTACAATAAAAACTATGGTAATGATATATCATGTGCTTCATGGAGACAAAGAAAATAACCACAACCATAAGTATCATAAGTATTGTTGATAGCAATAATCTCTGATGGGAAAGCTGTTGTCAACATGATTTAAATGTTATATTTGATGCTTTTCAAAAATCCCTACATGAGGCTGACTATAGGGGAAGATATAAAAATATCATCGCGGATAAAATGTCATAAAAATAATAAACAAAACAAAATAAAAAGTAACTTTAAGAATTTCCCTACTCTGAAGCTGGGCTTTGGTGGCACATGCCTTTAATCGCAGCACTTGGCAGGCAGAGGCAGGCGGATCTCTGTGAGTTCGAGGCCAGCCTGGTCTCCAGAGTGAGTGCCAGGATAGGCTCCAAAGCTACACAGAGAAACCCTGTCTCGAAAAAACAACAACAAAAAGAATTTGCCTACTCTGTTCATTTCTATGTCTTTCCTAAACTGCACAACAGAAAAGTCAACACATATACCAAAGCCCAAAGAGGCATATCTATGAAATAATGGCTCGTCTATGGAGTAACGCCAGTGTAAAATCAATTACAGCTTGTTTCTTAACATCAGGAAGACAAGCAGACACAGGAGACCTAGTGTTGCTGTCTTTTAAAACTTATTTTGATGTTTTGATGTTTTCTGTCATTCACAGAGGTTGCTTTAAATAAAAATTTAATTTAAGGGGTAAATGATTTGTTAAGAAGTGTTTGAGTGGGATATGAGGTGCAAAATTTAAGTGCTTGACATATATATATATATATATATATATATATATATATATATATGCATGAAAAGTTATAAAATAGTTTTGAACACTAAATATGTTAATAAAAACTTGTTAGTAGATGTGACCAAGACAGCCATGAAGAAGCTGCATACATATTATTCTGAGTGATTTTGACGAGGGGGGCGACGACACTACAGTTCACCAGCATCTAATTAGAGCAGGATGCAGCCTGTCCTGTTCTGAAATATGTTTCTCTTTCCCCAATTTTTTTAAGTAAATCTAAATTTAATCTAGACTTTCAAATATCAGGAAAATGTCCTATTCAACTGTTCCACAAAAGATTGTGACAATATGAAACCAGAATCCACATGGGGGGCGGGGGCAAGTCATCTGCTGCTTTTGTTTTGAAGTTGTCTAGAGATGTTCACAGAAAACCCTATCATCCACTGAGTAGATGACTGGATGGGGCAAACAGCCATGGTAAACTGTCATTCTGACTTTCGGACAAATTCTCAAGCACTGGCATGCTCTTCTTTCTCTGTTCTGCTGTTCTTTCGTATTCAATGTGGATCTTAGTATCTTCATTCTGGGACATTGTTATGTGAAATGTGTTTTAAATTCTATAGTTTTTATTGATGTGAAGGATCAATAATATAATATTCTAAGTTGTTCATTTCCAATCCACCTTTCTGAATGGCATGAGCTTGCTGTGTTGTTTGGTGTTCGTCTGCCTTGCCAAACAAGCACTCACAGGCTCCCAGCTGATCTAAGATTTCCATCAAACTTTTCATCTAGAGAGAGCCGACTCCTAGATAGGAGGAAAATGGGATATGTCCAACTAATGACAAGCTTTATACTTGAGTTGTTTTTTAATACACAAAGTAGAAGCATGTCTTATTTAAGCTAAAATGCAAATACAATTTGTACATTCTTTTTTTCAATATTTATGATTTTTATTTAAATTAGAAACAAGCTTTTTTTTACATGTCAGTCTCAGTTCCCTCTCCCTACCCTCCTCTCCTGACCCCCACTGACCCCCCTGCCCCAGCCCCTTTCTGTTCCCCAGGAAGGGTGAGGCCTTCCTTGGGTATCTTCAAAGTCTGTCATCATTTGGAGTGGGGCCTAGATCCTGTCCAGTGTTTCTAGACTGTGAGAGTATCCCTCTATGAGGAGAGAGCTCCCAAAGTTAATTTTTTTCAGTTTCTCAAGGCAAATATTAGGTTTTACTTCTGTATTGTTTTATTCTTTGTGCATTTATATTTAATTTAGATACAGAAATAATTTCAAATAATATTTGAAGATGTATGTAATAAAATTGAAAAGTAAAACATTTGCCTAATATACAAACATGAAAACAAAGAATAAGGGTACAAAATAGTATAATCAACTTGGATTTACTCTGCTACTACCATGCCATTCTTACATTTTTCTTTTTTTCTTTCTCTTGGTGTTTTATTTAAATTAGAAACAAGATATTATGTCAATCCCAGTTCCCTCTGCCTCCACTCCTCCCCTGCCACACAACTAACACCCTACCTATCCCATACATTTTCTGCTTCCTAGGGAGGTGAGGCCTTCCACAGGGGGTCTTTAGAGTCTGTCATGTCCTTTGGGATAGGGCCTAGGCCCACCCCCTTGTGTCTAGGCACAGGGAGTATCCCTCTATGTGTAATGGACAACCAAAGTCCATTCCAATGCTAGGGATAAGTACTACAAAAGGCCCCATAGATTTCCAAGGTCTCCTCACTGACATCCACACTCATGGGTTCTGGATCAGTTCCATGCTGGTTTCCCAGCTATCAGTCTGGGAATCAATAGTTCCCAATTGTTTAGGTCAGCTGTTTCTTTGGGTTTTACCAGCCTAGTCTTGACCCCTTTGCTCATCACTCCTCCTTCTCTGCAATTGGATTCTTGTTCAGTTCAGTGTTTAGCTGTGGGTGTCTGCTTCCACTTCTACCAGCTGCTGGGTGAAGATTCTGGGTTGGCATATAACTCAGTCATCAAATTCGTTATCAGGGGAGGGCATTTAAGGTAACTTCACTGTTGCTTAGATTGTTAATTGCTGTTGTCATTGTAGATTTCCAGACATTTCCCTAGTGCCTGATTTCTCTTTAAACCTATAACGGCTCCCTCTATTATGGTATCTCCTTTCTTGCTTTCCTCTATTCTCCCCCAACTCAAACTTCCTGCTCCCTCATGCCCTCCTCACCCCTCCTCTTCAACACTTCCCATTCTCCTAACTCCTTCTGCTCTCCACTCATGCTCCCAATTTACTCAGGAGATCTTCTCCCTTTCCCCTTCTCCAGGAGAACCTGTATGTCTCTTAGAGTCCTCCTTGTTTCCCAGCTTCTCTGGCGGTGTGGATTGTGGGCTGGTAATCCTTTGCTTTATGTCTAAAATCCATATATGAGTGAGTACATACCCTGTTTGTCTTTTTGTGACTGGGTTACCTCGCTCCCAGTGGTTTCTTATAGATCCATCCATTTGCCTGCAAATTTCAAGATTCGGTTACTTTTTTTTTTCCCGCTGAGTAGCACTCCATTGTGTAAATGTACCACATTTTCTCTATACATTCTTTAGTTAAGGGACATCTAGGTTGCTTCCAGGTTCTGGCTATTACAAATAATACTTGTATGAGCACAGTTGAACAGATATCCCTGTTGTATGAATGTGCTTCTTTTGGATATATGCCTAAGAGAGGAATTGCTGGTTATTGTGGTAGACTGATTCCCATTTTCCTGAGGAATGGCCATACCGATTTCCAAAATGGCTGTACAAGTTGGCACTCCCACCAGAAGTGGAGGAGTGTTCCCATTTCTCCACATCCTCTCCAGAATAAGTTATCATTGGTGTTTTTTTTTTTTTTTTTATTTTAGCCATTCTGACTGGAGTAAGTTGATATCTCAGAGTTGTTTTGATTTGCATTTTCCTGATGGCTAAGGATGTTGAACACTTTCTTATGTGTCTTTCAGACATTTTTAGAATCCTCTACTGAGAATTGTCTATCTAGTTTTGTACCCCACATTTTAGTTGGATTATTTGGTGTTTTGGAGACTAGCTTCTTGAGTTCTTTGTAAATATTGGGGATCAGCCCTCTGAAAGATGTGGAGTTAGTGAATATCTTTTCCCATTCTGTGGGCTGCCATTTTGTCTTGCTGACT
This sequence comes from Cricetulus griseus, assembly GCF_003668045.3. Lineage (NCBI taxonomy): Eukaryota > Metazoa > Chordata > Mammalia > Rodentia > Cricetidae > Cricetulus > Cricetulus griseus. Next base: position 339,710,381 of record NC_048595.1, on the reverse strand, counting down.
GTGTCCTTTGCTTTACAGAAGCTTCTCAGTTTCAGGAGGTTCCATTTACTAATTGTCGATCTCAGTGTCTGTGCTACTCGTATTATGTTCACGAAGTGGTCTCCTGTACCAATTCTTTCAAGAGTATTTCCCACTTTGTCTTCTAATAGGTTCAGTGAGGCTGGATTTATGTTGAGGTCTTTGATCCATTTGGACTTAAATTTTGGGCATGGCAATAGACATGGATCTATCTGCAATCTTCTACATGCCAGCATCCAGTTATGCCAGCACCATTTGTTGAAGATACTTTTTTATTCCATTGTATAACTTTAGCTTCTTTGTCAAAAATCAGGTTGTTTGTACGTGTGTGGGTTAATATCAGGGTTTTCAACTCTATTCCATTGGTCTACCTGTCTATTTTTGTTACAATACCAAGCTGTTTTCAGGACTATAGTTCTATAATAGAGCTTGAAGTCAGGGATGGTGATGCCCCTGGAAGTTCCTTTATTGTATAAGGTTGTTTTGACTACCCTGGGACTGTTGTTTTTCCATATAAAGTTGAGAATTATTCTTTCAATGTCTGTGAAGAATTGTGCTGAGATTTTGTTGGAGATTGTAGATTGCTTTTAGCAAGATTGCTGTTTTTTACTATGTTGATCCTACCTATCCAAGAACACAGAAGATCCTTTCATTTACTGGGGTCTTCTTTATTTTCTTTCTTTAAAGACTCAAAATTCTTATGATACAGGTCTTTCACTTTTTTGGTTAGCATTAACCCAAGATATTTTATGTTGTTTGTGGCAATTGTAAAGGGTGATGTTTCTCTGATTTCTTTCTCCATGAATGTATCATCTGTACATATTAGGGCTACTGATTTTTTTTTAGTTAATCTTGTATCCTGCCACTTTTCTGAAGGTATTTATCAGCTGTAGGAGTTCCCTAGTAGAGTTTTTCGGGTCACGTATGTCGACTATCATACCATCTGCAATTAGTGACAGTTTGACTTCTTCCTTTCCAATTTGTATCCCCTTGAACTCCTTTTGTTGTCTTATTGCTCTACCTAGAACTTCAAGGATAATGTTAAAGAGGTATGGAGAGAGTGGACAGTCTTGTCCCCCAATTTTAGAGGAATTGCATTGAGTTTCTCTCCATTTAATTTGATGTTGGCTGTTGGCTTGCTGTATATTGTTTTTATTATGTTGAGGAATGTTCCTTTTATCCCTGATTTCTCCAAGACCTTTATCATGAAGGAGTATTGGATTTTGTCAAAGGCTTTTTCAGCTTCTAGTGAGATGATCATGTGGGTTTTTTTCCTCAGTATGTTTGTATGGTAGATTACACTGATGGATTTTCATGTGTTGAACTATCCTTGTATTCCTGGGATGAAGCCTACTTGATCATGGTGGATGATTTCTCTGGTGTGTTCTTGAATTCAATTTGCCAGTATTTTATTGAGCATTTTCGCATCAATATTCATGAGGCATATTGGTCTGTAGTTCTCTTTCTTAATTGTGTCATTGTGTGGCTTGGTTGCCAAGGTTATTGATGCCACATAAAAAGAGTTTGTCAATGACCCTTCTGCTTCTATTTGTGGAACACTTTGAGGAGAATTGGTATTAGCCATTCCTTGAATAGAAATTCTGCACTGAAGCCATCTGGCCCTGGGCTTTTTTTGGTTGGGAGATTTTTGATGACTATTTCTATTTCATTAGAGGTTATAGGTCTATTTAAATTGCTTATCTGTTCTTGATTTTATTTTGATTAATTAAATCTATCCAGAAAATTGTCAATTTCCTTTAGATTTTCAAATTTTGAGGAATATAGGTTTTCAAAGTATGACCTGATGATTCTCTGGATTTTCTCAGTGTCTGATGTTATGTCCCCCTTCTTATTTCTGATTTTATTAATTCACATGTTCACTTTGCAGTTTGGAAGTGTTGATAAAGGTTTGTCTATCTTGTTGATTTTCTCAAAGAACCAACTCTTATTTATCTTAATTCTTTGTATTGTTTCCTAGTTTCTATGTTATTGATTTCAGCCCGAAATTTGATTATTTCTTGGCATGTACTCCTCGGGGGTGCATTGGATTCTTTGTGTTCTAGAGCTTTCCGTTGTTTTGTCAATTCTCTGGTGTGACTATTTTCCAGTTTCTTCATGTGGCCACTTAGTGCTATGAAATTTCCTATTAGCACTGTTTTCAAAGTGTCTCATACTTTTGGTTATGTTGTGTCCTCATTCTCATTGAATTCTAGGAAATTTTAATTTCTTTTTTATTTCCTCCTTGACCCAGGGATGGTACAATTGGGCATTATTCAATTTCCATGAGTTTGTAGGTTTTTTGCAATGTGTGTTGTTGTTGAATTCTAACTTTAAAACATGGTGGTCTGATAAGATACAAGCAGTTATTTTAAATTTTTTTGTACCTATTGAGATTTGCTATGTTGCCAAGTACATGGTTGATTTTAGAGAACGTTCCATGTGGTGCTGAAAAGAAGGTATATTCTTTTATGTTTGTATAGGATGTCCTATAAATGCCTTTTAAACCCAGTTGGGTCATAACTTCTATTAGTTCCTTTGTTTCTTTGTTAAGTTTTGTCTGGTGTTTCTGCTAGTGGTGACAGTGGGGTGTTGAAGTCTCCCACTATAAGTGTGTGAGGTTTTAGGTGTGATTTGAATTTTAGCAGTGTTTCATTTACGAAAATGGATGCCTCTTTATTTGGGGCATAGGTGTTCAGAATTAAGACTTCATCTTGATGGATTTCCCCTGTGATGAGTAGGAAGTGACCTCCTTCATCTCTTTTGATTGATTTTAGTTTAAGTCTATTTTGTTAGATATTAAGATTGGTACCCTCACTTGTTTCTTGGGTCCATTTGATTGGAAAATATTTTCCCAACCCTTTACTCTGAGGTATCGTCTGTCTTTGAATTTGAGGTGTGTTTCTTGTATGCAGCAGAAGGATGGTTTCTGTCTTCTTATCTATTCTGCTAACCTGTGTCTTTTTATAGGTGAGTTAAGACCATTAATATTGAGGGATATTCATGACCATTAATTGCTCATTCTTGCTTATTTTGGATTTGGTGGTGATGGTGGAATTGTGTGTGGATTTCCACCCCATTTTTCTTTTGGTTGTATTTTGGGCTGGCATCTGTGGTATCTTAGTGTAGGTAGAATATCTATCCAGGACCTTCTGGCTTTCAGAGTTTCCATGGAAAAGTCAGGTGTAATTCTGCTAGGTTTACCTTTATATGTTTCTTGACATTTTTTCTTTGCTTCTCTTAATATTCTTTCTTTATTCTGTATGTATGGGGTTTTGGTTATTATGTGGCAAGGAGAACTTTTTGTGGTACCCAATATTTGGTGTTCTGTAGGCTTCTTTTTTATTTATTAGTTCAAGTTAGGGAACAAGCTTATTTCACATGTAAGTCCCATTTCCCTCTCCGTCCCCTCACCCCATCCCTCCTCCCCCACCCCCAACCTACATCCCACACCATCCACCCACCACTCCACAGGCAGGGTAGGGCCCTCAACAGGGACTCTGCTGTGTCCACTAAATCTTCCTTTGCTGGGTCTGGCCCTTCCCCATGTGTCCAGGCCAGAGTGTATCTCTTCATGTGGGATGGGATTTCAAAGTCCCTTTTTGCACCAGGGAAAAATACTAATCCACTACCAGAGGCTCCCTGGAGTGCAGAGGCCTCCTTATTGACATCCATGTTCAGGGGTCTGGACCAGTCTTGTACTAGCCACCCAGACAGCATCTGGGGTCCATATGCTCTCCCTTGTTCAGGCCAACTGTTTCTGTGGGTTTCTCCAACCTGGTACAGACCCCTTTGATCTTCATTCCTCTCTTCAACTAAATTCTAGATTTCAGCTCAGTGTGTATAGGTGCATGTCTGTCTCTACTTCCATCAGCCACTGGATGAGGGCTCTAGGATGGCATAAAGAGTAGTCATCAATCTCATTTTAGGGGAAGGGCTTTTAGGTTGTCCTCTCCACCCTTGCCTGGATTGTCAGATTGTGTCATCCTTGTAGGTCTCTAGAGATCTCCCTAGTTCCAGATCTCTTCTCAGACCTATAGTGGCTCCCTCTGATATGGTATCTCTCATCCTGCTCTCTCTCCTCTACTCTTCCCCCAACTCAATATTTCTGCTTCTCCATTTCCTCTCCTCTACTCCTCTTCTTTTGCTCTGATTGTGGCAGCTCCCTCTCCACTACCCTCATACTCACAATTAGCTCAGGAGTTCATGCCACTTCCCATTCCTGGGGTCCATTTATCCCTTAGAGTCCTTCATGTTTCCTAGTTTCATAGGTGAAGAGGATTATAGGCTGGTAATCCTTTGCTCTATTCTAAAATTCATATATGAGTGAGTACATACCATGTTTGTCTTTTTGTAACTGCATTACCTCACTAAGTATGGTTTTTTTCTAGTTCCATCCATTTGCCTGCGAATTTCAGGATTCCATTGCTTATTTCTGCTGAGTAGTACTCCATTGTATAAATGTACCACATTTTCTCAATCCATTTTTCAGTTGAGGGGCATCTAGGTTGCTTCCAGGTTCTGGCTATCACAAACAAAGCTGCTATGAACATGGTTGAACATATGTCCTCGTTGTATGAACATGCATTATTTGGGTATATACCCAAGAGAGGAATGGCTGGATCTTGAGGTAGACTGATTCCCATTTTTCTCAGCAACAGCCAGACTGATTTCCAAAGTGGTCTTATAAGTAAACACTCCCACCAGCAATGGAGGAGTGTTCCTTTTTCTCCACATCCTCTCCAGCATAGATTGTCATTGGTATTTTTAATTTTAGCCATTCTGACAAGTGTAAGGTGGTATCTCAGAGTTGTTTTGAGTTGCATGTCTCTGATGGCCAAGGATTTTGAGCACTTTCTTAAGTGTCTTTCATCCATTTCAGATTCCTCTGTTGAGAATTCTCTATTTAGTTCTGCACCCCACTTTTTAATTTCATTGTTTGGTGTTTTGGTGGCTAGCTCCTTGAGCTCCTTATATATTTTGGATATCAGTCCTCTGTTAGATGTGGGATCGGTGAAGATCTTTTCCCATTCTGTGGGTGGTTTTTTTGTCTTACTGACTGTTTCTTTTGCCTTACAGAAGCTTCTCAGTTTCAGGAGGTCCCATTTATTAATTGCAGACCTCAATGTCTGTGCTACTGGTGTAATGTTCAGGAAGCGGTCTCCTGTGCCAATTTGTTCAAGGGTAATTCCCACTTTCTCTTCTAGAAGATTCAGTGTGGCTGGATTTATGCTGAGATCTTTGATCCATTTTCACTTAAGTTTTGTGCATGGTGACAGGTATGGATCTATCTGCAATTTTCCACATGTCCGAATCCAATTACGCCAGCACCATTTGTTGAAGATGCTATCTTTTTCCATTGTATAGATTTAGCACCTTTGTCAAAAATAAGGTGTTTGCAGGTATGTGGGTTGGTATCAGGTTTTTCAATTCGATTCCATTGGTCTGTCTGTCTATTTTTGTGCCAATACCAAGCTGTTTTCAGAACTCTGGTTCTATAGTAGAGCTTGAAGTCGGGGATGGTGATGCCTCCAGAAGATCCTTTATTGTAAAGAGTTGTTTTGGCTATCGTGGGTTTTTTACTTTTTCCATATAAAGTTGAGTATAGTTCTTTCAATGTCTGTGAAAAACTGTGTTGGGATTTTGATGGAGATTATGTTGAATCTGTAGATTGCTTTTGGTAGGATTGCCATTTTCACTATGTTAATTCTACCTATCCAAGAGCATGGGAGATCTTTCCATTTTCTGGTATCTTCTTTAATTTCTTTCTTTAAAGTCTCAAAGTTCTTATTGTACAGGTCTTTCACTTTTTTGTTTAGTGTTACCCCCATATTTTTTATGTTGCTTGTGGATATTGTGAAAGGTGATGTTTCCCTGATTTCTTTCTCATTGGATTTATCATCTGTATATAGTAGTGCTACTGATTTTTTTGAGTTAATTTTGTATCCTGCTACCTTGCCGAAGGTGTTTATCAGCTGTAGGAGTTCCCTGGTAGAATTTTTCGGGTCACTAACGTAGACTATCATGTCATCTGCAAATAGTGAAAGTTTGACTTCTTCCTTTCCAATATGTATCCCTTTGATCCCCTTTTCTTGTCTTATTGCTCTAGCTAGAACTTCAAGTACAATATTGAAGAGAAATGGAGAGAGTGGACAGCCTTGTTTTGTTCCTGATTTTAGAGGAAACGCTTTGAGTTTCTCTCCATTTACTTTGATGTTGGCTATTGGTTTGGTATATATTGCCTTGATCATGTTTAGATATGTTCCTGTTATTCCTGTTCTCTCCAAGATCTTTATAATGAAGGGATGTTGGATTTTGTCAAAGGCTTTTTCAGCATCTAGTGAGATGATCAAGTGGTTTTTCTTTTTCAGTTTGTTTATATGGTGGATTACATTGATGGATTTTCATATGTTGAAGCATCCTTGCATCCCTGGGATGAAGCCTACTTGATCATGGTGGATGATTTTTCTGATATGTTCTTGGATTCGGTTCACCAATATTTTATTGAGTATTTTAGCATCGCTGTTCATGAGGGATATCGGTCTGTAGTTCTCTTTCTTAGTCATATCTTTGTGTGGCTTGGGTATCAAAGTGATTGTAGCCTCGTAGAAAGAGTTTGGCAATATCCCATCTGCTTCTATTGTGTGAAACATTTTGAGGAGTAGTGGAATTAGCTCTTGTTTGAATTTCTGGTAGAATTCTGCATTGAAGCCATCTGGCCCTGGGCTTTTTTTGGTTGGGAGGCTTTTGATGACTGCTTCTATTTCATTAAGGGTTACAGGTAGATTTAAACTGTTTATCTGATCTTGGTTTAATTTTGGTAAGTGATATTTATCCAGAAAACTGTCCATTTCCTTTAGATTTTCGAATTTTGTGGAGTTCAGGTTTTCAAAGTATGACCTGAATATTCTCTGGATTTCCTCAGTGTCGGTTATTATATCCCCCTTTTCATATCTGATTTTATTAATTAGCATGCTCTCTCTCTGCCTTTTGGTTAGTTTGGCTAGAGGTTTGTCTATCTTGTTGATCTTCTCAAAGAACCAACTCTTTGTTTCACTGATTCTTTTAACTGTTTTCCTAGTTTCTACTTTGTTGATTTCAGCCCTCTGGTTAATTATTTCCTGGTATCTACTCCTCCTTGGTGAGTTTGCTTCTTTTTTCTCTAAAGCTTTCAGTTGTTCTGTCAATTCTCTAGTGTGACTTTGCTCCAGTTTCTTCATGTGGGCACTTAGTGCTATGAACTTTCCTCTTAGCACTGCTTTCAGAGGGTCCCATAAGTTTGGGTATGTTGTGTCTACATTCTCATTAAATTCTAGGAAGTCTTTAATTTCACTTTTTATTTCTTCCTCAACCCAAGAATGGTGCAATTGGGTCTTATTCATTTTCCACAAGTATGTAGGTTTTCTGCAATTCGTATTGGCTGTTGAATTCTAGCTTTAATGCATGGTGATCTGATAAGATACAAGGGGTTATTTCAATTCTTTTGTAACTTGGAGGTTTGCTTTGCTAAGAACCATGTGGTCAGTTTTAGAGAAGGTTCCATGTGGCGCTGAGAAGAAGGTATATACTTTTGTGTTTGGATGGAATGTTCTATAGATATCTGTTAAACCAGGTTGTGTCATAACTTCTGTCAGATCCTTTGTTTCTTTGTTAATTTCTGTCTGGTGGTCCTGTCTAGTGGTGTAAGGGGGGTGTTGAAGTCTCCTACTATAAGTGTGTGTGGTTTTATGGGTGGTTTGAGCTTTAGTAATGTTTCTTTTACAAATGTGGGTGCCTTCGTATTTGCGGCATAGATGTTCAGGATTGAGACTTCATCTTGATGGACTTTTCTTGTAATGAGTATGAAATGCCCTTCTTCATTTCTTTTGATTGATTTTAGTTTAAAGTCTAATTTGTTAGATATTAGGTTTGCTACACCAGCTTGTTTCTTGAGCCCATTTGATTGGAAAATCTTTTCCCATTCTTTTACTCTGAGGTATTGCCTGTCTTTGAAGTTGAGGTGTGTTTCTTGTAAACATCAGAAGGATGGATTCTGTCTTCGTATCCATTCTGTTAGCCTATATCTTTTTATGGATAAGTTAAGACCATTGACATTTAGGGTTATTAATGTCCATTGTTAGTTGGTTCTTGTTTGTTTTGGATTTATTGTTGGTAGTGCCATTGTGTGTGGATTTCGCCCTCCTGTTTCTTTTTTTGTTTGGTAAAATTAGATTATCTATTGCCAGTTGTTTTTGTGAGTGTATTTATGTTCGTTGGGTTGGAGTTTTCCTTCTAGAACCTTCTGTAGTGTTGGATTTGTGGATATGTATTGTTTAAATCTGTTTTTGTCATGGAATATCTTATTTTCTCCATCTATAGTGATTGAAAGTTTTGCTGGGTACAGTAGTCTGGGTTGACATCCATGCTCCCTCAGTGCTTGCAGGGTATCTATGCAAGACCTTCTGGCTTTCAGAGTTTCCATTGAGAAGTTGGGTGTGATTCTGATTGGTTTGCCTTTATATGTTACTTGGCCTTTTTCCTTTGCTGCTCTTAATATTTTCTCTTAATTCTGTAGATTTGGTGTTTTGATTATTATGTGTCAGGGGGACTTCTTTTTGTAGTCAAGTCTGTTTGGTGTTCTGTAAGTTTCTTGTACTTTCATAGGCATATCCTTCTGTAGTTTGGGGAAGTTTCTTCTATGATTTTGTTGAATATGTTTTCTGTACCTTTGAGCAGTGTTTCTTCACCTTCTTCTATACCTATTATTCTTAGGTTTGGTCTTTTCACGGTATCCTATATTTCCTGGATTATTTTGTGTTAGGGATTTGTTGGACTTGAGGTTTTCTTTGGTTGATGAATGTATATCCTCTAGCGAGTCTTCAATATCTGAGATTCTCTCTTCCATCTCTTGAATTCTATTAGTTATACTCACATCTTTAGTTCCTGATCGTTTATCCAGCCTTTCCATTTCCAGCATTGCCTCATTTTGTGTTTTCTTTATTGTGTCTACTTCAGCTTTCATGCTTTGAACTGTTTCAAGAACTTCCTTCACTTGATTGTTTATTTTTTCTTGGGTTTCTTTAGATTCTTTAAGAGATTTGTTTATTTCTTGAATTTTTTGGTTTGTCTTTTCCTCTATTTCGTGTAATTTTTTGCTTGCTTTTTCTTCTATTTCTTTAAGACATTTTCTTGTGTCCTCTTTAAAGGTCTCTATCATCTTGCCAAGATAATTTTTGAGGTCCATCTCTTCTTCATGCTCTGTGTTGGGCTTTTCAGATCTTGCTGGAGTGGAGTCCCTAGATTCTGGTGGTGTCATATTGGTCTTTCTGTTGGTGAGTGAGATCTTATTTTGTCTTCTTCCCATATCTTCTTCTAGTGGGTGCAGGTAGGGTCTCTCTATCTCCTGTTGTGACCCAGTGGTGTGTGGGGGCCAGGAATTCAATGTCAGCAGCTCTGGATGATCTTGCCTCTCCTGGTAGTCTCCTCACTCTCTTTGTGGATTGGTTGGCGGAAAGGGATGGAAGAGTGGGGTGTTACCAGATTCAAGGATCTCCTCCCTGCCTGGGCATGTCTACCCCAAGCAGGCAGGTGCATGCCGGGGGGGTTGGGGGGCTCGGAGTGAAGGATGGTTTGGACAGGGGTTGGGTAAGAGCAGAGGCTCACTCACCTCGTTGTGGATTGGTTGGTGGAAAGGGATGGAAGAGTGGGGTGTTACTAAATTCAGGGAGCTCCTCCCTGCCTGGGTGTGTCTTCACGAAGCAGGCACAGGCCGGGGGAGGTCGGGGTGAATGATGGTTTGGATGGGGGTTGGGTAAGAGCTGAGGCTCATTCACCTCATTGTGGATTGGTCGGCTGAAAGCTCTGTAGGCTTTTTGTACTTTCATTGGCATGTCTTTCTTTAGGTTGGGAAAGTTTTCTTATATGTTTTTGTTGAATATGTTTTCTGAACCTTTGAGTTGGGTTTCTTCACTTCTATACCTATTATTCTTAGTTTTGGTCTTTATACAGTGTCCCATATTTCCTGGATATTTTGTGTTAGGGATTTGTTGGATTTAAGATTATCTTTAGTCAATGAGTTTATTTCTCCTAGTTTATCTTCAACTCCCAAGATCCACTTTTCCATCACTTATATTCTGTTGGATATGCTTGCATCTATAGTTCCTGATCATTTACTCGGCTTTTCTATTTACAGCATTCCCTCAGTTTGTGTTTTCTTTATTGTCTGTATTTCAGTTTTCAGGTCTTGAACTCTCTTAGTTGTTTTCTTCAGCTGTTTGATTGTATTTTCTTGGCTTCCCCTAAGAGGTTTGTTTATTTCTAGTAGTTTTTGTTTTTTTTTCCTTTCATTTCTTTAAGGGATTTTCTCATACCCTCTTTGAGACCCTCTATCATTTTCATGAAGATGTTTTTAAGGTCATTCTCTTCTGCTTCATCTGCATTGTGATGTTCAGGTTTTGCTGTTGTAGGGTCCCTAGACTCCTGTGGTGTCATATTGGTTTTTCTGTTGTTGAATGTGTTTTTATATTGTCTTCTTCCCATCACTTCTTCTGGTGGGTGTAGAAGGAATCTCTTCCTCTCTTGGTTGGTAAGGGACTGGGACCAAGGTTCCCTTCTGGTAGCTGCAAACAGATCCAATATTCAGATATCTCTACTTTTCCTAGTCCCGTGAATGGAGGCAGGACTGGTACTGGGGCCTTGGCAGTCTCTGGGTGGGCTGGAACTTGCTGAATGGGTTCTGCCACCACGAGCAGTCCTCCAGCCTCAGGTATCCCAATATGAACATTCTTAACCTTCCTGCTTCCTGATGTTTATTTCAGTTTATCTAGATATGCACTTACTCCACTAATTTCTAGTAAAATCTAATCTCCATGGTTGGTCAATGTTTTAGCACCATAGGAAAAGAAAAAGCAAACTGATGTTTACAGACATTGTTCCCTCTAAACTGAAATTTTTGTGCATTCAGGTCATTGAAGAAAAGTGAATGTCTCTTAATTTGGGGCACACAGAAATATGGCAATGTAGTAACAGCATCTTGTTGATGATTTAAATTTCACTTGACAATTACTCTAAGTAGACAATCACATTAGTTCTGTAGACAAATGTTTTGAAAATAATGCTTTCTTCAGATTCCTTAGTTTTAAAATGGCTAAACATTCTGACATGCTTGAGGAAATTTTTAGCTGAGGGAATGAGAAGCAATGATATGAGACAATAAATATCTTCAAAATCTAGAGGGAATGCTGGTCAAATGCTGTGTGGTGATATGAGCTGACACACCACAGTGATCTGGGGTTCCCTAAGGGGTACTAGAATCTGTCTCAGCTATATTTAGTATTGACTGGACCACAAAACACTGCATTTGACCAGGGACACTGACTCACAGAAAACATCAATCTAGGGCCACACATGGGTTTTCACGTTTGTTTCTGTATCTAGGAAAGCAAACATAAATTGCTCTATTTGGAATTTCAGTCTAGAAATATATGAACGTGTTAAAACTTGGCAAGGGATATTGGATTTTGTCAAAAATATGACAAAAATGCCCAACCTTAATAGAATGGGAGGAGTTTAGATGTACTTAACTTGATATGCCTTGTTTTCTTGATACCCATGGGAGTCCTCCCCCTTTCTGAACAGAAACAGAGGACTAGTGGATTTGATTGAGGAGAGGGCAGAGGAGAGGTGGGGTGAGTGAATGGGAGGACAGGCAAAAGGAGAAACTGCTGTTTGGATAAAATAAATTAACTAATAATGATAATAACAACAACTTGTCAAGGAGTATTGAACCAGCCATTTTAATAGAGGTTTCTCATGCCTGATACTGGGGTACTTGAAGTTGTGGTTCTTGTGGGGAGTATTGTAAGCCAAGTGACTTAGTTTCCTCTCATATGTGTGTTTATTTGTGTGTATGATTACATGTATTGTATATAATTTTAGGTAAATATAAGATAATATAATTGCCTGAGGCCTCAGCAAACAACCTGAATATTATTTGTTACTTGTGCCTCATTCTCCTTCCCTATTGACTTCCTTCCCTCCTCCCCCATTGCTGCTCCCTGCCATTGCCCCATTTCACACGTCAATAAGACCCATATCTTACTATAATCCTCACACACCCCTACCCAACCTAAGGTATAATTTATAATTCCATCTTTGATGGTTACTTCATGTTGTATACTTGCATCTGAGGAGTTGGAGCTAGGAATCAATCATGGATGAGACAGAATATGAGGGCATTTGTCTCTCTGGGTCTGGGGTACCCCATTTCATATAATCTTTCTTAGATCCATCCATTCATTTACCTGAAATTTTCATTATTTCAATTTTCCTTATGGCTGAATAGTATTTCATTGTGTATATGTACCATATGTTCATTATCCCCTAATCTGTTAAAGGGCATTTAAATTATTTCTTGTCTATTATGGGAAACCTAGCCAGTTGCCTGGGTCCAGTGAAGTCATGGACCTTACAAAAGAATCTACAAAAAAGAATCTACTACCACTACTCTGCTAAACCCACATAATTCCTTACTACATTCTAAATTTATCCTTATACCCATAGATAAGTGTAGCTACCATCCCTCATTCAAGAAGCTGCTGCTCTCTATATCAAATGAAGACCATCAAAGAGTTCCATAAATGGAAGCAGAGCAGAGATCAAATGATCTTAGGGAATCTATCCCCTAACAATGCATCTATGTCACATTTCTTGAATCTATGGGACATGGCTGAAAAGGAAGTGCAGCAATTTTAAGAGCCTCAATACCAGGAAGTCTACTGTGAAAAAAATATTAGCTTAGAATGACTATCAGTAGGCATGTTAACATGGAAAGTAGACAATTTCATGAAGTCCCAACCCTAGACAAAATACTACAGACAACCAATGATTGTTGGGAGGATAATTAGCCTCTCCTAGGGTAGAGGTTGTGAAATGTGGAGTGGAACTGTCCCAACACAACATAGACTCAGTGAATTGTATTTATATGAATTGGTGACTAAATGTACATAAATATCTGTAATGATAGCACTTTCTGCCAGCTGCCCAAGTTCCACCACCACATTAGGGACCCCAAATAACACACCTAGATTAATACTAGGTACAATGCTGCCAGCCAAATGACTAGGATTTCTTATTTGCTAGCTCTGTCTCAAGTATCAACCATAACCATTAATCGATATGTTTTATAAAGACTTACAGAGGATGCCAGTGGCATGAGTCCTCTCTTCCAGGGCTCACATGGTGACTCTGTATTTATTGCATTTCCCAGAATCCTCCTTGACTCCTAGCCCCACCTATCTTGCTTTCCTATTGGCCAACAGTACTTTACTTATCAACCAATAGGACAAATATATTAACAGAAGGACCTCCCCCATCAAATACATATATATGTTCATACAACAATACAATCAAAGAAAAACATGCTAACAACTTGAGAGTAGAAGGGTACAGGAGACGTTTGAAGCAAGTGGGAGAGGCTACCAGGAAGAAAAGAAGGAAGGAAAGTGATGTCATTCTATTTCAGTTAAAAAACATATTCTTTTACAAAAAGAAAACTATGCTAATTTAAAACATCTTTCAGATATCTCTTCTCTGTATTTTTTTCTATTTCAAATTTGCCACAGAAAGATATTTATGCAAAAATTCAAAAAGTGGTTAAAAATACACTAGTGGTTTTGTGGGTCATACTGATTATTACTTATTCTGGAACACTATGTTGATATCAGGAAGGATTGTACTAAATTCTCTGCTTCTCCATTCTTCAGTGTGTGCGTGCGTGTGTGTGTGTGTGTGTGTGTGTGTGTGTGTGTGTGTGTGTGTGTGTGTGTTGTATGTGTGCTTGTATATGTATGTGTGGGTTATATGTGTGTGTGTTAGTTTTCATGATTGAGAACCTGACTTCTTGAGAGAACTCATGTCATCATGGCAGCAGAGAATAAGAATGGTATGTATGAGTTCTATAATTTTCCTGATTTTCTATTTTATGTACATGTTTCCTTGTCTTTGTTGAATTGAAACTTTAGCATCAGATGCAAGAATACTTGCAGAGACTATAACATCATATCCTAAATTCATAATTATGCAATATCAAACATATGTAATGAATCCTTTCTCATAAATACATGAATCTACAAAGAAAAAAAGATAACTGTAAATAAATCTGATAATTAGAATCTTCTGAAGACAGGGTTAGATACCACTACAACTAATATTACTTCTGACATGACATTGAATATATGATAGTAGATATAATTAGACTTTAATATATCACCCTAAAGGTCTTGAGTTCATGGTTTAGTTACCAGCTGATGGGCTTTTGTGTGGTGATTGAATCATGACTGGAACATTGATTTAATGGATACATTCATGGGTAGATTCATAATTTGATGACATTTTAGAAGGTTGGTCATTAGGGGTATTTCATTGAAAGGCACATTTGTCTCCATTCCTCCTTCTACCACTCCATTTCCTTCTGGATGCCATGAATTGAAACATTCTATTCTACCATTTACACTCTGCCTCAATATACGCCAATAAATACAAAGCCTAGTTGTAGCAATGTAAGAAAAGTGGTGCATGAGAGAAAGATGCCATGCAACAGGCTTCAAACAGAGGGTTGTTTTATTAGAGAAAGGGATTAAAAAGGGGAAAGGGAAGAGGGAAGACAAACCTCTGGAGACAGGAGCAGCAGGAGAGAGGAGAAAGGAAAGAGGAGGAGAGAGAGGAACGAGGGGGAGAGGCAGAGACAGAGAGAGAGAGAAAGGAGAGGAAGAAAAAGAGAGAGGAGGATGGGAGGTGGGCATGGCCCTTTCAAAAGGGAACATAGTGAATATGCACAGGTGATGCTTTTAGTGGCCGCATCTGAGGAGGTATCCTGTCAGAACCCCAAGTACAGGACAATACAGATGCCTGAATACTAACACTAGTGACCACGAACTGAAACTTCTAAAACCATGATTCATAATAAACACTTTTGCTTTTTTCGGATATTGTGTCACTGTGATAGAACACAAGAACACATCTTGTTTTCTGGCCAAGATGGTGGGCACTTCTAATCCAAGACCCAAAAGACTGAAGGAGTAGTGGAGTGAGTTCTAGGACAACCTGGGTCACATTGCAAGGTCTTCTGTCAATTAATAAAAGAGAGAGAGAGAGAGAGAGAGAGAGAGAGAGAGAGAGAGAGAGAGAGGTGGGAGAAATGAAGGAATGTGAGAGAGAAGAAAGAATGAAAGAGTTAGTTTAATGTTGATTCTCAGAGATAACCATAAACTACTCATCTAATTTTTAACTTTCAGCCTCTTGTAAAGATTAGTGAGTCACTCACATAAATACATTATATTATTTTTAAAAATTTAATTGAGAATTTCATAAATGATTACTATAGTTACATCATTTCTATACCTCTATATCCTCCTCTACCTGCCACTACCTTTAAAATTCATGACTTCTTCTTAATTATTGTGTTGCAAACACACACACACACACACACACACACACACACACACACACATGCACATACACAATAATCCATTCAGTGTTGCTCATATGTACATTGTTTAGGCTGAACATTTGTAACTGGATAACCTATCAAGGACCTCTGTTTCAGCATTCATTAAATGCCTGTAGCATTTCATCTAGCAGTTGGGCCCTG
Source organism: Cricetulus griseus (assembly GCF_003668045.3). Classification (NCBI taxonomy): domain Eukaryota; kingdom Metazoa; phylum Chordata; class Mammalia; order Rodentia; family Cricetidae; genus Cricetulus; species Cricetulus griseus. The sequence goes on along the minus strand of NC_048595.1, from coordinate 339,694,738 downwards.
TGAGTTTACCCTATTTCCACTGGAATGTCAACTGACATCATTATTTAGGTGTAGGCATTACTTGTTATAAGTAGAAGACAGTCTCACCATTAATGTCCCAGTGCTCTGGCTCTTGGAATGCTTCTGCCCCTTCTTCAGTGATGTTCTCTGAGCTATCAGTACAGGAGTTGCATTACAGATGTAGTAATCAGGGCTGTATTGAAGATGTACTAATTAGGGTTGGACACCCATGATCTGCTGTTCTCTGCATTTGAACAGTTATAGGATTCTATAATAGAAGCTGCAAAAAGAAGCTCCTTTAATGATGGAGAGAGCTACATTTCTCTGTGAGTGTAAGGATAAATATTAGGATGTAGCTAGAAAGCAGATCCAATCCAGATCAAATATCAAGCTCCATATTCAATTAAACACCTTGTCTCAAAAAATAAGGTGAAGAAAGAGGGAAGACACCCAGTGTCCATCTCTGGCCACACACACACACACACACACACACACACACACACACACACACACACACACACACACACACACACGAATCTATACACACAGATGTGTAAACATGCATGAACACTCACACACACAGAGAATATAATTTAAAATAAAATATTACCACTTAAAACAAATCTCAGAGACTACATAAATGTTTAAAATTTCAGCCATCTTAAGGTATTTAAGGAACTCAACAATATACATTGCTGGTGGTGTCTGTCCTGGACAGTTGGGTTTTGGTAAGCTCATTGTTGGATGGGAGTGATAATTTTTAATTTTCATGTTAAACTAAGGAAGTGAAAGCACTAGATAACTTCCTCCCACCAGAGATTGTCTAGTAATATTTCAGTTAGGAAACTTTTCAATAAACCTAGTATTTGCTTCTTTTTACTGAGAGAGGCAGAGTCTTAAGCAGATTGGATGAACTCCACCAAGATCATTAGAAAAAATTCAGGACAGAGGTCACATTTGGACCCCAGTTGAGGTTGATAGTTCTTTTATGGGTAGATATGACATCAGTGTAAGCTTGCTTTGCAGTCTCTAACTGACAGTTTAAAGAGATAGTCAGGATCTCACCACAACAAATTGTTAGAGTTTGTAAAGAGTTCACTTCTATTAAAAGCAGGCCCAACTGAACACTTGGCAGAGAATCAAATGGCATATACTAGGTGTGCTACATACCATTGTCAAGGGGTTGCTGGGAAGGAGTAACTCAGTCAGAAAATGGGTTCTAAGGATAAAAGAGATGGGTCTGAAAAAGGCTCTTGCTATCACATTGATGTATCACACTACAAATATGTTTGAAATTTATGAAATGGTGTAAGAAATGTGAACAGGTGCAGGTGGTGGAAAACAAAAGTTTCTTGTTTGTGCCTCAATAATATGAGATTATAGATGTGAGAATGACTGCAACACAAATGATGATACCAAGCCACAGGTGTCCAACAGAAACCACACAGTGACCACTACTACAATAGCCTACATTTACTAGGTGCAAAAATTATGCCATGCACTGTGCAAAGTACATCTAGAAAAGAAGTATATTTTACATCTTAGACTATGTTTCTTGCTTTTGCAAGTCAGAACAATAAAAAATGTATTTTCTATGTCAAGATGCTAGAATGTAGATTATTAGTACAAGGACTCAATACATAATGACCACAAAAATATGCATTAGAAGTTAGGTGCAATATAGAAGTTGCAACATCATAAAAGTGAAGTAAATGTCTCAGTGGGGAAAAGCACCTACTGTGCAAATCCAATTACCTTATTTAAATCATTGGAACCACAGTGCTTGAAGCCAACAAATTCAGAGTTAAGTAGAGCCAAGGCATTTCTAGTTTATTGAATATTTGCACAATCCAACATTCCTATAGTGTTCACCTGAAAAACAATGGAGTGATTTAGCCATGCCTGCAATTAGGACCTCGACTACATTTATAAGAACAATTTTTCAAAACCAGAGAACAATTCTTTTGAAATATTTCTATAGCTAGGATTAGTTTGGAAAAATATATATCACAAAGATACAAGAGTCATATCATTTTTCTTCTTGCTCAAGATGTTCAATGATGCGTCTGTAAAAGAATGTGACACTTTGCATTACTTCTTGGACTCAAACTGTCTAGATAACATGTCTCTGAAACATGCTATATGTCCATCTGTCTTAGTTAGGTTTTCTATTGCTATGAAGAAGCACCATGACTATGATAACTCTTACAAAGAAAACATTTCTTTGAGATGGCTCACTTCCATTATGATTATGGCAGAGAGCACTGCAGTGTCCAGGAAGATGTGGTACTGTGGCTGTAGCAGAGAATCCTGTATCTTTCATGCAACAGGAAGTCAACTAGCACACTGGACAGTATCCTGACCATAGGAAATCCCAAAGCCTGCCCACAGTGACACACTTCCTCTAATAAGGCCACAACCATTCCATCAAAGCCACACCTCCTAACAGTACCACTCTCTATGATATTGTGGGGGCCAATTACATTCAAACTATGACACCACTTAACACAAATAATTGCCACAAACGATTTGTAAGTATATTTTATTACAGAGGAAAGAGGAAGAGGAAGAGGAAGAAAACTATTCCTGAAAAATATTATATAAGCAGACTTTAGAACTGATTCTAAAATTGCATTGTGATTTGGATTAAATCATTTCAAATAGAGATAAATATTTTAAAAATAGCAAAGTCGGACAAAGTAAAAATAGAATGAACTTGGACCTTGAAAATTCAAGACAACAAGAAAAATAAGCAAGGGATTGTGACACACCACATTTTGCTTTGTGTATTTGTTATCACATTTAGTCTTCCTAGAACTTTGTAATGTTGAAACATAATATTCTTCATCTTGTATGTGAGGAACCTGATAATCTGAGATGAGCAGCATTAAGCAAGTTGCAAAGCAGATGATAAAATCATGCCCAGAGTTTCGCATGGCTGCTATGATTTCCTGTCCTAATTTTAATAATCAGATAAATTTGAGCGGTACCATCCAATCTCTCTTGCGTGTATGTGTTTGTGTGTGTCTGCCTCCTTTCTCCAACATATACCTTCATGGTCTAGAATCCTCCTTCCTGTTTGCCAACACTATTCTCCACCTACTTGTTTGGATTTGAGTGAATCAACACAGACACTTGAATATTAAACTGTAAAATCATGAGGAAGACTGCCAAAAATTTAGAATTTCTAAATACAAATATGACAGCATATCAGAATAATCTGAGAATTTATGGAAGCCATACATTCATAAACCCCCTGAACTCCAGATAATTTTTTTGTATTTTGTTTGGAGAATGGTCTGGAAATTTGTCATCATAAAAATTTTCTAACCCTAGCACAGGGTTGTTCAAGGGTTTTTTTTTTTTTAGATTAATAGCTTGTTTTTATTTTGTTGCATGATTTAGCTAATTCTAATGAACAAAATCATTGTCATCGTATTTCTGAGGCCTTTTCATTATTTGTTAAACAAGCAAAATTATTTATTTTCTAATTTTTATTAATGCATATGTATATATCTCCCTGTAAATGCCATTTGTGTGTGGGTACCTACAGAATCTGAAAGAGGGGGGTTGGACCTCATCTAGCTGGAGTTTCAGGTAGTTATGAGCTGCCTGATATGGGTGGTGGGAAGCTAACTTGGGTTCTCTGGAAGTGACCCCCAAGTGTTCTTAACCATTTAGCTGAATGGCGCCAAACATGCAAACTTTGTTACAAAGAGTAGGAGGTATTCAGTGTGCCAAATTTTGAAATTGGAAAAAAAATAGAAGAAGCCAGTATTTTGGGTATTCTTTACTGATAGAGAGAGATAGTGAAACACTGGTACAGAGGTAGCAGAATAACCCCCCTTGTCTAGATTCAGTGTGATCACCTAGGAAGACTTTGCAGTCTCCTGGCTTCCATCACTTTCTCTGGCTCTTCCTTCAGGCAATTCTTCCCACACAGTCTGCTGAAGGTTTTATTGACGTCATTTCATTTAATTTTCACAACCAGCCCAACAAGGCAGAGAGGAGTGATTGTAAAGATAAGGAAACTGAGACTTAAGAGGGCTTTAAAAGATTGCCCAAAGATATACACCTAAGTAACAGAAAGAAAATTTCAAACCACAGCTATTCATCCCAGAGTCCAAAAGTATACTCTTGAAATGCTGCAAATTGCCAAGAGTCTGAGGGATGTTTATCTCAGAAAACAAATGCTACAATCAATCCTTTGCACAAGGAAATGGTGTTGATTTCAAACTTATTGCCTAATACCAATAAGAGCAGCTCACATCTAGCATAGCAAACAATAATCTATTTTCAACGACAACAAACAATTTAAATTCAGACACAGAACACTTTACTGGCATACATTTGCCTTGGTCCCTCTTATGAGTCAACCACAAGTTGGGTTCCTTTCCCAGGAAGCAATTTTGCTTCTTCTCATTAGAATCTGTGCCTATAACCTCTCTAAACTGCTGTAATAATTAAAGAAGAGCTTGTGAATTTTCGAGGGATAGGGCACAGAAGAATGTTGGAGGGAGGGGAGGAAATTATAAAAATGCAGTGGTAGTACATGGAATTCTTAAAAACATTAAATAAAAAAAAAGGATTTTGAGATGGTTCAAGGAAATGAAACAATTAACTAGAAGACTGGAGTGAAATTATACAGCAAATAAGTCCTCTTTTCAAAATGAGCTACTAGATATGATACTGCCATATCTTAATTAACACAAAGGTTGAAACTATTTGTTTGTTTGTTTGTTTATTATTGTAGTCAGGCTTTGCCATGGAAAAAATTTAAGTTCATTGATAGAAACAATTAGTAATGGAAAAAGAAATTTCATGAGAACACATATGAATTGCTAGATGAACAAATCTGCCTTCTTATCACTATAGTTTGGGTGAAGGTTACAAACAGAAAGAATGTGATCTTGAAAATATTTTGAATTTAAATATTCAGTACCTCTGTTTGATGATGAGTAGAGAAGTTAAGAGAATTGTAATATAAATATTGATTACCAGGAACCATATGGGTAGTGTGTGTGCAAGTGTGTGTGCATGTGTGCATTGTATGTATATGGTATATATGGATTGTGTGGTGGTGGTATTGTGGGGTGTGTATGCACATACGTGTATGTAGTATGAGAGTGATTATTTTATTCTCTGTGATAATGTTTCCCATACTGTTATTCTACCTCCAAAAACCAATTCATAAAGAAATAGACACTATTAACATCTAACATAAAAATTAGGCCTAAATAACTTCTATTGAACAAACTAAGTAATGAATATGTGAGTATATGGTTAGAAATGATTTGAATGTCCTTTCATTTCTATCATAGCATAGGCATTACTTTGTATAATGAAAGCATTTAATCCTAAGTTACAGAAATATTTCCTGTGAATTTTCCAATAGTAGCATTTTAAAAACTTACCAAATATCACAAAATAAATGTTGAAATGGAATTGGTGTATAACGAACTCTGGTAGCTGTTTCTCCATATTTAACATTGCATGTATCAAAAAATGAGGTTTATTTTTCCTGGTAGTTAATTCAGATTGAACTCAATACTAAGAAATTCTACTCTAAAAAGTACTTTTGTTTTCCTCTGTTATAGGAAATTGGAAGTGATTTTTTTCTCCATGTTTTATATTCTATTCCTCTAACAGATTAGACAGATTCACCCTATATAATGATAAAGTAATGAAATCCCATTCCAATCCAATGTTCCCAATAATTCACTTCAAGGATTTATAATACAAATAAATTTATATATAAAGAACCATAGCAAGAAATATTGATTTAAAATATGAAAAAATATTGCAAGCCTGTTATCAAATCTTTAACATTAGGGATAAAAATAAGCCAATAATACAGAAAGCACTTATCACACATGCAGTGACTCACAAATATTGTTCAAAATGCTTTGTCACATTTGTATCAGATTATAAGGAACAAAGAGGACATAATAGAAAAAATGCCTCTTAATTTTTTTCTCCTACTGAGTGAGATAGGACTAAGATTTTAAAAATGGGAGAGAGATGTAGACTATGCACAGCAAGAATCTTTTTTCAAAGAAAGGTCAGAGGAAGAGGGAAGAATGACTACAAAAATACAAGGTGAATTTTATGTGCATTTTTTCCATCAATATTACTTAAAGAAATGGATTTGATCATCTTTATATACATAAACTAACATGATTCCCAATATACTGCACACTGTTTCACTGAATGAAAAGTGATTTAACATTTTATACAGTAGAAAAATAGAGTGATTGGTGACAGGAACAAAAAAAAATGTTATAATGATTATGCAGCAAAAAGGAAATATGAAGAGTCCCTGAAGGATTCTGGGTAAAAGCACATATAGACTGTTTTGATAAAAAAAAAATCTGGCTGAATAAAGAAGACTATGATAAAGAAGACACTGACGAAAGATGATGTGCTGTCACAGTCAACACCTTAGCTAGCTGTGGGCATTGTATTCTGGAAAGGAAATAACCTAATTGATTCACCATCATTGTCCTGTTGCCTGCCATCCTTGACTCATAGGATTTGAATACTGGCTCCTTGCTGACTCAGCTCCCAAAAGGGCTCTAAACTAGGACATTCCTGGCTTTGTCATGAGTTAGACTTTCCACACTTACAACAGTGTGAAGGCTGGAACTAGTCTCAGTGGATAGATTTAGATGTTTGGGTAGGTGCAACTTTCTACATCCACTGCAGTTGTCTCCTGTAACTAACCTGAGAGATGTCCCTTCTTTCTGAGTTCCTGAAGCTCAGCTAAGTTTTGTGAGACAAAACGGAGACCAGCTCTTATACCATCTTAAACAGTGGGGACCCTCTTCTAGACAGCCTGCTTCCTGCCAGACTGTTCCAAGAAAATCTGTTCCAAGAAAATCTTGGTGCTCATTACTTCTTACATCCTTCCCAGCATAGGACTCCATCCCCATACTATGCCAATAAGAGCTGCTACCTCAAAACATTTAGACTGAACGCTTCCTTTATTCTAGATCAGGGACCAGTTCTTTGTGAATCTTGAACTAATGATTTGGAAAACTGATTGCCCTAACTTTTTGTGTCTCTTTCATTAAAAACTTAATGTGCTGGTAACAATCCACACCTCCAGAGAAGCTAGGAAACAAGGAGGATCCTAAGAGAGTCATATGTGGTCCCTCAGAGAAGGGGAAAATGGCAAGATCTCCTGAGCAAATCGGAAGCATGGGGGGAGGGGAAAGGGAAGTAGGAGAAAAAGAAGGGGAGAAGAGGAGGTGGAGGAGAACATGAGGGAGCAGGAAGACTGAGTTAGAGGAAGAATAGAGGAGAGCAAGAAAGGAGATACCTTGATAGAGGGAGCCATTATAGGTTTAAAGAGAGATGTGGCACTGGGGTATGTCCAGAGATCTACAAGGTTGACCCCAACTAATAATAGCAGAGAGGCTACCTTAAAATTTGTTCTTCCCCTATAATGAGATTGATGACTACCTTAAATGCCATCCTAGAGCCTTCATCCAGTAGCTGATGGAAGCAGAAGCAGACATTCACAGCTAAGCATTGAGCCAAACTCCTTGAATCCAGTTGTAGTGAGGGAGGAGAGATGAGCAAAGGGGTCAAGAACATGCTGGAGAAACCCACAGAAACAGCTGACTTGAACAAGGGGGAGCACAGGGACCCCAGTCATAAAGCTGGAGAACCAGCATTGGACCAAACCAAGTCTTCTGACTGTGGGTGTCAGTTAGGAGGCCTGGGAAGTCTATGGGACCTTTAACAGTAGAACCAGTATTTATCCTTAGTGCACAAATGGATTTGGGCAGCCCATTCCCAATGGAGGGATACTCTCTCAGCCTAGATACATGGAGGAGGGCCTAGGTCCTCCTTCAAATGATATGACAGACTTTCATGATTCCCCCATGGAAGGCCTCACCCTCCATGGGGTGTGAATAGGGGATGGGATAGGGGGGTCAGTGGAGGACATGGGAGAAAGGGAGATGGAAATGGGTTTGATGTATAAAATAAGATTGTTTCTAAATTAAATTTTAAAAAAACCTTCATGTGCTAACTGAAAGGCCATCTCCTGTGAGAGATGTGAATAATTAATGAAGTTCAGAACCTGGATGAATAAGCAGCATGAACATTTTTGGAGTCAAAAAATCAGGATCAGAGCTTTAAACACCAATGGTTTCCTTAACTGAAAGGGGTTCAGAGGGAGACAGTCTGGGAGGAAATGAAGCATGATTTACCTGAGATGACAAACACTTGAGATGTTAATAGACCAAGCAATCAGTCCAGCTGTAAGAGAACATTAGGAGCTTAGATGAAGAAAGGTCAAGTCAAAATTAGAAGAATGGCAATGCAGACAGCTGATCAGTACATACTCATTCAATGAAACTGTTAACACAGCAAAGAGGAAGTTTGTAAATTGATGGTATAAATTGGGTGATGTAAATAATTAGGAAAAAGCTGTAGAAGTGAGAGCAAAAAAAGCCAAGAAAAGTATCAATTATTCAAATGTCTTAAATAAGTTAGGGCTGAAGGGTTTTGTTGTTGTTGTTTACAGTGATGCTCAGACAGAAGATAGAGCTGATCTTTCTGGGTGTATTTTCAAAAGACCTTAGTCTAAGCCAAAGCCAAATCGAAAGAGATGACAATCTCTTTCAAGGAGGCAATCAGATGGACCAAGGAGTTTGTTTAAGATTTAGAACTTGGATTTTGGATCAATGAAGAAATAGTGTGTAATTATGAAGAGGGTCTGTATTGGGATGGACTTTTCATTCAGAATAGTACATTATTTAAAAGGACAGAAGTTACCAAACCTGCACTTGAGTCACCAACTATCCTACACTGATATTGTGCAAGACAGTATATTTTTGAAGAGACACAGAGAACTATATGAGGCATTTTGTCAGAATTCACTGGGTAAGCTTTCTTAGAAGAGAGAGACAGAGGAGGGAGGCTTTCAATCTATCTTTGTTTTCTCTGTGTGTAAGTAGTTTCTAATATTATGCTTTATGTAATTCACACTGGCATCTGTCCTTGCCCTTATGAAAAATATGACAAGACTCCAGATAAACAAGTCTTCCTTCACAACTGCAATTTGGGAGCTGGTTGTGTAGAATAACCCCCTAGACTCCTGACACTTGTGTTGAATGCTTCCTATGGGATACCCCACAAGATGTTATTTATGCTTTTGATAAAACTGCCATCCAGGATGCCTTGACCTAGGGTGTACAATAATACTGCTGTGTGTACAGGGTAATCCCCATCCTATCTAATGTCTGTTGTTGTAGGACTATATATCTATAGCAATCAATACAGTATGAAGGATAAGAGGGAAAACACTACGACAAAACAGTAACAGAAAGTGCTGGTAAAATATGACTATTGTGTTTAGGTCTTAGCTCTAACCCTTTCCAGTTGTGTGGCTTTGAAAAGTTACTTATGTCTTCACATCTGAAAGTCTTAAGATTTATATGATTTAAGATAAAGGACATCATAATGTCCATAAAGCACTGTAAAACTACCTACTGTATAGTAAGTAGGTTATCAAAACTGGTAGACATTTGTTCCAACAGAAACATGCATTAATGCAGGAGGTCAAGACATGCATAAGTTACATAGTGAATTCCATATAATTGGAACAAAATTGATGCAATGGAGAGGAGTTTGGAAAATGCTTTTCGTATTGCCATAAATCCTGAAACACAAAAATTGCACTCCTACTTGCTACCAGAAACCCAGGTGATTAAAATATTGACTCTAATACTTCCATGAATAAGGCTTGGACTTCTGATATTTGCCCTTTCTGCCAAAAACTTCAAGTGTCCAGATTTATATCTATCTGCCTTAAATCTTCCAACTGTGACTTGCTCCATTTACCTGACATACATCCTCCGGTTTTGTATATGAACTGAGATTCTTCCAGGAAAAGATGTTAACACACTTCACTCCAGACAAGTCGTTTCCTTACATGAATGACTCAAGGTCCATTTTGCACCTTGTGCCAAGTCAAGCCGCAGTCTTGTCTCTTCTGCTCCTGCTCTGGTCACCTCTTACACCTCTCTACACATGACCCAGGACATAATTCACAAGTTGACTTGGTTATGCTGTTTAGGATGTCTTTGTTTCTTCTTGACCCTGATCATGGTAATCCCCATATGCCTTGTCATTAGCAGGAGAGATCAGAATACCAGATTTGCCTTCATTCCAAGATAGTCTGCATTACATTATTCTGGGCACCCATCCCAGAGTGGGCACACTTGTTTTTTTTTTAATTGCTAGTCATTTAATATCCATAACTGCCCCTATCCCAAGCATAATCAGTACTTGTGGTCAGAAGTCACCAACAGCTCTATTTAGCCATCTCTTCTCTTCTATCATGGTCTTGACAAAGTAACAACACTCATTTGAGTAGAAGAGAAGTGAAGTGAAGAAGAATACGTGGCCTATGAGCACAAACTCTTTGTATAATTTTTGGGTTGGATTGAATAATGATTAATATATCATATTATTGTTGTCTGCATTATTCAATAAGCTTCATTAGAATACTAGAGTGAGCACAGATTACAGAGTCTATTTTTTGTCAGAAAAGACAGACAGCAGCATGTGACTTAACATGTTTTTGTTTATCACACTTGTATGCTTGAAAAACTTAACAAATTACCTATAAACTGGCTTTCCTAGAAAAATTAAAAAATATGTTTATCATGGTTCCTAAAACCAAAAGCCTGAGATTAAGGTTTTAGGGCACTGGCTTCTTTGGAAGGCTTTGAGGATAAAAATGTCCCATGATTCTCTCTGATGCCCCCTGTGGACTATTACCACCCTGACCTTCCTCTGTTGTTACATGGCATCTCTTTAATGCATGTCTGTGTATCAGGCTTAATATAGAATATGTTCATTTTAATTTAATCCTATTTGTCAAGACCCTTTTCTAAACAATTTTTCATGCAAAAGTTTCAAGTGAATGTAAATTTGAATATGAATGATAATATTAAAGCACCTTACTTGTAAAATTCCTGGGACATAATTAGGACTTAATAGCTAGCAATTACTAGTATTTATAATTTACAAAATTGGCTAGTTATTGAATAATAGTCAAATGTTCAAAGCATGTAATAAAGGCCCATAAGCGATTTACTGTGTCAATCTATCTTTCCCTTACATCATTTTCTTCTCAACACTACACAATCTAAGAGCCAGGCTCAAGTCAATTAAATTCAGTCCTGAAATCAATTAGTTTGCTTTGGTTTTTATAAACCACATCAGTCCCCCTGAAATATAAGCAGAGAATTAGCAGATCCTTCTTGTGCCTAGGGTCAACTTTTGGGCCGAACTGTGCTTTTCACTAATAACAGATTGCCCAGAGTTTCTTTAGAAAAGGGAGGATCCAAGGCTGCTTCAAATTAAGTTGTGGGTTTTCTGTTTGTTTTAATTACATGTTCTGCTCTACTCAGTCTTAGTGGAGCCAATGACTGCTACTTATCTGTTCCTTTCAAACACTTTATAAATACAAAAATCAAAATTGTAATATTTCTTACCCTAGGGATCTCCAGAGTGAAAAGTGCCACCCCCAGATTTGGCTGTGCCTGCTAGGAAGCAGGAAGGTAAAATCATGGGGGATCTGGTGCTTCCTGCAGAAAGGGCTCACTTTTTCTCTCCTTGGCCTGACTGCCATTCTCCATCTCAAATCATTGTTTCTTGATTCAAACATTAAAATCCTATTGATAATTTATTCCAACTCAAAGCCTTTCACATGCAATAACATAGATGAAACTGGAAGACAAACCAAGCAAGGGAAGGACAAATCATGGGGATTAACCTGGAGCTATGGTGAGGGAGTAGAAAATGGGGGGTTTGTTGTCCAATGGGTCCAAATTTTACATGAGGTAAAATAGGTAAGTTCTGTGGACTTGATGTACAGCAGTGTTCTTAGTCCTGAGAACATTTTATGATACTGAAATGTTTACCAAGGACATATTTTATGTTAAGAGTTTTCATCACAACAGAGTGTATCCTCAAAATACATTCTGTGAAATAACGGCATATGTAATCAACATAGCCACAGTTTTAGAGGTCTCCATTGTTAGCGATCAAAAGTGGTGGCTTTAAAATTACTTTATTTCATCTTCATGACATCTTTAAGAGTAAATATGATTTCTGTTCTCATGTCAAACAATGAAATGAAAAGGAAAGTGATTATGTGACTTTATACAGTCACACAATGAAAAGGTAGGCAGGACATGAGTCCAAAATACAGCAATAGCTGAAAGAAAGTATAAAACAAAAATGCATTTCATTCTTCACCTTTTAAAAAATTATAGGTTGAAGAAACAGCTCAGCATATAAGAGCACTTGCTGCTCTTTTAGAAAAATCAAAGTTTGTGGAGTTTGGTTCCCTGCACTAGTGTTGAGTAACTTACAACCATAACTGCAACTCCATGGGATTTGATACCCTGTGGATATTCACTTATATATGCTCACAAAGAGAAACACATATATGCACAAATAGAATAAACCTTTTAAAATATTAAATGGAGATAAGTAGAATATGTTTGCAGAAGTGCTCAAAGGACAGAGCCAACATAGATAAAAGTTTTTACTTGAAAAATGAGTGTAACAGGTGGAAACATTTCAACACTTTTATTTTTACAGTATCGTTTTGGATGTGCCAAGGTGGATGCAGCCAAGAATAAACAGTTTGAAGGGATCAGTCCCCTGCTTTAGCAGCTATGACAGGCTGCAGAAAAGACATGCAGCCCTCTGCAGCACATGTCTGACCTTACTGGGCCTGCCCCAGTCACTGGGTGGTCAGATACCCTCCTTGTGGCAAGGAACCAATCAGAAGTTAGCTGGCAGGGGTGTGCTTTATGGATCTGGGTGTGCTTTATGTACAAGTGCACAACAGTGGCATTCAGAGCATAGCAACTACACTGGGAGGGCCTATGGGCCATAAGAACCAGTTGACCAATCAACACAAGACAAGTGGTCTAAGCCTGGAAACACACCAATCCTGAGACTATTGCATATCCCTAGACACTCCCCTTCTGCTATCTCATATATACTCCACCTAGTGGTTCCCTGGGTCTTTCTGCTGTCATCCTCTGGGATAAATAGATGAAAGGCCCAAGCTGGTGGGGTTAGCTTGTTAAACACCAACATAAAAGACCCTTTGCTTTTGCATTGAAATGGGTCTCTTGGTGATTTGGGGGGTTTCAGAATTTGGGTACAACATTTGGGGTCTTGCCCAGGATCCCCCAAATCCACCACGACCCCCCTTTGTGTTGAGTCATGTGGCACCACACAGATAACTTTCTGCTTTGTCCAGGCAAATTCTGCTTTCTGTCTCTGGCTGTTGAAGCTTTGGTCTTTGTTTCTGGTTGTTTGAGCTCTGATTTCTGTGAAGCCTGCACTCTTGTGGGTTGGAGGACCCAATGGGGTAATTGGGCCCCCTGAGCTCCTGTGGAGAAGTCTAGCAGGCGATGCATTTCTCTCCAGCTGGCTGGGTGACCACTTAGGTAGGTTTATGTTAGGATCTGTTGCACCCCTCAACCTGCTAGTTCTGTGTCATCTGTTGTGCTGGCTTGGCAGATCCTGAGTTCTATGTTCTATGTCATGTTTTTTGTTTGTTTGTTTGGTTGGTTGGTTTTTGGTTTTTTTTTTTTGTGTGTGTGTGTGTGTGTATGTGATTTTATGTTTCTGTAGGTGGAGATTCAGGTGGCAGATGAACTGATCTATGTGTGGTCTGTAGGTAGGGGACCCAGGGATTGGGTCGCCCAATATGTAGGAGGAGACTTGGTCGAGGACCAAGTTGCCCACTCCATCTGAAGTTTCTTGCAAGACTCTGGAGATTCTACTTAATACAGTTTATGTTTTCAAAAGTTAAGCTTAAGCAAGCAACTAAAATGTATACATGTAGCTACTGTTTAAAGAATGTAAGGTAATTCTATATGCAATTTAAATTCAACTGTGCTAAGTCTCAAATATTTTACTAAGTTAAAAACCAGTTACAGTCCAACTGGAAATAAATTACAGGGATAACGTCTTACCTGGCTATCTATGTGAATGAGACAAGTAACTAATGACAAATTTTGTCTTCTGAAATATACTAAATAGACAGACAAATCTCTAATGCTTCAGAGACCTGCAGAATATGGCATTTAAAATGTTAATTTAAAAGTTTATAATATCAGACAGACTGTCAGATCCTGACAGTGACCCAAAGTCTCCAAAGAAGATTACAGGGCACCCCGTTCCTGCACGTGGATTATGATGACTCTGACCAGTGAGTGAGATGCTCAAATGCAACACCTGCTACCAAGACCTGGCCCAGACTATGGACAAACCTGCTGGACCCTGGAAAATTGATTCAACCCCCTTTGCCTAGACAAAATAAGGTCAGTTTTTTCCATGTCTCTCTTCCACAGAGATAAAGAAAACTCTCACCTTATAGGCCTGGTGATTATTGATGCTATTCTTTGATCTTTTACCTCCAACGCTAACGGAGACTTGGTATGGCTAACTGTATATGGACTGGTCCCTGTCACTTTTTAATAGATTCAAAAACTATATAAAATTTATCCTTCTCAGGTCTCTGAAAGTATTAATGGTTGCAGCTTGACAGCATCGGGCAGCGAAATCCACAAGATTATGATCAGCTTGATAGCTCATTTTATATATAAAAATCAAGTCATAATATGGCTCCTCAATAAAGATCTGAGGATTTCAGAATAAAAAGTTTTAAAGACATAAAAGTTCAGAGCTTAACATTTAATAAAGTTCTGATAAGCTGATGGAGCAGTTACTACCTGCTGTTCAGTCACAAGCTCAAAGATTTTAAATTTATTTTGGTTGACATCTAAGTATAAACTTAAAGGGCTTTTCCTCAGGCTGAAGGCACATCTGTCCAATCTATACCTGGATCTCTCTAGACAGAAGAAAAATGTAGATGCTTCTGGCCCAAATCTGTGGTTTTTGCTAGGACTCAAAGGTATAAGTCTTCTTGCTGTTTGACAGATACCCAAATATCTGCTTTTTCTGCAATGTGGATTTCAGTGCAGATTGATAATGCTGGTGTATCTAGAGTTTTTGTGTCCTTTTGTGTAGTGAAGTTCATTTAGGCTTCAGAGTATCAAGAATCATGAAGCTTGGGTCCACTTCTCACATGACGAAAGGACTTCAGATAAGTACAGCCTGTTAACACCCCCTTTGAGCCCCTAATAGGCAGGACTCAGGATTGAGTCCTGTTGCTGGTACTTTCAGAAGGGGGAAATGAAGGGACCAGCCCCCACTTTAGCAGTCATGACAGGCTGCAGAAAAGACATGTAGGACTCTGCAGGACATGGCTAACCTTGCTGGGCCTGTCCTGGTCACTAGGAAGGTCAGATACCCTCCTTGTGGCAAAGAACCAATCACAAGGTAGCTGGTAGGGCTATGCTTTATGGATCTGGGTGTGCTTTATGTACAAATGCACAACAGTGATGTGCAGAGCATAGCAACTACACTGGGAGGGCCAGTTGAGCAATCAACACAAGACAGGTGTGTAGGGAGCTGCAGAAAACCGCACCCAAAAGATGGCGCCGGTTTCCGCCTTCCGCCAGCCCGACGGCGAGCGCTCTCTGTGGTAAACAACTCCAAATATGGTGAAGGTCATGTATCCTCTTAATTCTGCTTGGAGACAACCTATCCTGGCGTGCCACGTAGGGTTAGGTGATTGGTAGATGTAGACTATATCAGGCCCCGTCTCCCTCGGCCCGGGGCCGCCGCCTCCATTATACATTGTACAAAGCAAAGAGGTTCCCGATTAAACTGTGTTTGAAGAAGATTCCTCGGTGTGGCGTCTTTCTTGCTGGTCAAGGGTGGACGCCGCAAGTGGTGGCCCGTACGGGGAATTCAGAACTTCTCACAGTCGGGGCGGCGCCGGTAAGTTCCCAAGGTAAGTGGAACTGTAAAGTCCGCGGTGAATGCGGAGATAGGTCTCCGGTAAAGGAGCACCAAGGTCCTCAGGAAAGAGGAGATAGGTCTCAGTAAAAGAGTACCAAAGCCCTCGGGGAAGAGGCAGTAAAGTCTCCGGAAAGGAGCAACACTGTTCGCGACAAAAGCGAACCGAAAGTAAAAAACCTCGCTTCTGCTTTAATTTGCAGAGTGAGAGTAAGTTAATGGACCCCGCTATTATAGTGGTGATTTGGCTGCTTTTTAATATCGCAGTGTGGGCTTTTGTTTTCTGGTGGTGTTATCCTACTTGCACACCTTCGGAGCGCGCTAACTAAGACAAAAGCACAATGGGATCGTCACAATCACATCCAATTTTTCTGGCTCTTCAAGAGCTACTTCATTCTAACAATTTAAGGTTAACTAAAGCCACATTACAGAGGTTCCTGAGTGAATGCGACACCATTGCACCCTGGTTTGCAGCCTCGGGCAATCTCACTGTGGATAGTTGGGATAAATTAGGGAAAGACCTGGATTTTGCCTGGGAGCAAGGAACGTTGAAGCCGAGTGTTCGCCCGGTTTGGTGTCTGGTGCGCAGCTGTCTAGAGGACAAAGGTGGAAATAAGAAAGCTATAACAAATGGACAGGCTGCCCTTGAAATGCTCCAAGAAGAAAGGTCAGAACAGTCAGAAAATGAGAGAACAAAGGAGAAACAGAAAAGGGATAAAAAGCGAGTCTATCCTTCTCTAGGAAGGTTGAGGAAGGAATTAAAAGAACCAGGAGAGGATTCAGAATCAGAGGAGGATATATGTGAGGATGAGGACATCATGGAGGAAGAGGAGGAAGAGATTATTGAGCTCATGGAAAAACATTCATTAAAAGTATCAGAAAAACAGCGTCCTAAAATGGCGACTGTAAAACAAGGGCACCGCCCTATCGCTCCTCCCCCCTACTGCTCGAAAGAGGAAGTAGGAGGTCCTGGTTGCTCCACCTTCTGTCCGGAAGTGTGGCTTACGGTTCGCACTGAGTTTCGGGTTACTCGACCACTGGCTTATCCAGTTTTTACAGACGGTAACCAACAGAGATATCATAAACCAATTGACTTTAAAATAGTCAAAGCTCTGACAAAATCGGTACGCACCTATGGGGTGACGGCAGCTTTTACAATTGCTCAGGTAGAGGCGCTCGGTCGCTACTGTATGACACCCAGTGATTGGACAAATTTGATAAGAGCTTACTTATCACCAGGACAATATTTGGATTGGAGAGCTTTTCAAATTGAGTTTGCCAATGATCAAGGTGCGATTAATCGCACAGCTGGTGATCAATATTGGGATGTGGACATGCTTCTTGGTCAAGGACGTTTTACACAGCAACAAACAGGATATCCTCCTCAAGTGTATGATCAGATTTATCAAATAGCCATTAGGGCTTGGAGGTCTCTGCCTAACAAAGGTGAGGTCAATGGAAATCTTACAAAGATATTACAGGGTCCTATGGAACCCTTTTCAGACTTTGTGGCAAGAATGGTAGAAGCTACAGGAAGAGTGTTTGGGGATCCAGATGCTGCTATGCCTTTGATCAAACAGCTGATTTATGAACAATGTACAAAAGAGTACAGAGCTACAATAACTCCATATAAGGGTAAAGGCCTTGAAGTCTGGATGAAAGTCTGTAGGGAGTTAGGGGGTCCGCTGACTAATGCTAGACTAGCAGCTGCTATGATGCAATTAACTAAGAAAGGTGAAGGTTCAGGAGCTTGCTTTAAATGCGGCAAGCAAGGGCATTTGAAAAAGCAATGCCCCGAGGGAAGAAACACTAAAGTCAATAACTTTGCTCCGCGCCCTAAGCAACCTGGCTTATGTCCTAGATGTAGAAAAGGAAATCATTGGGCTAAGGATTGTAGATCAGTAAAAGACATCAATGGACAGCCTCTTGTTCAGGGGTATGGAGGAGCCCGTTCAAAAAACGGACGACGGGGCCCACGACCCCAGGGCCCACAAATATATGGGGCCATGGAGGATCAGAACCAGGAGCAGAGTCCCAAAACCTGGCCCTCTCTTCGTCATCTGAGGGACCGAGGAGAGCCACTACAGGCTCCGCAGGGCTGGACTTACGCTCCACCACCAGACTCGTATTAACTCCCAGAATGGGGGTCCAGCTTGTTGACACCGATTTTAAGGGACCCCTTGAGCCTGGCACAGTAGGTTTGCTTATAGGAAGATCATCTGCAGCATTGAAAGGTTTACGAGTACATCCTGGAGTTATAGATCCTGATTACATGGGTGTAGTAAAGATCATGGTAGAATCTCCTAGAGGGATTACAGCCATTTCTCCTGGAGACAGGATAGCACAGTTACTGCTTTTGCCAAGCTTGCATGACAAGTTTCCAACACAAGCCAGAGAGAGAGGAGAGGGAAACTTTGGCTCCACTGGATCAAACTTAACTTTCCTAGCTTTAGACCTTGATCAACGTCCAACCCTTGAGTTAACAGTGAATGGTAAGAAAATCTTAGGCTTACTAGATTCTGGAGCTGATAAGAGTATCATAGCCACTAAAGATTGGCCCTCTGGCTGGCCTATACAGGTTTCTTCTCAAAGTTTACAAGGTTTAGGCTATGCTAAGGCTCCTGATATGAGTGCTAGACAATTGCCTTAAAAAGATCAGGAAGGGCATTCAGGGACCATGCAACCTTATGTGTTAGACTTACCAATTTCATTATGGGGAAGAGATTTGTTAAAGGATATGGGTTTTAAACTCACAAATGAATACTCAGAAACATCTCAAGGTATCATAAAACGAATGGGATACGTCCCAGGCCGAGGCCTCAGGAAACATCTACAGGGTCGTACCAGTCCTATTATTCCACAACCGAGACCAAAGAATCTAGGTCTGGGTTTTTCCTAGGGGCCACTGAGGGAGGTATTCCTATTACCTGGAAAACAGAGGAGCCGGTATGGGTTCCTCAGTGGCCACTTTCCTCTAAAAAACTGGAAGCTGCTAAGACTCTAGTGCGGGAGCAGCTGGATCTGGGGCATATAAAATCCTCTGTATCTCCATGGAATACTCCTATTTTCGTCATTAAGAAAAAATCTGGTAAATGGAGACTGCTTCACGATCTTAGAGCTATTAATCAACAGATACAAATTATGGGCCCTGTACAACGTGGTCTTCCACTTTTAACTTCTTTACCTGCATCATGGCCTATCATCTCTATAGATATTAAAGATTGCTTCTTTTCCATACCTTTGTGTGCCAAGGATTCAGGGCGTTTTGCGTTTACGCTGCCCTCTTGTAATCATAAACAACCTAATCTAAGGTATAAATGGATAATGTTGCCACAGGGGATGGCCAATAGTCCTACTATATGTCAGTTGTTTGTAGCAGAAGCAATTGCTCCTCTGAGAATGGACTTTCCAAAGATTAGATGTGTTCATTTTATGGATGATATTTTATTGGCTGCCAAAGATGATAAAACGCTTAATAAGGCATATACAAAATTGGTAAAATTGCTTGAGATACATAATTTAGTCATAGCCTCAAAAAAGATACAAAAGGACACTGTTGTTAACTATCTAGGGGCTAAGATTCTCCCTCATACAATTATTCCACAAAAGATAGAGATTAGAAAAGATAATTTAAAAACTCTTAATGATTTTCAAAAGTTGTTGGGAGATATAAATTGGATAAGATGTTATTTAAAATTACCAAATTATGAGTTAAAGCCATTGTATAATATTCTCAATGATGATTCAACATTAGATTCACCTAGGCAGTTAACTGCTAAAGCCAAAGAAGCTTTAAAGAAAATGGAGACAGAATTACAAAATGCCAGCCTTAAAAGGCTAATAGAAAATATGGATATTCTTTTGTATATGCTTCCAACATTCTCCCAGCCTACAGCTTTGCTGTGGCAAGATGGTCCGTTACTATGGATTTATTCTAAATCCTCCCCAGGAAAAACTATTGAATACTATCCTACAGCGGTTGCTGACTTGACTCAAAATGGGATACAACAATGTATTCAATATTTTGGGAAACTACCAATTAAGATCATAATCCCTTATACTGCTCAACAAATTAAGATACTTTGTAGAACTATGGATGATTGGGCAATTCTTCAATGTGGATTTTCAGGAGAAATAGATAATCATTATCCAAAACACCCTCTAATGTCATTTTTTAAAGAACATCCAGTCATTTTTCCTAAAATGACTGCAGCAGCTCCTATTGCTGGAGCCGCAAATATTTTCACTGATGGATCCAAGACGGGCTGTGGAGCCTACATGATAGAACATCAGGATCCAATACAATTTCAATATCAGCCTGGCTCCCCCCAGATTATTAAATATAAAATTGTTCTTAAAATGTTTAGAAATTGCCCATTCTCCTTTAATCTGATTTCTGATTCGGCATATGTTGTAAATGCTGTTAAGGCCCTGAAGGTTGCAGGACCTATTAAACCTAATAGTACAGTTTACAAACTCTTACAGGAGTTACAAAAATTGATCTGGCATCGCGATCAGAAATTTTTTATACAACATATTAGAGCTCATACCAACTTGCCTGGACCTCTATCAAAAGACAATGAGATCGTAGATCTCTATACTAGAGGGGAATATGTATTTTTCGCTTCCTCTATAGAACGAGCACAGCACTTTCACAAACAATTCCATATATCTACAAAAACTTTACAACAAAGGTTTCAACTATCTCGAGCAGAAGCTAGACAGATAATATTAAATTGTCAACAATGTATAACCTTCTTACACCCCCCTAGCCTGGGGGTCAATCCCAAAGGGTTATTGCCCTTAAAGATCTGGCAAATAGACGTAACTCATTTTTCAGGATTTGAAACTCTTAAATATATCCATATGTCTATGGATACCTGTTCAGGCATCATCCATGCCACCCCTATGAATGGAGAAAAGGCTCGCAATGTCATTGGACATTGCCTTGAGGCGTGGGCTGCCTGGGAAAAACCTCAACAATTAAAGACTGACAATGGTCCTGCTTATACAGCTCAATCTTTTACCTCCTTCTGTAAACAGATGGAAGTCCAATTAAACCATGGCCTGCCTTATAATCCCCAAGGACAAAAAATAGTTAAAAGAGCCCATCACACATTAAAAGAATGTTTATTAAAACAAAAAGGGGGAATAGGCCATGGTAGAACACCAAAGGAACAACTATCTTTGGCTCTCTTTACTCTGAATTTTTTAAATTTGGATTCTCAAGGCCTTTCTGCTGCCGATAGGCACCAGACTCAGGCACCTGCTCAGAAGGGCTATGTAAAATGGAAAGATATCCTTACGGGTCTATGGCATGGACCGGACCCGGTATTAGCATGGGCGAGAGGTTCTGTTTGTGTTTTCCCTCAGGATCAGCAAGACCCGGTGTGGATTCCAGAGAGACTAACGAGGAGGTGCAACAAACAAGATGAAGCCTCCGATATTGATCCTGCTGCTGATCTTGACAACACCGTGGCTGATCCAGGCCAGAGAACAAATCCTGTGGGCCATAGCGAAAGCGTGGCCAATTCCTTTGCCTGTTCATAGCACATCTAAAGTTTTGCCTGTTTTCTTTTCTACTAGTTGTGAATTGGGTTTGCCTTGTGTCAATTTAGATCCTGACACTGCCCAGTATTCAGCCACTAATATTTCTCTCAATGGAGCATTATGCTTCTCCCTTATTAATAATTCTAACCCATGCATTTGGTTGAAGAATGGTTCTATTGGCAATTGGCTTGATCCTCTTACTAATAACCAGATCTCGAGTGCTATGCTCACTGAAGCCCTGTCTCAGTTTAGTACAGGCGCTAGTTCTGGCTCTGGCACTGGTACAAATGGAACCAAAGATGTAAATATCACTACATTTCTGATGCTGATGGAGGGGCTCCGACCCTCAAATTCACGCTTTAGTCAAGAGAACTCCACTGCTCGACAAGTCTTGCCTTATTGTGCACCCAATCGAGGCTATCCACCTCATTGGACGCCTTGTCAGAGTCCGGATCACAAACTTAAGCAAATAGCTCCAGGTTTTGAATTTACTCCCCCTCTTGGCAAGTACCAGTATAACCTAACTCAGGGAGGTTCCCAAAGAACAGGCAGTAAAAATACCTGGCCATGGTTTCAATGGGTACTCTCTAACGAGCGTGGAGCATTTACTTCTCTTGAACCTTTTGCAGTTCTCCAGAATCTCTGCATAAGACTTCTTAATGTTTCTGGTACAAGGGATGAGAAGGGACCTTCTCTTAAGAATCTATCAATACATAAAGCTTTGAATAATCTCACTGTTCCAGCTAGCCCAGTATGCTTAAAAGCTCCTTTTTTCTTTCTGCTCTCTAATGCTACTGATGCTACCAAAGAAGTGATCTCGTGCAATTCGACTGATGTCTCCTGCATTGCTAGCCAATGTTGGAATGGTTCTGCTAATACAGCAGTAGTGATGAGGATTCCTATGTATGTTCCTATTCCAGTCAAAGTGGATACAGGAACGTTTCCCATTACGGAAATCATCAGAACCAAACGGGATTTTGGCATAACTGCAGCATTGGTTACTGCCATTACCCTTTCTGCAGCAGCGGCTACGACTGCCGCCGTTGCCATGGCTGCTCAGGTCCAATCAGCTGAGACAGTCAATGATATTGTGGAAAAAACAGCTACAACATTAACTACCTTGAGATCTATTGATGGCCACTTAAAAGCTGGCATTCTAACTGTGAACCAAAGAGTGGACCTGTTGCAGGAACAGGTGGATGATTTAGTAACCTTAACTTCCATAGGATGCATTCATTCCTTTTCTTCTTTGTGTATCACCTCCAGGATGGCCAATAATTTCACGGAGAACAGCAACCTGAGTTGGCAGTTGAGTGCCTACCTTCAGGGAAATTGGAGTCAACAGTTCGAGAACCTGACAGACACCCTGACACAACAGATTATTGCCGTGAATGCTACACGCCTGAGCCTGCCCACTGTTAATACCCTCTTAACTACCCTTAAGCGAGCCTTTAGTTTAGTTAAGGAATGGGCTGGAATAGGGGTTATGTTTTCCATGATGCTGTTAGCCATTTTTGTTTGCTTGTGGTGCCTATGCAGGATCAGGAAGTCGCAAAAATCCCAAGCTGCTATGTTGGTACAGGCCTTTGCTGCTGTGGAAGCAGGACAGTCCCCTCAAGCATGGTTATCCATGCTGACAGACAAATAGATGTCTGTCTCGCCCTTGCTGAGTGAGTAATGCGTATCTGAATCAGTCATGCTCAATGACGGGCACCTACCCTCATGCTGAGCAAATAAGCATACATGTGTTCCCTTCAACCTAAGACATGAGCCTGTGAGGGCGACACAGTAACTCTTTGACGGGTAAGATAGGGACACTGGGGTTAAACCTAAGACAGAGATGACTAAAATCTGACAACAGATAGATACTGCTACTCCTATAATATTAAAACAAAAAGGGGGAACTGTAGGGAGCTGCAGAAAACCGCACCCAAAAGATGGCGCCGGTTTCCGCCTTCCGCCAGCCCGACGGCGAGCGCTCTCTGTGGTAAACAACTCCAAATATGGTAAAGGTCATGTATCCTCTTAATTCTGCTTGGAGACAACCTATCCTGGCGTGCCACGTAGGGTTAGGTGATTGGTAGATGTAGACTATATCAGGCCCCGTCTCCCTCGGCCCGGGGCCGCCGCCTCCATTATACATTGTACAAAGAAAAGAGGTTCCCGATTAAACTGTGTTTGAAGAAGATTCCTCGGTGTGGCGTCTTTCTTGCTGGTCAAGGGTGGACACCGCACAGGTGGTCCAAGCCTGGAGACACACTAATCCTGAGACTATTGCATATCCCTAGACACTCCCCTTCTGCTATCCCATATATTCTCCACCTACTGGTCTCCTGGGTCTTTCTCCAGCCATCCTCTGAGGTGAATAGATGAAAGGTCCAAGCTAATGGGGTTAGCTTGTTAAACAACAACAATAAAAGACGCTTTGATTTTGCATTGAAATGGGTCTCTTGGTGATTTAGGTGTTTCAGAATTTGGGCACAACAAGTTAAACATAATTCCTGTTTTCTTGCTTTGATAAACAAGCACATTTGTCCTGCATTACTTGGTTAGAAGACTTTGTGACATAAAGTAACAATAGGAATAACTGTCTTTTCCTATACTATCCTGATGGGGGAAGTGCTTCTGTATATGTGTGTGTCTTATTAGATGATAAATAAAGTACTGTTTGGCCATCGAGGCAGCAAGTTAGGTGGACTAGGAGTCAAGGAGGATTCTGGGAAATGTAGTAAAGAAGTGGTGATCCAGGCAGGAAGTTTCATAGTGGGGAGACTCATATATAAGCAAGTACAAGAAGGAAGTCGTCCCTTTTTCTCTTCTTCCTGCTCTCTGCTCTGGAGTCACCATGTGATCCGCTGGCAAGAGAGGGTACCAGCAGAAGGCTCCTCGATAAGATAAGTCTTATAAAATATAGATTTATGACACTTAAGACAGAGCTAGTAGATGAGAAATCCTAGTCTTTGGCTAAGCAGCATTTGTACCTAATATAAGTCTCTCTGTGTTACTTTGGACCTTAACATGGTGGGGGGCAGAACTCGTACAGCCTGGCAGAAAGCACCCACTTGGCGGCAGGCTTGGGTGGCTTGGAGTAAAGACTTATTGTTACACTACCCTTTCTATTACTCTAGACAGACTATAAGACAAAAACAACCCACACATCTAACTGATGTTTTGCCATCCGACAGGCTGCTTTTGCCTTTTTTTTAACCTCTTGAATTATTGTATGTTGTAATGCCTGTAATTGACTTTGAGGGACAATGTGTGACAGTCTCACTGAACACTCTGGTAGTTTGAGTGTACTGAACCCCCATAAACTCATAGGAAGGGAATGGCATTATTAGAAAGTGTGGCCTTGTTGGAGGAACTGTGGTCTTGTTGGCACTTGTACATGATACACACCCTTAATCCAGATCTTGAGGCTGGGGATGGGGGCACACCTTTAATCTAGGTCACATCTTTTGTTAGAAGTGTGTCATTGTGGGGATGGGATTGATGGGGTAAGTCCTTCTGTGTATGTTTATCTTATTGGTTGTTGAATAAAGTACTGTTGGCCAATGAGGAAGCAAGTTAGGTGGGACTAGGAGTCAAGGAGCATTCTGGGAAATGTAGTAAAGTCTTGTGATCCAAGCAGAAAGTGACATTGCAGGCAGACTCAGAATATAAGCAGGGACAAGCAGAAGTTGTTGTCTTCCTCCTCTTCTGTGGAGTCGCCATGAGAGCACAGGAAGACAGGACACTTGCCACCACTGTCCTCAATAAGATAAGTATATAAAATACATAGATTAATAATTATGGTTGATACTTAAGACAGAGATAGAAGATAAGAAATACCAGTCATTGGCCAGCAGCATTGTACCTAATATAAGACTCTGAGTGTTATTTCGAGCACCCATGTGGTGGTGGGGCTCGGGCAGATGGCATAAAGACTTATCATTACATGGGATTATGGTCTTCTCAAGCTTCACTCATTGGGACAGTCAGATGACTTCTTGTCACCTGCAAGATGTGGCACTCTCAGCTCCAGCACCATCTTTGCCTGCTCACCATTGTCATGCTCTCTGTCATGATAGGCTGAACCTCCAAACGATAAGCAAGTTCCCTCAATTAAATGTTTTCTTTTTGAAGCGTTGCTGTGGTCATGGTGTGTCCTCACAGCAATAGTGAACCCTAACCAAGACAAACACACTGTTGTGTTTTCTAAAGAATATTTCAAGGGGGAAAATGGTTCAGGAAAGCTCATTTAACACATTGCACCAGAGGTGTTCTCTAAAGACAAAAAAGAAACGTATTTTTCTAGACTCAAACATGAGAATTGTTGTACTCATACAAGTAAGTGATTTTCTATTATTTTAGGACACTTTGGGAAAATTGATCAACCATGATTGTGTTTTCACATTTTTCAGGGAGCTTGACAATGCATCAGAAAACTGACCATGCCCCTGCAGTGTCTACTTTGCCTATGAATTATGCTTGGATTCATACTTTTCTTACTTATTCCCCTAAATGTATTAATTGTTTTCAAAAACATATTTTGTGCTATATTTGTTAATCTTCACAATAACCTTAAACTTTTTTCTTTTCTTGAAAGGATTTCTCTGTGTGTAGCTCTGGCTGTCCTAGAACTCACTTTGTAAACCAAGCTGGACTTGAAGTCACTGAGATCCACCTTCCTCTGGCTCCCTGAGTTCTGGGATCAAAGACATATGCCACCATGCTTGGCTCCATCTTAAACCTTTTAAGAACAAGAAAAAATTCAAGATAATATTTAAATTAATTAATTTGAACATTAGGTTTAAAAAGCTCAGTTGATTAGGCCCAGTTATGATTATATTACACGTTGTATAAGATGGCCATTACACTTAAGTTGGTACTCATCAAATATACTGTAATCTATTCAGATTATGGGCATCTATAAAGAAAAAGATGTGACTAAGTTATAATTCATTGCAATTAATATCTTATTAAGACCAAAGTTTTCAAGGTCATTTAGACACGCTATGGAGAAAA
This sequence comes from Cricetulus griseus, assembly GCF_003668045.3. Lineage (NCBI taxonomy): Eukaryota > Metazoa > Chordata > Mammalia > Rodentia > Cricetidae > Cricetulus > Cricetulus griseus. The sequence continues at coordinate 339,668,266 of NC_048595.1, read as the reverse complement.
TAAGCTTAATATTTTACCCTCAGGAATTAGAGTACTATTACAGTGTGTCCTCATCTAGCAGTTAGTGTCCCCCAAAGACACAGTCTATAATTTTATCTCCCTAAGAACATGAAAGTCATCAACATGACTGCTCAAATGGGAGCTGCTCAAGGGTGACTCCAGTGGACACACCAAAGCAGACAGGAAAAAGTCATTTGCTTCAACCCTAACCAAAGAACTATAGCCACTAAGGAAAATTAGGAGTGGAAGATACGGTCTTTCAAGAGAAGAGAACATTAATTTTTTTGTCTGGTGCCAAATGGTCATCCCTGAAAGCATACATAAAAGTAACATTATACATACTGAGGTTTATTTTGGAGTACATATGTATACCTATGCACATATGAATTCAATAACAATGTCTTAAAAGGCACCATGAATTTGAGAGAGTACAAGACACATATGGGAGGCTTTAGAAAGGAAGGTTTGCAAGAAAGGGAAGGGGGAAGTGTTGTAATTATATTACAATCTCAAAAGACAGGGGGAGGGGGACGTTAAAAGGACATTCAGATCTTGTTGAAAACAAGAACAGAAAAATCTTTGCAAATGTTTTTTTTTTTTTTTAATCTCTTTGAGATAGACAAAAGACAGTTGTCAGGATCCAGAAGGATTTAAACAACTTCTATATCACTCACTGGTATCTTTCTTTGTACTTGTATATTAACTTTTCCCAACATTAATTCACTCAGAGACAACAATAACCTCTGTAATGTTATGACAAACCTGTAACAAAGCTTCAGGATTATGTTTAAATATCCCAAGTGAACACATCTAAATTTCAAGCAGTTGTCTTATTACAAATGGAGTCTTCTGTACTAGATTCCAGCAGGGGGGACAAGATGGTTTCATGGTTCATCGATCTTCTTTTCTCTATCTCTGATGACAAAGATCTCCTCCTTTTTCAAAATATAAATGCAATGATCATCTTGATGGAGTTCCATGTAATTGTCATGATATTCCACAAATATAGACAAATATGCCTTTGAATTAACTGTTTTCCAGATGCCAGGATTATAACAACTCAGACGCACAAGCTGTTGGTACCATACTGCCTATCACTCTGACTATTATTGTAACTAATCACACCATTCTTGTCTAACCAAACATCTTTTGATTATTATTATCATTTTAGAAGGGTGGGAAAATGTGTCAGCTTTGTTAGTCTTATATAATTGAAAAAAAAAAACGATACTCTAATTTTAAAATTTGGAATTCAGGGAAAAATCTCCACATTACATTGTCAGTCCCTCAAAAAGACATTATTAAACACTGGAATGGTGCAGATGAATTATGCTATACGAATATAGTGACTATCTTAACTATATCTCCTTTCTAGTAACCATAATGTGATTTCTAGATCAAGAAAATCTATTTTGAGATGACCACTTTTAACCTCCATTTAAAAATTATTCTATTATTAAAATAATTCAATAATACATTTGCTGAAATATGTTTGACACACATACTTTCAGTAACTTGGGGAAACAATGTCTTACCTTTTAAAAATTGAATGCAGTTTTTGCTTGTCTAAAATAATATTTCTATTCTGTGAGTTTCATACAATGATATAGTGTATATTATCATATCTATGCATTGATCATATCTAGCCATCCGCACCACCATTCAACTCCCCCTAGTACCCCAAACCCCTCTCCTTCCCAACTGCAATGTCTCCTTTTTTTTATAATTCCACAAGTCCAGTTAATGCTGCTCATATGCACTGGAATATATGTTCTACTGGGCTTGGGCAACCTACCATGAGCAAGTTCCCAAAGGAGAGACAAATTTTCTCCCTTAGCAGCCTGAATTTCATATCTTGATAAAAATCCCTACTTTAAACACTTGATTAAGCAACATAAAAATGTAAAGAATTATTTCTAAAAGCATACTTTATTCTTGAAGTAGGTGAAAATTATTCACCAAGATATGCTCTTTGTCAAATGAGATACTCAGCCTACATATACTATTGTGAGAAATATGTAAAACTCTCATCTTTCATCATTTTACTCTAAGCTGTTACAGTTTATCCTGAAAGCCAATTGAGCATCTTCAGTTTGGAAAATTGTAGCTGAAATATGGGTTCAATTGACCAACTTTCATCTGATATGAGATGCCTTGCATGAAAAGTTTACGATTGTAAATTAAAAAGAGTAGATATTGTAAAACAGTTTAAACATTTCTAAATAAGATCAGCTAGTTTTCCAGAATGTATTTTTAAGATGTATGCTGGTCAGACTTAAAAAAAAAAACTGTTCTGGGTGGCATGATAACCAATAGTATTTATACATTATGACTTCATACTTCTAGGTTTTAGTAATATATAATCGGGTTTTTTTTTGTCTTTAGAAAGTTCCTTCCTGTATTTATTTGCTTGAATATCATTGACATTCAAGTGCTTCAGGAATTATGAGGGTTAATTATATTATTTAAATAAATTGTTTCAGTCAGGGACCTGACAGAAGAAATAAGAATGTTAAGAAGTTTCCACACAGTCTCAAATTCAAATTTTTCTTCAGTGGTGTCTGGTTTTCATAATATGAAGAAAGAACTATTGTTTCAACATGCTGACATTTTTAACAACTAGAAGTATACTCATTTTTATTGATGTTTCAAATTTCAAATGCAGACTTGAATGTAACTAGACTTGCATTTGGTTTTTCAAAGTTTAAAACACAGCCATTTGAATATCAAGAAATAAATTTGAAAAATAATGTAGGATACTTTAAAGCTTTATTTCTAATGTTAATACCTATATTTTTCAATTATCTGAAGTGTTTAATAATTTATAAGTATGTATCTGTAAGCATGCTTTGAATAAATTTGCTACTTACTTCTTGGTTTCACCTATATAAGAAAACGCATGTGTTCAGAATACCTTCCAGTACCATGAACATAGGGGTGAAGGCTCTAGGTAGGAACCAGCTTGACTTCTATGTGTTCAGTGAGTTGGTGAGTGCTGTATTCAGCAATAAGGCCTTACCGTCAGTTTGTGGATAGCAACCAATAACAAAGGAGAGATGTAAACACTAATCCGGCTGCAAACTCTTTGATCTATAATGTTGACCTTCTGGCAAGATACACTGGTGCAATAGTGGCACAAAGCTTGTGGGGATAACCAACCAAGATCTTATGTAAATTAAGGCTTACTAGATGCGATGGAACCTATACCAAACACTGTTTGGGTGGAACCTGAGATTATTTAACCCAAGAACCTAGAGGAAAACAAAGTACTAGTGTTTTGCTGAAGTAATGTAGCAATAAAATGATTCCTAATGACATTTTGCTATAGTCATAGATCAGAGCCTTGCTCAGCCATTATCAGAGAAACTTTCTCCTGCAGCAGTTGGGAACAAAGGCAGAATCCCACTAGCTAGACTATGTGCTGAGTGTGAGACCTTGGAACATTCAGCCCTAGATGTGTGTCTCCATCAAACCTCTTCTATGAGGGCTCAAGAAACTCTGTGGAAGAGGAGGTAGAAAGGGAGTAAGAACCAGAGGGATGCAGCACCCAAGGAAATACAGCAAATAGTAACTCACAGAGAGTGAGACACCCTGTACAGTGTCTGCATGGGTCTACCAGATGTGGTCCTAGAGCTGAAAGGAGAAGTGGACACATGCCCCCATCCCTAACCAAGAAGCTCCAATTGGTAGCCATTTGCAAGTGAAAAATTACTTTCCTCCAATAAAGTCTCACTGGGGAAATAAACAACTCTTATGGACAGGCTCTATACCCAGCAGGAGGTAGCCAACATGGAACAGATTCAAAGGCCACTTTGGAGGTTCATCATGTCAGGGAATTTGTTTATAACCTTACATGTCCTTTGTGTATAAATTATGGCATCCAGTTCTGTATTTTTACAGGCTTCTTGTGTGTGTGTCTCTGCACCTATATGGGTTTCTCCTGAGTTTTCTTTGGCTCATTTTCTTCTGTGTTTGTTTGGTTCTATTCTGATTTCTTTCTTTTTGTTTTATGTTTTTATTTTATTTTATTTTATTATTATCCCTTAGGTGCATATTTGTTTTCTAAGGAGAGACAGAAAGAATGTGGCTCTGGATGAGAGGGGAGGTGGGGAACTAAAAGAAGTTGGGGGAGGGGAAACTATAATCAAAATATATTAATGAAAAAAATCTACTTCCAATATAAGAAAACAAAGAACCCCCAACTATGTAAAGTATAATAAAAAAACAAAGAAACATACTAGAAAATATTGTTAAGATCTAAGTAATGAGAGAACACAGACTGTCTTCAAACTGTGCTTCCTTCTAAACTTTCTTAAGTGGGTCTTCAAGGATATGTACCTCAGCATGGAATGTAGAACATGAAATGGGGATGACTGAAAAAAAAGGAAGAAAGAGTTGTGCTTGGAATCTAACATTGAGAACAAATAGATATTCTTTTCCAAGAACAAAAGGAAGAATCTTACAATAAGTTGATATTTTTAAAAAGTAAAAACAGTGTGGTAAGTAAACAGCAGAACTAAAGTGGCATGTGCACGGATGGGGGATTGCAAATCCAAGGTCCTGGAATGTCTATTCCTCAAACTCATGTGACTCAACAAGCTGATTTCAAAATGAGTTCTTGAAAAAGACAATAGAATTGAAGGAATTCCTCTTCTCCATGTCTCTCCTTAGCTTACATCCTGAAATTCAGTAAGCACAAGATAACTCCATTTAATCTTGGGAACCTGCTCTAGTTTCCAAGGGTAAATCCATTTATTACATCCTAGAATATTTTAAATCCTTGTGCTACCAGTCATCTGATGGGAGCCTTTTTCTTTCTTTCCTTCTCTCTCTCTCTCTCTCTCTCTCTCTCTCTCTCTCTCTCTCTCTCTCTCTCTCTCTTCTATCTTCATTCTTCCCTCCTTCTCTCTCATTCCCTTTCTTTCTCCCTTCCTTCCTTCCTTTCATCCTTCCTTTCTTTCTTACCGTCATTCTCTTTCTTTTTATTTCAAACTGTTTTATTGAAGAAAGAAAAATTTTTAATAAATTTGGTGACGCCTAAGTGTACAGTATTCAAAGTCATGAATAATGTCCCTAACATATAACACCACTTGGTGCTCACTGTTTTTATATTTTTAAAGCAGAGGGTTCCAGTTAGGAGGCCTGGACAGTCTATTGGACCTCTGACAGTGAAACCAGTATTTATTCCTAGTGCACAAATGGACTTTGGGAACCCATTTCCCAAGGAGGGTTACACTCTCAGCCCAGATACAAGGAGAGGGGCCTAGGCCCTCCCCCAAATGATGTGACAGACTTGATCCTCCATGGAAGGCCTCACCCTCCCTGGGGAGTGGATGGGGGTGGGATGGGGAGGTCAGTGGGGGGCATGGGAGGATGGCAGGAAGAGGGAACTGGAATTGATATATAAAATAAGATTGTTTCTAAATTAAAATTTAAAAACAGCAGGAAAAAAAAAGCAGTGTAAGAGAGAAAGATGCCATGTGACAGAGTTCAAGTGGAGAGGTTTTTTTATTATTTAGAGAAAGGGATCATAAAAAGGGGAAAGTGCAGGGGGAGACTGGCTTCCAGGGACAGGAGCAGCAGGAGAGAGGAAAGAGACAGAGAGAGACAGAGAAAAATACAGAGAAAGGGAGAGAAAGAAAAAGAGGAGCATGGGAAGTAGACAGGGTTCTTTTAAAAGGGAAAGCAGTGAATGTGCACAGGTGGTTCTCTTAGTGGCTGCAAATGATGGCACATCCTGTCAGAACCCAAGGACAGGCTAGCACAGATGCCTGAATACTAACACTCACTATCTCACACATAGAAACTGAGAAACCTGCCAGCTCCATCAGCGTGAATGCCCTTAACAACCACACTGTTTCATCTCTATCCCGTATTTCTCCTGTGCCTGTTCTGTGTTTAAGTATGTTTAGGTCTATAAATCCCACTTTGTTATATTTGGCACAGTATTTAATATAGAGCCAAACTGTAGAGAGTCCAAGTCTGCAAGCAATAGCCTATAGCCTATCCATGTAGGCTTATCTAGGACCCATTGGTAGGAAGAAGTTATGTGAGTCCTGGAAATTGTGGGTCTTTGAATAAGCAAGTGCTAGGGGCTGAACTTGCAGACCCAGGGCCATACAGCTTCACATCCTGAAAGTAAGGAGCCTACTGCTTCAGAATTTGGAACCAGAGACTTTGCTATAGGTACCCAAGCTGGAGGCTTATTGCTATTAGTTTTGACAACCAGCAGCCCTGATACTTAACACTGTCTATAATCCTTGGCTTTCACAAGTGACTAGTGGCAGTGTTAGACAGCAGTGGGTAGCCACAGAAAGCTTCTAGCATTTTAACTCTCAAACCACTCTCAGCTGCTGCAACCCTCGGACTACAGTCACAAGTATCACAACTTTCAGGTGTATGATGTAGGGATTTTACAGCTTCAAGGCTTATAACTCTCAGTTCTCCCATTCCATGATTCATTATTCTTGACAGTGCTTAGATGAATAAGAGCTTTCAGACCTATGATGTCTGGTACCATTGGTCCTCAAGGCAATGCAGCATCCTAGGTCTCTTTCAATGAGCAGAGGCTGTAACTTCTCATCTTCCACTCTTAATAACTCTCACCTCTCCATTGATTCTGCTTTGCATCATTACTATCCCAGCAACTCTCTGGAATTTTTCAGCTGCCCTATCACCACAAGAGCTGCTCTGTGTTGTTCTATCTTTGGCACAGTAGTTGTACCTTAATCTACTGCTATATCAGCCAGAAATTGCAGTTACCAGCCTGCTTCTTTTCTAGGAGAGGCCTGGCCACACAGGTCACAGCCAGGCAAGAATTCTGTTCCCACAGGCACTGGCTCTGTCACTGCCACTAAAGGTAGCTTTAACTAAATCTCTGTCATTCTATTTATAAATACAACTCAAGATTCAAAGGCTGGGGTGAAAACCTGCTAGCTCAGAGAGGCTGGGTCATAACTAGCTAACCTTCTCTCCTTGCTGGCATCTCTGAAATGACCAGTGCTTCTGGTTTGCCAAACCAGAAAAACCTGTACCTTTCCAATTCCCTCCAACTACTTCCTATCCCTCCTGATGGTATCTAGTGCTTTATTATTACTTTCTGTCAACTAATTACTAACTCAGCCTCCTGACCCAAGGTCAATTTTAGTTAATCAATGCAAATGAAAACTCAAGGTTCACAGTGTGATCGAATTATCTCCCAATAGCCTTCTGTCTGTCTGTCTCTCTTTCTCTCCACTATCACTGATGTTCCTTCACTGCTTAATTTTGTTCATTTTCCTGTGTTTATGTGGGCTGGAACCCATAAGTGATGAAACTAGGTATTTAACTTTGGTGAATTCTAAGCAAGGTTTTGAAAAACAGCTTCATTCCAACCTAGTAATAGTGAAACTCAAGGAAAGTGATAGAGGATGGACAGCTAAGAATGAAAGTCAAGATTCAGAAAGTTCTTGGTCTGTCTATATTAACAAAATGTAGTGAGAATGTTCAGCAAAGAACTCAATAGGAAGAGTGAACTGAGCACTTGTCAAAGAGATCTCTGTGTGTGTGTGTGTGTGTGTGTGTGTGTGTGTGTGTGTGTACAAGACCACCCTGTATCACAGCACTGCAGGCAGGCATCTTTCCTAATGGAACTTCAGAGAAAGGGCTGTTTCTCTCAGGCATCCAGATGCTAGATCTCTTCCTTCATTTTTTCCTTCCCATTTAGTGGCAAGGCTGCTTATATGGCTGCCCACACTGTAATTTAAAAGAATGCATTTTATTCAGCTCTGTATAAATTAATACTGAATAGTATGTCACAGGATTTTTGTGAATATCTAATTCATATAAGACTTAGAAGACAGTTTGGATGAGATGTAAAATTTTAGAACAAAACTTCTTTAACTGTTGAGACAAAAATGAACATCTTTTGCATATGTCAATTTTATGAATCTGAGAGCTCAGGAATTCAATCCTATGGATTGGTGACTATTTCCCACCAAAATTCATAGATTAGAGCCTTAACACCCAATATGGCAGTGCTTAGAGGTAGGATGACAGCAGAAGAACAATATGTTGGTTAAATCACATAAGTCATAGTAGTTTTGTTACAGTGCCCTTAAGTACTTGAGATAGATAGCTTAATAGTAGGAAACTGTGTGTCATGCAAGGTTCTGTAATTGATTCTCATCTAAAGCTATATGTGAAAGATGCAATCTGAATAATACTGCTTGCCAGTGTTTTCCATGATTTGGGAAAGAGGTTGCTTTGTAAGGTCTATGATTCATTTCAATTCATATGTAGCAGGTAACAACAGACTATTCCTGAAGTAATGGAGCATACAAGCTAGAAAAAAAAACTCAGATAATTTTCTAATCAAAGCTTTGTATATAACTATTTTTAAAATCATAAATAGATACATATTAAATGTAAAGAAAAACAATAAAATAGAATTAATATAGAAGAAAGTTCAAATTATAAAAGATAGGAGACAAGATAGAAAATGTCTACATGTAGATCTATCATTTATAAAATAAAAAAATAAATAACACATTACACACATTCTACATTACTTTATTTTAACATAGCAATATAGTGTAATAACATACCTATTTTATTTGTATGTTTTTTCCTGTGCTTCCTAATTATGGATAGTATTAGTTCATTATAGTAAAACATTATAATTACTTAACTAAGTCTCAGAACCAATCGATATAAATGCAGGAAAAGATAAAAGATAAATAAATCACCTACAAAGTTTTTATGACAAGTTCAATGTAAAGTATCTTTAAGCATCTTAAAGAGATATTAAAACATCCATGAGCTGCTACTTCTCATCAAAAGAGTTGAAAAATAGAAAGATTACATATAATAGTTTTGCTAGAGTCTTAAACAGTGGAATGTCTGTCATCATAGCATAAACAACAGGCTTTTGTCCCTATTCATTGACTGATGATCATTACATAGTATTCCAAGGCTAGTCTTTCATAAAGCTTCCACCTACTCTCCCAAGTTCTCTATTAAAATATGTTGTTTTGCATTGATTATCTTTAAGATGCTGAGTATCATATTCAAACCACTGTTTCCTACACCATTAATCCCAGTGTCTCTTTAATTTCTACTATGAAAGATGGGCAAGACCAAACCCACCTCTTCTGCTAGTTTCATACCATGTGATGGTTAACCTTCATTGTCAAGTTCCCATAATATCTTTAAGCATATTAAAGAAATATTAAAACATCAGTGAGCTGCCATCGCACATCCAAAGTATTGGTTTCACCTAAGAAACACACCCCTGTGTGTGTCTGTTAGGGCCTTTTTAGTTGTGACTGAGATGATGGAAACATAGCTGAATCTGGTCAACATCATCCCATAGGCAGGGGTCTTGAACTAAAAGTGAGAAGGCAGACTAAGCACCTGTGTTCATGTTTTTCTACTTCCTCACTACAGGTGTAATGAGTCTAGCTATATCACCTCCCAATGACACACTTAAAGCTGTTCATTCTTCCATGACTGCCCCACCATACTGGACTACCTACCACTTCAAATGGTGACCATAAGTAAATCTTTCCATAAGATGTTTTTGTTATGGTTTTGTCATAGCAACTAAAAACATAACTAATACATACCTCAATGTATGAAGATTCATTTTACTAATGTTATGCACTTTTCAACATATATTAAGTGCTTTTAGTTACATTTTATTTGCAGTTTACATTGTTTTTATATATTCTTCAATAGAGTTAATTAGTGTGTGTTTATCCTAATTGATTCCAAAGATCAATGAATGACAAGAACTATAATGTTGAAGAACCTAAATATGAATTATATAAGCTCTAAATGGCATAATTAACCCAGTAGAGCATTGGATGTAATTACATGGTGATGGGGAAAGTGCTTCTGTGTATGTGTTTGTCTTATTAGATGATAAATAAAGTGCTGTTTGGCCAATGAGGCAGCAAGTTAGGTGGGACTAGGAGTCAAGGAGGATTCTGGGAAATGTAGTAAAGAACTGGTGATCCACAGGAAGTGACATAGCAGGGAGACTCATATATAAACAAGAGCAAGAAGGAAGTGGGCCCCTTCTCTCTTCCTCCTGGTCTCTGCTCTGGAGTCACCATGTGATCCACCAGCAAGAGAAGGCACCAGCAGAAGGTATCCTCTATAACATAAGTCTTTTAAAATATATAGACTTATGATAATTAAGACTGAGCTAATAGATGAGAAATCCTAGTCTTTGGCCAAGCATCATTTGTACCTAATAGAAGTCTCTGTGTATTATTTGGGCCCAAACTCAGTGGGCAGAACTCAGACGGCTGGTAGAATGCGCCCACGTGGGGGTAGGGCTCGGGTGGCTTTTGGCAGAAAGATTTATCGTAACATTGTGGCACTAAAGGAAATGTGCAAAGATGAACACGCAAATTGCAAGATCAAGTACATTGGCCAGGACAGTTCTTCCCACAGGACAGCTCTGCAACATTTTTTTCAGTATTCTAGATTGTTTTTAGGGTTGACCATTTTGGCATTGGATAACCAATTGGTATTCTCTTCCCTGAGGAAGACTCTGAAAGGGACTGTTACTTTCATTGTTTTATTACCCTAATTTTTAATGATACATATATATATATGTATATATATATATATTCATATATATATATAAATTTATTGATTTTTAATTTAGTGTCTTATTGGCTAAATTTTTGTGTCTTATTGGCTAAAAAGACTTATCAATTATAAGAGTTTTCTAAAAGAAGAGTCTTTAAGATTCCTTAAGTGCAAGATTAGATCATCTACCAATAAGTCCACTTCTTCCTTTCCTGTTAGTTTCTATAGTCCTATTTCAGTCACTAAAACTTCAAGTACTAAGAAACAATATGAAAGAAAAAGCAGATAATAAATACATAAAGAAAACTTTAAAGACTAAATATAAACATGAATTGAAGTTATGATGTAAGAGATTATTTTATGTTTTATGTTAGTACTGATTTATGATTGTGTGTGTGTGTGTGTGTGTGTGTGTGTGTGTGTGTGTGTGTGTGATGTCAGGTGTAGGAATGTATATCTTTGTAAGTATATCTATGATATCTGAACTTTAGAGGCAAAATCAGGAGGGTAGCAAGTTCAAGGCCAAAGTGAGATACAGAGCATGATATTGTTTAAAACACTATATACTAAGTTAGTCATATCAGATACAATTTTAAGTTAGACTTAACACAATTGGTACAGATCTGTTCGTCCCTATTGTGGATCAGACTATAGGAGCTACCAAAGAACATGTTGCATAATAATATTATATTGTCTTTGTAGTGAATACAAGATTTATTAAAGTTCATGTCAAATTGTGTAGTGTGAGTTACTAACATTGATAAGTGCAGGTGTTTTTATATTATAGAAAAGAGATTCAAAGACACAAGAAACGTAGTCAAGGTTATAAAATTCATTTGTACCAGAAAAAAAGAAAACATGAACTGTTATTATACAAAGACCCTAAATAATTTTAATTCTTGGTAGTGAAAGGGTAATTTAATGTACAAAGACTTCCTCACCTAATCAAAAACATTACTCATGAGTGTTGGTGCATTAAGGTTGTGGTATAGTGTAGTCAATCATCAGGAAAACAAGAAGTGACACAACTTCCAAGTGTGATTTTATAAGTGTTATTCATGCCCGTAATTACAAAAGGGCAATTCAGCTGAAGGAACTGTATATAGCTCACATCTCCAAAGCACTTAACTTGGTGACCATCTGCCCATCTTTATTGCTGTGTTGTAACCATACTACATATCAACTAAGATGGTATTTGCAAAGGTCACTAAGCACTCTACAGAGTTAGTGTTGTGTAGTTATTTTTAAACTTATGCACATCAGGTTAAGATTCCCCACACCTGGTGCCTTCTCACAATTAAAACTGAATAGAAATTCTGGATCCTTTTGCACCTGTGAATGGACAAGTCAGATATTCCTGTTCTTGGTGTTACTAAAGTTAGCAACTACATGTAATCATTTCTTCTGCTATCTTCTGATACCCTCTTGTCCAATATAGTAGCATGTGTTAGGAAGGCCAACCACACATGTTATATTTTCTGTGGTATTTTCCATTATAGCTTTTGACCATAAACATTTTTATGTTATACAATTTACCAAAATAACTTTACATCTATGAAATATTTTAAGAATGAAAAGAATAAAATAGGAATCAGTCCCTGAGGACCCTGGGATCCTGACTCTGCTGAGATCGCTGGGCTATTCTGGCCCCCACAGAGTGCAGAGAGTGCAGAGGTGAACTTCTTTGCCCCTGCCTTGGGACCAACTTCTGCCTACACACTCTGGGAACTCCTGCCCAAGGGTCTGTGACAGGATGACTCAACCCCAGAGGACCAAGCAACCCAGAGTCTGCTGACACCTCTGTGCCAGTGATGTTCTTATCCACCTGGAGAGTGAGTGCCTCAGACCTGCCTGCACCCAACTTGAGACCCATCACAGTATCAAAGTCAATTGCACACACCTGAAGAGAACACCGGGCCCACACACACCAGGAAAGGAAGTGACCAACCTGGAAGAAGAAATGGGAAGATGACAATATAAGAACACATCCAACAACAAGAAAACCAATATGACATCACCAGAGTCTAGGGGCTCTACACCAGCAAGACATGAACATCCCACCACAGAAGAAGCAGAAGAGAGCAACCTTAAAAACAACTTCGTTCAGATGATAGAGAACCTAAAAGAGGAAATCAGAAAATTCTTCACAGAAATGGAGAAAAGACGAACCAAAAGATGCAGGAAATCAAGGAAAGCCAAAAAAAGCCAAGAAAATACAATTAAACAGCTGAAGGAAACAGTTCAGGACCTGAAAACTGAATTAGAGACAATAAAGAAAATACAAACTGAGGGAATGCTGGAAGTGGAAAAGCTGAGCAAACAATCAGGAACCACAGATGCAAGCATAACCAACAGAATACAAGAGATGGAAGGAAGAATATCAGATGCTGAAGACAAACTAGAGGAATTAAACTCATCAAGCAAAGAAACTGTGAAGTCTAACAAATCCATAACACAAAATATCCAGGAAATATGGGACACCGTGAAAAGACCAAACCTAAGGATAATAGGTATAGAAGAAGGTGAAGAAACCTAACTCAAAGGTGCAGAAAACATATTCAACAAAATCATAAAAGAAAACTTTCCCAACCTAAAGAAAGGCATGCCAAAGAAAGTACACGAAGCCTACAGAACGCCAAATAGAGGGGACCACAAAAGAAAGTCCCCTTGTCACATACTAATTAAAACACCAAACTTACAGAATAAAGAAAAAATACTAAGAGCAGCAAGGGGAAAAGGCCAAGTAACATATAAAGGCAAAACTATCAAAATTACACCAGACTTCTCCAAGGAACTCTGAAAGCTAGAAGGACCTGGATAGATATTCTACCAACTCTGAGAGAACATGGATGCCAGCCCAGACTACTGTATCCAGCAAAGCTTCTAATCACTATAAATGGAGAAAACAAGATATTCCATGACAAAACCAGATTTAAACAATATGTAACCACTAATCTAGCCCTACAGAAAGTACTGGAAGGAAAACTCCAAACTAAGGAAACTAACTACACTCACATAAACATAGGCAATAGATAATCCCACTCTACAAAAACACAAAATAAAAGGCAGGGTAAATCCACATACAATACCAGTACCAACAACAAATCAAAAACAAACAAGAATAAACACTCAATGGACCTTAATTTCCCTCAATATTAATGGTCTTAACTTGCCTATAAAAAGACACAGGCTAACAGATTGGATACGTAGACAGAATCCATCCTTCTGCTGCATACAAGAAATACACCTCAAATGCAAAGACAAATATTACCTCAGAGTAAAGGGATGGGATAAGATACTCTAATCAAATGGACCCAAGAAACAAGCTGGGGTAGCTATCCTAGTATCTAACAAGTTAGACTTCAAACTAAAATCAATCCAAAGAGATGAAGAAAGTTATTTCATATTCATCACAGGAAAAATCCATCAGGAAGAAGTCTCAATTCTAAACATCTCTGCTCCAAATACAAAGGCACCAACATTCGTAAAAGAAACATTATTAAAACTCAAATCACAAATAAGGCCTCACACAGTTATAGTGGGAGACTTCAACACCCCACTCTCACCACTGGACAGGACCACCAGACAGAAACTTAACAAAGAGACAAAGGAACTAACAGAAGTTATGACCCAATTGGGATTAACAGGCACTTATAGAATGTTCTATCCAAACACAAAAGAATATACCTTCTTTTCAGCATCACATGGAACCTTCTCAAAAATTGACCACATTCTCAGAAACATAGCAAACCTCAACAGGTACAAAACAATTGGAATAATCCCCTGTGTCTTATCAGACCACCATGCTTTAAAGTTAGAAATCAAAAACAAATAAAAGTTCAGAAAACCTACCAAATCATAGAAATTGAAGAACACCAATTGCAACATTCCAGGGTCAAGGAAGAAATAAAGAAAGAAATTAAAGACTTCCTAGAATTCAATGAAAATGTTGACACAACATACCCAAACTTTTTTTTTTTTTTTTTTTTTTTTTGGTTTTTCCAAATAGGGTTTCTCTGTGTAGCTTTGGAGCCCATCCTCTGTGTAGCTTTGGAGCCCATCCTGGAGCTCCCTCTGGAGACCAAACTGGCCTCAAACTCACAGAGATCCACCTGCCTCTGCCTCTGCTGGAATTAAAGGCATGTGCCACCAACTCCCGGCCAACATATCCAAACTTACGGGACACTTTGAAAGCAGTACCAAGAGGAAAGTTCACAGCTCTAAGTGCTCACATGAAGAAACTAGAGAATAGCCACACCAGAGAGTTGACATCACAACTGAAAGCTCTAGAAAAACTGGAAGCAAATTCACCCCGGAGGAGTAGATGCCAGGAAATAATCAAACTGAGGACAGAAATCAATAAAGTCGAAACAAATAAAACAATTCAAAGAATCAATATAACAAAGAGTTGGTTCTTTGAGAAAGTCAACAAGTTAGACAAACCATTATCCAAACTAACCAAAAGGCAGAAATGAAAAGGGGGACATAACAATGGACACTGAGGAAATCCAGAGAATCTCCAGGTCATACTTTGAAAACCTGTACTCCACAAAATTTGAAAATTTAAAGGAAATGGACAATTTTCTGGACAGTTATCACTTACCAAAATTGAATCAAGAACAGATAAGCAACTTAAACAGACCTATAACCTCTAAGGAAATAGAAGCAGTCATCAAGTCTCCCAACCAATAAAAGCCAGGGGCCAGATGGATTCACTACAGAATTCTACCGGAAATTCAAAGAAGTACTAATACCAATACTCATCAAATTGTTCCACACAATAGAAGCAGAAGGGACATTCCCAAACATTTTTTTACGAGGCTACAATATCCTTGATACCTAAGCCACACAAAGACACAACTAAGAAAGAGAACTACAGACCAATATCCCTCATGAACATTGATGCAAAACTTCTCAATAAAATACTGGCAAATCAAATCCAAGAAGCCATCAGAGAAATCATCCACCATGATCAAGTAGGCTGCACCCCAGGGATGTAAGGATGGTTCAACATACAAAAATCCATCAATGTAATCCACCATATAAACAGACTGAGGGGGAAAAAAAACATGATCATCTCACTAGATGCCAAAAAGCCTTTGGCAAAATCCAACACCCCTTCATGATAAAGGTCTTGGAGAAATCAGGGATAACAGGAACATACCTCAACATAATAAAAGCAATGTACAGCAAGCCAACAGCCAACATCAAATTAAATGGAGAGAAACTCAATGCAATTCCTCTAAAATCGGGGACAAGACAAGACAACTCTGTGGATACCTCTTCAATATTGTCCTTGAAGTCCTAGCTAGAGCAATAAGACAACAAAAAGGAGATCAACAAAAAGGGAATACAAATCGGAAAGGAGGAAATCAAACTCTCACATTTGCAGATGATATGAGAGTCCACATAATTGACCTGAAAAACTCTACCAGGGAACTCCTACAGCTGATAAACACCTTCAGCAAAGTGGCAGGATACAAGATTAACTCAAAAAAAAATCTGTAGCTCTACTATATACCAATGATACATTGGTGGAGAAACAAAAGACCCAGGATAGCCAAAACAACTCTGTACAATAAAGGAACTTCTGGAGGCATCACCATCCCTGACTTCAAGTTCTATTACAGAACCATAGTCCTGAAAACAGTTTGGTATTGGCACAAAAAATAGACAGGTAGACCAATGGAATAGAGTTGAAAACCCTGATATTAACCCACACACCTATGAACACCTGATTTTTGACAAACAATGCAAATTTATACGATGGAACAAAGATAACATCTTCAACAAATGGTGCTGGCATAACTGGATGAGGACATGTAGAAGACTGCAGACAGATCCAAGCCTATCGCCAGGCACAAAACTTAAGTCAAAATGGATCAAAGCCCTCAACATAAATCCAGCCACACCGAAGTTATTAGAAGACAAAGTAGGAAATACCCTTGAAAGAATTGGTACAGGTGACTGCTTCCTGAACATAACACTAGTAGCACAGACACTGAGATCAACAATTGATAAATGGGACCTCCTGAAACTGAGAAGCTTCTGTAAGGCAAAGGACACAGTCCGCAAGACAAAACAGCAGCCCACAGACTGGGAAAAGGTATTCACCAAGCCCACATCAGACAGAGGTCTGATCTCCAAAATATACAAAGAACTCAAGAAGCTAGTCTCCAAAGAACCAAACAATCCAATTAAAATTGGGGTACAGAACTAAATAGACAATTCTCAACAGAGGAATCTAAAATGGCTGAAAGACACATAAGAAAGTGTTCAACATCCTTAGCCATCAGGGAAATGCAAATCAAAACAACTCTGAGATACCATCTTACTCCTGTTAGAATGTCCAAAATCAAAAACACTAATGACAGTTTATGCTGGAGAGGATGTGGAGAAAAGGGAACACTTCTCCACTGCTGGTGGGAGTGCCAATCTATGGGACCTCCTGTAGTAGTTCAGTACTTATCCCTAACATAGGTACACCCTTGGGAGCCTATTCCACATAGAGGAATACTCCCTGAGCCAAGACACATAGGGGTGGGCCTAGGCCCTATCCCAAAGGATAAGAGATTCTGAAGACACCCTATGGAAGGCCTCACCATCCAGGGGGAGCAGAAAGGATATGTGATACATAGGTTTTTAGTTGGGAGGGGTGGTAGTGAAGGAGGGGAGGGAGAAGGCACCTGGGATTATAAAATAATCTTGTTTTTAATTCAAATAAAAAAATCTGAAAAATGACATCATGAAATTTGTAGGAAAAAGCACAGAACTAGAAAAACTTATCCTGAATGAGATAACCCACACTCAGAAAGACAAACATGGTGTACTCACTTATACATGAATATTAGCTGTTAGGGATGGTAAATCACACTACAATCCACAGACCCAGAAAGGCTGAGTAACAAGGAAGGCTCAATGGGGGATGCCTAAACCTCCCTGGGAAGGGGAAATAGAATAGATTGTTTAGGTGGGCAGGGGGCAAATTGGAATGGTAACAGGAGGGATCAGTTGGGAGGAGAAATTAAAGAGAAAAACCTGGAATTATAAGGCATGAGTCAGGGGGGATATGTGGAAACCTAGTGCAGTAGAAAGTTCCAGGATTATATGAGGAAGACCCTTGCAAGGATTCCTAGTAATGGGGAAAGTGGAGCTGGCTAACTTTATAACCAGGTAAGGCTTCTACTGCTGGGACTGGGACACCAACCCAGCCACAAAACTTTTGACCTACAGTCTTCCCTTCCTGCAAGATATACTGGGGCAATGGGATCACAGAACTTGTGTGAGTGGCCAACCAATGACTACTCTAATTTGAGGCCCATGTCATGAGAAGGAGCCTATGCCAGACAATGCCAGGAACCAAAGGCTGGACAGCCAAGAGACCTAGAATGGAAACAAATCAATAAAATAATTCCTTATAATATTCAGCTGTATTCACAGATAGATTCCTAGGCCAATCATCATCAGAGAGGCTTCCTGCAGCAACTGATGGGAGCAGATGATGAGATTCACAGTCAAACATCAGGCAGAGAGAGAGAGAGAGAGCACCGATTGAAAATCTCCATCAGGGCCCTCCCCTTGGAGCTTAGGAACCACACAGGAGAGGAAGAACTGTAGAAGCCAGAGGGGTTGAGGACACCAGGAGAACACAGCCCACAGAATCAACTAAGCATGTTTTATAGGGGCTCATAGAGACTGAAGCAGCAGTCACGGAGCCTGCATGAGTCTAAGCTAGATCCTTTGCAAATATGCTATAGTTTTTAGCTTTGTGTTCTTGTGGGACTCTTAACAGTGGAAGTAGGGGGTGGCTCTGACTCTTTGGCCTGCTCTTGGGACTTTCCCTCCTACTGGTTTGCCTTGTCCAGCCTTGATATGAGGGTTTGTGCCTAGTCTTATTTTGCATTGGTACACTCTGTTCTGTTGAGATCCCTAGGAGCCCTGCTCTTTTCTGAAGGAAAATGGAGGAGTAGATCTTGGGGAGGGGGCAACTGGAAGGGACTGGCAGGAGTGGAGGATGAAGAAACCAGTAAGGGTGTGTTGTATGAGAGAAGAATGTACTTTTAAAAGAAAGAAGAAAGAAAAAAGGAAGGGAGGGGGAAGAGAGGGAAGGAGGAAAAGAGGGAGGGAAGGAGTAAGGAAGGGAGGAAGGAAGGACGGAAGGAAGGAAGGAAGGAAGGAAGGAAGGAAGGAAGGAAGGAAGGGAAAAGGAAAAAGCTTCAGCATGTCAAAAAACATAATTTCACTATGAACCTATTTTGACCCATTTTGATGTGAATTTTCTTTATCTACTTCGTTTGGAAAAGATATAGCTCAGAAAAAAACACTTCAGGTTACACAGAATCTGTAAGGCACAGAATCTGAACATGGCCTAATCGGTTGTTCTAACTTGGGGTTTCTCATGAGTTTATGATCTAGATGTTGCATCGCCAGGCTTGCCTTGGGCAGGAAGATGTTGCAATTGAGTGGGAGAGAAATATGGCTGAGCTAGTTAATGCAAAATATCAAAATGGAAGAACTAATTCTTAATCACTCCATTTCTTCAAGAAGCTGTGTTACTAGCTGTGGCTGTGCCAGCTTTGGCTCAGGCTTGGTGTGAATGTACTTGTGTACTGTATACTTGTTTATGGTCAGGCCTGATCATTCACCCAGCTTTTTAAAGGAACGTCTGCTTCTTGGCCGGCTTCCTCACATAGATATTGACAGGAAGCCTGGATTTCTCACCAGGCTTCTTGCCACAGATCAGTTTCCTCAGAATGTGCTTGTCTTTTCCCTTAGACTGGCTGAGCAGGGATAAGGAATAAAGAGATGCACCAATGCCATGTACATCTAAATGTCAAAGTTGGTTTTCACCTCAGCCATGTTTTCAGATTTAGAAACCAAATATTTAACTTATCTGTACTCAAGAGAAGGGAATTATTTAATTAAAGAGAAGTAGATTTTGCTTTTCTAAATGAAATACTGAAAGAACTCTATAGCTGTTTTAAAGAAACAATACTTAAATAGTTCACCCTAAATTGAGATTAAGAATAGCACTTAAAGGCATCTGCCTGGGGCCATACTGTTGAGCTATAGAACCTTGTTTGTACTTGGACCTATGTGTGTTTTACTCTGATGCCAAACCTAGAAAAGAGAAGAAGGTAGAGCAGAGTACTAGTCTTAAGTCCAAGATAAAATGGAAATTTTATATAATAAATACATTTCACACCATCTGTAAATTTATTCAATCTATCACATGGTTGTAGAAAACTTACCAAATTTTCCATATAACCATTTAGTTATTGACTAATTATGTAGATACCAAGTTGTGTAAGTATGTATGATTCTGATGGAACTATTTTCACTTAAAAATATAAGATAAAAAACATTTCATCTTTTTTATAACCAGATTTTTTGGGTGTCAGAACAAAAATTTGGAAATGACAGGAATGCTTCCTAAAGAAATGCTAGCAAATGAGGAAACTAAAATTATTTTATTTATAATTGAAGGCAACAAGGCAATAATCTTTGAGGGTTTGATGTTTTGTTTTACTTAATGTTAAGAAATTTGGGGGAACTCTCACTTCCTCTGAATTTACAACTCCTGGTGCAGTGAATTTACTGGAACAAAAATGCAGTTTGTAAATCCTGCTTGGGAAATAAAAGCAACTGTAGATGGTGGCATTACTTTTTACATGGGACTTCCTGCCTCACGTTATGCAATGTGTTTTCACTTGAGAGCCCCTTCCTGCATCATGACAGCAACTAATCCAAACAAGAATGCATCAGATCCCCAACAGAGGAGGGAAAATTACTGGTGTGTGCACATCTTAGCATGAGACTTCCAATACACAACTTTTCCTTTAACACGGTTAGTCATGTTCATCAAATAGTTTCTCTGTCTGTATATAAAGTGGAAAGTCAAAAGGGAAACAATTCTAAATAGAACACCATGGCTGGCTGTCCTCATGGTTATCTCCATGCTGTCCAACTATGAGTTTTATCAACAAAGCAGCATGCTCAGCAGGTCCAACTTTGTCTCTGGTACCTGGTTTGATGCTTTGCTAATTATAACAAACAATTGTGGAATGAATTAGGAAGTGCTATCCTTTACCTTTTCTTTTCATTTCTTTAACAAAGGGTTTCGCTCTGTAACCCTAGCTGATTTACACTTGCCTTAGCCTCCCAAGGGCTAGGATCATAGGAGTGGACCACCACTCCTGGCTGCGCATGCTATTCTTTAGAATTAACTACTTTTTCCACTCAAAGAGAAAAAGACACATTTGCTACAACTTCCTCTTTGTGGGCAACAGAACTTTCCAAAAGCTAAATGTATAATTCTCAAACAAAGGTTTGAAAAGAGGATATTTGTATTATAACTACTGTGTAATCTGTAATATTTTCAAAGCAGTCTTGATAATTATCTAATTATTGACTTTGAAGAGTTTCCAAATGCAAAATTCTAGAATTATATTTAAAAATGTAGCGCACAAAAATACTTTATGTGTTCAAATGCTGGATGAGTACTAGGAAACCTGAGATGTTAGGTGGATCCACACTACCTCTAAGAACTTAGATTCTAGTAACAACTTTTGATTTAAAGAATGTAATTTGTCTGTTGAGTCATACTGTGATGACCATCGATAGAAGAGAGCTGAGTATGTCTCAGAGTATGCCACATGAGAAGTTCATTGATCTGAAGTGTCAAGGATATGTTCCTGGAGGTAAGGATACATGTACTGATCTAGAAAAGAGGAATAGAATTCATGATTTAGTAAGCAAGTGGTCAGAATGGACAGGAGATAGAAAATGGTCCAGAACAAATGAAAGTAAAGAAGTCCATCTGTAGAAATGTATTCCCATTTTCTTCTACATTATTCTAAGGCAGCTTAGAAAAGAAGGTGACTGTCCTGCATTGTATTTTACCCAGAAGAATTCGAGTAGACAGGGGAACATCTGTGCTATGAGTAGACAGGGGAACATCAGTGCTGCATCTTGAAATTAGGTTGACTCTTTTTAAGTATCATCACAACTGGCTCTGTTATTTCTTCCCATACCCTCAAGCAGATTCCAACTTTGGAAAAAGAAGTGAAAATAGCACCTTATTTAGTACAAGGAACTTTTTTTTTTTCTGAAAGAGGCTTACTTACTCTGTAGACTTCATTCTTAAAAGAAGATGAGTAAATAGAAACTCATGTATAAAAGCAAGCTTATAAATGTATTGCAATACCGCAGATACAGTTTAAAATATCCTGGTCATATCTAGCTTTGTTTCTCAGTCATTCTTTACTAACTGTAATACACACAGCATCACCATGTGACCATCTCTTCAGTAGCTTGCATACCTGGGGTGTTTCTTGTACCCAATGTTCTAGGTACCATGCTAGATTCTCTTTCTTTCTTTTTCCTTTTTTTAATTTAAATTAGAAACAAGCTTCATTTACATGTCAACCCCAGTTCCCTCAACCTCCCCTTCTTCCCTGCCCCCACCAACCCTTGTCTCATCCACTTTCTGCTCCCTAGGGAGGGGGAGGCCTTCCATGGGGGATCTTGGAAGTCTGTCCTATCCTTTGAAGCAGGGCCTAGGCCCTCCCCCTTGTGTCTAGGCTGAGAGACAGCCTATGTGGAAGGGGCTCATGCACTAGGGATAAATACTGATCCACTATCAGAGGCTCCATAAGTTAACCAGACCGCCAAACTGACATCCACATTCAGGGGGTCTGGAACAGTCCTATGCTGGTTTCCCAGATATCAGTCTGGGGTCCAGAAGCAACCTCTCATTCAGGTCAGCTTTTTCTGGGTTTCTCTAGCCTGGTCTTGACCCCTTTGCTCATCATTCCCCCCTCTCTGAAACTGGGTTCCAGGGTTCAGCTTAGTGTTTATCTGTGGGTGTCTGCTTCTGCTTCCATCAGCTACTGGATGAAGGCTCTAGGATGGCATATAAGGTAGTCATCAATCTCATTATCAGAGAAGGTCTTTTAAGGTAGCCTCTCTACTATTGCTTAGATTGTTAGTTGGGGTCAACCTTGCAGATCTTTGGTATTTCCCTAGTGTCAGATTTCTCTTTAAACCTTTAAGGCTCCCTCTATTATGGTATATCTCTTCTTGCTCTCCTCTATTCTTCCCCTGACTCTATCTTCCTGTTCTCTCTTGTCCTCCTCTCCCCTACTCTTCTCCCCTTCTGTTTCTTCTAACTCTCTCTCCCCTCCCCCATGCTCCCAATTAGCTTAGGAGATCTTGTCCATTTCCCTTCTCCAGGGGACCATGTATGTCTCTCTTAGGGTCTTCCTTGTTTCCTAGCTTCTCTGGAAGTGTGGATTGTAGGCTGCTTCTTCTTTGCTCCATGTCTAAAATCCATATATGAGTGAGTACATACCATGTTTGTCTTTTGTGACTGGGTTACCTCACTCAAGATGGTTTCTTCTAACCCACAAGATATTCACCAACCCACATCTGACAGAGGGCTGATTTCCAAAATATACAAAGAACTCAAGAAGCTAGTCACCAAAACACCAACTAATCCAATTAAAAAGTGGGGTAGAGAACTAAATAGAGAATTCTCAATAGAGGAAACTAAAATGACTGAAAGAAACATAAGAAAGTGTTCAACATCCTTAGCCATCAGGGAAATGCAAATCAAAACAACTCTAAGCTATCATCTTACTCCTGTCAGAATGGCTAAAATAAAAAACACCAATGACAGTTTATGCTGGAGAGAGGATGTAGAGAAAGGGGAACACTCCTCCACTGCTGGTGGAAGTACCAACTGGAACAGCCACTTTGGAAATCAGTATGTCAGTTGCTCAGGAAAATGGGAATCAGTCTACCACAAGATCCAGCGATTCCACTCCTAGGCATATACCCAAAAGAAACACATTCAAACAACAAGGACATCTGTTCAGCCATGTTCATAGCAGCATTATTTGTAATAGCCAGAACCTGGAAACAGGCTAGATGCCCCTCAATTGAAGAATGGATAGAGAAAATGTGGTACATTTACACAATGGAGTACTACTCAGAGGGAAAAAAAACAATGGAATCTTGAAATTCCCATGCTACATTCTTTACACAACATTTTGTTTAATTCTCAGAATGACATTAACTACTGGAGGAGGAGTTAATCTGTTTTGAGTGGTGTACTTAAGATTAAGTGATGCTTAGTAATTTGTTCAATTCCAGAACTGGCTAAATAGCCAATAATCACTCAAACTCACATGTCTAAGATACCACTTTTTCAAGTATAAGTAAAGAGTGTGCATCCTTATCATTCTGACCTGACATATTTCACTGCAACTTTGAAGAGAAAAAATAATTCCACAAAGTATTTGTCTACTATGGGCAACTATTATGCATATATCTAACCTGCTGATGTCCATTTCTATATAAGGAAGCAGTAAGTACCATCTGGAGCTTATGCAAATGAGACCTGACATAGCTGTAGTTAATAACAATGATGTGATCTGTGTTATACAATCTGGACCTGCAATTCTCAATTTTCCATGTGGAAAAAAAAAAGGCCAAGTAATGCAAGGCTTTAACTCAACAGCATTTTCACAAGTGTGCAAGGACCACATCTAAGTATTTATTGGCTTCTGTTAGGTGCTTTTGATCTGTGTGCCACTGGAAATGTAGCTGTCATCACCTTTGTTATCAATGTTCTAAATGCAGCCACAGTAGCAAAGCCACCTATAAAGCTTACACAGGAAAGAATATTCTCATTTAGAACCTTGTGGTTTCCTCTCTATCCTCACTGTGTCAGCAGAAGAAAAAGGTTAACACTTTGGGAAAGTTTTGTTGAAGAGCAAAAGTAAAGCATTAGGAGCTTTTCTCTCTAAAACATTATTTGTGGCCCAAGGATGTAGCTGTTACAAGGGCTCTGGAATTGGTCCCACACATGCAAAAATACTTTTAAAGAAAATATTTTTATTGCAGACAAATTGAAATTCAAAAACTTGTCATAAATCAAATGACAGTTCTTTTCACTGTGCCAACAAATCATGTTTCAAATTAAACAATTTATAAATAACCCTTGTATTCATTTTTTATGTCACAAACCAAACAGGGAAACCAATTCTCATAGTGAAAGGTACAAAAACCATGAGCTTATTTACAACAGAAAAGGGAGACTGAGGTCATATGATAGTTGTAACAGAAGTGGTAGCCTATGCTGATCTGTGGAGAGTTCAAAGACAAAACAGGAAACTATTTGAGTCCGCAAAGCAAAGGTCTACCAGGCCTGGTTAGTATAAGATAGAATTATGGATACTTGGAGAAACACTCATAGGTTAGGTAGGAGGCAAAGGATATCTTAACTTCTTCCATTTTAATTGTCAGATATTTTGTCTAGCTGTCTTGTAATCAGAAGCCATCTCTCCCCGTGCTACAGAAGAGAGAAGAGGGATGGATTTAAGGGAGAGAGAGTAGGACAGACATGTCCATGAAGCAAGCATCACCCTTGATGAACAGTGTTTTAGCATGATCAGAAATTAAGGCAGATAATTCAGAAGGATGTGTTTGGGCAGATTCTGGCAAGTATAAATCAGGAGATGGCATTAGAAAAAGGAATCCAGTGACTAGATCATTCACTAAGCATTTTATTGGATAAGTCTTCAAATCCTAATTTTAGAATCCAGTAAAATATAAAATAGGTAAAACACGGACAGTAAAAAGTAAACAATAAAGAGTATGCCATACATATGCTTTTATGCATAACAGGTAACAAGGTATTGGAGAGTATTGATGCTGCTGTTTTGTTTTAATTACAGACTCCTTTGATGCTTCCTTTAGTATCAATGTTCAGTTTATTGATCTTTAAGCTCACATTTGGAAACTCATTATATACAAATTGTCTGTATCTATAACTTGGATTCATAAGGTAGTGAGCAGAAGAGGAGGAAGGAACACCGAGACTAATGGTTTTTCACATGTCT
Source organism: Cricetulus griseus (assembly GCF_003668045.3). Lineage (NCBI taxonomy): Eukaryota > Metazoa > Chordata > Mammalia > Rodentia > Cricetidae > Cricetulus > Cricetulus griseus. Next base: position 339,642,779 of record NC_048595.1, on the reverse strand, counting down.
CCATTGTAGTAATCAAAAAGGGAAGCCAAGAATACATTGCTTCTCTTACTGTGAGACATCTGCACACAGGTCAATGGCTTTCTCATTTTCAGTATGTCTTTCCTATGTCCCATGACTTGATTCTACGACCATACAAATGGATTTGAGTAATTGTTAAAATATACTCATTTTGATGACTATATTTTGTTCAAATACAATGATATATGTTACTTTATAACCTCACTTTTTTTGTCTCTTGAATAACTTCACTTTTGATTTAGCAATGTAATTTTAATTTATGGAGATAAAATTAAATTTGTTGTTTATTTTAGCTCATTAATGAGGCAATGCTAATTCTCAGTGGTTCAGTAACTCTCCCAATGAGATGCAAGGGGATGCTGTTTAAACAAAGCACACAAAAATAAAACAAGATGATTACCACCACAGGATTTTCTTGTTGTGTCTATCTATTGGGAGTTCCCTACTTATACAAGTTTGTTGATTTTTTTTTAGAGTGGTTGAGCTTCAGTTCTATTTGTCTTTAATTACAGGTACTTACAAGAAAATTTTCAAATTAAGTTTTGTTTATATTCATAAATCAAGAGGTTGTCACTTGTGAGACCTAATTGGCTTTCCTGTTCACAGATTGTACAAGTGTGGTCTATATATTTGGTTTGTTGTTGTTTCTGAGAAAGAGAGGATTTAGGTGTGCATGGAGGATATAGGAGGAGTTAGGAGGACATGACCAAAATATATATGAATTTTTAAAATAAATCAACAAATATTTTTAAAAATATATAAATACTCGTGTATGTATAAAACAATTAAAGAAGAAGAGGACATTAATTTCATAGAGATCAAAGGGTTGGTACATGGGAGAGTTCCAGGCCATACACGGAAGTGGGAAATGATGTGATTATAGTAAAAATCTCAAAAAGTACAAAAATATTTTTAAATTACATCATTATCATATCTACTAAGGAAAACTTACATGATGTCATGTTATTTCTAACAGAGAAATGACAAGAGTATAAAATAAAGTTTAGCACACATTTCAATCAATTCCCCATGCAAAATTCAAAGTCACACATTACAGAAACATAGGAAGCAAGGGGTAGGCTTTAGATACAAGCAACATAGGATAATCTTTTCCACTTCTACTAGGCAAACAAATTCCAGCTAAAACTTAACATCAGATTTTTAATTCCCCCAATTGGATAACCACAGCTATGCTTTCCACCCTTAAATTATCATGGTTATTTTTTGTCAAAATTTGTTTAAAGAGATTTGATTATGTACAAGGGGATTTAAACCATGAAAGGGAGGTAAAGTGTTAAACTTAAGAAGAAGCCAAACTAACAAACCCTTGATATTCTCAAACTTAAGGCTTCATTAATTGTTTTCCTCTTAGAAACATGTAGAAGTAGTATTACAACAAATGACCAAAAAGCTGTCATTTATGTGACAACCTTATGTAAATGAATGCAGAGACACTGGTTCAGTAAAGGACAATTAGCCTGGGGTTTAAATCTAAAAATTCTGGAGAAAGGAAACTTTTGTTTATATTTTAAAGGTAAATACCAAGATGCACAGAGAATATAAAGGTGACAAATAGAGAAATATAGAGGCCTTAAAAATGTGTTAGTCATTTGGTTGCTGATCCCAGATTGTCACAGTTGTTGCTGGCAGTGGAAGGCTACCTAAATCCTGATCAAGGCAGGCTGTAACTTTTCATATTGATAACCAAGGGTAAATTACTTCCCAAGTCTATGAAGTTTCATTCTGATGAAGAAATAATTTTATGTGAATAGGTGTTTGGATGATATGCTCAGGGAATTATTTTTGATTGAGAGTTGAGTTTTGTTTATAAACTTTATCAGCACAGAGTGTTAAAACATAATCCTCACTCACACCATTTTCTAGGCAGTCACTTCTTGCAGACCAGAGGTAAGAGTTGACTAATTTTTCTCTCCACACACTACTTGAGTTTTAGCCACTAATGGACAAGCATGGAGGTCTAAATGAGGAACTCGGCCATAATTACAGTCATGTTTTCATATAAGATCAGAATGAAAAGTATTGCAGGAATGTTTTCTCCCACTTTGCTTACAATTTGTATCCCAGTTGAAGACTCATACACACCAAACACTCCTCTCCAGAGTGGTTTTTGGCTTACGCAATGGAAATAGAGGGAAAAAATAGCTTCTGCTTTGTAGTATTATGGCTCAGCTCTTTGTGTCATTAAGAGAAAGGAGAAAGTTTTATTCTCAAGTAAATGATAAAGATGAATAAAGTCATCCAATCACCCAATGCATCTCTTCATGAGACAGTGAAGAGGTTTCCTCATGGAAATAAGATTTCCAGATTTAAAAGATACAGTACATAGTACCACTTTTTTCTTAAGCAAGAAAAACATTGGTCATAGGAAAACATTCAGTGAGAATTCGGGGACATCAGTTGTTCCAGAGATACTGATATCAATATGTCATATAATAATGGTAGCAGATCACCTTGTCATTCCTATTCTAGAATTAAAGAGAGTTGAGAGAATCTGCATTCCAGTTTCCAGTTGCCTCTTTCTTTTAGACCTTATTAAATAAGTTGTTAAATGCTCTTTGACAGAGGCAGAGTTTTGAAAATGTAACACAAGTAATATCCAAGTTATTTACTATTTCCAATTATAATCAAAATAAATTGCTTAATGTAGGAAAAGTGCTCCCTTATGTTCCCCAATAGTTAACAGACTATGTAACTATTACTTCTTTGACATTTTAATTAGTAAATCTATAAAATATTAGAGCCTACACAAGACAATTTTGGCCAATGCCAGCGGAGGAAACATATTAAATAAGAAGAGATCCTGTAGGAAAAAGGCAATAACATTAAAATGATGGTTCTAATCTGCAAAGCTAGTACCAGAGCTGGAATCCATAGGGAAGGTATGAACTACTACTCTGTGTCCCTCAGAAAATGGATACCGTCCAGAGCTGAGAAAAGCCACCATACTCAGATTAAAGACACTGCTTATACACAGAAATTTAAGTCATTCTTGTGGTTGTAAGGACAAACACTTGCTAGTGACACTAATTAATAATGAACATCCTCATCGTATGTGCTGGCCCATTTGAAACTGTATTGGTCAACTCTCAGACTTCACCAGCTTTTCTGTTGTCATACATTGCTTTCTATAACAACTAGATAGAGAGCTGCCACTCAACCAAAATTTAGTAAATTTTAATGAATTAATTAATTATGTTAGATTCTTTGGTGACTAGAAATCAACATAAATATTTATACCCATAATTTATGGTTGTAGACAATGTAGTATATGTAGTATTTTATGTGTTTAATTGCATAAGCTAGTGGTTGAATGTTTGTTTGTTTGTTTGAGTCAGGGTCTCATATCTGTCATATTGGCTTTAAGTTTTGCATCCCAAGGTGACCTGGAACTTGTGTAGAAGACGCTGGCCTTGGACTACTTATCTTTCAGCCTCTATCTTCAAGTTCTATGATTATAAGCATGTGCCACCACAGCTGATTTTATGGATTCTCTTCTCTCTAAAATTACAACTAACAATATCATCCCAAGAGATATTGTATGGAGTAAATTAGAATAAAAGCGGTGTCATTGTGTCATGGCTATTACACTACAATAATATTTGGAAGTTGAATGAAATGCCAATACATTATTATAGTCTTTTATATATTAATACATATGCAAAAACACTATTAACAAAATTCTCCAACTGTTATGGAGGTAACAAGCTTACTAGATTTGAGGCACAGTCTACAAGAGGGAATTCATACCTCATATAAAGGAGTTTGACCTCACACTGTAAAGAAAGTCAAAAGTCCATGGGTTGAATGCCCTAAGAGAAAAGAAATACTGCTGTTTAGGTAAACTATCATGAAACCAGGCTGCCTCCTAATACTTATCTTTATATCCATAGACAAAAGCTACTCTCAGCTTTAGTCAGAAAAATCCCTTTTTGCATTAAATGGCTGTGAACACAGAGATGCATGATTGCTCAGGTGCTAAAAGAAAATGTGACTACTGGGTACACAGCTATAAAAGGGAGTTTATTCAACCCCTGTAAAGTTTGAGTGTAGCTCAGAAGAGGAGGCAGAAAGAAAGTAAGATTCAGAAATTGAGAAGTGTATAAAATGTGGCATTCTGGGCATGGCACCACCAAGGCAGTCATGACCTCATAGCATCTGTAGCCTTCTGCAATGGCCTACACAAGATTGAGACTAGCAACAGCCGATAATAAATTAGGGAAAACTTATGGGATACTGTCCCTTCTAGATGAACTACTGGCTATTAATGGCTTCTTGGTAGGTTGGGGAAATATAGTTGTGAATTCACTGCAGAGGCTACCAGCCTCCAACAGACAATTCCAAACCCATTTTTACCCAGAAGTTCCTGAAAAAATTCAGTGGGCTTCAAAATTACAACACATGCATGTCAAAAGAAGACTTGTTGGGAAGAGGAACAATCACAGAAGTGGGAGGAAAACTGGGATATAGCAAAAATATGTTTTACACACATATGCTATTGTCAAGGAGCAAACTCAATAAAAGTTAAAATCATTCTTATCTCCTAATTTGTTTAAGTTGTAAACACAATGTAGCAAAGGAGCTAATATTATCTTACACACCAAAAATATAATTCAATTAAATGTCCCTAAGCAGGGAGTTTATCTTGTATTATTGAAGCTTTGGATGCCAGTATCAGTGTAGCAGGAAAATAAAATGCACAGAGAAGAAAATGTGATGATGAAGGTAGGCATTGGAGTGGTGTGATAACAGGCCAATATATGATGGGATTTTCTAGAAATTAGAAGAGACATGAATAGATTCTGACCAACACCTTCGTGTCAGGCACGTGGTCTCAAGGGAAACTCTCTGTTGCTGTAAGAAATCAAAACTGTAGTAATTTATTAGACATCCCCCATAAACTAGCAAACATACACACACACACACACACACACACACACAGAGAGAGAGAGAGAGAGAGAGAGAGAGAGAGAGAGAGAGAGAGAGACATTACTATTGGGATTTTGATTATAGCAATATCTATTGCAATACCTCTATGTCTGACATATTGATAAAAGGATCCTTAAGTCCCAGGCTCATCTATTTTAACACAGTGGTTGAGAGCTCACAAATGTCAGCAAACAAAGACTTTATAATTCATTACTGCCCTCTTGAACTCCAGAGAGGACAAAACAAAATTCTACATCAGGCACATAAGGAATTTCACCATACAGAGAGAAAGAAAAATATAAGAAATTTCTAAAGTCTGTAAAGAAATCTACTGAAGATTTTGGAGGATTAAAGATGAGATGATTTTATTATGTAGTAGTTCTTGTCACTTTGCTCAAGAGTAGAGATTTTAGACAATTATAGATAATCTTAGACTCTTTGGAAAAGGGTCTATAACTTTGTATTCTGTCAGCAGGATTCTGGGTAAAAGTACAGAAGCTACTCTTGTGCTGAATGAAATTCATCCCTATGGGAAGATGCTCCTAAGATGTAGGGCAGGAAAGGACAGTCTCCATCATGAAATTTCAGTGAGGTGCGAAAGTCAGATTCCATAACAGAATATTCAATTTGAAGTCTGAACCAAAGCTGAGTGTATCATCGATTCCAATTTTAGTTTTGCAAGTTCTCATATAACTAGAAAATGTAAGAAATTTATCATGGTTAGCTGAGAAGAGAAAAACAGAAACATCCTTCACATATTTCGAGAATCATGGATCTTTTCTATAGCACTTGCAGACAATAACTTCCTTTCTCTTTTTTCTGTGGTTATAAATGGAAATAGATGTGAGGGGAAATTTTATTTGTTCGTTGCTATTTTCTATTTCAGTTTGAGAGCTGTAGCATTGTGACTCCTTCTCCCTGTTGGAATTAAAAGAAATTCTCCTGTCCTATGAATGAATTATAAATTTTAACAAGTGTTTTAGGGCAAACCTCATTTACTAAGAATAGCCTTGTCACAGTGCTATTGCATATAACTATAAACTTAGGCTTTGGAATGAGATACACTTGGTTCAAATTATACCTATCCATAAGATGGGTATGCAATTTTGGATACATTGTTAAGAAATCTAAATCTAACCTTTTTTGTAAAATTCACATGATCACCCCAAATCAAATTAAATAATAAAGGCAGGGTTGATAGAAGTCTTGTCTCTGTATAGTGGCCAGGGGACAATCCCACATTTCCTTCTTCAAGTGCCAGCCATGCATGTATTTAAGACACCATCTCTTAGTAGCTTGAAAGTCAATAGACTAGATTGACTAGCTAGGGGGCCCTAGGGATTCACCTGTCCTCATCTCCTCACCTTTGGGACGACAAACACATGCTCAATTAAAGTTCTTATTCTTGTCATGCAACAAGTAAACAGAAGCCCAGATATCTGCACTAGATGATTGATATATGCTGCTAGTCACTGGAGGACTACCAGTGGATTTTCTCAAAATTACCAAGACTCCATAACCAACTTGTTGGTAGCTAGAATGCAACCATGATTAGGAATCACAACACATAGCACACAACACTGGGATGCAGTTCTGCACCTATCTTTGAGGCCTAGCAAGAATCTCAAACAAATAATTTAGAGTTGTGCTGTGATAACAAAACTCTATAAAGTCATTAGTGACAAAAAGATTAAAACAAATCAATGTTTGCCATCCAAGGCACTCTGTGAGACTGGAAAGACAGAAATAATCACACTTCCCATTTTCCTAATGATTTCTTTTGCTGTGCAGAAATCTTTGTTTGATGCATTCTACTTGTCTATTTTTACTTCTTGTTGCCTGTGCTTTTAAGTTGACATCCAACAATCCAATCCTTGCCAAGATGAACATTCCTCAGCCTTTAAACACCCAAATATTAATGGTAGTTTCTTCCTTCCTTCTTGATCCATTTATTCTGCTTTACTTATGATGTTTTTTTCCACGAGAAAGGAGACTTGCTGGAAGAACCAATCTAGTTCATATTTGGTGACATGTTATTAGTTGACCAATATTAGACACATTGAAATAAAATATCTTATTTCTATAAAATAGAGTTAGAATTGCAAAGTCCAAAAAGTAAAAGCTTCCATGGCCCTAAAATGATCATAATGTCTGAAATTAGAAGTCTCACAATCCACTTTTTCATATGAATTTCATATTTAGTGTGGCGGGCACTTGCATACTACTTTGATGTGATTGGGAAATTCCCTTTGCTAACAGCCAGTAGCCCAGTGATGTGGGTATACCTCATCCTCCACTTTTCTATGTTCATATAGGCAGGATCAGAAGAACTTAGACAATCATCACTCTTGGAGCTAAAGTTCATTTAACTGCATAATTCACTGGGATGGTGTTTCAGATATTTCCCTATCACTGTTAAGGCTTCCCATTAATCTTTCATGTCCCTGCAAATCCTATTTGGTTTAACCTGTTTTTCTTAAAGTGTGTGTGTGTGTGTGTGTGTGTGTGTGTGTGTGTGTGTGTGTGTGTGTAAAAAAGACAGACAGAGAAAGAAAGAAAGAAAGAAAGAAAGAAAGAAAGAAAGAAAGAAAGAAAGGAAGAAAGAAAGGAAGGAAGGAAGGAAGAAAGAAAGAGAGCATGAGCACTTGTGCGTGTCTATCCCCATACAGGAACCCTCGAACCTACAGCTGCAGGCATTTGCATAACATCTGGCTTATTCTGTGTATGCTGAGATTTGAACTCAGGTCTAATTTTAAACTAATTAAACTTCTTTATTTGATGATAAAAGCACAAGTTAACTAGGACTTAACTTCATTATTTCTCCTCTTACAAATGACTTGCCCAAAGAACTTTGTGCAGTTAGCACTGGACTTTGGAAGGAGACAAGTAAGTCCTTCACAGACTTTTCTGACCCAGTCAGAACTACGTGGGGCTTAGGGGTCCCTCATATTCTATACTTGATGGGAAAACCTGAGAACAAAACTTCCCTTTGAAAGAAGTTATACCATAACAAGAAAACCATTGCATTAAAATGATGGAGTCGGGGCTACGTAGATGTTTCCGAAACTTGGACTGCTTGCCAACCAATCGTGAAAACCAACATTTCAAAAGCATGTAGAATACACTGTCCAAATGTATTTCAGACAGTGTTTCTATGATTTTAATTTCCTCTGTTCTTTAATGTTTAAGACTATGATCTCTCCCTCTTCTCCTCCTCCCCAACTCCTTCTGTCTTCCCTCTCCTCCCCACCTCTCTTTAGTTATACTGACAGCAAAAGAATCATCTCTGAGTATTGCTTTGCCCGAATCATCTCTGTAAACATATCATGTAATGATTTTGTCTTGAAATGTAGGTAATTTCACAAGGCCAACAATCCAGTACCATACTTGTTTCTTATTTATTTCTCTTTGTTAATTGTTACCACATATTTTTGTGTTCTTGGGCTCTCCTTACACATATGCCCAAATGCTCAGGTCATTTATGATTATGAGTAAAAGAATCTTTCACTCACAGAAGGAACAAGTAGCCAGGTTCTGTTTTGCCATCCATTCACAGATATTACATGTATATGGGGATCTAACTTAGCCTCAATTAGCCAGGTTTTAGCATTCTACCTAATTAAGCTGTTGTGTGATGGATACAAATACTGACCTTAATGAATGCATAATTCACTGCAGATGGATCATAATCTCAAATGGTTACAATTCAAGCTGAAAGAAAAAAGAAAATGAAGGCAAAAAATGTTACCCCAAAGCCATGTGTTCAGATACTCTTATATATGTCAGGTCCGGACATTTTCTGTGTGAAGCTGACTTCATTTAGTTTTTGTATTATAGTAAAATGCTACATTAATTTTAATTTTTTTTACAAACCTAGGGCTTCAAGAGGTGTGATCTATTTGTAGTCATAAAAGAAAACAGGGAAAGTTAAGGTTTAAATTGAGATCTGTTTGACCCGTAAAGTAAAGCCCCACAGAGCACAATGGGGCACAGAATGTGGAACTGCAGGCCAGAGTGACACTGTAATAGCGAAAGTCTACCTGACTGTGTCAACTGATCAGAGGAAGAGATAGCTATTCGCCAGAGCACAGTCGCCAGCACATGTCCTGAAAAAAAGCACATGTTCCACTTGCTCTTCGTGAAAGCCAATTGTAAGACACTGGAAAGTTAAACCCCGGTCAAAGTGTGCTTCCATCATCAAAGAAGTTTGATTTGTTGAAAGTTCGGGACACATAATGAGAACTATATGGTCATAGTAAATGTTTTAGATAGTAACAGTAGTGTAGTAGGAAATAGTTACAAAGAGGAGAGATGGGAAGAGGCAGGAAGAAGAAGTCAACATATATCTGGCAAGAGAAAGTAGAATCTTGGTGGCAGTGGGACTGGCAATGACACAAATATCAAAAGAGACCATCACCCACACTGGAAAATATTCAGTTAGATGTGGTGGTAGAATGAATGAGACGGATGAGCAAGAAAGATAAGTGGGCAGAAGTTCCCCTAGGTAATAATCAGGGCATGATTAAGACAAGGCTGGTTAACTTGTCTGACTTAAGAAAGCAGAGTCTGATGCACATAGCAGGGGAAGGTTGAGGCTGGTACACACAGCTGGGGGCAGGGCTGAGGCTGGCACACACAGCTGAGGGCAGGGCTAAGACTGGCACACACAGTGGGGCCAGGACTAAGGCTGGTTCACACAGCAGGGGCAAGGCTAAGGCTGTTGCACACAGTGGGGCAGGGAGGGGCTGGTGTGCCAGGTTGTATAACACTCTTGCTGCTGGAACATAAGGGTGATAACTCTGGCTGACTGTGGCTTCACCTCTTAAAAGCTAAAAATTACTCTGTCATCACATTCCTGGAGATATCTATTTCAAGCACATAGTGACTTTTTCAGCGGGGGATGGGAGAGCAAAATGAAAGATAGCACAAAAACAGAACCAGAAGATTCTTTGGAAATTGTTATGGAACTTTCTGCGTTCATAGAAGGTGGAGATTAGTGGGTGTTTCTTCTGTAAAATTCATTTTGAAAAATTAATACGTATCATACACTAATTTCAAGAGTGGAAGACTGAAAGATGGAAAAAGTGTTAAGAGTCAGCAATTCCAAAACATCTGAAATCCATGGCAAGAAAATCTCGGTTATCTAAAATAGCATCTGGAAAGCAAAATCAGCAAGGAAAATGGGAAATTTTTCCTCCCAGTCTTGATGCCAGGAAGAAGGTATTATTCTTTTATGGGAGCGGTGTGCTTCTGGAAATAGGTTCCAAAAGGATGGAAAAGATCACAAACATCACAAGGAGGAAAAGATAATAAAATGGTGGAAGAATTTAAATGGTATGGTTGCAACATCAATCTGCACTGTATGTAGAGAAGGAAGAAAATATATTTGAGATGTCAAGTGCATTTTAAAATATATTGCCTTTGGAAGCAAATTAAATTGAAATGGACAAATATCTTTACTGAATGTCAGTGTCTATGTTAAATTTTCATAGGTTCTAATTAAGATGTAACAGCAAAGAATAGTGAATGTCTATAGACTGTGTGTAGGAAGCTGAAGGAGGAAGAACACTGTGAGTTCCAGACCAGCTTAGCCTATTAGACAAAATAATGCCACATAATGAAACAAATCAAATGATTAGAAATGTGAACTATAATTGAGGAGTCATATAAAAAGTTTTCCCAAATAGTTTCCCTTGCCGTCTCCCTGATACCAACTTGTCCATAGATGTGATATGTTACTTACTAGAACCTTTTAAAGATTTTTTCCTCCTGAAAGTAACTTATAAAAATACTTTCTACTGGACATTTCCCCAGTGCCTGATTTCTCTTTAAACTTATAATGGCTTGTTATAAGTATGGTATCTCTTATTTTGCTCTCCTCAATTCTTCCCCCTACACAATCTTCTTGTTACCTTATGTCCTCCTCACCCCTCCTATTCTCCCCTTCTCATTCTCCTAGCTCCCTCTCCCCTCCCTCCATGCTCCCAATTTGCTCAGGAGATCTTGTCCCTTTCCCCTTCTCCAGGAGACCATGTATGTCTCTCTTAGGGTCCTTCTTGTTTACTAGCTTCTCTGGCAGTACAGATTGTAAGCTGGTAATCCTTTATTCTATATCTAAAATCCACAGATGAGTGAGTACCTACCATGTTTGTCTTTTTGTGACTGGGTTACCTCGCTCAGAATGGTTTCTTCTAGTTCCATCCATTTGCCTGTAAATTTCAAGATTCCATTTTTTCTGCTGAGTAGTACTCCATTGTGTAAATGTACCACATTTTTTCTACCCATTCTTCAGTTGAGGGGCATCTAGGTTGCTTCCACATTCTGGCTATTACAAATAATGCTGCTATGAACATGGCTGAACAGGTTGTATGAATGTGCTTCTTTTGGGTATATGCCTAAGAGTGAAATAGCTGGATCTTGTGGTAGACTGATTCCCATTTTCCTGAGGAACTGCCATACTGATTTCCAAAGTGGCTGTACGAGTTGGCACTCCCACCAGTAGTGGAGGAGTGTTCCCCTTTCTCCATGTCCTCTCCATCATAATTTATGGATGACACCAACTAACCATCTAAGCAACAGTAGAGAGGCTACCTTAAATGCACTCCCCTGATAATAAGATTGATGACTAACTTGTATGCCATCCTAGAGCCTTCATCCGCAGCTGATGGAAGTAGAAGCAGATACCCACAGCTAAACACTAAACTGAACTGGAATCCAGTTGCAGAGATGGAGTGATGAGAAAGGGGTCCAGACCAGGCTGGTGAAACCCACAGAAACAGCTAACCTGAATAAGGAGGTGCTCTTGGTCCTCAGACTGATCACTGGGAAACCATCATGGAACTTATCCAGATCCCATGAATGTGGGTGTCAATGAGGAGGCCTGGGAAATCTATGGGCCTCTTGTAGTAGATCAGTAATTATCCATAGCATAGCAATGTACTTTGGAATCCTATTTCACATAGAGGGATACTCCCTCAGCCTAGACACACTGGGGAGGGCCTAGGCCTTGCTCCAAAGGATATGACAGACTCTGAAGACCCTCCATGAAAGGTGTCACCCTCTCTGGGGAGCAGAAATGGTATGGGATAGGTAGAGTGTTAGTGGAGGTGCAGGGGAGGAGGGGAGGGAGAGGGAACTGGGATTGACATGTAAAACAATCTTGTTTCCAATTTAAATTTAAAAATGGAATAAAAACAAACAAAAAGCAGATTTTCCTACTCCTGGAATATAGGGACCACACATATGCTATTGTCAAATATTTATGACTTTGGATCTATATTCAATGAACAAGCTGAGATTTTGGTTGTCTTGAAAACAACCAACAGGGCTAAGAAGTAACCATACAAAATGTGTAAGACATGGAACATGTCCAATTGTTTGAGCAGAATACATGTAAAACATGAAGATACAATGAATGAAATACGATGAAAAATCCCGGTAGAACCTACCAAGACACATGATACTGTTGTCATATTTTAAATTTTATTGTATGTGTATGAGTGGTTTGTCTGCATGTATATCTATGTACCATGCTCATGCCTCCTTTGTAGAGAGGCCAGAAGAGGACATGAGATCCCCTGGGACTGGAAGTGTAAGCTACATGTGGGCTCTGGAACTTGAACATGGGTTTTCAGGAAGAGCATACAGTACCCTTAAACACTGAGCTTTCTCTCCAGCCCCTGTTGTCACCTTCTAAATCCAATTCATACCTGCAATTTCCTTCTGGAGTCTTGAGATCAACCCTTTAATTTTTCCCTTTTTTTAAAATTAAAATAGAACTACATCATCTCCCTTCTCTTTCTTCCTTCCAACCCTTCCCATATACTTCACCTACTGTTCTCTCTCTGAAGTTCAATATATGTTGCTAAACACATTATATATAACTTCAGTTCATATACTATTAATTGTGTGTATATTGTTTTAAGGCTGACCACTTGGCACTGGATAACCAGTTTCAGAGGAATGGGAAGTTAGCAGTGCAATTTTGTCTTCTAGAGATTTTGGAGGTGCTATACCCATGAAATATCACCATCACCATGTCTGCCTAAACAAGCCATGGACAGGGATGACACCAATAAACATCCTGACATGAAAGGGGTAAATCTCATGAAGCCTTCAGCCGAGACAAAGAACTGCAAGCAATTAAGGAATGCAAAGAGAGTAAGAAATAATCTTCATTTCTATTACAAGATTTTTTGGCCTGAGACTCTTTCTTCTTGAACAATGGAATGCTAAAACTCATTCTCTACTTAATTCATGTACTACAATGACTCATCAATCCCATTTCTTTGGGCTGACTTTTATCATGATTTCTGGGGGACAAATAAGGTTTTTGATAAACCCTGAGGAAATTATAATGTAACAGGCTTTATTACTCATGGACAGCTTTAGTCTCAGAATGCAATTGGAATGATGGGAGATGAGGCCACATTGCTTTGTTTGTTGTTGTTGTTGTTGTTGTTGTTGTTGTTGTTTTGGCTGATAAACAGTCTTGTCCAAAACTTCCATTTATCTCAGTAATCTCTGGGCAACTTATTTTCAATTCTGTACCCTGTACCAATAATCTACCACCTCAACAATTTCCACAATGATAACCATTGTCAAATGTGAACCTAAAACTGGGGAATTTCCAAATGAACACCAGAGCTGTATGCTTTTACAAATACAACTTCATGTAACTACTTGCTGCCACCTTCTACGTTATATATCATAAGTGTGTAACTAAATCTGAGTTCCTAAATATACCTGCAAAACTGCTCATTTCCATCCTTTCTTTCAACCATCCAGTAAAATTTTAAAATCTGCTAAAGTTGTTTAGGCCTAATTTTCATTTTAAGATAACCTTAGAGCTCCTGGAATGGTGCTAGGGCCCTCCAGGAGTAGGATGTGTTTCTGGTAGCCTTTTTCATAGTTCCATGATCTTCTGAAGCAGTCAAAAACACCCTTGTGGTTTAACTGAGCAGCCATAAGACCCCTAAAGCACTTATGAAGTTGCTGGTGCCTATTCACAGTTCTGACTTCTTGTCCCTGACCATCCCTGCTGAAGATTCCAGACTGAATTACAACATGCGAGAAGAGAGAAATCGTTCACTACTGCCAACTCAAATTGGAATTGATTTTCTATTTCTCTGCCTCAAAACTTGAACAAATTTTTTTAGATGGAAAGGTAACATCAACACATGAAAGATTTTTCTGTTTTGCTTTTTAGGCATTTTTATTTTTGAGATTATAATATAATTACATTACTCCTTCCCCCTTGCTTCTCTTAAACTCTCTTCTCCCTCTCCTATAAATTTATCAATTCTTTTGTCACTAGTGCTACTGAATGGAAGCTTTTGATTTGAAAATTTGGTCATGGGAGTGTACTTGCTATGTAACTTCTGAGCATAGAAACATAGCAATTGAATAGAAAAAATCCCTAAAGCCTTCTCAATGCGACGCTATCTGCCTCGAATTATTACCCCTCCTCTCCAGTTAATCTTCTCTACCAGATCCTTCTGTTTTTTAGATACTGTTCCGAACATTATCCATAGATTGTAAGATTTTAACATCTCTCCAAAGTGACAGCCTATCCTGTGCAAGAATATGCTGTCCCTGGTGTTAGACAATGTGACTAGGGTCTCCTATAGCAAAGATCAGTTCAAGAAAGATAATAATGACAAGTGATCAATGACAGAGGGACTTTTCATGAATAAAGTAAGACTGTCTGAGTCTCAGTTGTTTCCATCACAGCTTCTGGGTTAACCAGAGTTGTCACCATTAACACTGGTCATATTAATATCAATAGAGTTCTAAGTCTTTCTCCAATTTGTTCACAAGAGAACTACAAATATAGAGCTCTCCCTAATTTCTTACTCATTAATATCACATTGATTTCATGAAACATGCCATGGATGGTGTATTCATGCCATGGACATCAATCAGCAAATGAACCTAATTAGGACATTTTGTTTTTTGAGAATCTGACTAGCAGATTCCTGTAACAAAAATGTTCATCAGAATGTGAGGTAAGTCTTATCTAACACAGTCTTCCCTTGAAAGGGCAGCAGAGCAACATCATTGCCCCAAAGATGCTAAATATCCTTCCCACCAGGATATTGAAAAACATTACCTGAGAACTTGTAAATCATTACTTCGGGTTTGAGTGAGTATTAACCCCTCCTAAGAATTCTTAGACATGTTGAAGAACTTTGGTAGTGCAACACAATGTGCACTACCAGTGTGCAACAATATATGGTTCTTCAATATGTGTAAGAAGCCTTAGGAGGGGTTAATACTGGGCACAAACACCAGGTAATGACTTACAAGTTCTCAGGTAATATCATGTGAGTGTCCTTCAATAAGGTACTCCCCTTTCTCTCTCATGTGTTTTGACAGGAAAGATGATGCCAAAATATGAATTTTGATTTTAAAATAGGAGAGAATTAAGTACATACCAAAACTAGCAGTGAGGGAAAGAGAGAAGATACAAGAGAGAGCAAAAAGTAATCAAACTAAGTCCTTGGAAAGATGGTAGGAAACGAAACCTAACATATGAGCAATTTGATTACTTTGAGCAAGAATGTTCTTAATATTTTTTTACAAAGGTGTCTATCTTAATTAGAGTTATCATTGCTGTGATGAAACCCCCTGACAAAAACAACTTGGGAAGGAAAGGATTTATTTGGCTTATACTTCCATAGCACTGTTCATTGTTGAAGGAAGTCAGGACAGTAACTCAGACAGGGCAGGAACTTAGAGGCAGGAGCTGATGCAGAGGGCATGGAAGAGTGCTGCTTATTGGCTTGCTCCTCATAGCTTGCTCAATCTGTTTTCTTATAGATCCAAGGACTATCAGCTCAGGAATGGCACCACTCACCATCAATCACTAAGAAAATGCCCTAAGCTAGATCTTTTGAAGGCATTTTCTTAATTGAAGTGCCTTCCTCTCAGATGACTTTAGCTTGAGTCAAGTATAAACTATCTAGCATAATGTTTCACTTTCCACAAATTTTCCCTGTCTCAATCTGCACCTACACTATAAATATTAAAAGAGCAAATAAGATACTCATCAATATCTATGAACAAATGACATGTCAAATACTCAGGTCTCATAAAAATATAGTTAGGTTTACAAAGAAATCAGGGTTTTCTGTTACAGATTTTACTAATGAAGTAAATATGACAAGTTATCTCCTCATTAGTTGAAGGAACAATAAATAAAGCCCAAACATTGGTATTGGTCAATAATTCACTGTAAGAATATAACACACATTAATTTATTTAGGGTTCAAATGGCAGATTATAGTTACTATTACCTATATTTTCTGAAGTTCAAAAATATTTACATCAATCACTCAAGATGTGTTATTTTCTATGATTTATCTTTAATATTTCAGAGATATTCCTTGGTGTAATGGACACTTCACAAACATATCATACTTGGCTGTGCATATTACTTACAGAATTGGAAATACTAATGAAATACTTAAAATTTTGTATAAAATGGAAAGAACAGGAGACTGACAAGCAATGGTTTGTCAATGGAAATCATTATAGAAAGTTAGAAACATGATATCACAAAGAATATTGTTAAATGACATTGAAAAATATGGTTTAATACTTGCATCAGTATGGAAAGTAGAAAAGAGCAATAGAGATAAGAACTTTCCCAGAACTTTTGAAATCATTTGGTTTGAAGACCACCATTTAAGGATACAAAATAATCAGGGATTTTAGCAAGCTTCATGTTAACCCCAGTCTTTAAAATGTACCGATTAGGTGAATAATCCTCCACTGTAAAGACTACTAGAAATCTGAAGCCTAGTTACTTAGTTCCTTTTCCTAGGTCTGCTGATTTTGTTAAAATTATGAGAGCATGTTATTAATCATGGTTAGCCACCTGGATGTGAGATCAGCCTTTATAAGCACACTACCCTACCTTTTCCCATGTTGTTATGCAACCATGGAAAAATGGTAACTTGAGCAGAACATTTCTCTCTCTTTTCACAGCTCTACCAACCGTCCATAGATTATAATTTACCCCTCCCTTTTACAAAACTTTTTCCACACTCCAACTATACATGATCTTGAAGAAATATTTTTCTAGTTTTGAGAACATGACATTAAATCTACAAATACTGACTTCATTGCAAATGTACTTTTTTAATCTTGGTAAGCTTTTTGCATTAACAGTGGAAAACTTTTTTGTCTCGCTTTAATTTACTGTTTACCGTCTGAATTAAACATGAACTGCTACCTTGGGGCTTACTGAACCTTGTAGTGAAATCCAAATCACTAAAGACATTCACTGAATTTTTTTCCCCATGTTCCAGGGCTATGGCCTCCAGCAGTTTTCCCTTGTTTAAAGCTTCCCCTTCAGTTAATCATGTCTACATAGAAAAGGAAAATAGCAGCCAGTACCACTGTGAAAAATTCTACCTGTTGAGGTCGTTTGAATTTTGGATCAGCCTGAGGAATGCAGGTGGTGCTGTCACACTAAGAAATATATGTTATCCATAACATATATGTGCACGGAAAAGTATGTGTGCACAAAAGTGTGTATTATATATTTATACAAATATGTCCATATATAGACAAATATGTGTATGTTCCCCCACTGTTTTATTAAAACTGGTAATTCAACACCATTCATCAAAGTCATATACTAATTGATCAAATGATGATATATGTGTCTATGCCTATGTGTGTGAATATAAATTATAATCAATTATAACTTACAAGGACTAAACCTATAAATCTAGTTTATAATAATCATGTACAGATGAGAGAATATTTTTCTTTATTAGTATAATTTTAACATAATTTCCTAAGATATCATTGTATGATGAGTATCTTATAAGTAAGTCAAGTGAATCTTAGAAAAACAGTGCAATTTTTAATGTAGGAAGAAATTAGCAAACGAGACACTTTCTGCAAATTAACATGGGGAAACTACATCAGTTTTAGAGGTTTATAAAGACACTTTCTGTCTGCTTTGTGTTAACGGAGGTCATAGCTTTGAACAATTTTATTTAAAGTATTTATACTCAGAACCGCATGGTTGAATCAATGTCTCTAAGAAGCAAACATGCCCACCAGCTTTACCATTTCTAGTAGTGCTTCATTGCAGGTAATCCTGGTGAAATAACTTGATAAAGGGAATTAGTATCTGAATACTTCAAGAAAATCTACATGGTCAATGTTAACATTTCTACAACACCTGTGCAAAGTCTTGCTCCTCTGTCTTAGGGGCCCCTTAACTACAAGTGCACAAAGTAAAACTACTAACTGGAGTGCAGAAATCTCTGACACAAAACACTCACCTGTTTTGTTTTGTTATTTTGTAAAAGGAAGAACATAGAAACTGGAAAGACAGATTCAAGCATGCTCTTGAGCTCTATAGAATTAGAAACTCCTGTTTGTAGAATTGTGACCGCTCATTTGCAGAGGTTGCATCAGTGGAAACAATACAGGAAAGGCATAGAGATATCAACATCTCACCTTTGAGAGCAAATCCATCACACCTATGCAAAAAGAAACTGGTAGACTGATAACAGTTTAGCAGGATACACACTAGACTAACACACCATCAGATACACCAAGCCTCATAGTTGCAGAAACACACGTGCTAATAACTAGCACATTTGGAAACAGTATTCGCAACACATACATAGTGAGATTGGAAAGAGACAATCCACACAGAGAATGGGCCTTCTCTCTATAAGTATTCAGGACAGAAAAATCTTGCACCAGAAAATGAAGCTTCAAAGGGAGACAGATACTACTGTGAAATAGAAAGGAAAACATTTTATCTTTTCTAGACCTGAATTTTGAACCTAAATAACAATCAGGATATACTTAACACTTGTTTATTATTATATAGTGTCTAGAATATTCTGACTTTTATCTAGTGAATCATTTTGTGCCACTGTGGAAATTTCTTAAATCTTTCTAAAAATATTTTCATCATACAAGAAAAATAGATGATGATCACTACACACTGAAATATGCCACAGATGATAGTTAAATTTATTGAGAAAACTGTCATTCTAAAACTGTCCCTTTAGATCAAGACAATTCTCTTAGCAACTATTGAATGAATATTATTTAACATTTTATTGAGTATTCAGATAAAATGACAAGTGGAAAAGTGTGCATTAGACATTATTTGCCATGCAGTTCTTGCTGAAATGAAACATTTGGGGTGGAAAGATTATGAACTCCTGGTCTTTCTTTCAAGGCATCCAATCTGTATTTAAGACCCCATCCCCAGTAATACTCAAAGTTTGAGTAATAATAGGGTGTTCTTACAAACATCAGAACCAAAAATTTGAAAAATAACAGAGCATACCTAGCACTCACTGAAAGCATGTTTATAAATAAATAAATAAATACATAAATAAATAAATAAATAAATGCTTCTTTACATCTTGAAATTCGCCAAATGTAGCAAGAATTAAGGAGGCCCTAGTGAATATTTTATTTAGGATGAGGAATTGAATTATATTTTATTGCTATATATTACTGTTTGCTTTTATTAAAAGAATTGGGAATATTGGTGGGGAGCATGAGAGGATGGGAAGGTGAGGGAATGGGGGGATGGATATGTAAATATGAGTGGAGTGCCTCTAAAATAAAAGAAAAAAAGAATTTACTATGTCGGACAATTTTTAAAATTTTATTTTGAAACAACATTATTTTGCATATCATTCCAAGTTCCCTCTCCCTCCCATCCTACCATTTCCCCCACCATCTTCCCCACCTCACTCCCATCCACTCCTCAGAGTGGGTGAGTCCTCCCCAGGGATCACCAAAGTCTGTCACATCATTTGGGGTAGGACCAAGGCCCTTCCCCCTGTGTCTAGGCTGAGCAAGGTATCCCTCCATATGGAATGGACTCTAAAAAGCCAGTTCATGCACTAGCGATAATTACTGGTTCCACTGCCAGCAGCCCCATAAACTGCCTAAGTCCCCCAACTGTCACCCACATTCAGGGGGCCTAGTTTGATCTTATGCAGGTTCCCCAGCTGTCAGTCTGGAGTCCATGAGCTCCCACTTGCGTAGGTCAGCTGTTTCTGTGTGTTTCCCCAACATGGTCTTGACCCCTTTGCTCACATTATCACTCCTCCCTCTCTATAACTGGACTCCAGGAGTTTGGCCCAGTGCTTAGCTGTGGTTCTCTGCATCTACTTCCATCAGTTAGTAGATGAAGGCTCTAGTAGGACAATTTAAAATAAAACCCACAATATTTGTCATGTGTTATGTCAGCCTGTATAGTCTGGGTTACTTTGCAACAACATGTTATCGTCATCTGACTTGTAAGCATGCCCTAAATTATTTTCATAATTCCTGATGGGGTCTGACCATATTTCCATTTTCCTAATTTGTAACTCAAGTTAGTATGACATTGAAATTACACAAGAATTGCATTCTTAACACCTTTGGGCTTTTTCACTCAGAGCCCAGTGGCCTCTGAAGCCTGATGTAAAGCTAAGCTACACATTCTTTCATCTAGGCAAATGTCATTGTAGCTGCCACCAGAAGGTGAATGACTTCTGAGCCTGACATCTTTATGATTTTAATCTTTAAAAATAATGTTTGACAAACTCTGAAATAAGCTAGAGATTTCATTAATTCTGAGCCAAACATGGAAAGAAAACTTAAAATCAAAGTTCACATTACTTGTTCCTCAGAATTCTTTATATGAGAAAGTTTGCAGTAACATTGATGGTGATTTTCCCATTAATGGTATGAAGAGACAGAGTTGTGTACCATCCCTTCTGCACTACTCTGTAAGAATGGAGCTGAAGAGTGAAACTATAATTTCAGGCTCCTATTCTGCTAGTGGCTTCAAACTTTGAGGTTTTTTCATTGGGAGATATTCTCAGAGCAGGTGAGAAAAGCTGCTAGATCTTGAATCTGACAACAATGATGGTGGTTCTAGATGTCATTGTAGTATGGATGGGGCAGGATGATTGCAGACCTTGGTCCTGAGAGAGCAGTAATAAGCTCTGTGTTTCTAGAATGCTCAGGCAGGGCAGCAGCGGGAGCTGCCCCAGGTGATCCATCCATAGCTACTAGCCATTGTTTCACTTAGGCTGTCTTTCACTTGTCTAATTTTCCTTTCTTCTTCTGTTCCTCTGGCTCTTTGATGTAACTGACCTGTAAGAGTAGGTCATTCTTCTTTGTGACGGGGTCCTAAGTGGGAGGTATCCAGAGCATGAAAAGTTAAAGAATACAGAAAATGGGGTCTGGAGGTCTTGCATAAGCCATGTCTTTATGTAAAGCAAACTAAGAAATATGGCATATTACATAGTATTTCCTGGGGAGAAATGGTACAAAGTTAGCAGAAACCATCATTCAATGGGACAAAGCCAGAGAGAAGCTAATCAAGCAATGTTGCATAACAGGAACACGAGTTATCTCAAGAGTATTGCAGACTGAGCACACAGCAACTTTGGGACTAGTAACTATAGCCTGGTACAGTGGGAAGAGTTGAGTTCTCTAAACCTGAAGCCGAGCTCCCCCAATGCCCTGTCCCCAGCTCATGACCAGCTCTGTCAAATATATTCCTTATATTGTGTTTCTTCTTCATACATCAGGACTCAAGGAATAGCTCCCAAGGCCCTGTCCCTATGCTATTACTGGCTCTACTAAGATTGTTCTGGTTTTGAGATGGCACTATGTTCCTTCTCTGTACATCATGTCCTTAGGGAAAGTCTTCAATCCACTCAACCCTCAACAGTAATAGAATTTCTATATTAAGTAACCAGTCCAGACATTTTTATATACTTAAATATGTCCTCAGTCATGATCTCTCTAGATCTCCAAAATACATATTGCTGTGATACATTTGGAAAACACACATCAATACTCAGGCTTCAAGGAGGGATGATGAATAGAGAAAAATGGATCAGAGTAAAAAAAAAAAAAACAAAAAGGCTGATGTGATGGTGTCTCAGTGATCTTTGAAGAATAAAATATAGAGAATTATGTTTTTCCCTTTGTATTGGAAACTTGCCCAAACTAATTTTAGGGAAGGGATCATCATGATCTCCCAGGTCTAAACTCCTTGAAGAATGACTAATTCATGAGGACAGAAACCTGATTTTGTAAACCTCTTGAGCATTAAAGGCTAACAAATTCCACACTTTACTGATGCAGATACCATGTCATTTCTGTCTCTTTAATGATTTTTTTTCAGGTTGAAGAAGTCTCAAATAATCTGTTTTCAACCAAGTTCCCCAGTGATTGAAGTGGTATTTTCTAATCTCAATATTTTTCCTATTTCTCATCTAATAACCAAAAGGGAATATTAATATTTCCACCAGACAATGTTGTGGTCACATTACTCATTTCACTAATGGGTTTACTATAAGTACATGCATTTAGTTTCCAGGAAATCACCAATTTCTATCTTCAGAGAGGAATGTTTGTAACTTGTATTAAAGAGACACTACTTGTTACACAGTTGAGTGTGCCAAGCTAACCTGAACTAGGGCCAATACTACTAATTCAAATACTGATCCATGCCTGCATTTAGAACAAAATGATCTCAGGGAAGCCTAAAACACCATTTCAATTTAAATTTTCTAGGGAATCTCAACACTCTGACCATTTGGATCTCTACCTTTAGTAACTCCTACCCCTGGAAGCAATCAGAAATTAAAGTATCACTGCTTTCCTCCAAACAGGCTCAAGTCAACATAGGTCCATGTAAAGCATGAGACCAGTGATTGATAGCCTGCTTAACATTTGCCAGGATGTGTATATTTTGCTCATAGATTCATTTAGCTTTTTTTTTTTTTCTGACATCAACCACTAACCAAGTTTTCAGTGGAGCACTTCCATTTTGACTTGCAATCATTGGACCTCAATATGCAGTAATCAAGCTTTAGTCCCAGTAGAACTCAGTAACCATCATGGATTGGCCTAAAAGGCTGTCTAGATTATGTTGATTTCTGTAACTTCAGTCTGATGGTGAGATACTTTTATTGCTTTCCCAGGTATTTCCAGTATAGATTAGATTCTTCTTTATCACCACCTCACTTTGAACTCCTGAGAACCATGTAGAATAATGGAATTTATACCACTACACATTTTAATTTGGAACTTGGAGATTCTCATATGTACCCTTTCAACATGAATAAGATAACAATTATAAATATGGTACTTCCAGGTGATGTTGGAAAGGAAGTTTACTAAAACCACTCAGCTATCATGGCTCTGAACCTTAAACACACATTTTGTGTTTGATCCTAGGCAATCCATCATCATCTCTTTCATGCAATATGTCTGTTTCTTTGGTCTTTACATCTCTTAATTCTTGGTCTGTCTCTTTTGTTGCCATTTTATTTTTATTTTATTTTTAATTGTGTGTGTGTGTGTGTGTGTATGTGTGTGTGTGTGTGTGTGTGTGTGTGTGTGTATTTCTGTCTGTCTGTCTGAGGATAACTTGAAAGACTTGTTTCTATCCTTTCACCATGTGGGGCCTGGGGATGAAATCATAGCAGCAAGCATCTTTATCCACTAAACCATTTCTTAGTCCCCTCTTTTTTATTTTATTTCTTCCATTTTTTATTTGATTAGAAACAAGATTGTTTTGCATGTCAATCCCAGTTCCCTCTCCCTCCCCTCCTCTCCTGCCTGCCCCCAAGTAACACCCTACCTATCCCATACTCTTTCTGCTCCCCAGGAAGGGTGATGCCTTCCATATGGGGGTCTTCAGAGTCTGTCATATCCTTTGGGATAGTACCTAGGCCCACTCCCATGTGTCTGGGCTTAGGGAGTAGCCATCTATGTGATTGGGCTCCCAAAGTCCATTCCTATGCTAGGGATAATTACTGATCTACTACAAGAGGCCCCATAGATTTCCGATGTCTCCTCACTGACACCTACTTTCATGGGGTCTGGATCAGTCCCAGGCTGGTTTCCCAGCTATCAGTCTGGGGACCAAGAGTTCCCCCTTGTTCAGGTCAGCTGTTTCTGTGGGTTTCACCAGCCTGGTGTTGACCACTTTGCTCATCCCTCCTCCTTCTCTGCAACTGGATTCCAGTTCAGTTCAGTATTTAGCTGTGAGTGTCTGCTTCTACTTCCATCAGCTGCTGGATGAAGGCTCCAGAATGGCATATAAGTTAGTCATCAATCTCATTATCAAGGGAGGGCATTTAAGGTAGCCTCTCCTCTGTTGTTTAGATTGTTAGTTGGTGTCATCTTTGTAGATCTCCAGACATTTCCCTAGTGCCTGGTTTCTCTTTAACCTATAATGGCTTCCTGTATTATGGTATCTCTTATCTTGCTCTCCTCTAGTCTTACCCCAACTCAACCTTCCTGCTCCCTACTGTCCTCCTCACTCCTCCTCTTCTCCCCTTCTCATTCTCCTAGCTCCCTCTCTCTCACCCCATGCTCCCAATTTGCTCAGGAGATCTTGTCCCTTTCCCTTTCTCTGAGGGACCATGTATGTCTCTCTTAGATTCCTCCTTGTTTCCTAGCTTCTTGGTGGTGTGGGTTATAGGCTTGTAATCCTTTGTTCTATGTCTAAAATCCATATATGAGTGAGTTTATACAGTGTTTCTCCTAGCAGCATTATTTATAATAGCCAGAACATTGAAGCAACCTAGATGCCCCTCAACTGAAGACTGGTAGAGAAAATGTGGTACATTTACACAATGGAGTACTACTCAGCGGGGGGGGGGGGGGGGGATCTTGAAATTTCCAGGCAAATGGATGGAACTCTTTTACTTTTAAATTTTTTATTAAATGAGACAAGATATTGCTATGAATCCCAGATAAACTTAGAATTCAGTTTGTACCTCAAAGATATCTTCATCTAATGATAATTCTCTTACTTCAGCCTTCAGAGTGCTAGAATTAGAGGTGTGTGCTACAATTCCCTGCTATGCCATTGTCTGTTCTCACAGTAGGCTTTTATTTCAATTCATGGAAGATCCGAAAAACAGGACCTTCCTTACTTTTTCCTCTCCATCTTTTTTTTGTTTTGTTTTTGTTTTTGTTTTTGGTTTTTCGACACAGGGTTTCTCTGTGAAGCTTTGGAGCCTATCCTGGGATGATTCATTTTTGTCAGGGTTACTCTGATTTGAACAGAGAAGTGTTTCCATGATTGAAGTAGATCTGGTACAGATCTACTTCATTTTCTTCTTTTTTTTTTACTGTTTTTTTTCTTTTTTTCTGTTTTCAAGACAGGGTTTCTCTTTGGCCTATTCTGGCACTCGCTCTGGAGACCAGGCTGGCCTCGAACTCATAGAGATCTGCCTGCCTCTGCCTCCGAGTTCTGGGATTAAAGGCGTGTGCAACCTATGCCCAGCTTCTCCTCTCTATTTTATGCATCTATTTCTAACAGTTTTCTCTAGTCCCTACTAAGGAAACACAATATATTCAGGCATTCTTTTTGATTGTTTTTTATTCACTTGAAGTTTAGTCTCAAAACGAGGGTTTCCTCTTGGCTGTCCCTTACTTATTTTTACAACAGAAATCTCTGGCCTCTTATTATATTTGAACACCGAAAAAAGGTTTCTTTATACTGTAAAACATCTGTGTTACATACTTCTGAGACATAATGTAATTTTGTCTCAGACTGTTTCATAGCATACTAAGGCCAGTGCTGTCCGATAGCAACACAATCCAAATGACAGTTGCACATTTTAACTTTCCAAGAGATAAATTTTAAATCCCTGAAATCTTGATTTCACTTTAGGTCTACAACATATCTCCATTCAACAGAGTTCTGGACTGAAGAAAACATTTCAGGTATACTCTATTTATATGTTCATTCATGATTTCTGCCAACATACCCATTTAAGGCTGGAGAAAACAGACCAGTTACAATGTTTGATGAACTTGGAAAACTAAGCCATAGCAAAAGCAATAGGGTACCAACCATTTATGGTTCAGTAAAATAAAATACTATAACAGGATTTCAAGTTTTGAGATAATTATTGTAGGGAATAGGCCAGTTGGCTTCAGGACTTTAGCAGCTAGGGTGACATTTTGAGAAAAAAATAATCAATGAAAGTTCTGGTATTTGCTCTGCCAGCTTCTATGGAAGCCCTTCAGCCAGACTCATTTTTCTTATTCTTGTTCCATCTATAGACTCTGGCATAGACCCTATTAGGTCTACCAGAACTAAAGTCGCTGGGTACCACACATGTCATTTACCCCTAAACTCATGCCTTTATAGCTCAGTATTCACATCTAACTCCTGGAGAGAATCCAAGCCAAGGAAAAGAATGATATGGTTTATGCTATTTAATTCATCTTCTCTTAACACAGAATCAATGCTCCGAGGTTTTCATGTAGGAGGATAATAAGACCAAGGAAGAACTGTGGTTGACTAATTTTTACCAAATGAAATAGTCTAACTTTTCTTTGTTATGCTTGGACTAGTGCTTCTGAATTGAAGCCCAAGAAGTAGAAAGTTTGTCTTTTGCATTCTTCTATGATTATTCCTTCTGTCATTTTTAGTATCACATTTACAGGTCTAAATCTACAGATTGTATATCTCTGAAGGGAGATTGTATATCTCTAGGAGAAGGAAGTATATGCATTACTATTTCACAAGCAATTTTGTCACACATCTACAATTGTGGCTTCTCTTTCTAGGCTGGTTCCAATCTTCTTCCAAAATGAGTCTTGTCTAAGGAACTTAATGCCTCCACTGCCATATCCAAATTATAGGTCTATCAATATAATGAAGGCACCCATATCTGGGTGCTCTGATTCAGATCCTCTATCACAGCCACCTAGTACTCCAGGACAGTGTTCACTTCACATGGAATTAACTCTTCCAATGAGAATAGTGCACCAGGTTTGACTCTTCTATGGCCTCCTCTGTGTCTGTATCATCCTAACTCAATTATAAGTGACTTATAGACAGTTGTTGTCCAATATGAGAAACAGATGAGGACTGATTGTGAGCTTATAGTCGGAAGAAGTGGGATACTGAAGAAAGTAGGTGTTTTGAAGAGCATAGGGTTACTTCATGTCAAATACTGTGGTAACAGTTGATGAGTTATTTGAAGTATAGGTGATATACTGAGGTTAAACATCTGAGAAGGTAAAGTTAAGAAAGAATAATAGGGAAGACAAACAAGATGAATGGTCACAGATATGAAAATCTTCAGAAACTGGTCATTTGAATGAGATGTCCCCCATAGTCTTGGTCATTTGAACACTTGGTTTCCAGGTGGTGTTGACCCTTTATAGGTCAGATTGCCCTGTCTCTAGCTTAGTACATGTGCACTGATCCAAGAAGGAATAACCTTGCATGAAAAGCTCTACACAACTGAGGTAGATCTTAAGATAGCCACTGGAGGTGGCTGCCAACCACAGTCTCTGCACTTGGCCAGTAGATCCTCCTTTGAAAGGGTTCTGCTCAGAGAATCACCTTGCTTACCAGAATTTCAACCACAATTTGACTAATATTTGTCAGCTTTGCTTCCAACTCAATAGACAAGGTAGAAACAGAGAATTCAGGGCTTGAGTTTAGAAAAATATTGTTAAATAACTGTTACTGGCTTACAAGGACTGAAGTTTTTGAAAAGGTAAGCAAAAATAAGTCAGAATAGTCTATGGGACTGAGGTTTAAGATGTGACTGTTGTTGCAGATGAATATTGGAGAATTGGGATTGAAATTAGGGTTCAAGAGCAAGGCAAGCACAAAGTTCATTGAAGGCACCTGAATGAACAACACGTACAATCAGCAAGGCAATAAAAGGGAATGGAGACTGGCTACTGGCAATATGTGCAGCAGAGTTAATAAGTAGTAGACATGGAGCAGCCACTGTATTACTATCTGAAGTCAGCTAAGGTGGGGAAAGTGATTCTTTATAGGACATCAAGATTTCCTCAGTTGCTTCCCATTATCTCTATCTCAACACAATACAGGGTTTGAACTGATACAAGTTGCATTTGTGACTTAAAATGGGATTTTTTATTTTTGTAACAAACTCAATTATGAGAGTGCTGTTTTTCATTGAATGAACACACTTCATAAATATTTACCACATTTTGTGATAGTTTTAATGACACAAAATGACTATGAAATTAATGCTTTAAGGAGAATTGTACAGGTCTTGTTGCTTACATGTAAGACAACTCTGAGAACCCTAACTTGTTTTCCAAGACAACAAAATTGCTTTTGATTTGGGAATTTAACCAGACACACTTAGAGTCAGTTAGCATTGTCAGTCATGAGGAAGCAAAACAACGTCCTAGGAGACTAATTAAAATATTTACTGCCACCCTCACATTGCAGATTTTTTAGACAATTCAGTTTAGATTTTCAGGGGGAAATTAACTAAAACTAAAAAGAACATCAAGTTAGCAGGTTTTTAAAAAATAACTATGTTTATATGAGGGAAGCAAAAGAAATAAAAACTATTGCTAGGGTTGGCATCATTTCATACATTTGCGAGAAAATACATAAGCTGTTTCTGATTATAGCTTTTACCAAGTATGCAAATAGCTGTCATAATTTCAGAAAAAATATTATCTCCATTTCTCCTTTGTCTATCAAAATGTTTTCACACTTATCTTTTTGAAGGTGTTATAGAGGGCTCTTTAAATCTCTGATTAATATTGGTAGGTCATGTAACAAAATGAGCAGACATGAACTTGGGAGATAGATTTGTGGGGCTGATTTCCCTGGGGAAGGAAATGCAGGAGGTGAGAGTGGCCAGTATGCAAAACACACACAGGTGAAATTATAAAAAGAAAAATGTTTCAGTTAAATTTTAACATTATCAATCTAATACTTTTTTCTTGCTAACTATTTCATGTTCCAAAGTCCTTTTATGGAAAGGTACTAAGGCTTACTCTACCAGTAAACATTATCAGGTAATTAGGACATTAATATCTTAGATTAGATAATTTAAGAAATACTGATTTACGGTCTTTGCTAGCCATCCGCCATGGCAGGTGGATGAAAGACCCGAGCTAACATGGGGTTAGCTCCTTAAACAACAATAAAGCCTCATGCAGTTTGCAGCAAGCTTTCGAATCAGCCTGGTCATTGGGGTGACCATGGTCCTGGGCTAAGACCCCAGAGGCCTGCGTTTTCCAGGGGTCTAACATTTGGGGGCTTGTCCTGGATTTGTGACCACCCCTCATCTGCCTGGTCGGCAGATCGAATTCCAGGACAGGCTCCAAAGCCACAGAAAAAAACTGTCAGAGAAAGAAGTTTAAGCAAGCAGCTAAAATGTGTACATGTAGCTACTGTTTAAGAACTGTAAGGTAACTCTATGCAGTTTTAAATTCAGCTTTGCTAAGTTTCAAATGTTTTACTAAGTTAAAACCAGTTACAGTCAGGCTGAAAATTAATTACAGAAATAAGACCTTACCTAGCCACCTGTAGCTTCTTGTGTGCTTAAGGCAAGTAACTAAAACAGACAGACCTCTAATGCTTCAGAGACCTGCAGAATATGGCATTTAAATTGTTATCTTTAAAGTTTATAATATCAGACTGCCAGATCCTGACAGTGACCCAAAGTCTCCAAAGAAGATTATGAGGCACCCCAGTTCCTGTACCTGTACCAGTGAGCGAGATGCTCAGATGTGATACCTGCTGCCTGCCAGGACCTGGCCAAGACTGTGGACAAAGCTGCTGGACACTGGAAAATTGATTGCACCCCTTTTGCCTAGACAAAACAAGGTCAGTCTTTTCCATGTCCCTCTTCCACAGAGAAAAAAAATAAAACCTCTCACCTTATAGGCCTGGCGAAGATTGCTGTTCTTTGAGAAATCTGCCTCCAGAAGTAATGGAGAAACTTGGGTATGGCTAACTGTATATGGACTGGCTTCTAACTGGCTTCTGTCACTTTTTAGTAGATTCGGATAAAATATACCCTTCTCAGATCTCTGAAATATTAATTGTCAGCTTGACAGCATCAGAAAGTCAGATCCACTATAAGCTATAGTCAGCATGATAGCTGATAAAATAATGACTACCTTCTGTTTAGTCACAAGTTCAAGGTTTTCAAGTTTATTTTGGTTGTCATCTAAGTATAAACTTAAAGGGCTTTTTATCAGGCCAAAGGCACCTCTGTCCAATCCATACCTGGCTCTCTGGACAAAAGAAAAATGTACTTGCTTCTAGCCCAAATCTGTAGTTATTGCTAGGACTCAAAATTATAAATATGTTCCTGCTGTTTGAACAGATATCCAGATATCTGCTTTTTCTGCACTGTGGGCTACAGTAAATAAGTTTTAACCTCTGTTCCTAGTTTAAACATGTCTTAAACAGGTTTCTGCTTCTGGCAGACATCTGAGTATCAGTTGCTGACTAAGTAGACTGCTAGCCCTGGACTTGCTGTAGATGTGAACCAGTCCAGCTGATGTGGACACCCCCTGTCTCTGCAACAGAGTCTGCCAACAGCCCCTGATGGATTCCCCATTGCCTAAATTCCTTTTTTTTTTTTTTTTTTTTTTGCTTTTGACTAGCATTTCAACCTTCTGGGGTCCCTAACTTCATCCCAAAGTCAGCAGGAAGTAACATGGGAAAGATTCCCCACCCATTTTCCCTGGTTAAAATGCTAAATCAGAAGGGACTCCCTTGCATGGGGAGGCCAATATCTCTCACTCCCTGATGGGGGCACTAGAGAGACAGCAATTCCATGATTGGAATTTCAAAAAAAATGGGGAATGAAGGGACCAGCTCTCCATTTCGGCAGCCATGACAGTAACTCGTGCTTGCCATGACCTTGTCCTAGTCACTAGAAGTCAAATGCCTGCCTATTGGCAAGGAACCAATCAGAAGTTACCTGGCGGCGTTATGCTTTACCACTCTAGGTGTGCTTTACAGACAAGTGCACAGCAATGATATGCAGAGCATAGCAACCACCCTGGGAGGGCCTATGGGCCATAACAACCAGTTGGCCAATCAACATAGGGCAAGCCCTCCAAGCCTGGAGGCACACCAATCCTGAGCTTGTACGTACCCCTAGACACTCCCCTTATGCTGCTCTACAAGATATCTATGCAGCCGGTTCAAGCTGTCTTTGCTAGCCATCCGCCATGGTGGGTGAATGAAAGACCCAAGCTAACATGGGCTTAGCTCGTTAAACAACAATAAAGCCTCATGCAGTTTGAAGCAAAAAAAGAAAAAGAAAGAAAGAAAGAGGGAGGGAGGGAGGGAGGGGGGAGGGAGGGAGGGAGGGAGGGAGGGAGGGAGGAAGACTGATTTACAGATGGATACTGGAATCTCTATAACAGTAACTAACTTTTAAGGTAACTCACCTTGAAGGTGGTGGTAAATAACTCACCAATCATTAGGAAGATGTCTTTTGAGGTGATAAGGTGAGACACAACTGTGACTTGCTTTTTCTAATCTGTTCACAAAGGTGAGTTTCTATGTCTTCTGTACATACACAAGTACAAAGTTTGCCAGTGCTATAACAACACTTCTTCCCTTCCACCACAAAGTGTACATACTATTACAATATTTGGAGGTTGAACCTCTGGAAAGTGAAAGGACATAATGATGGTGCCCACATGAAATGAATTAGTGCCTTCATATCCAGAGTCCACAGAGATTTCACTTCACCTTAGCATATGTGAGAGAGAAAAATATAGGCTTCATGATCAGTAAGCCCCAGAAGACATTGAGGCTGCTGGTGCCTAATCTTCAACTTTCCAGCATGCAAAACTTACAGAAATACATTTGGTTGCTTATAAGATATGAAGTGTATGTATAGCAGCATGAATAGACTGAATAAGATATCCAGAATTTTTTCAGCTGAGAAGCTGTATTTTATATCTTTTTTATTTTCATATCACACTGACAAATAATGTCTATGGGCCTGTGGATTCCCATTCCTGACTAAGAATTTATAAACAGGTTATGGTAGACTGGGGAAAGACATTTCTTCAATGATGTGGCCATTAGTCAGGGTCTCAGGGTTTGTAAATAAACACACACACACACACACACACACAGACACACACAAGGAAGGAGATAATGAGGATAAGGCTTGAATATGATATATTTTATGTACATGTTGAAGATGTCATAATGAAATATACTTATTTATAGCTAATATACTAGCATTTTAACATGCTAATTAATTTAGTGACTTGGTATATTAGATTATCATTTCTAACATCTTTGTGGTGGAGTCTTTAGAGCTTTTAGTTATCTGATAACACTCATAAGTTCCACTTTTAACTATTTGGTTATTTTTTTAATGGCCCAGTTGTTACTAAGACTTCCTACAACATGTTAAATAGAGATAGCAGAAGTGGATTATTTTTCTTATTCTAGATCAAAAATGAAATGTCTTATAGATTGTGAAAATGCATTGTTTTCAACCTTTTCTCCTTCAAGATAACATTGGTTGTGATTTTTTTTCATGTACAGCATTAATCATGCTGAGGAACATTTTATATACTAATTTGTTGAGAGTTGTAGTTTTGTTTTGTTTTTAATTTTTAATCATGAAAGCATGGTAAAAACTTGTTTGTTTTTGTTGGTTTACTGCAGTGATTTCATGGGTTTTGTTCTCCATTGCATCGAAATTATATTTACTGATTTGTGAGTGTTATACTATCTCTTTATGAGTGTAATAAATCCCACTTGGTTATGTAGTACAAACTTTTTTGTCATTTCATACATGTATATAATAAATTTTGATAAATCTACCTCCCCTTCTTTCCACTCCTATTCCATCCCTGCCCCCACCTCCACTTTTCCTTCCCACTTTCATGGAGTATTTTTAGTGTTTAAACAAACTGAGTTCTCTTAGCTGTGCCTGTATGTATGCAGGTGTAGAACCATCTAATGGCACAATAGCAGCCTCTTAGAGTCCATAAACTGGAGAGAATGAATTCTCCCTTCCTAACAACCATCAATTACCAATAACTTTTCAGTTAGGGGTGAGATATCATGGCCTCTCCCCATCAATATTTGCATTTGGTCTGGCTTGATCTTGTGTACATTTTGTGCATGCAGTGATGGCAAATATGGATCATATATAAAATGATGAAATCATGTTCAGAAAATGTTTCACTGTAAATGTCCACTACTCCATGTACTCCTTAAGTTTAATTTGCCAACAATTTTTGACAATGTTTTCTTCTATGCTCATCAGGGATACTGTTGTAAGGTTTTCTTTTGTTCCTTTACCAGATTTTAGGACAGCATTATTCTGACATTGGAGAAAGAGTATAGCGAAATACCTTCCTTTTACATTTTTTGAATAATTTGTTTAATTCTTTTGTAATACATTATGAAGCAATCGTGAAAGTACTGGCTATTAAACTTTTCTTTGAAGGGAGATTTTTAATTACTCCTTCAACCTCTTTAAACAATATTGCTCTCTTTAGCTTTCCCATTTCTTCTTACCATAATATTGATAGTATGTGTATTTCAGGGGATTTATTCATTTTTCCTGGGCTTTTCTATTTACTATAGCATAAATTTTCGATAATTTCTTCTGAGCCTCTGCATTTCTTTGATAGCAGTTATAATGTCTTCTTATTCAAAATTTAATTCTGAAGTTTTGCTCTATTTTCCCTGCTACTTTAGCTGAGAGTTCATCCATTTTGTTTTTCTTTTTCAAAAACCAACTTTTATTTAATTTAAGTCACTATTATTTTTATTTTACCTCAGATTAATGTTTATTTATGCTCCAATCTTTATTTTGTTTTTCATTTTGCTAGCTCAGTATTTGGCCCATCTTGCCTTTTTAAGTCCTTGAGATACACTATTATGTTGTTTGTTTGAAATGTCTGTGGTTCGGGTGTATAAAGTTTGATCTTTTTGTGGTGCTGGGGATCTAACTGAGGCCCTCACAGATGCTGGATAAATGTTCTTTCCCTGCAACACAACTGCAACTTTAAACTCCCCTAAACACTGTTTAACTTACATCATGGGCTTTGGGCTGTGGGATTTCCATTTGTTTTGAGAACATTTTAATCTTTACTGGACTACTTCTGCTTCCTGTAATTTGGAATATATTAATTTTGTAATGAAAACAAGTAAACAGCATTTCACATGATTATTATTTTATTTCAACATTACCGTTTTTTTTTTCAAATATTACTGTGGACCACAAGTAAAACAATCCTCTGACTTTGAGTAATCATAAGCATGTGAAATGTACAATGGATAAGAAAAACTCAGCTCCTCTGAAAATCTCATCTAAGCAGTGTGTAATGGGCACTTCTGTGACATTACAGATGTATTGTCCACCTTCAGCAATTGACTTGCCTTTAGCTCTGGAATAATGTTTCACATATATATGGTCACTAGCTACCAACAAAGTATGAGTCAGAAGGGTTTTTATTTTAAGCTTAATAAAAATATCTGCCCTAGTGGGGGTCGGGGGCAGAGAGGTGCCTTGGTCCTGCCTCAAGAAGATGACGGGACAGACTAGTAGACTTCCTGGGGGAGGGGGGCTTACTCTCTCTGAGAAACAGATGGTAGGTGGGGAGGAGTAGGCAGAAAGAGAGGAGAGAGAGGGAACTGGGATTTGAATGTAAAAACAAATTAATAATAATAAAACAAAAACAAAAAGGTTCTTAAAAATGTCTGCCCTAGTCATATCTACAATGTGAAAAGTGAACACTGTCTCTGTGAACTCCTTTACCCAACAGCCATCTTTATTCATCTCCAAATTTTCAGCTGTGACATGACTGGTAAATAAATACATGAGTGAGCTGAAGAAGCTTCTAGTATCTACCGAGTTTCTGAAATGCAAACATCTTTCCAATGGAAACTATGTTAATTCTTAGTGCTTGAGAACAAAGGTATTTTTAGATTACATTTGTTGAGAAATATGTTGGGTACTGCAGAGGCAAATGGGGCATACATGCTGGATCCCTTACTTGTATTTCCATGCAGATCCTGAAATACAGACAACTTCTAGAATTAAGGAAGCAAGGGCATCCAAGTATATCAGACAATAGGATTATGAACCCTAAGGTCTAAAAAGGAATATTTTTATATTGGTGGCTAAATTTTCACAACACCAAAAGTGACTGATGACACCACTGTGATGTGTAACCAATGTAAACCCAAAACTCAGTCAGTGTGGTCTGCCATTATTGGTATTCTTCCACATCCCCTTGCTTATTCATCATATATTTAAGCAATTGCTGGATACCATTTTCCTTGTGTATCCATGGGTTTATATTTGTAAACTTAAACTACTGACTGAAAGTGTTGAATAAAATCTAGAATATTCCAAAAGTAAATCTTAGGTTTGCAAAGCAGTAACCACTAGGCAAAGAACCCTTAGATGAAGTTATACATAGGTGCATGGTTCTAGAGCCCATTACTTCACAAATCGTCAGTCTCTGATGAATAGCCCTCATTCCTCATATTATGTACTACATTGTTAGCCAATCATACTTATTTCTTCTACATTTAACACAAAAGGACTCTTTTTCCCTTCATCATTATCCCTGAAACAATATAGTGTAGCAACATTCATATGCCATCTACATTGTGGTGCTATAAATATTCTTTAGATGATATAGTATATACAAGGCTGCATATATTATATGCAAACAATGCTGTTTTATATGCGATACTGGAGCATCTACAGAGTGGTAGCTGGGAGAGTCTTGAAAGAAATCCTTAATGAACAGTGAAGACTAGCTGTGCCTATTTCCATTCACTCCTCTAAGGAATATACCTGTAGATATGCTCTTTCCTTATCAGGATCTTGATGGTCCTTCTGTGAAAACCACATCCCTTTCTGTTTCCATCTCCCTCTATTCTTCTTCTAACTCATTCTTGTTCTTCACTTTAAGCATTTGTTGTAAGTAAATAATTCAAATGTTCATGTATAATAACTCACTGAATTCACATAATCTTTTACTGGATGTTAAGAAAGCTAACTTGAAGAGGCTAAAGAATTTGCTCATGTTTTACAACAGCCCATCAGGGTAGGATATTAACTCAAAACATCTCTTTAAATGCTTCAGCTGCTAATCATGGCATGTGCATAATACTGTATAGATTTTAAGTTATACATTTACTTGTTTCTAAAATTTTAAGCATTCTAAGTGTGAATCAGCTCTCCTTTGTTAGGTTATGTTTTTATATTGTAAACACAGTAAGACACACCTTACAGCACACCAAGACTGATAAATCTATCGAGTTTCAGGACCTCTGGTCCTTAGAATTAATCAATTGCACTGTTTTAAGCCCTCAGCCTGAAGAAGATCACGTCACTTTCAGAAAGGCCCAGGACATCAGTGCCCTGCTACTTGATTAGGATAGTGTGGGTCCAAGGTGATGAGTAGGGGCAGAATATAATGGTGGCTAGATGATTGTGTCTGTGTACCTGCAAAGGAGACCCTAGAATTCAGTTCATCTCTTGTTCCCTGAGGGAAGATGACTTTGTCCCAGTTAGAAAAGATCTGGAACTGAGTGTGCTTCATAAGGAAACAGTCTCAGAGGCTTGCCTGAGGTTAAGGTCACAAGAAATTGAAGAGGGAAATTCCCAGTCCTTGCCCAGAAAAAAAATGCAGCAGATTTGAGCAAAGAGAATATCTTCTCTCTAAATAAAGGAAGCATGAATGAGAGGAAAATTTGCATACATGATTAATCTTGTCTCTATATATAGCTGCCCTAGACTTGGAACCAGGTCCACAGTTTAATATGCATCTTTTACACAAGCTCTTTCCTAAGTTTCCCAAGGCATGCTCCATAACACCATACTGTCCTGAGGTGGTTTGAAACAGAATAGTGAAAATGAAGTCCAGGTGTTATGTCATAGGACCTGAAGGCAGGGAAATGCCTCATCAGCATCTACTTAAGAAAGTCCCTGCATGGGAAGCATTCAAGCTAGCAACAGAGTATAAGAAAATAGAGAGGGTTGACTAGGTTAAAAGATGGCACTATCGACACCAGTGGTCATGTGGAACTTCAGAAAAGACGATGAAGTTGTGGAGGTGGGTATAAAGGAGTAGAAATGGAGAGGAGGAAATGTAGTCCAACGATTCCAGTAGTACAGCATCAAATGACTAACAATTGACTAGCGGAGGGTCAAAGAGAGGGACAAAAATGAAGGTCTCTGGTACCCAGGTCTCTGGTAAGAGGGGCTGGGAGAGTGGGCAATGCCTTTACAAAAAAAAAAACAGAAAAGTGAGATACCTTGTGTCTTCAAGGACAGGAAAATTATTGAATTAATATCTTTCAGATAATGGTTGCATATGCTTAAGGGAAAATCTAGGGGAGGCCTTATCCTCTCTGAGAAGCAGATGGGAGGCGGCCAAGAGGGGAAGTGGGTGGAGAGGGAGGAGAGGAGGGAGGGGGAATGGGGATTGGAATGTAAAACTAAATTAATAATAATAATAATAATAATAATAATAACAAAATTTTTTTCAGTTTCATCATAACACAGACTCATCTGTGCAGCCACTGGCTACAGTCCTCCATTGATGGAAATGACTAACATCAACAGATACAAGATGGCCTGAAAGAATAACATACTTGTTACTGAAAAAGTTTGCCACCTATTATATATTGTATTGTTTCAGGTCATTATATATTAAAGCTTCCTACTTTAAATTCCACAGTGATCCATTACGTGTGTGTGTGTGTGTGTGTGTGTGTGTGTGTGTGTGTGTGTGTGTGTATGAATTTTAAAAAGAAGCACTAATTCTTGAACCATAAGTTTACACTGTTCACTTTCAAATAATGTGATTTAGACTACAATGTTTCATAGAAGTCTAAAGGCTATATCTTAAATAGTAGAATTATCTAAGTATTGTTAATAAATACAGTGTGACTAAAAAGCAAAATTCAATTGCGTGTAATGTACTTTCAAAGAGTACCAAATGATAGCACATGGCTATTATGAATCACAGACACTGTGTCTGAAATTCCCATGTCTTCCTGCACCAGAAGAGTCTCTCTATTAGCTTGTTGCCTACTTCAGGTTCACTAGTGAGTCATTCTAATGTGAGAAATAACTGCAGACAAGGAGAACATCTCACCCTGAGATAAATATGGCATACCATAACAATTTACACTGAAAAGAATAAAACCATGTGTCTCTCAATCTAGTTTTTATGATATTCCTTAGATTCATGTATTCTTATAAAATAGAGCATTTATGTTCCTGAAATCAGTTGTAGAAATATAATTCAGTAAATATTCTCAAATAGTTCTGTATGGGTTGAGCAAGAAAGGGCTTGTCAGGGTTATTAATGGAGGAGCAAAATGAGAAAAATTTTAAACTTTTTAAACTCTTATGCAATTCCTTAGCACTAAGATTGTGAATTCACTTACAATCAGTGGGCTAACTGACTTTATTAATAATGGGACACAACATACGTAAATATTCATCCTGTAAAATCTTCCCCCCTCCCCGGGTGTTTTCTAAAATTGTTTTAGTTTTTGAGATTGTAAGATGATTACATCATTTCTCCCCTTCCCTTTCCTCCCTCCAAAACCTACCTTTCCTTACTCTCTTTTAAATTCGTGTCCTCCATTTCTCATTAATTATTTTTATACACACACACACACACACACACACACACACACACACACACACATATATATATATATATATATATATATATATATATATATCCTAAATAAATAAATACAACCTCTCAGCCTATCTTATGTTACTTGTATGTATGTTTTCTTTATTGAATAAATGCAATGATGAATAGGTAACAGTAAATAAAAACAGTAACTAAATGAATCAATACATAAAAGGAAGAATAGAGTTTGCTTTCCTTCTTCTGGTCCTTCTCATTTTCGCTTGACTTTCTTCTGTCATCAATATTTAGGGGACAAGGTAAACTCAGGGCAGTGATGACTCTAGAAAACAAACTTCTGGTTTACATTGTCAGATGTACAGTCCAACAGAAGCTGTGCTTCAAACTGACGCAGGAAACATTACCAAAGAGGACAACAGAGGTTAGAACATTCGCAAATAATTATAAACAAATGGATTGTTTACTTTGTCTGTAAAGCTCCAATTATCAAAAGCCCTTGCAAACACCCAACCAGTGTTGCACCTGTTTCATTTCCCTGCACAAACTGCAGGGTCTGATTCTCACACACATCTCACAGCTCAAGTGTTTCCCCCTCAGGTGTTCTACCCCACCAATTTGAAAGATTGCCCTGCAGTAATGGACTTGTTAATAGATTACTATGGTAGGCTCCAGTGGTGTACTAGCACTCTGCAGAAATACATACAGGGCTTAGTAAATCAGTTGGCTGAGCCATGTTATTTTTTTCTGCATGTGGGGAAGAAGTCATTTATAGACACACACTAAACACACAAACAGGTAAGGGTGTAATTTCTCCCCAGTTTACAGAACACACTTCCTGGTGTTCAGAGTGGAGTATTATTCTTGCAGATTATTTGGAGTCACCAGAGCATGACACTGACCTAATGTAAGCACAGTTTGTTACTTGAGGAAAGAAACAAACAAGGCCAGTTTAGAGATGTCCAGGAGCAGCTAATAGTGGATCCTTGTTCCTCTAAGACCTCGAGTCCTTATTTTATTACTTCTACTGAGTTTTTTAGTGTGTTGCTTCTTGTCCTGGAGTTCACTAAACAGACCAGACTGGCTTCAAACCCCGATGATCCACCTGCTTCAGCGTTCCAAAAGTTATGATTACACAATTCTCCACTTGTTACTCTACTTTTTTTTTCACTGATGTATTTACAAAATTGTACTCTTATTTTTTTAGAATACACTTTTACTTATTGAAAAATAATTCAAAGATTACAGGAATTAATAAATGAAAGAGTATAGATAACATAGTTCTTCCCACAGCTCCCCCTTGTCACCACTGCCTGGGCCACAAGCCCAGTCACTAAGAGGGACCACTCAGATCTGCCATGCGATGCTTCTTCTGTGTGGACATGAATATAGAAGGCTTTGAGGATTTCAAAACATGGCATTATTCTGTGTTTTTTTTTCTCTTGTTTTCTTTTTGTTTTGCCTTTGGGCTATTTTATCACATAGTCAAGACTGACCTCCAATTTTGCTGTGTAGCCAAAGATGAACTCAAGCCTGGGTCCCCTGTCTCTGTGTTCCAACTGTTCAGATTTCAGATGTGTGCCATCGAAGCCAATTTGTAGTGCTAGCAATGGAACCCAGATATTCATGTATGTATGCTAGGTGGACACCCTGTCAACTGAGATACATCTTAAAACTTCCATTTTACATAACCATATCTAAAGTGTACTGGTAGAAACATCTCATATTTTAAAATTATTATTTGTGTTTTGTGTGTTTACATACCCATTTGTGTGCAATAGCCCATGTATGGAGGTCAAAGGACAACTTTCTAAAACTGGTTCCTTTCTTTCCTTCCACAGTGGGTTGTAGAGTTCAAACTCAGGGCTTCATACTTGGGCAGCAAGCTCCTTTACCTGCTGAACCATCTAGCAGGCCGCACCTGAAATATCCTTTCATGTGTGTAAAGTGATATCAATAGCCAATTCTTTCTGAAGCATATTTTACAGTGTTTCTAACTCCAAAATTCTGCATGTATATGACAGTTAACAGCTTCCTGTGTATAGGCTGGCCCAGGGCTCCTAGCAACATCTGGACAATATTTATCTTCCAAACACTGTTACATGTGCTTTCTTTGCTTGGTTCTCATAGTAAGTATTTGAATTAAGATTATTGCTATATCATTTTTGGAATCCTTTTCCTTAAGAGACAAAGGGGATAAAATGATATTAACTATCAAATGACAGTCACGTTTCAAACTTACACTACCTAGCTCCAAAACACAAAGGCGATCACTGCACTGAACTGTGGCTTGAATGTGAAGTGTCTCCAGCGGTTGAATGTGTTAAAAATACTTGGTGCCTAGCTGCTGGTGCGGTCTAGGGAAGTGGTGGAACCACTGGGACCTGGGACCTGGCTGAGTATCTTAGTTAGGGTATCTATTGGTATGAAGACTATGACCACACCGTTCTTATAAAGAAAAGCATTTGATTGAGGTTGCAGCTTACCGTTCAGAGGTTCAGTCCATGATCATCAGGACAGGAAGCACAGTGGCCTGCAGGCAGACATGATGCTGGCTACATCTTGATCATAGAAAATCTCGAAGCCTGCTCTATCAGTGACACACTTCTTCCAACAACGCCATACTCAACAAAGCTACATCTACCAATAATGCCACTCCCTATGAGCTTAGGAGGGCCAATTACATTCAAACTACCACTGGGTGTTATAGACTGCCATGGGAGAACACTGAAGGATCTCCCTTTTTTAGTTCCAAGTAGCTATCCACTTTCTGATCTTCTATGACAAGAACAAGGCTTGCTACATACTCTAGCTTCCTATCTAGATCCCGTGAGTCTGAATCCACTCACTGACTGACATGTTTTATCCATTAACATACAAGTTCTCACTTTTGGCTGAACCCGTGAATTAACATAAATGACCAATTATTTTGCTTTTTCTGTTTTGTCTATTGATATTCTCAAAATTGCTATTGAAGAACATTGTTGTTGAGAAAAGGTCTTTAATATGATATGTCTGGCTATTCTGAAGTGAGATTTGAAAGAAGATGCATTAGATGCGCGATTTAAAAAATTCCCATATTGAGCAGAAAGAGTATGTGAAAGGTAGGGTTTTAGTTGGGGGGTGGTGGGGGAGCAGGGGAGGGAGAGGGAACTGGGATAGACATGTAAAACAATCTTGTTTCCAACTAAAATAAAAAAATGGGAAAAATTCCCATATTTATGCAGAGGAGCCAGAGATTGTTAACAAATAAATGAGTAGTTGAGAACTAAAGATCGGTCCATGTGAAGAAAGTATCAAAAGAGAAAGATATATTGCAAAAGGGTTTATAGCACTGTTTAGGAATCAGAATTGTATATTGATTAGTGAAGATAAAAGCTACAGTTTTCTGAAAATTTAAGGGTTTATATGGAATAGGGACTGTAAAAATTTGAATGTTCATATTTTGGAAGCCATGATTAGTATACAAACAAAAAGCCAAATAACTACATGAGATGAGAAAAGTTATTGGATGTCTCTAAACTTATGAACTCAAATATAAACTTCAACTTTTCTTTTCTGCCTGGCAGAACTCTTGTAAATATTAGTTGAGTTGACATAATTGCAAAGGATTCACAATCCACAAATATAAAGGAAGCATTAAGACACTCTTACCGTCATTAGACCAGTTTCTCAACTGGGACTTAATGTGCAGGAACACTTATTACTGGGTTGATTTTCTACTATCCTTGGCTTCCTACTCCAAATAGATGACATGCTACAGCTGACTCATAAATGGCCACCAAAGGAAAAATGCACTTAATTCCATTTGTTCTTTAATTGGTCTCTACCAGCTGTTCATATCATAAGGCTTGATCACAGATCTTTAAGTTTTCATAATCCATTCTTTGAATTACTGGAATGTGTCTCTTATAGTTTAATCTTTTCCAATGCTTTCATTCCTTTGCAATTTATTATTCAGCTATTGTCACAAATAATTACATAGCAAGAGACAAGTGGATCTGTGTGAGTTATGAAGCAATAAAATGCAATAATTGGTGATAAATATGGCTTTCTTCTCTAGAATTGTGTAACTACATCATGAAAGTGGCTTACACATCAGCAGCAGTTATAAAGAAAGCCCAGAGCTGATCTACACTTTAGAAACCAAAGCCTAATCAATGAATGTTTCCAAAATTTGAGCTTCTGGCATATTACATATATCCTCAGAAGGCAGATGACATGGCCTTCAGACAACATGAGAAAGAATATAATCTGTAATGAAAGTTTCATAGATTCGGCAGGGGAAAGTCAATTACTTATGTCATGTTAAAGTCTACTGTTTGAGCCATGATTGTCGTAAAACAATCTGAGATGTGTAATTTAATGTAAGAACTGGTGCTTTGGAGACAGCTTTTCTTTAAATGGCCCATTTTTCTTTTCAGACAACTTAATTTTCTCTAAAACTTACTCTGCCTTATTGTCTTGTTGTCATGACAGCACAAATGGACTAATAGAGACTTGCGCTACACTATCTGCAAAGTCCATGATCTTCCTTATAACTGAGGGAACATCTGTGGAAATATAAGGATGACTTCCCTTCTCTCTGAAGTGCAAGGATTTCCTTGGCCCATCAGCTCACATTCACCTTTTACCAAGTCATAAAGCTTCTGTTGAATTACTCTAGTTTCTGCGTTGTCTGGTGTATGTTACCTGCCTGCCCTTTATGAAAACAGTTGTTCA
The DNA here is from genome assembly GCF_003668045.3 of Cricetulus griseus. Lineage (NCBI taxonomy): Eukaryota > Metazoa > Chordata > Mammalia > Rodentia > Cricetidae > Cricetulus > Cricetulus griseus. The sequence continues at coordinate 339,599,639 of NC_048595.1, read as the reverse complement.
GATCCACTCTCACCTTGGACATAAACATCTTTCATTAGATTTCAGATTAGATTCTTCATTTTTACTGGAGATGGGTCTCAAACGTATAGGCATTCTGTTTTGTTTTGTTTTGTTTTGTTGGAGTTTTGTCATAAAATACGGAGTTATACCCATTGAAAGTATTTGCCATTGTTATACTGGCAGATATTTTTTCCCTCGAACTAGCTCTTGTAGACCAGGCTGGTCTGAAATTCACAGAGATCCACCTGCCTTCCAAGTGCTGGGTTTAAAGGTGTGCACCACCACCACCCGGCTATATTGGCAGATTTTTAATCAACATTTTCTCACTTGGGTATGTGTTTGTCCAGAAAAAAATAGTAAAACACTGCGAAGTCCACTATTCCACAGAAATTAAAAGAAAAACATCCAAACATTTTCCAAAGTAGCCTGCTAGTTCTTTCAGAGACTGGACTTTCATTTCCTTTGGATATAACCCAAATATGGAATTGTCTGACCATGTGGTAGGTCTGTTTTGAGGGGAATCTTGCAATTTACATTCACATAAGTCATAAATAATAAAAGTTCCCCTTTCACCACATATTAATACTTGTGACACTCTGATTCTTTAAAAGCCACCCTAAATGATGTGAAGTGATATCCCATTGGGGCTTTTATTCATCTTCCTGGTGACTAGTGATAGTGATCACCTTTTATATTCCTGTTGCCCATTAATTGAACCTCACTGGAGTAGCACTTATTCAGTCTCTGAGTCCACCTTTTCACAAAGCTGCCTTTTATTCCCTTTCTTTCTGTATTTTCTTTAATCAAAATATTTGTTTGATTGATTGAAAATACTTATTTAGTTGATCAAAATATTTATTGAGCTATACACATCCCTTATATACTTTTATTGCCTATCTAGTATATAGATTTATAGAATTTCCATTCTGTAGGTTGCCTTTCATCATATTGATTATTTTCTTTGCTTTAGAGAATTATGTAGTCCTATTTTTTCATTTGTCTGTCATCTTTGATTTTCATATTTTATCTAAAAAGTAGTTGCCAAGATCTACACCAAGGAAATTTTCATCTCTGCTTTTTCTCTAGTGGTTTTTATAGCTTCAAGTTTTACAGTTGAACAATTAATATATTTTGGCTTGACTTTTATAGGATAACCTTATAATTTCACTATTTTCCTGTTGATATCTAGGTTTTCTAACACTACTGAACAGTCTACTCTTTCCCCATTGTTTATATTCTTGGCAACTGTATCAATGCTTATTAAAAGTAAACATGTAAAAGCCTGCTTTTATTTCTGGGTTGTCAAGTCTGTTCCATTGAATCTGTGTGTCTGCTATTTAATTTATTCTTTGAAATTTTTCACAGATGATCATGATTAAATATGTTTATACCTACCATCCATTCCACCACTCTCCAACTCCCCTTGTATATCTCCCAACATATCGCCCTCTAAACTTCATGTTTTATTCTTTTTTAAAAAAAAAAAATGACCCACTAAGTCCAATTAGGGTTGTACATACTTGCATGGGAGTGGGGCCATCCATTGGGGATGTGTAGGCTGCTGTGGGAAATAGACATCAATGATCTCAACCAGTTCTGGATCCTCTGCAAACTACAATATGTGTCTTCTTTCCTGCCAGATTGTACTATTTGATTTTTAGAGATTTGCAATACTATTTGAAGCCAGGAAATATAATGTATTCAGCTTTGATCTACTTGCTTCAGATTTTTTACTAAATCTTGAGTATTTTGCATTTCCTTGTGAATTTTAGAATTGCTTTTTCTCAGTTTCTGTGAAATTTACATTAACATTTTGATAAGGATTGTATCACGTCTGTATACCTCTTCAAACAACATGGATTTTTTTCTGTGTTTCTTCTTCTTCTAAACCAAGGTCGTGAGATACCTTTATATTCATTTATATTTTCAATTTCTTTCATTGCAATTGTATGTTTCAGTGTAGAAATATTTTTATCACCTTGATTAAGGTATTTCTAAATATTATAATTCTTGTAATGCTGTTGTAAGTGGACTGCTTTCTTAAATCCTTTTCATGTAGTTTGTTGTAGTGTATTATTATTGTGGTGTGCAGAAATGCCACTCATTTTATACATTAACTTGTATTCTGTGCATGTACCAGATGACAGGGTGAATTCCAATAATTTTGATGAGTTATTCACTGTTTTGTAAATACAAATGGCAATTACAGATAGAGATGATTTGCATGCTTTTATTTTCACTTTCCAACTGATTTTCAGAGGGACTTCTAGTTTCATGTTGAACAGAAGTAGTGAAAATAAACATGTCTGCCTTTTCCCTGACCTTAGTGAAAATGCTGAACCCTTTTTACATTTGTTTACAGTGCTAGTTATGAGTTTGCAATGTGTGGCTTTCATTATCTTGAGTCAAATTCCTCTATGTCTAATTTATAGGGCACTTACTTATGAAACTGTTTTATTGTGTTAAATGCTTTTTCTCCATCTTTACCCCAGCACATCTTGTAGGCAGAACAAATTGAAGGTCAAAGGGTTTGTGGCTGGGTTGGTGTCCCAGTTCCTCCACTAGAAGTCTTGTCTGGTTGGAAGCTACATATTTCCTAGTGCTAGGAGTCTTAGCTAGGCTCACCCTCTTAGATTCCTGGGAGTTTTCATTGTTCTAGATTTCTAGCTCATCCCAGAAATGGTCCCAGATTCCAGTTGTCTCTGCCAGTACTTTGTCTCTCCATCCTCCCCCAACCTGATCCCCCCTGTTCCCATCCCCACCCACCACTTCTGATGTTTATCATTATGTATTCCCTTAGAACTGCTTTTGCTACATCCCATGTTTAGGTAAGTTGTGTTTCTGCTTTTGTTGATGTGATTATCTTTATACTTCTCAGGGTTGACAATAACTACAGATGCATGAAAACATTGATATGGAAAGTTACCACTTAATAAACTAATATTTTAACCTAAAATTTTTTAAAAAAGTAAAATGGGCTTTGAACAGAGATATGCTTCATTGGTAAACAATGTTGCTCCAAGATGTAACTGACCTTTAAACATAAATCCCAGTTGTAGGTACCGAGTACATCCCTATGAGTAGAGAAGTCTCAGAGGTTTCCCCCAAATACATTATCATTGTTCTTTGTTACCCAGCAGAACTAGATGGGGAAGCCACATAGTTTAGTCATAGGACACACAGAAATCAACGTCCCTGGTGGACTGCATAGCACTCATGGTGCCAGAAACTGCTATCTTCTCAGAGAGAAGACTCTTCAGTGATCCCATTGCATCATAGACCATCAGACAACACTGAGCCAGCAGGCAAGATATACCCACTGATGCAATAGTAATGCAGGTATTTTGGATATAACTGACACTATGATTGGCTTGCAAGCCCACTCCTCATGTGGGAATATATATCTGACACTATAACCCTGATCAAAAACCTATGCTTGGTTAAGTCATAGACCCAGTGGAGGATCATACACCCTGTTGTTTTCCCTAACTGGACATGTTGTCAAACCTCTTTATAGATATTTATGTTTGATTTTTGTTTCTGGGTTACCTCACTCAGGATGGTTTCTTCTAGTTCCATCCATTTGTCTGCAAATTTCAAGATTCCATTGGTTTTTTCTGCTGAGTAGTACTCCATTGGGTAAATGTACCACATTTTCTCTATCCATGCTTCAGTTGAGGGGCATCTAGGTTGCTTCCAGGTTCTGGCTATTACAAACAATGCTGCTATGAACATAGGTGAACATATGTTCTTGTTGTATGAATGTGCATTCTTTGGGTATATGCCCAAGAGAGGAATTGCTGGATCTTAAGGTAGACTGATTCCTATTTTCCTGAGCAACTGCCATACTGATTTCCAAAGTGGTCTTACAAGTTTGCACTCCGCACCAGCAATGGAGGAGTGTTCCTTTTTCTCCACATCCTCTCCAGCATTGACTATCATTGGTGTTTTTGATTTTAGCCATTCTGACAGGAGTAAGATGGTACCTCAGAGTTCTTTTGATTTGCATTTCCCCATGGCTAAGGATTTTGAGCACTTTCTCAAGTGTCTTTCAGCCATTTTAGATTCCTCTGTTGAGAATTCTCTATTTAGTTCTGCACCCCACTTTTTAATTTCATTGTTTGGTGTTTTTAGTGGCTAGCTTCTTGAGTTCATTGTACATTTTGGAAATCAGCCCACTGTCAGATGTGGGGTTGCCCTCATCCAGTGGCTGATGGAAGCAGAGGCAGACACCCACAGCTATACACTGAACTGAACTCTGGAACCCAGTTGCAGAGAGGGTGGAGTGAAGATCAAAGAGGTCAGACCAAGGCTGATGAAACCCATAGAAACAGCTAACCTGAACAAGGGGGAGCACATGGACCCCAGGCTGTTGTCTGGGAGGCCAGCACAGGACTGATCCAGCCCCCTGAACATGGATGTCAATGAGGAGGCCTCTGCACTCTATGGGGTCCCTGGTAGTGGATCAGTATTTTTTCCTGGTGTAAGAAGGGACTTTGGGAGCCCATCCCATATGAAAGGATGCTCTCTTGGCCTGGACTCATGGGGGAGGGCCTAGACCCGGCCCAGGATGATGTGGTGGACTTTGGGGAACCCCAGTGGAGGGCCTACCCTTCCTGGTGAGTGGAAGGGGGCTGGAGAGGCAGGTGGGGTTGGGGGGAAGGGAGAGAGGGAGAAGGGATTGACATGTGAAGCTTGTTCCTAATTTGAACTAGCAAAAAAACCCCAAATAAGTAGCCTATGCAAATCTATTAATGTTGTGATAAATGGTTGCACAAACAAGAGTTAAACAAATTAAATTTCAAGTACAATATGTTTCATCTTAGTCTATTTTGAAATAAGGAAGTCAATGTGTCTATGAAAATGAACCTATTAGTTCTATTACTATTAGTTTCTATTTTTAGAAATGGAAAGAATTTTAGTATTAATATGTTGTTCCATATGAATTTTCTTTTATTATTAGAATGCAAAATCAGTCCATGTTACTCTTAAAAACTTGTCTAAAGCTATAGAAAAAAATAAAGATCATTTTATTTACATAAAAAAGATATTTATGTTTGAATATTGTGTCAGAGAAGTGCCTATTTGCAAGGATTTATATCTGGACAAAATATTGAAAGTTAGTGACCATTGAATGCTCATGCCTAAACAGGGCAGCAATATAACCCACCCAAACTCCCTGGTAGCCTCACTGGACAGTGGTTAGAGATGGTTTGAGTAGGAGAGTGAGAAAGAGTGCCATAAAGTGTACCATCTGGCCATAACATGACCACTGAAGTCATGAGCATACAGCAGCTGTAGATAACTACACAGATTCCTTAGTATACATCTGTTGTTGTCTTCTGTTCTAATTTCATTTCATCTGCAGTGTTTTCATGTTGATTTATCTATCTTGAAGGGTGTTAGGAAATCGTCGGATGCTACTGTACTGCTAATTCTCCTTTTTAATGCGTTGTTAGTTGCTTAATGAATTTAGATGTCAATGTTATGATCACAAATATTTCTGAAAGTACTATGTTTTATAATAGAGCTTATTGGCAGTATTATTAGAAATAATTTATCAATTTAGTAAAATCAAAAATTCCCTAACCTTTACATTTTCAGTATCACTTTTTTGCATCTTATTTAAATCTATTTTCTAACCATGAAATTTCCATTAAACTTTGTGACCAATCTCTTATGTTAGGGTTCTTTATTCAGGTGGAATTGACAGGTAATTTTTGCGTTTTTATGTGTATGACAATAATCACATTCTTTACTGATGTGTGCACATGACCTTTTATCTATGATCTCTTAATATAATTTTTTTGCTAATCCAGTCAAGTATTATACATTTTCACTATGATCAAAATAATAACCTATGTTCTCAGCAATAGAGTAAATTTTGGAGACAAAATAAAGTGAACTTCAGCATTATATAACTTACTTCATAATTCTACTTTTTATGTCCTGGGACCCCTAGGCAGTTAATGAGGTCTACAAATGTTTCCATAAATCACCATATGCATATTTGTAAAGATAAATATTACAACAAAATGACCACTGTAATGAAATAATTTTTAAAAAGCTGACATTGTGATATAGTAATTTATGTGATTTTTTTGATAATCATGTTAGGTAACAAGGTGTAAGGACTAAAATATGTAGATGCTTTTGAACCTAAATCATATGTTTAAAATAACTTCAACATCATAATGAAAATATCACATTTCTTGATGAAAAGACATTAGTATTGATATGGCTCATACTATTATTGCTGAGTTTTTCATATAATTTTATTAAATTTTAGTTCAATATTAGTACAAATAAAGAAGACTTTCAAGCCTGTGATCTCTGTATTCTGTAACTTCCAATTTTGAACTCCTGATCTTCTGGAGGAACATGATACACTTCAGCCAAGGCCAGAAGTGAGACATACCTTTACCATCACACATACAGAGAAATAATAGCTTTAAGCACCAGTATTTATATTTCCATGTCAGTGAACTCTGTACTTGTTCCTTTTCCTCTTCCTTTGACAAATTATCTGGTTGGAACCCACAAATATATTTCATGATTTGCTAATGGACTACATAAACATGAAAAATGCAAAGGTTCATCCTCAGATTATTCTTTAAAGGCAGGAGAATCTCCAAACCTTTTTAATGTTAGTATTTTTCTTCTCATAATTGGAGGGTTTATGACTGTTTTCAGAATCATAATGGTATATTCACAGATTATCACAGGTTCATGATCCTTTGACCTAGTGGCCTGTGAAAGATTGTGGGAAACTTGTAACACAACATCCTCATCTTGTATTCTTAGGCACACACAGAATAGTCAGCCATTGTCAGCCGCCTAAATGGGACTTGGCTCACTCTCCGTACATTAGTCACATATTCCCACAACATCTACATCTACAAGATGTAGAATGTCCAGCTATTCCAGGATTGCTCCCTGGTGTTAACCAGCCTGACAGAGTGATGGTCTAGTTCAGGAGATGACATTTCTGTTCTTGCATGACCCTTCAATGTTACCAAAATCTCAATCCCTATCACATGTTCTCCCTGTGTTCTAAGCTCATTTGCCAGTTTGGTTGTACTATGAATTGCATAACTCACTGATTTTTGTTTTGTAATTGATGCTCTTAATTTCAAGTATGTAAACTGTATTTGCCATCATTTCCTCTCTCCCTCTCAACTTTCCTATCACATATTTGAGCTCCCTCTCAAGTTATAACCTATTTTCTTTAATAATAATTATTGTTACATATATAAATAAGTATATATACACACATATATATATATATACAAATTGGTGATTCCATTTAATGTTCCTCATATGTATATGTTCTTAGAACTAACTACTTGGTGTTAGCTAACAATTTAGGGGACTCACTACTAGAGAAGTCTGATTCTCCATCTTGAAGCAATCATTAATTGCCAACTCTTCATTTAGTGATGGAACCTTCTGATGATTTCTTCATATACACTGGGATGTTAATTGGTGTTGCCACTGTTCAGGTATTATTTAGGCATTCATACTGTCAAAATATCATGGATGCAATTTCCCTGTCATAAATAGAAGACACAATCTCATACGTGTTCTGGTCATCTGGCTCTTACATTCTTCCTGCCCTATTTCCTGAGGTTCCCTGGACCTTGGGTGTAGGAGTAGTACTGTGGATATATCAATTGGTGTTGGACAACACATGGTGCATCTTGACCAGGTGTCGCTTTCTGAAATGGTCTCCATCTGCTGCAAAATGAAGCTTCGCTAATAAAGAGTGAAAGATACAGGAATGAAAGAAAGAGTACTAAGAATGCAGTCAGGAATTGTACTGGTTTGAGAAAGTGACAGTGGAAAATTCTCTTCTAGGCTCTATGGCCTCGTCAGCAATGAGTGATTAAGTTTGCAGTACTAAACATGAATTCCCTCCTATTAAGCAGGTTTTAAGTATAATTAGTCAGCTATTGGTTACCACCAAGGTATACATACCACCTTGGCATCTTGAGGGATATCTTTCCATGATGGTTATTGTTGAGGTTTATAAGCATCACAGAGAGGTAGAACTATTGATTAATTACCACCACCACCACTCCTTAGAAATTTTCATGGCAGCATCTAAACTATGAATGCTAGTCTTAGTCTTCAGGAAGGAGGACTCCAGATCAGTTCTAACTCAATTCCTTCAAGTTTTATTTCCAAAGTGTGTAGTGTCTTCAACAATTAGAAACTTGCCTTCAAATTTTGAAAGAAAAATGAAGGGCAACATCAATAACATATTTAGTTTGAGGAGTCTTCTATACTCCTGTGACCATCAACTCAGGTCTCTCCTGCCTGGTAGTGGTGTCTTGTTGATAGTCTATGTCTGTTAGGGAGAGCATTATTATCCCAAATGACATAATTTTATTTTTATATGTTTTATATCATATGATATGTATCATTCATCATATATCATGTATTAAAATACATGTTTATTTTAGGTAAATAAAAATATTCTTTGTGACTTTATTATAAATCTTCTAATTTTTTATCTTTCTTCCCTAAATATCTCTGTGTATTGCTTTCCTTCCCCCTCTCAGTTAAAGGCTTCTTCCTGTTTTTCCCATTTTCCCCTTCATGTCTCCTGTATTGTGTTATTCCCCTCTCAAGAGTTCCCACTTATGACCCCATGGCTGATCCCATTTTCCTTTCCTAGTTTTTGTGGTTACTCCGGGCTATGTATTCACATCTCTAGGTTCAGAGTTGAAAACAAACCACAAGAGACAGATGTGACATCTGTCTTTCAGGGTCTGGGTTACATCATTAAGTGTAATGCTTTCTAGCACCATCATGTACTTGCAAATTTCATGGTTTCAATTTTCTTTACGCTGAAGAGAATTTCACTGTGTATGTGTATCACATTTCTTTACCCAACCATCAGTTGAAGAACATTTAGGGTGGTTTCAGTTTCTTGAAAATATGAATAGAACACCAATGAACATAGTTGAGCAAGTATCTATGGAGTAAGATTTTGAATCAAATTGGCATATGCCAAGAAATGATATAGTTTAGTAATATGGTAGATTTATTTCTTGCTTTTTTAGTAATTCTCTACTCTGATTTCCAGAGTGACTACACCAGTTTACAATCCCATCAACAGGGAATGAGAGTCTCCCTTTCCCAAATCCTTGCCAGGTTTTGTTATCATTTGTTTTCTTAATCTTAGGCATTCTGACTTCAGTGAGATGAACTTTCAAAGTAAGTTTAATTTGTAACTTCCTAATTTCCAAGGAAAATAAATACCATTTGAGATATTTCTTAGCCATTTTTATCCTTCTTTCCAGTGTTCTCTGTTTAGATCCATGCTTGTTTTTAAATGGGTCATTTATTTCCATTTTTCTTTGTTAAGTGATTTTTAGAGTGTGAATCTTATGTTAGATTTGTTGCTGGCAATCCTATGGCCTCCCATTGACTACAAGGATTGTTTCCTTTGTTGTGCAAAAGCTATTTAATTTTATGTGGTCCCACTTGTCCATTATTGGTCTTAATTCCTTGGCAGATGGAATCCTTTTACAAAAGCACTTTTCTGCACCTGCATTATATACTGCCTGTGTTTTCTCCTAGCAGTTTCTCAGGTTTCTTACAGTGGTTTTCTTTAAGATCCATTTGTAATTAATTTTCATGTAGAGGTGGTAGAAACTATCAATATGTTTAACAAAGTTGCAAAATATAGATTCAACTTCCAAAAATCAATAGCCTTTCTAAATACCAACAACCAAAAATGAGGAAGAAATCATGAACGTATTCCCATTCATGATAGTCTCAAAGAAAATAAAATATCTAAAACTAAACCTAACCAAGGAAGTGAAAGTCCTCTACAGCAAAAACAAACAAACAAAGAAAAAAAAACTGTAAACCTCTGAAGAAAGAAAGACATTAGAAAATGAAAAGACATCTTATTCTCATGCATTGGTAAAATTAATGTTGTGAGACAATACTGGCTTCACAGAACAAGTGTGGGAGTGATTCTTCTGTTTCCGGTGTTCTTTATCTTGTTTGCTAGTTATTTAAAATTATTGGTTGTAGATCTTCTTTGAAAATCTGGTAGAACAATGCTCTGAATCTATCTGGGTCGGGCTTTTCAAAGTCAGAACACTTACAAATGTTTTGATTTTATTTTGTATGGATCTGTTTAGGGTGTTGACCTTTTTTTATTATATTTTCTAACTTAATGAACTATAAGTTTTTAAGTATTTCCTTATAATATTCTGAATGTATTTGGTGTCATAATGTTTCCCTGTTCATTTCTGAACACTAGTTCACATCATCTTTTTTTTCCCTATGTTAATGGGCCAAGGATCTATTGATATTTTTCATTTTCTGAAAGAACCAGCTCTTAGATTATTTTATTCTTTGTATTATTTTCTTTGTTTCTATTTTATTAATTTCTACTCTGATTTTTATTACCTCTTGCTATCTACTGGATCTTGTCTTGTTCTTGTTTTTCAAATTCTTTGAATTGTACCATTAAGTCATTTATCTGTGCTCTTAATGTTGAAGCTTTATGCTATAAATTTCCCTCTTATGACTGCCTTTAATTTGTCCCAGAGGTTTTGTTGTGTTGTACTTTTATTTTCACTTAGTTCCAGGAATTTTTTATTTCTTTTCTTGATTTCTTCTTTGACCAGTTCATCATTCAGTAATGTGTTGTTTGATCTCCATGACTTTGTGTATTTACTAGTGATTTGTTCATTACTAACTTTAAGTTTCATTGCATTGTCATCAGATAAACTACATGGAGTTATTTCAATTTTCTGAATTTGTTAATATTGGTTTTGTGTATCAAAATGTGGTTTATTTTAGAGAGTCTTCTATGAACTTCTGTGTTTCAATTCAATACTCTGTAGATTGATGTCAGGCTCATTTGATGTAATATATCATTTAATCCTGAAGATTCTCTGATAATTTATTTTCAAAATAGACATATATTAGAGAAAGTGAAGTATTGAAATCACCTATTATTATTGGATTAGTGTTATTCTGTATCTTTAATTCGAGTAGTAAGCTTTTTAAGAGTCTGTACCAAATCAGAGTTTGGTGTGTATATATTTAGTATTGCAATGCTTTCTGGGTTAACTGTTGACTTGGTTAAAATTGCCCTTCCTTGCCCCTTCTTAGTTTTAGTCAAAAGTCTATTTTGTTAAATATAAAGCTAGTAACACCTGGTTAGTTTCTCGTCCCATTTGATTGGAGTACTTTCATCTACCTTTTAACTTTATGGTGATGCCTATCTTTAGAGCTAAGATGTGTTTCTTGTAGACAACAGAAAGATGTATTTTGTTTCTGAATCCACTCAGTAAACCTCTGTCTTTTGATTAGGGTGTCAAGACCATTAATTTATTTTTTCTTGATAGGGTTTTTCTGTGTAGCCCTGGCTGTCCTGGAACTCACTGTGTAGACCAGGCTGGCCTGAAACTCAGAGATCTGCCTGCCTCTGCCTCCCAGGTCTTGGCATTAAAGTGGCATGCCACCACTGCCCTGACAGAGACCATTAATATTTAAAGTTATTATGGAAAGTTATTTGTTGATTATAGACACTTGGCTGAACTTTCATCAGGTAATTTGCTTTGGAGAATATTTCTATAGAACTGGTGAATGAGGGTCAGGAGTGATACACTTGCATGGCTCTTCATATTGTTTGTGTTTTTGTCACAAGACATATGGATTTCTTTCATCCACTGTATATCTAATACGAAGTTTTAGGCTTCCACCCTTGGATTAGGATGGTGTACATACTATGCCACTGAAGCATAGCCTGAGGGTTGGGAATAGAACAGACAGGCAAGGCATCTGTGATCCACAAAGCTAGACATGTGTCCAGATGTGGGTGTTGCGTTAGGTCAGACTGGATGGGGGCACCCTGAGCAATACCTGGAGGTTGAAAAAGGAACAGACAGTCTAATATCAGGAGAACTGACAAGACTGGCAGCTCAGGACCGGGTCCCCAGAAGCAACAGTTCCAGAAACTCTTGGATCCCTGGCCAGGAATGCCAAGGAACACTCTGTGGTCCAATCTTATCTTAAATGAGTGTCTTTGCCTCAAGGCTGTACCTGGGAGTGGGGACTAGAAATCCAGGCCAAAAGTAGATCACTTCTGATGAATAGCTTTAGAACTGGATCTCTAGAATTTCATGGAAAATATGGGTTACATCTATTCCCAAAAGTTCAGCTCATTTTCTAAATGACACTAATATTATGTCTTTGGGTGGGGAGATAATACAGCCAAGAAAGAAATGTACCTATGGTGGGAATAGGCTGCTGTGGCAGTTACTAGTTTAAGAATTAATCCCGTTGGCTGGGTCTATGAACCTGCAAAGGGACCACCCCTCAGAAAGTGAAACAATGCCTGGGAAGGCAGATTCACCTTAAGCTATGATGAAGAAAGGGTCACTTGATTATCCTCTTATTAAGGTGAGGTCCTTTTCCTTCTGGGAACTCCTACCCCCTAGTACAATCTCCCAAAGACCACAGACATGCTGCTTCATAAACTAGTCAGCTTCTCCAATTACTCAGGAAGCATAACTTTTCCTTTTCTTCTTTCTGCTCCTCTTGTAAGCAAGCTTGCCTAAGACTTCGGACTTCCTTTAAGCCCTCCTTCCCAGCATGTGGCTGCTTATACTCCACTTGGCTGACATCTGTGCAAATCGAATTATTTATTCTTTCTCTCCTCCATTCTCCTTCATTGGGAAACGTCTGAGGTTTACAGCTTGATTGCCCTGATGTTTTTCTTTGAAACTCTAATAAAACTGTTCTTAAGCTTCCAAAAAAAGGAAAAGGAAAAAAAGAGAAAAGAAAATTTTCCTTCAGATTAAAAGTACAGAAATACTTTTCTTTATTTCTGGGAAAATAATGCAAGTGAAAATTTTCTGAGTAACAACAATGTTTTTATTTGGCTCTTGTATGTGTGTAATAAATTCCTTTAACAAATTTTAAGGTACTTATTAAATACCAAGTATTTTTTCCAACCTGAGAATATAGTAGAGAACAAGGCTGAGATTACATGTACATTTATTCTAGTTAGAAGATCGGAAATAAACATATACATATGCAATTTTAAACACTAGAAATTCAAGATCAATTTTAGTTAATAAGTGCCCCAACTGTTTTAAGAGTTGAGGATATATATACTTACAGATGGCAGTAATCATAAGGATAGAATGAAATTTTCTTGTTTTAGAATAAGTTGTACTGCTTTTCTTATGATTACTAATACAAGTTCTTTGTAAAAGAGACAGCAATGTACTAAGAGTAAGAGTGACAATATCACAATAAGCATCACTGAGAGTTATGATATACAGAGTTGAAGGTGACAGGGACATTAGCTAGAAAATGTTAGCTGAGTCTAGCCCCAGGCTGAAGCTCAGACCTCCTTATTCCAGCCACGAGACACTGAATATTCAGTGATGTTTATAAGCTCAGCAGTGGCTTCTCCTCTGGAGCTGGCAGGAGGAGCCACAGCTTCCCAACAGCTGAGTTCAGTCTCCCAGGAGCAGAAGGGCAAGCTGGCCCTGGTAGACTTCTGAAATTGGAATAGTGGGGTTGCAGATTTGTGATGTTTCATGCTGTTAAATTTTGATTAACATGCTGCAGTGTTGTAGAAGAATAAGGTAACCTATTTATCCAATAAATTAAAAGAAAAAATCATGGTGTTTAAGAAACACCATGAAGAGAAGTCATGTCATACAACAGGATTCACATAGGAGGCTTATTGGAAAAGGAGAGAAAAGGGGCAGAAAATGGGGCACAGAGTAGGGCAGAGACCTGCGCCTGGGGACAAGGGTCGTGGAAGGGGAAGGGGAAAAGAAAGAGGGAGAGAGGAAAAGAGAGAGAAAGAGAGAAGATGGAAGGTAGGCAGGGCCCTTTTAAAAGGGACCGTATTGAATATGCACAGGTGGTGCTCTTAGTGGCTACAGCTGAGGGCATATTCTGTCAGAACCCCAAGAACAGGCCAGAACAGATGCCTGAATACTAACACATATCAGACCTCTGACTACAACACCCACTGGCAATTACTATGTGTCACTTGCAACTTTTATTCTCCTTTGTGTAGATGTGCTGGTATAACTTTCAGGTTATGCTGAACATGCTATTCCCTTAGGATCCAATTGTTTATTATGATACTCTTTCCATGATTTTAATCATTATTCTGCAAGAATTTTAACAGTTGATATTATTATTCATTATTATTTCTGTAGCCCTGGCTGTCCTGGAACTCATTCTGTTTACCAGACTGTTTACCAGGCTGGCCTCAAACTCAAAGATCTGCTTGCCTCTGCCTCCCAAGTGCTGAGACTAAAGATGTACACCACCACCGCCTGGCTAACAGATAATATAATTGCACCGAGTACTTGCACAGCAATCTATTCCAGCATATGTGAACATTTAGTTCATTTCCAGTATTTTACTAACATTCACATAAACTAAATATTTAAAGAAACCTCTTATCCTGAGGTATAGGTACATTTTCTTGAAAAGATTGTCTATATTGTAGATAAAAATAAGATTTCCTGTATTTGTACAGCTATGCACATTGAAAGATACAAACTCCCTCTACTGAGAGTACACTGACCCAAGCCATTAAAAATAAATTTTTAACTTACTAAAATTTTAACTAAGCCAGTGAGCTTAGTTTCCTTCTACATTTCTTACCAGTCAATCTCATCAACCTTTCATAAATCAGTCAGAAGTTGAAGATGAAAAATAGTTCATATATTCGTATACATTGCATCATTTTGCCAATTGCTGAACATATCCTTAGAACAAAGGCTTTGCTCTTAAACTATCAAATTTAAAGTCTGCAATACATTGAAGGCCTATTCTTCACAATATGCTGGCTTCTTTCTCATAGATCTGTTTTTCAAGTACAAAGCAAGGCACTAAATGCAGGATACTTGCATGAAAATCCAAGAGAATTAACTCATTTCTTTTTTTTCTTCTTTCTTTCTTTCTTTCTTTCTTTCTTTCTTTCTTTCTTTCTTTCTTTCTTTCTTTCTTTTGTTTGTTTGTCGAGACAGGGTTTCTCTGTGTAGCTTTGGAGCCTATCCTGGCACTCGCTCTGGAGACCAGGCTGGCCTTGAACTCACAGACATCCACCTGCCTCTGCCTCCCAAGTGCTGGGATTAAAGGCGTGCACCACCAACGCCCAGCCCAAGAATTAACTCATTTCTTATACCTACAAATAAGATAGTTTATCTGGCTTTGTGGTTACATTTTCCCCTCACATGAGGCTTCAAAAAAGCAAACTGATGATTATGTGTTCTAAACAGCACATTGAAACAATAAGGCAGGGTTCAATATATTTCTTAAAGGCATTGCCAGCATCACTTTGAATCATTTGGGGGGAGAAATTCCAAATGTGTCTCTACTGAAACCTCTTATCTTATTACAGCATATTTCCTTCGGCAATGTTTACCATGCAGGAAGCAGAAGGGCTGGACCTATGAGGAAACTGTGCCTTGCTCATTTCCCTAATTATTACCAAATATTGTTCTTTCAGTATCAAAAATTCATTTCTGAAGTCATAATTAAATGACTAATAAATATAAGGTTTTGTAACCAGTAAAGAAAATATCTAAATAATATCTTGTAGTTGGTGGTACCCATTCTTATTAGATGCACAAGACCCTATTCTCCTTGAGGTCAACATGAGAATGGCCTAGAAAGAGGTTATGGGAATGAGTTTTACCCATTTTTGTTGTTTTCAAAATGGATTTTAAGCATGAAATACTAAAATTTACTTTGTCCTGAAAGAAACCCTGTGAACAAAAGACATTTTTTGTTCATTAGCAGAGGAAGTCTCGGATCTGCAAAAGACAAAGGTGCTGACTGGATGCATAATGGCCAGAGAATTTTTCTAAATACAAGTAGAGATTGAGCCACTTTCCCCCTGTAGTGCACAGTTAAACTATTTATACTATGTGTAAGGAACTAAACGTTTCCTTGTTTCTTGGTACAGATTGTTATCATAGGAATGTGCTTATAATTATATCCCTTTTCATAGTTTTCTTTTAAAGAATTTTTTGTTTTTGAAATTAGAAAACAATTCCATTATTTCCATGTCCCTTTCCTCTCTCTAACTTCTCCCACATAACCCTCAAATTCATGTCACTTTTTTATTTTATTTTTTTGAGACAAGTTTTCCCTGTGAAACAGTCCTGGCTGTTCTGGAACTCACTCTGAGGACCAGGCTGGCCTCAGACTCACAGACATCCACCTGCCTCTCCCTGCTGAGGGCTGGGATTTAAGGCGAGAGTCACCACTGTCCTGCTCATGTCATTTTTTTAACTGTTGATTGTGTGTGTGTGTGTGTGTGTGTGTGTGTGTGTGTGTGTGTGTGTGTATACTTATCCTGATATCTGAATACAGCCTGGTCAATCCATATTGCTGTATATACATGATCTCAGAGCTGAACACTTGGTACTGAATAACCAATTGGAAGGCCCTTCTCTGGGGAAGACTATTTCAACTGCTCTCATCATTCCTTAATTGCCTCTATTTGTTTTTTTTTTTTTTTATAGAAATCATTTTGCTTATTCTGGATGTGTTTTTTTCAGATAATAGAAATCCTAGATGCCTCAAACGCTGGTGATTTCAATTAAAATGGGGCAAAGTCCAGTTAAAAATACATGTCTATTTTAGTGAGTAATATAGCTAGGACTTTATCTTTAGAGAACACACCTCTTACAGATTGTAAGCTTATGGATCCCAAGCAGGATAAGTACAGAAATGGTTCTCCAGCTTTGATGGCTATCAAGATCTCTTGGGAGAATGCAGTAAGATACTCTAAGTTCCCAGCCCTTGTAGACTCCAGTCAGTCTGTGATCCTGACCCTCCCACAGATTCGGCCACACACTAAAGTTGGAGAACCACAGCAGTAAAGCCTTGCTGTCAAGTTACTATTTTCTTTATTTAGAGTAAGCATTTGAGAAACCCACGGGCCCATAAAATGTAGACTGTGGCTCAAGAGTATTCGGATAAGATCTTAAGAATTTATACTTTCCGTAAATACCCAGCAAACACACGTGCTATTGTCCACAGACCCTATTTTGACTTGCAGGACAGAAGCTAGGTCCATGGTTTACATCACTCTAAATACAGCCAGCCAATGTGAATCAAAAATTTTCCACTTCTAACAGCATTTGCCTTGGAGATATTAAAGTGACTGCTGTATTTCATCACAGCTGGCTCTAAACAATTGAAGTTTCTCTGAACTTTGGGTGACCTGGATGCCAGAGCTTAACTGCACCTAATTGAAGACACTTTCCTGAAAACTGAAAAATGAGATCATTTCAATCAAGTGCACACAGACCTGTGGACTCATCCTATTCTCTCCAGAGTGCAAGTTTTCCATGCTTAGTACAACATGAATTCACTTCATCTAGCATGTGAACAGCTAGCTGTCCTCAGTGAATGATGCATATGAATTCCCTCATTGGCATTTATTTTCTTACCTGGATACTCGGTGTCCACATTTGGATTATATGTGTTATACTGCCTCACACTTTGTTTTGTTGGAAACACTAGTTTTAAAATACTATTCCAGAAAATTCGTATTTATCTATCATGCCTTTAAGAGTGATGTCTTTCTGGAGAACCTGTTTTGCTCATAAAGGCTCTGCTCCTAATTTCCCACTTGGTGAAAGTTCCCAAAACCTCTCAGCTGGAGAAATGTGACAGTCACCTCTGTGTTGATGTCTGCACTTCTGGTACACACCTATCCACTGACTAGCCATTTCCTCATCTCTGTGTCAATACCTGCACTTCTGGTACACACCTTTCTGTCAATTGGCAATTTCCTCATCTTTGTGCCAATGATTGTACTTGTGGTACACACCTGTCCACTGCCTGGCCATTTGCTGTTTTCATTTTCTATACTATAAGGAGATTACTTTGAAAGTATGGGGACATGTTTTGCTGTGATGTAGTAAGTATATTTTTTATTTGAACCTCTCTATTGAATTGAAATGAGGGCTAGTAAATTTTAATGCTATACACTACTTGTCACACCAGAATCCACCAAGACATTTATTTATAATGTGATATGACATTTAGCTATTTAAAACCTGCAAAAGATTTTATGACATAAATAATAAAATAAATAGTAGAAGAAAAGGAATTAAAACTTTGAAGTTATCTGTATCAATAATGAAGCATCACAAAATTACTTAAATCTACATATTTTTCTCTAGATACATAGCAATTCATTTGAGTACTATTTTTATCTTTCATTTGTTGTTAAAATAAAGTAAGAAATATCCACTGGAATATATGATGAATACCAAATGAGATTCAGTGAATTATGTTGTTTTTATAGTATACCACATAGTGGAATAGCAGGACCAGCAATACAGACAGACATATGGAAGAAAGAATGTGGTAGGGAGAATAGAGGGGTGTGAACTAACCCAATGTGCATGGGCATACCAAAGCAGAGTCATAAAACAGAGATATCAAAGTCTTCAAGGAAGCCAAGAGGAATGTTCTCCTGGGTCCCTGGCATCAGCTCACCTAGGTATCCAGTATTTTTCCAGCTCTTCAAGTCTGTATTGCAACCGCAGAGGTTTTTTACATTTTCACCTGTGCATTCTAAAGCAAGTAAATCTGGCCTCCGTTTGCAGAATTGTGGTAGGCCAAAATTTAAAGCCCAGCTAGTGCCATAATACCTCGAGATGATAGATACAATAATCATTTTAAAAATAACTCAAAGCCAAGGTCACACCAGAAACTAAGCATACTCTATGGAAGAAAAAAATGAATTTACTCAAAAAACAAGACAAGAGCTAGAGAGCTCTAAACGGGTGATTTCCCTGGGGCATTTGTCAATCAATGACTTTGCTTCTCATTTTTAAAAGACCATTCAGGAAACAGTTGGGTGAGAGGAAGGCTATAGTTCCTTTGGATAAGCCAAACGAAAAATTATCTACTTCTACAACAGGATGATACAAAAGGACCAGCTGTGCCTGCCTCAGCTTCAGGTGAAAGAAATGTCTCCCCCAAGGCCCAGCTGCAACCTGGTGGGTAGGTTGGTATTTAAATTCACCTTATTTACTTGGTCAATAAATGAGCAAGGAAGGCCAAACCAAGAAACAAACCTCATATGAATCTGTATTTACTATCCTGGACATCTCACAAAAGCAAAGGCAAATGAACATTGCTTCAAACCAACATTAAACCATGAAACACAGAAAGAGCAAGGGCAAAGGGACAGCACAATCAGATATTAGATATTACAATTCCAGCACTCAAAATGTGAAGTGAATGTGTTTTAAATGTTTTGGAAACAAGAAAATAACATCCTGAGAAAAAAAGAGCAAGACTCAAGTAGCAGATAAACTAAATTGATTAAAAATATAGTAAGAGAAGCTGGCTGTGGTAGATTGATTATAAAGTGGGGTTGGCTTCTCCTCCTCTGTGGTATGGCTTTGAAGATCTTTTCTTCATCCCCATCACAAGTGGTAGTTTGTATCCCCAAGATTAATTTGAGATTCACATTTTAGTGGTTTTGGCCATTGCCACTGTCAAAAATGGCAGTGTGATTGGCCATTAGATATGACACCTCCCTAGACCTAGAATGTCTCAGGCCATAGTAATTCTGGGAGTATAAAAATGTTTTTTTTAATTATTTCTTTAATTTTTTGGATATTATAATATAATCCCATTATTTCCTCCTTTCTCATCCTCCCTCCAATCCTCTCTTATACCTTTCATTGCTGTCTTTCAAACTCATTGCCTCTTTGTATCTATGTACATATATATTCCTAAGTATAACCTGCTCAATATGTGTAATGTTACTTGTATAGGTGTTTTCAGGGATGACCATATTGTAGAGGGAATTTTCTGTCCTGCCTGAAACCACAGGTAAACCAAATAAACACACAGAGGCTTATATTAATTGTAAACTGTTTGGCCAATGACTCAGGCTTCTTATTGGCTAGTTCTCTCTTAATTATTAACCCATTTCTATTAATCTGTGTATCTGCATGTAGTCTTGGCTTAACAGAGAATGCCTGTGTCTCTCTCTTCCTCGGTAGCTACATAACATCTCTCCAAAAACTGACTCTCTATGTTCCTCTCCCAGCATTCTCCAGTCTCATAGCCCCCACCTATATCTCCTGCCAGGCTACATTCCAACTGTCCATTGGCCAAAACAACTTTATTCATCAACCAATAAGAGAAACATATATTCATAGCAGACAGAAGGACATCCCCCATTACCATATGGATTAGATAAGGGATGGTGTGTTCTTCCTGCTCTCAGCACTCTTTCTTCTGCTCTCAGTATTCCTTAGCTATCTTTAGTTCTTTGTCTAGAGTTGAGGACTCCTGGAATTTCACCTGTCCACATTAGCATAGCTTTTATAGTTGTTGTCAACATTCAACATATGATTAGGCACTTTTGTTGGTGATACTTTATGGGTGTAGCTTCTGACATTACTAGGAGACACTTCTCACAGAAAAATTGCTGATTTTCTGGCTATTACAATCTCTCAGTCCCCTCTTCTGCAATGATGCCTGAATTTTAGGTGTGAGAGTTGTTGTATAGATGTACCCATCATGATAGGGCCTACCACTTGGCATTTTGATTGGCTGTGGTTTCCTGTAATGGTCTCCATCAATTACAAAGAGAAATACCCTTGATAAGGGGTGAGGATTACACTTATCTATGGGTGTAAAGACAATTACTTCGAATGTAGTTAGGGATTATGCTGGATTAGTGAAGTGGCAATCGTAGGTTCTCCTCAAAGATCTAAAATTCTGCCAGCCCTTATTACTTGACTAGGTTTCCAGTCCTAGGCATGATTTTCTTTTTGTTGAATGAGTCTTAAGTGGAATAAGAGAGCTGTGGGCTACCACCAAAGTATGCATGCCTATGCCACTACTGTACCCTTAGGATTATTATGCCATGATGGTCATTTTTGTGTTTCATAGACATATAACTGGTTAGCACTGATGGTTGCTTCACTCCTTGGAAGCCAGCAAGGTTCCATGGAAGGAAGGAAGCTTTCAGTTCTGTTCAGGGGCTTCTTGACTCTGTATCTCGGCTGCATTGTATCTTCAGCAACAGGGACTCACCTTCTACCTCTGGGTAGGTGGGTGGGTGGGTGAGCAACCAAGGGCAATAGCAATAGCCTGTAATATGTGTGGAGTTTCTTGGACAACCCTCATTAATAACTCAAACAAAGATTTCTCATGACTCATACTGGGATTTTTGTTAGATGTTCTTTGGTTCTTGGAGCATTGTCAGCCAACATGGGAAAATTTCATTTAAACTATAATGCATATTTATACACATACATATATATGTGTGTATTGTAGGTTTTTATGTAGATGGTTAATAATATAGTTAGTTATGACTTTTCAAGACATCCTTATTGCTATTTACCCTTATCTCTCCTTCTTCTGTATTTATCTCTTCCCCATCCCTAATTAAAGCCCCCTATTTCTCCCATTTTGTTCATGTTCATTTTGTCATTTCTATCCTTATATTCCCCTCTCTATTGCTCCCCACCCTAAACACCACAGTAATGGTCCCTTTTTACTTTTCTTATTTCTATAGGGTATGTACTCAAATTTGAAGATTTGGAGCTAGCAGCCTCAGATCACAGAACATACAATATTTGTCCTCCTGGATCTTCATTGTCTCACTCAATATGATCATTTCTAATTCCATTTATTTACCTGAAAATTTCATTGTTTATTTTCGTTTACATAGCATCCCATACTGTTTTTGTGCCACATTCCTTGGACCGTTCATCAGTTGAAGGACAATTAGATTCTTTCCACTTCCTACACATTGTAAATAGAATGGCAATGAATGTAGCTGAGCAAGTATCTGAAAAGTAGGATGTCAAGTCCTTTAGGCATATGTCAAGAAGCAGCATAGCTAGGTCATATGGCTCATTTATTTTTACTTTCTTGCGAATTCTCGACCCTGATTTCCAGAGTGACTGAACCAATTTGAAGTACCACCAACAAGGAATGAAGATGCCCTTTTCCCCACATGCTCCTCTAGCATTTATTGTTTCATTGAGCTATGCCAGCATGACTGGAGTAAGGGGAAATTTCACAATTGTTCTGATTTGCATTCCCTAATCACTAGGGATGATGAATATTTTTTGAGATACTTATTAGCCATTATTCTTCTTATGAGAACTTTTGTTTAGGTTGCTGACACATTTTTCAAATGTGTCTCTTTTTTCCATTCTTTTTTTTTTGAGTTCTTTATAGATTCTGAATATTAATCCCATGTCATATTGTAGTTCTAAGAGATTATTTCCTCTTCAGCTGACTAATGGTTTCTTTAGCTGTACAGAATTTTTTAGTTTTATGAAGTCCTACTTGTTGATTGCTGGCCTTAATTCCCAAGCAAATGGAGTTCTATTCAGAAATTCCTTTCTTATGTCCATATCCCGTAAGGTACTGCTTATGTTTTCTTGTAGCAGTTTCAGTATTTCAGGTTTTGTATTTAGATCTTTGAGTATTTGGTCTCTGTTTTTGTACAAGGTGATAGACACAAATCTAGTATCACTTTTCTGTTTGTGGGCACCCAGTTTCCCAGCACCACTTGTTGAAGATCCCTTTCATTTCTCCAGCATAGGATTTTGGCATCTTGGTCAACTATTAAATGGCTGAAGTTGTGTGTATTCATGTTACCTAAAAATGTTTTATGTTTCAATTTCTTTTAAAAGCAGAAAAAGTTGAGTACATAATAATGAATCCAAATTGTATTTATTTTCTAACAATGGAATTGTAAAATACATCTATGTCCATATTTTTATGAGTGTTATTCACAGAGATAAAATGTGCAGAAGTCACAAATCTAATGTTATACCAATCTGAAGTTGGGCTTCAATAAGACATGGTCTTTCATAACCATGTCTTATTTCATAACTTTTTTAAAAAGATACAAAATCTAACATCAAGGAGATAGGAGATCCCACCAAGCAAACAGAAGCTGACTTCCTCAAACATTTTGGCTGAAGCCAGTCAAAATCAGCAAAGCCACATAACTAACCTATAACTCTCAATAGCACAGAAATGAGTTGTAAGCAGAGGTTTCTCTGTCCTGTCTCATCCCACAGCCACTTCTAAATAATGACTCAGAGGCTTAATATTAATTTCAGAATGTTTGGCCTATAGTTCAGGCTGATTGTTAATTAACACTTACAACTTAAATTAACCCATTTGTATTTATTTATTGTCACATGGTCTGTGGCTTACTGTTCCTCTAGCATCTTGTTCCTTGGGCAACTTCCCCCCACCTCTGACTCTGCCCCACTTCATCAGAGTCCTTGGTTTGATTGTTCAGCCCAACCTTATTGTGCCTTGCCATAGGCCACACAGCTTTTATTATTAACCATTGGGAACAACACATACTCCAGCATGCAGAAAGATCATCTCACAGCATTATTGTAGAACATTGAGGAGGGTTGAAAGAAAATGGCCCCCAAGCAGAGTGACATTATTAGGAGGTATGGCCTTGTTAGTGTAGGTGTGTTCTCGTTGGAGGAAGTGTGTCACTGTGGAGGCAGGCTTTAAAGTCTCACATATGCTTATATGTCCAGTGAGATGGACCAACATGTAGGACACCATGATGATAATGGACTAAACCTGTGAAATGGTAAGATACCCTAACTAAATGTTTTTCCTTTATAAGAGTTGCCTTGGTCATGGTGTCTCTTCACAGTCATAGAAACCCTAACTAAGACAAGCACCATCCTTAAAACAGAAAGACCATCATCTTCACCAAATAGATTGTGCCTGGTTGTAAACAGCTATCATACTGGGCCTGGTGACTGCTAATCTAGAGAGAAGAAGTCACTGCACACTACTTAAAAGTCCATCCACTCCTCTCAGTCATTTGTACACAGATTTGCCCTATTGTAGGTGGCTTTGGGGTCTCAGAAGATACTGGAGTACATAGACTAGAGAAGGTGACAGAGAGGTTCCATCTCTAAAGTTATAAACATCATCAATGCTAGGTGATTATTTTCTGATACAGCTGCTTTGGGGGTTGCCTTTGCTTCTGTGACACCTCACTCATATCCTGTGAGTAAGCCCAATAAACACTTTGGCTCACAAGGTTAAATTTTAGGGGAATCATTGATTTGTCATTGGGAACTTATGAGAAGGAGGTAGAAGTTCTTTATTTATTCCAAGGAAGCAATTCTCACAACACTGAGCCTACCTAGGACCAGGTGTGCCAGTCTGCTGACTGTACTCATGAGCACTAATACAATGGTCCAAAGTCATTGGTTTGGAGGTGGTTTGTGATTCAGCCATACAAACTGATACAGGTAGTGAATGGAAAGAAAAATTTCTGGCATGGAACTAAGGCAGAAAAAGTAAAATTCTGCAGTTAGGAGCAAGGAAGACTAAATACCTCTATTCCTGTGTTCCATGTGAAACCTATAGAGAAAATGTTTGGAAGTAATGATGGCTATAAATTTTGGAATGGTTGAAGCATGGTTGTAGACTTAATGTGAACATTAAACTCCCCAAAAGTAGCACAAAATATATTCTTCTCTAAATGCATTATAATGAAAGAGTAAAATATCAAAAACATGGTTAGAACTTATAGGAAGCAAAGAAAGATTAACAAAAACAAAGCAAGTAAAAAGTTATGACAAGTCGCATTACACCTTGTGTAAGTAATAACTATAGAAATTAATTGCCAGACGAATATTACCAGTTCCTTCAATCTTCTCTTACCATATGATCTGAAAATATTTTTGTCTGCCTTCTTATTTTCCATGTCACTGAGTACAAAATTTTTTTGAATAGGCATTTTGAATAGGTTTTTCTTTTTATTGAAAACAGATTTCTTTTCATATAATATATCCTGATTATAGTTTCCCATCCCTCTACTCCTCCAAGTTCTTCCCCAACTCCCTTCCCATCTGTATCCTTCCCCTTTCTGTCTCTTATTAGAAAATAAACAGAGCTTCTAAGAGATAATGATGAAATAAAAACATACATAATATAATAAGATAATGCCAAATACATCAGAATATGACACAACAAACAAATAGAAGGAAAAGAGCCCAAGGAGAGGCACAAAAAACAGATATAGACTCAGACACTCAGTCATCCACACACTCAGGAATCCCATAAAAGCACTAAACTGGAAAATATAATGTAAATGCAAAGGACCTGTAGAGTAAAAAGAGACAGCAAATAAATAATAAATAAATGCACATATCAATAAACAAAATATTTTAAAATATTTTTAAAAGCCCTGACATTGTGAAACAAGGAATCTCCAAAGATGCCATTGATTTTACTTTCTTCTAGCCATCTACTCAGTCATGGTAGTCACTGTGGTGGTCAGGTGTATGTCCACCGTGATGGTGAGCCATGGTGGTCAGTTGTAGTTGCCCCTGCAATTCCCAGTCATGGTGGCCACTACAATAGTCAGTTGTAATGTTGACTTATATTGTTGTCATAGTTGTTATTGTTTCCATTACTGATGTGGTCAGTCTTAGTGGTCACTGTCTTGGTATTGTGGAGGTCAGTTATTTATTCACTGAGGTGGTCAGCCATAGTGGTCACTGTAAAGTCAGCCATAGTGCTCAATTAGTGGTCATTGTAGTGGTCAGCTGTAATGATCATTGTGATAATAAGGCATTATGGTCACTCTTGGGACCAGTTGTTATGTTCAATCATAGTGGTCACTGTGTTGGTCAATGATGAGGTCATCAATAGTGGTTACTGTCATGGTCAGTTGTAATATTGATTGTGATGATCAGCCATACTGCTCACTATGGTGGTCACTAGGGTAGTATAACTGTCATGTGGTTGTCTTTGACACTGTAGTGGTCACTGTAGTGGTTACTGTGGTGGTCAGTTGAAGTGTGCATTATGATGGTCAGTGAAAGTGATTGCTGCAGTGGTCACTAATGTTGTCAGTTGAAATGTTCACTCTCAGTGGAAGACAACAGTCAACTAACTGCCTATAGCTCTTGATCTGGGATAAAGTCTTGTGAGATTTCATCCCAAACAAATTTGAAAGACACAGAATCTTTACAAATTCAAACACTTTAAATATGTTTGTTTGTTTTGTTTTGTTTTGTTTTGTTTTTGTTTGTTTGTTTTGTTGGTTTGTTTTGTTGGTTTGTTGGTTTGGTTTGGTTAGGTTTGGCTTTTTGAGACAGGGTTTCTCTGTGGCTTCAGAGGCTGTCCTGAAACTAGCTCTTGTAGACCAGGCTGGTCTCAAACTCACAGAGATCTGCCTGCCTCTGCCTCCCAAGTGCTGGGATTAAAGGCACGTGCCACCACCATCCCACCAAACACTTTAAATATTAATTTTAAAATTCACACACTTGAAGATATTATGTCTCTTTTAAAACCTCAACTCTTTGAAAGTTCGGTCTCTCTCCTCTAAAATAAAAAAGTAATATAAATTCTTTCCTACTTTAAGAGGGAAGAACCAGAACACTGTCACAATCTAGACAAATCAAAACTGAGCTCCAATAGTATAAATAACTCAACATCGAGTTATCTCACAATCACTTATGCTCTTCTTGGACCTTCCAAGGGGCTTGGATCATTTCTACAGCTCTTCCTCTGCAGCACACATAGTTATTTTTTGTTTTGTTTTGTTTTTTTTTTTAGGTTCCAGCTGGCACCACTCTACCACTGCTGCTGTTCTTGGTGGTCATCCCATGGTACTGGCATCTCCAAAACTCCTGGAGTCCCTTTCTGCAACTGGGCTTCTCTTTCACCAATAGCCTCTCCTGGACTCTTGTCAGGGACTCCAGCCCTGCCATACAGTGCCAAGTCTCAACTGCTCTCCATGACCAATTCATGGTTTCAAAACCAGTGCCATCTGGGTGACTCTTGCACTACCAAGATCAACTGCCAGCACAGGGTACAGCCTTGGCCAATTCTGGAACACAGCTTCTGTGTGCTGACTCTCAGGAAACACTTCCCAGAAGATTTCACCTCAGTGATGCTGGTCTCCTCTTAGTCACAGCTGATTCTTCAGCCCAGCTGACCAACATCCACTGTCCAGAAAAGCAAAGCTTTTACTTTAGTGGTTCTGCTCTCTTACTAACCACAGCTGATTCTTCAGCTCCAGCTGACCAGACACCGAAAATTCTTTATACAAAAGGCCTGGTAGAATCTTGACTTCCCTCTGAAATGTCACAAAGCCAGGCCTTCATTATCTCTGTCACTGCTCTCTACTCATTGACTTTTCTACACCAAAGTTCCAAAGATCTTCCACAATCCTCCCCAAAACAAAATGGTCATGTCTGTAACAAAAATACCTCACTACTCTGGTACCAAGCTATCTTGCTTAGAGTTTTTATTGCTTCAATGATACACCAAAAAGAAGTAAGTCTATCTACCATATGATCCAGGTATACCACTTCTTAGCATGTGTCCAAAGGACTCAGCATCCTACTCCATAGATACTTGATCAACCCTGCTCATTGCTAATCTATTCACAATGGCTAGGAAATGGAAACAACCAAAATGTCCTTCAACTTATGTATGGATACTGAAATACGTCACATATAAACAATGTAATTCCATTCAGATGTAAAATAAAATAAAATCATGAAATTTGAAGATAAACTTATGGAACTAGAAAAGCGAATATCAAGTGAGGTAACCCAGACTTAGACAAAACCTGCTGGTTCTCTGTGATTTGTGGGTCCCAGCTCTGAATATTTAGATGTGTGTATATAATTTGCAGTAACTGCAAACACCAGGTGTCTTCGTTAGAGTTACTGTTGTTGTGATGAAACACCATAACCGAAAGCAACTTGGGGAGGAAAGGATTGATTTCACGCATAGTTCCATATAACAGATCATCATAAAAAAGCAGTGAGGGCAGGAACTCAACGTAAAATAGGAACCTGGAGGAAGGAGTTGATTCAGAGGCATTCAGGGGTGCTGCTTACTGGTTTGCTCCTCATGGCTGGCTCAGCCTGCTTTGTTATGGCACTCAAGACCACCAGCCCAGGGATGGTACCACCCACAATGGACTGGGCCTGCCTCCCCTAATCTCTCACCAAGAAAATTCCTTACGGCTGAATTTTATGGAGGCATTTGCTTAACTGAGGCTCCCTCCTCTCTGATGACTGTAGCTATGCCAAGTTGACATAAAACTAGCCAGTACACTGGGAAAGTAAAATGGGACCAAGGAGGGAGGGTGGGGAAAAGGGGGTCCAGAAAGGAAGATATGAGTACTATGAAGGAGAAAATCAGAAAATAAGGAAGGGTCTTTAGCAGGGAAAGGGAGGACAGTAATAGAGAACTATACACAAACTAAACTAACAAAATCTCCAGTATGAGGCATGAGAAACCTCTTTCCTGAGTTGTTGATAAGGAGAGTCTAAGAGCCAACCCCTCAGACCAAAAAAAAAATATAGGTTGTTGTCATTGTCCTTGGTTACTTCTGAGAATTTGAAGGTAAGGTCCTATTGCAAGAGACATCACACACTTCAGACACAGAACTTGAAGGAATCAAACTGGAAATCACCTAGAAACCACTTAACTGAGGAAAGACTCTCACAGTGTTGGAAGCTGATATCGGAAAGGATCAATTGGTATCCCTGTCCATCTGTAAAGCCTGTAAAACACAAAAATGACTAAACTAGTAACATATCAAAAATGGTGCAATGTTGGCATTTTTATCATAGGGACAACCAACAACAGTCTAATTGGACTCAATAAGAAAGAATTCATGTCTGGTACTGGCAATTTAGCCAAATATACTTGAATGAAAATATCATAGATCTGAGAGAAGAGTCTACTACTTGAATTTTCACAAACTAATATAATTTCTAAGTACATTCTACATACTTATTCTTTTTTCCCTTGTTCAACTTTGCAAATGTATTTTTTCATTTTTTAATTTTTTTTATTAGAAACAAACTTCTTTTACATGTCAATCACAGTTCCCTCTCTCCCCACTCCTCCTCTGGTGCCCCACCGCCATCCCAACCATTTTCTGCTACCCAGGGAGGGTAAGGACTTCTATGAGGGATCTTCAACGTCTGTCATATTATTTGAAGCAGGGCCTAGACCTTACTCCTGTGTCTAGGCTGAAAGAATATCCCTCTATGTGGAGAGGGCTCCCAAAGCCCATTCGTATACTAACGATAAATACTGATCCACTACCAGAGGCCCCATAGATTGCTCAGACCTCCAAACTGACATCCTCGCTCAGGGGGTCTGGAACAGTCCTATGCTGGTTTCCCAGCTATCAGTCTGGGGTTCATGAGCAGCACCTTGTTCAGATCAGCTGTCCCTGTGAGTTTCTCCAGTCTGGTCCTGACCCCTTTGCTCATCATACCTCCCTCTCTGCAACTGGATTCCAGAGTTCAGCTCAGAATGGTTTCTTCGAGTTCCATCCATTTCAAGATTCCTTTTTTTTTTTTTTCTGCTGAGTAGTACTCCATTGTGTAAATGTACCACATTTTCTCTATCCATTCTTTTGTTGAGGGCATCTAAGCTGCTTCCAGTTTCTGGCTATTACAAATAATGCTGCTATGAACATGGTTGAACAGACGTCCTTGTTGTATGAATGTGCTTCTTTGGGGTATATGCCTAGGAGTGGAATTGCTGGATCTTGTGGTAGACTCATTCCCACTTATTTGTGGAGTTGCCATACTGATTTCCAAAGTGGATTTACAAGTTGGCACTCCTACCAGCAGTGGAGGAGTGTTCCCCTTTCTCCACATCCTCTCCAGAATAAGCTATCATTGGTGTTTTTGATTTTAGCCATTCTGACATGAGTAAGATGGTATCTCAGACTTTTTTGATTTGCATTTCCCTGATGGCTAAGGATGTTGAGCATTTTCTTATGTGTCTTTCAGCCATTTTAGATTCCTCCATTGAGAATCCTCTATTTAGTTCTGTACCCTACTTTTTAATTGGATTAGTTGGTGTTTTGGTCACTAGCTTCTTGAGCTCTTTGTATATTTTGGAAATCTGTCCTCTGTCAGATGTTGGGTTGGTGAATATCTTTTCCCATTCTGTGGGCTGTCCTTTTGTTTTGTTGACTGTTCTTTGCCTTACAAAAGCTTCTCAGTTTCAGGAGGTCCCATTTATTAATTGTTGATCTCAGTGTCTTTGCTACCAGTGTGATGTTCAGGAAGTGGTCACCTGTACAAATTCATTCGAAGGTATCACCTACTTTCTCTTCTAAGAGGTTCAGTGTGGCTGGATTTATGTTGAGGTCTTTGATCCATTTGGACTTTTAAGTTTTGTGCATGGTGATAGACATGGGTCTATCTGCAGTATTCTACACACCAGAATCCAGTAATGACAGCAACATTTGTTGAAGATGCTTCCTTTTTTCCATTATATAATTTTAGCTTCTTTGTCAAAAATCAGATGTTCATAGGTGTGTGTGTGTGTGTGTGTGTTAATACCAGGGTTTTCAATCGATTCCATTGGTCTACTTGTCTATTTTTGTGTCAATACCAAACTGTTTTCAGGACTACAGCTCTATAACAGAGCTTGAAGTCAGGGACAGTGATGCCTCCAGAAGTTCCTTTATTGTACAGGGTTCTTTTGGCTATCCTGGGTCTTTTGTTTGTCCATATAAAGTTGAGAATCGTACTTTCAAGGTCTGTGAAGAATTGTGTAGGGATTTTGATGGGGATTGCATTGAATCTGTAGATTGCTTTTGGCAAGATTTCCATTTTTACTATGTTGATCCTACCTATCCAAGAACATCAGAGATCCTCCCATTTTCTGATATCTTCTTTATTTTTTTTCTATAAAGACTCAAAGTTCTTGTGATACAAGTCTTTCCCTTGTTTGGCTAGTGTTACCCCAATGTATTTTATGTTGTTTATAGCAATTGTAAAGGGTGATGTTTCTCTGATTTCTTTCTCAGCTCATTTATCGTCTGTAAATACTTATTCTTATGCCATAGATAACTATTGTATAATTGGGACTATTGGAATATCTACAACTGCTCTAAATGCATAGCGTAAGTTATTGAAAGGTGCTCAACACCAGTGATACATCTTAGGTGCAAACTCTACACCTAATACTCAGAGAAAAAATTGCTGAATGGGTGAATGGGGGGAGATAGAGAGAAAGATTGTAAGTGCCAGAGGTCCATGACTTCTGCTGTTAGCTAATGTCCCCAGATATTTGGTTGTCTGAACAAAACCAAAGGAATGACAATACCAGATGGCATGCCATTGTAGACAACAGAAACTGTTCATGGTTTCAGCCCTAGATGAAAAGCTCTCAGTGGTCAATTCCCACTGACAGAAGTATAGCCATTTTCCTTCCACATTGGTTATACAATCCCAAGTGGCCATCTCTGGACACATGTATATATGAGCAAAGCTAAACTGATTCAGCAGAATATGTGTGTGTGTGTGTGTGTGTGTGTGTGTGTGTGTGTGTGTGATATAGGTGCATAGTACATATAAGAAGTTCTCAAAAGAATTACAATAAGTGAAAAATCCCAAGAGAAAGATAGTTTTAATATCATTTTTTAAAAAGCTCAAACACATGAGCAAACTTTTCTTACAACTATCACTTAACTGCCCTTTGGGAAATCTGTAGAATAAGCAAATTTATTAACCAAAAACTTAAGGCCATTTTATAATAACTGCAAATAATCAGATTTTTAAAAAATGGTAAGGCAATGAGAGATTTAGAAGTAACTATACAAGCCTCTAAACCACAAAAGTGTCTAAATTAATTCACCATTTTAACATATTCACCACATAAGCATAGAACAGAGAAACCTCAAACAAAACTACTGAATCCTATGACTAGTACTAGATATTCTACTTTCTAGGAAAGGAGCCTGATAAAGCAAGAAATGAGAAAATGCTGGACTATCCATCACATCAGTGAAGCCAATTTCTGAACAGTACTAAGAAGGAAGATACATTCCCACAGGCTCCCAGGCATATGCCCTGACACTTCAATATGTAAACCCACAAGTTTCAAAAGTGGTGGGGGTGATTACTGTATCTAGGGACTTTGAATAACAGTTTCAAGTCCAAGGGGGTTTTCCAAGTTAGCCACAGATGACCACAAAAGACAAGCTTATGAGCTCCGCCACTTCCTAGCTACCTTGTTTGTGGTGTGATGTTCTCACTTATGGAGGTTTTTACTGTATTTTGGGCATCCTAAGCTCTTTATTAACCAGCTCATTTAAACACAACTGAAGTTTGCCAGTGCTTCTGTTGTGCAAGTTCTTCTAATGTAAACAGCATAGCTCAATGACTCATCTCTTCCTAACTAAATGTAGACACAAAGAGCTGAAATAGAATGCCCAAAGAACTGAATTATCTTTCCTGAAACACTGAGGATGAAATGCTCTTAAAACAGACACATAACCCCTTAAACACACACCCTATCTATTAAAGGCTGAGAATATCACTTGTACCTTTTCTTTACATTCAAGCAAAATGTAACATAGGTAATTTTATCGGTTACCCAGTGAATTTCATAAGGACACTTCATAAAAGTCTATAGTACATTGTGAACTAGTCTCCCCCATGTCCCTCATCCTTCCCAGCCTCACATCAGTCAACTTCAGCTCCCTAAATAACTATGCTTCTACTTTCATAGCACAGGTAATTTGGTCTTCTCTTTTCTATAATTTGAAACTCTGGGTACACCTTCTACCTTCCATTTGAAAAAATATACTTTATTAGATATCCTACCAGAGGCAAAATTTTCTTTTTTTTCGTGCCTCTGTGACTGTGATTCACACTACCATTTAAGCCACAGGTGCACTTCAGAAAGCTTAGGTCTATTCCTTAGTCATAGTTCTAAATTACAAAAAAAAAAAAAAAAAAAAAAAAAAAGCCTTCATTTTATCCTAAGA
This sequence comes from Cricetulus griseus, assembly GCF_003668045.3. Lineage (NCBI taxonomy): Eukaryota > Metazoa > Chordata > Mammalia > Rodentia > Cricetidae > Cricetulus > Cricetulus griseus. The sequence goes on along the minus strand of NC_048595.1, from coordinate 339,566,794 downwards.
AGTTTTTCCCGTCATATTTTTCTTTTCTTCTCAAAGGTGAGCAGAATACACTGAGGAAACTGTACTTCCTGCATTTCCAAGTTTGTAGTGTTAGTGTTATCTGTTTCCAGGAACACTTACCACATACTTAGATTGGAAGAACTACTTTAATACATATAATCTAGTAAAGATCTGGAAGAAACATTCAGCACACACACACACACACACACACACACACACACACACCTTTCTCTTTCAGTAGTATAAAAAGAAGCCAGAAGCCCTTATTTAAATTAAGGGATATGGGTTCCTAGCAGAGAATCTATCTAACCTTGGATGTGGAAACCACCTATACCTGCAACTGTGTTACTTGATCAGCATAAAAGGAGGAGGTAGAAACATGCTGTAGCAATAAACTACAAAGAACTCCATGGTGAGAATAAAGCTCAAGATAAATGTCAAAAGAGACAGGAAGGATCAAAAATTACAAACGAGACATTATTGATTCCATGGAAATGCCAATAAAAATCGATCAAGTATCTACTTATTAGATCCATCTATTCCTCCACATTCCTTTCACAGGGTTTCTAATCTAGGCTTTTGCATATCTCTCCACAATTACTTCAGTTCTCCTTCAATGATTTCCTTTCCAATTGCAAGGCTCCAAATTTCTTAGCTGCTATAGTGACTTGAGACATTCTCCTGTTTAGAAGCTTTAGTGGCTCCTCATTGTCTTTAAGATAATCTCAGTATACTCATTGTCTAATCCAGGGTAATTCTTATTTTGCTCCCTGTTAACTAGTGCCCTTGGTATGGAAGGGTGCACACCAGACCAGCTACATATCTTTCATCTACAATGGTGACCTGCCTGCAAGTTACACTGGTGCAATACTGACACAAAAGTTGTAAAATGTAACTAACAACTATCTGCTTAAGGCCTTCTCTATGAGATGGAACCCAGGCCTAACAATGCCCAAATGGCCAAGAACTGAGTCTTACATAGGTCATGAACCTAGGGGGAAAAACAAATTCCATTATTCTGCTGCAGGAACATAGCAAATAAAATGACTCCTAATGACATTTTGCTATACTGATAGGTTAGTACCTTACTCATCTATCATCAGAGAAGTTTTCTCTTGCAGTAGATGGGAACAAATACAGAGACCCAAAACTGGACAATGTGCAGAGAGTGAGAGATCCTGAAACAGTCCTAAATGGCCTGTCTCCATCAAAGCCTTCCTCTCAGAGCTCAGGGAACTCTTCAGAAGAGGAGATAGAAAAACTGGAGTGGAGCTGTGGAGTGGAGTCGGTGAAGATAGAAGACACTAAGAAATAAGAACTTCTAGACACAGCAAGATGGACACACATGAACTCATGGAGACTGTAGTAGCATGCACAGAGCCTGCATAGGTCTAAGTCTTGCTGGGTCCCAGTGCTAAGAAGGGGAGTGGATGCAAACCCTCATTCCTAACCCAAAGCTGTCTCCAATTGGTGGTAAACGGTCAAAAATGAAGATTTAGTTTCACTGGATATAAAAAGCACACTTATAAGCAGGCTCCAATTCAAAACTAACTCTTAAACAAGAATTTTTGGCAGGTTTCTCTCTGGGCATCCTTTTTTCACTTTATAGATTTTTTGCCTATATATTGTGTTTTCTGATGTTGTTTTATGGGTTTTCTGGGAGTGCAAGTGTGTGTGTGTGTGTGTGTGTGTGTGTGTGTGTGTGTGTGTGTGTATGCATCTGTATGTGTCTTGTGCTTTTTCGTTGACTTTTTCTGTTTTATCCAATTCTGGTTTGTTTGTCTTATTATCACTTTTTAGATGCCTGTCCACATTCCAATGAGAGACAGACAGACAAGATGTGGACTTGAGTGGATGAGGAAGTGGGAAAATCTGGGAAGAATTGGGGCAGGGGAAACCACAATCAGAACATACTGGATGAAAAACAGTCAGTTTCTACAAAAGTTCTTTTCTTAATCCATGAAACAAGAAGTAGAGGATCATAGCTTTTGCATTTTAAAGTATATTAATCTTTTTCATAATAGAAAACATAGGGCAGGTGAGATAGCTCAGTTACCCCCAAACATACATGGTGGAAAGAGAGAACTAACTCCTGGAAATTGTGCTCTGACATCCACCATGAATGCTCACTCTCTGTCTCTGTCTCTGTCTCTGTCTCTGTCTCTGTCTCTCTCTCTCTCTCTCTCTCTCTCTCTCTCTCTCTCTCTCTCTCTCTCTCTACACACACACACACACACACACACACAAACACATACACACACACATACACACATAGAGGAAAACATTTGATTAATTAATTAATAAGTGAAAAGTGTATAAAAGAAAGACAGAGTAGAAGAAAATGAATGCAATGGAATTTGGAAATCTTAAATACAGTCATTGGAGATTTCATTGGCTGTAACTGAAATTCATACATTGTTAAACATTACTCTTTCTGAGCTTGTTTAATTCAAATAAAATGATGGATTTGAAATATATTTGTTATAATTTGTATTAAATTTGTTGTATTAAATGAATGGCATTAAATTTATTCATATTAAATCCAGATTACTGGATAACCTCTAATTAACCATTAGTAAAATACTAGGAATGTCATAGATACTTACAAATTTATAGAACTAATTGGAACTTTGAAAGAAAGTCTTTTTATTTGCTTAAATAATATTTCATTATATCCCAAAAGAAAATGTTATAAGACATAAAATACTATAAAAATAAATATATTTCTCTTTTTACCAGTGTTAGCATATCCTAACTCTGTTAAATTTGAAATAGATTTCATCTCAAAAAACAAGAATTTATGGAGGCATCTGATATGCCTTAGTTGTTAGAGAGCAGAAAGAATTTCCAAAATATAGAAGAACTTAGGAATGAGGCCAAGACAGGCAGTTGTTTTGTTAAACGAGATTAAACCACATCAACAAACATAAAATCACCTACCCAGAACAGAAAGAAATGGCATAGCTGAAATTTTTTAAATAAGCCAAAGATGCCCAATATTTAGAAATGACTATTCATGCAAGAACTCATTTGAATGTTTTCTTGTTAACATACTGAGAAGCAAATACATATAATAAGTGGTGACATTTACTTTCATTTCTATTTCTCTTTTATTTCTTCTTCATAATATCCTGGAGAAAATATGAAGTTGATGACCAAATATATGAAATAAAACATAACATGAATAAGGAAGTAATAAATTCAGCACACAAAATTAGCAGTGTAAAGCAGATAGCACTAGAGGGAGGATATCACAAATTGATATTTGGGGCTCTGAGAATTTTAGTGGTTTATCAATACAATGAAATGAGTATAAGATTCACAATGCTGACAAAATAACACCTAACCAAGTTGTAGAGATCAAGCTATATGCTGGTATGAGTTACTCTGTATTGAGTCGAGAGTGGTATTCAGGCTGTGCCTTGCCGTGAGTGACTCTACTTTACAAAGTAACAGCTGACTCCATTGTAAGTGCTATTGCTGAATTAGAATGAGTCTGCATTCTATAGACAGCTATCTCTTGCCCAGCACAAACCATGAGGCATAGACTGATAAATTTCTTCATAGAAGCAATAAGTGTCACTCATGAACATAATGCAAGTAGAGGAAACAGCCATACCAAAACTACTCAGAAAATCCAGTCTCATGAACTTGTCAAATAGAGAAAGTTAAGAAAAGATATAGCTCCCATACATGTATTGAGATCACTTGGTAAACAGTAAACAGTAAAGTATGAATTTGCTGTTTGTGATGGTTTGAAAGAAAATGGCTCCCAAAGGGAGTGGCACTATTAGGAGATGTGGTCTTGTGAAATAAGTGTGATCTTGTTGGAGGAAGTGTGTCATTGTGGCGATGGGTTTTGAGGTCTTTTTTGCTCAAGTTTCCCTCAATATGACACGAGTCTACTTCCTGTTGCCTGCTTATCAACCATGGAAAACTTTAGAAAGCCAGCTTCTAAAGTCTTCTTTCAGGGTTCAAAAAAAAGGAGCCACAAATAAGTGAAGGAACTAAAATCTGAGAGGAAAAAGAATCTACTTACAGCACGATCTTTCTATGCATGCCTCTTTATTATTTTTCATCCTCCAGCAACAAAATGTTTCCAGTTATTTAACATTACAACCAGCAATTTTCCAGCCCTAGTGGGGTTCCAGAGATGGAATTCTTTTGATCCATAAAAGACAGAAGGATCTTCACATAGGGGGAGTCCTGGCTGTCAGATCAAAGGTGAGAGTGGCTAGTAAACATCCCACTTCTGTTAAAATCCTTAACAAAAAAGAAGGTTAGTTAAGAGACTGAACCATCAGGGAATTCTAGAAAGGGGGACTAGTGTGCTACACTACATTTTTAAGTGGTTAGCTAAAAGTTTATATTCAATAAAAATCATGAGTAATGCAAAGATTGTCTCTTAGCATGCAGAGGGAGTATCCTGGTAACCAGACAACCTAGTAAACAACAGAGGAATTCAGGCAAGCAGTTTTTGGTCTGCAGCTGCACTTTCAATATGGTTTCCTGCTAAAAGAAGCCTTATTATCAATTACTTAGGGCTGTAAGTCAGAGAAGGGATCTAAGTTTAATTTGCTCAAGAAACGGAACCTGGCCCTTTCAAAGCTCTGGCCTCAGTGGTGGCACAGAAAAAGTTTAATTTTTCCTAAGGATGAGCAAGTAGGCTGATTACTTTTGTTGTTGTCTTCTCAGAGGAAACACAAGCACTAAATCTCTGAGCTGAGATCTTGGGTTAATAAACTGGGATGAAGGTAAATGCAAGAAGTTTGAGAATCTTGTAGTTTGAGGTTAGTTTAGGTTATTCTTCTCTGACAGAGAGGTAAAACTAGGGCATCCTTATTTTTTTTTTCTTTCTTTCTGGGCAGCTATGAATCAACTGCTTTGGGCAGTAGTAATTTCATGTCCTAGTATATCTGGTAATGTCTTAGATGGAATGCTTTTGTCTGGGCCCTAAATACTGACCAAATGCCTGTCAATAAGGATAATTGCAGGAAGGCAGATCTCTGTAATTATACAGGAGGGGGAACAAGTACTTGATATTGGGAAACAGGTCTCACACTTAGCTAAGGGATGTTGTCAGTAAACTAGGACCTGGTAATGGAGAAAAGGTTTCACACATAGCTAGGGAATGTAATCAGTAAACTCCAAATGCATAGTAGAAATTGTGTCCAGTAAATGAACTGATTGTGCTGAACTGTGGGAAGTAAATCCCAAGTTTGTCAGAGGGAGGAATAAACTACAGGAAGAATCTACATCACGAAACAGTCACTTTTATTCATAAGACTATAACACCAAATTCAGCCTTCATATTGCTTTAAAACCTCTATACAAAGCCCCTGGCTCTGCTGGCTTGTCGCAAGAATGATGGACGTATAATTACCATGTGATCTTGTGGCATGTAGCTGCTCCTTCTCCAGCACCATGCTACCTGCAGACCACCATGTCCCAGCATGGGACTAAACCTCTGAATCTAAGGCCAATTAAATGTTTTCCTTTATAAGAGTTGACATGTGGTCATGGTGTCTCTTCACAGCAATAGAAACCTGAACTAAGACACTGTTATTCAGTAGGTACCAACATTGTAGAAGGCACAAATGTATCATCTATGTTCCTGATACACTATGCTCATTATAAGCAATGACAAAAGGAAACTACCTATCTGGACTGTTCTATGGGTAGAAATAAAGATTTATTAGAGACCAAACTGCCAAGGCTGTCTGTCAGGATGGGTGGGAGGGAAACAGAGAGAAGAGCAAAACGGCAGAAAAGCAATCAGATTTTATATGAGAGTCATTGTGATAGGGATCTAAACTGATACAGGCTGTCCACATTGGCTTGGAACTAAGCACCCTTGCCCAAGGTAGTTTACTTTGGGGGAAAGATTAAGGACATCCCTGTAGGATTAAGCATTGTTCCTCACAAAGAGGAACCTGCCTAAGGAGATCTACCTTTCTAGTAAATAGAGACCCATCTTAGGCTTGTGTATCTTATAACAATCTTTCTGTTTACCTGTTCAAAGTCCTTCCATTGAGGACAATGTCAGCAGTACTTCCATGGAGGGGGTGGGAGCTTTGAACCTAACACATATAATTTAAGTTTTCAGGAGAGTCCTTTCAAATAAAATCTGTGCTGGGTCATGTGTGTCCATCACTCTGTGTCTGTGGGACCATTGCAGTAGAAACTTGCTATATTAACATAAACTCAATTTAAAATGAATCTCATCGTTGTCTTTCTTTGCTAATGTCCTGGCAGACATTAAGTCACACTAATGGAGAATAACACTCACTTTTCCAAAGAATATATTAAATCCCAATCTGTTGCCTTAGTGGAGAGATGGGCCTTTTGTTTTCACTTTATCTCTGTATATTTTCTGCCTGTCTCCTGATTTGTCTTCCTGTACTGACTCTCTTCACTCTCTTCAGACTGTGATCCTGTCTTTGTGGCTATCATAGATGAAGTTTGTTCTTCTTCAGTTTATTGTCTTCTATTTCTACTCCTCTTTGTGTCTTAGATGCCATCCTTTCTTCATTTCCTCTCTGTCTTCACTGTTCTCACTTTATCTCTAGGAGCCTAAGGTCAAGGAAGGGCTCAGCTGACTGGGTTGAAATGTAAAATCCAGGGAGACAATGGGGGCCAGTATAAACCAGACTGCTAAGCAGCTTGCTTCCTGAAGAAAACTGGACTCCCACTGTGTGGCTGATGAATTGGTTGCTCAGCGGACATTCCCACACATTTTTGTCTATGTAGACTAAATCTCTTAGGTTGATCAAGACACCTCAGCTTCTCTATTCCCTTCCCTGTATTGGTTTCCGGTGGGAAATTCCAGCCACCACCATTAACCAGTAACATCGATTGCTTCTGAATCTACCCTTAGAAAGCACAAGAGATTTGTACTTTGCACTTTGTATCTTCTATTACTACCAGAAAAGAAAAGTTATCAAAAGTTTAATAGCTTTGACAACATTATTTGCTATCTCATAAATTTTAATTCTAGAAGGCCAACACAGTGCCAGCATCTATGCTCCCTCAGGGTTCTGTCAGTCATGCTTCCATGCTCCCTGAGTTTGCTGGCAGAATCTAGTTCCTGATAGTTTACAGATAGATGCCCCATATCCTTGCAGGGTTTCAGTTCTTCTTCTCTACCTTCTGATTCTAAGGCCCGTGTTTGCTTCTCACTATTGGGTTTGCTTATCACAAAGCTAGAATCTATGTCCCAATTATTTATGTGCTTATAATGCTTTATTTCCCTCGATCATATACCTCTTTCATGTCTATCGCTGGAGTACGTTTTCAGCTTTGAGGGATTTATGTGATTAGATTGGGCTCACGGGCATAATACAAAATAATCTATTTCAACATCTTTCTGGTTACAAGTTACAACTGAAAGGCTGTTTTGATATGTTAAGTAGTGGTAGTGTACTCATAGTTTCTGGGGTTAGGGCACCTTTAGGGACAAATATTCAGCCTACTATATGATACCTAATTCTCCTTCAGTTAAAGCCTCTGTGTAATTCTCATTTGGAGTTTTTCCAGCTACCTGAACCTGTTAAGGGCTTTTACTTGTTAAAATTTACTTTTGCTCTTTGAATCCCAACCAGGCTGTTGTAAAATGGTTACCCATCTGCCAAGGGAGTCATAATGTACTTTGTTTGGTTCCTGTGAGGAGTACTACCTTCTCTCAGTAGCCTTTGTTCTTCAAGTTAAGTACTCACTAGGTCTCTGTCTCCTTTCTCAGTCACTAGCCTGGATCTCTTGACACTTATTTGTGAGGAGTTTAAGAAAGCCATACGTATTAAAATTATCTAAGCCACTATTATTTTCACACAAAAGTCAGTGTTTTTTCTTAGAATGCTATTGCATTATAAACCACAACAATAACCAGCATGGCACAATAGACTGAAGGTTATCATATCTTGGTGCTAACCAACAGCTCTCTAATTACACTTAAGGCATGCTACAATATGAGGGAAATCATGCCTGGTACCAGAAACCTGGAGCTAGTGAGGTCATGGATCTTAGAAGAGAACGTAACCCTGCCATGTCATGATTCCTAACTGCATTCTTAATATCTACCCTTATGCCTGCTGATATCACTTACCTATCATCAAAGAAACTTCCTTTGCAACAGAAGGAGACCACTACCTAAAGCCACAATCTGTCAAACTGTGAAGAGCAAGTGATTGTGGATTATGCACTCACAGTTGATACATCTGAAACAGAAGTCCTACACCTATGGCACAGGAAACATCATGGAAAAGGGGGCATAATGATTTTAAGAGCTATAGGACCAGCAAACCTGCTGTGATATCATCATATCTTCTAGAAATGAAAGGGAAGCTATACCCATGATACCTCAACAATATGGCTGCCTAAACAAACCCTGGAAATGAACAACACCAATAGACATGCTAACATAAATAGGGAAATCTTACAGGGCCCAATTTAGAGACAAAGAACTACAGGAAACAACAACAACAAAAAAAAAATCCGGAAAGTGGGAGAAATAGTCCTCCCCAATAATAAGCCCCTAATTGGTTCAAAAATCACACATATAAGCAACAGTAAATCAACTCTGCATATTGGTTTCTTTAGTTGTTATTTATATATGTAACATATATATATATGTTGCATATATATAATATATATATCACAGTTTTGAGAGGGGACAAGGGTAACATGGGAGGAGTCAAGAATAGAAAAGGAAAGGGGGAAAGAATGTAATTATATTTTTTAAGTATTAAAAAGAACACTATTACAAATTGCCATGAGCATACTATAGTAGAAACAAAGGATTTTTTTGTCTTTCTACAATACCATATTTTATTGAGTAACAATAAATTCACATAAGGTGTCAAGCCCATGTCTACCCAGGTTCAGAGTCATCCTCAGTAAACAATCAAAAGTTGCTTGTAAAACAGTCTTAGAGTATGACAAGTTGGGAAAAAAACACTGTTTTATACAATGTAGAATAACTTAAAGACACGCACAGCTGGTGGGAACACAAATATCAAGCTGTATATTCTAACAGTTCCAAATACAGCTGGGAAAAAGCAGCTAGTCTCTGTGAGTTTGAGATTTCCCTGCAATCTCACTTTTGTAAAGTTATCAAATGTCCGAAGAAATGTATTTCAGTTAGCCAACAAGTCTAAATAATGATCCTCTTACTTCCCCAAGAGCTTGTATTTAAAGGTCTCCGCCACCCTAAGTGGTAACATTTAATTATTTTTAATGCCTAAATAACATATTTTATTAACTATAGGTACCACAGTGTCAGTCTGTTCATCAGTTGATAAAAACTTTTATTTTTTTCATTTTTGGGCTATTGTCAACAGTGCTACAAAAAAAAAAAAAATCTGTGAGTGGAGATGGTCTTTAACATGATAATTTCTTCTCCTTTAAATATATTCCAAATAGTTCTACTAATTTTTTCAAACAACATTTTAAAATATTGTTTTCCAGAGTGGCTGTAGGGACATTGTCAAGAATAAGGTGTCTGTGTCTCCTTTTATTCACACTCAAATTATTCTTGCTGGAACAAAGCACCTTTCTGGCTTCACCTCTTACTGATGATTGCTGATGTTGAGCTTGCATTTTTTTTTCATAGAGCTGTTGGCAACTTATAATATGTAGGTTTATATTTGTGAGTTTGCTCTGAGGTTTCTGGATACTGAATCCCGGTCTTACTGTGAAGCAAAGCCAGCCTTAAATGCATGATCCTCTTCTGCCTGAGTCTCCTAAGTGCTGCCATTATAGGCATATATATCACAACTGTCTGCTATGCTTCTAAAAAAGAATTCATCGCACTAGCAATGACACACAGTAGAACAGCAGCTATGAATAACCATGAGAAAAAGAGAAATGGATCCAACATACATACATAGCTGAAGAACACAGAGTTTCATTAGTTCTCAGAACACATGCTGGCCACAAAACCAGTCTCAACACATTTCTAAAGGATTCTTAAAAAAATAACTTCTTTGCAAAAATAGTGTCATATTACATATTTTCATGTTCTAGTCATATAGAAACAGAAATCAACAGTGAGAGGAAATTTACAAACTATAGAAATGTAAAGCTAAAAATTTTTAAACCATCAGTGTGTTCCTGAAGAAACAAAAAGATAAAAATTTTAAAATGATCTTGAAATAAATGGAAATGAAAAACTCATAAGTTTATGGGATACAGAAAGAAGCACTGCTAAGAAGACCCAGATGGAAAACTAGAATAAACTGCCTCGTGATACAGTTTTGTGAACTGAAAAAACAAGTCCAACATCTGGTGGAAGGAGGAAAAGGGAAGGATGGAGGAAGAGGGGAGGAAAAGAGAAGGTAGGGGGAGCCAAGGGGACGGAGGTGGGAGGGAGGGACAGAACCAGATTAGAAAAGACAGACATGTTGCCAGGCGTTGGTGTCGAACGCCTTTAATCCCAGCACTCGGGAGGCAGAGGCAGGCGGATCTCTGTGAATTCGAGGCCAGCCTGGTCTCCAGAGTGAGTGCCAGGATAGGCTCCAAAGCTACACAGAGAAACCCTGTCTCGAAAAAAAACCAAAAAAAAAAAAAAAAAAAAAAGACAGACATGCACAAAAGATCAATGAAACAAATAGTTTGGTTTGGAAAAGATAAACAAAATTGAAAATCTTAAGAGAAAAAGAAAGCTGAGTCATAAGTAAAAGCCAAGTTGAAAGGAGAGGATTCACAGATGAGTACAAAGGATTATTAGAGGCAAGAATTAAAAATGGCTTGTCAAAAAAAGTGCAAAGATGAAAGCAAAGTAACCAGTGCATTTCTTATGTGTATAACCTTTCAGAATTGAATCTTCGAGTGTAGGAGGCCTGAACAAAAAATGAATGAACAAAGTGAATCAATAATTTAAAAAAACCCTCTCCCACCAATGAAAGTCCAGCTTCACTCCTGTGTTTCCCTGGCTTTTGAAGAAGTGACACACAAATTGTTTCAGAGTAAAGAGTGAGAGGAAGTACTCCAAATGTATTCTATATGGCCAACTTGTCCTGTTACAAAACCCAGCCCATAACAGATAAAAACGGTAAGATAATATTTCTGGTAAACACATGCAAAATTTGTCAATAAAACACCAGAAAAAACAACTTTGAAAGCAAAAAAGACTTCACGGCTACCTTTTTGGAATCAAGTGGGGTTTATTTCCAGTGGCAAATATGCACAAATCAACAGATGAAATAAAAAACATCCACAGAACAAACTGAATCACTCATACATAAATGTGATCATCTCACCATCTCAATGATGTACAGAAAGTATCAGATAAAACTCACCATCTGTATATGGCAGGAACCATTTTTATCTCTCTCTTTCGATTTTTTTTTATTTAAATTAGAAACAAGATTGTTTTACATGTCAATCCCAGTTCCCTATCCTTCCAGCCCTCTCCTGCCCCCCACTAATACCCTATCTATCCCATACCCTTTCTGCTTCCCAGGGAGAGTGAGGCCTTCCAAGGGAGGTCTTCAGAGTCAGTCATACCTATAGGATAGGGCCTAGGCCCTCCCCCCATGTGTCTAGGCTCAGGGAGTATCCCTCTATGTGAAATGGGCTCCCAAAGTCCACTCCTACGCTATCGATCAGTACTGATCAGTACTACAAGAGGCCCCATAGATTTCAGAAGCCTCTTCACTGACACCCACTTTCATGAGATCTGGATCAGTCCCATGCTGTTTTCCCAGCTATCAGTCTGGGAACAATGAGCTCCCCCTTGTTCAGGTCAGCTGTTTCTGTGGGTTCCACCAGCCTGGTTTTGACTCCTTTTCTCATCACTCCTCCCTCTTTGCAACTGGATTCCAGTTCAGTTCAGTGTTTAGTTGTGGGTGTCTGCTTCTCCTTCCACCAGCTGCTGGATGAAGGCTCTAGGATGGCATATAAGTTAGTCATCAATCTCATTATCAGGGGAGGACATTTAATGTAGCCTCGCCTCTGTTGCTTAGATTGTTAGTTGGTGTCATCCTTGTAGATCTCCAGACATTTTGCTAGTGCCTGATTTCTCTTTAAACCTATAAGGCTCCCTATATTATGATATCTCTTATCTTGCTCTCCTCTTTTCTTCCTGACTCAACATTCCTACTCTCTCATATCATCCTCACCCCTCCTCTTCTCCCCTTCTCATTCTCCTAGCTTTCTCTCCCCTTCTCCCATGCTCCAAATTTGCTCAGGAAATCTTGTCCCTACCACGAGATCCAGCAGTTCCACTCTTAGGCATATACCCCAAAGAAACACATTCATACAACAAGGACATCTGTTCATCTATGTTCACAGCAACATTATTTACAGTAGCCAGAACCTGGAAGCAACGTAGATGCCCCTTAACTGAAGAATGGATAGAGAAACTGTGGTACATTTACACAATGGAGTACTACTCAGCAGAAAAAACAAAACAAAACAAAAAAACAATGGAATCTTGAATTTCGCAGGTAAATGGATGAACAAGGTAACTCAGTCACAAAAAGACAAACATGGCATGTACTCACTCATATATGGCCTTTAGACATAAAGCAAAGGATTACCAGCCTATAATCCACACTTCCAGAGAAGCTAGGAGACAAGAGGACTCTAAGAGAGACATACGTGGTCCCCCATAGAAGGGGAAAGAACAAAATCTCGAGGGCAGGAACTTTTAATGTATACACATAGCCCAGCTCTATCACTAAAAATAAGTAAAATGAATTTGGGACAGAGAAATGTGTCTCAATAAAAAAATCAGTTTCTGTTTGTCTAACTCACACACACCCAATGTTCTGAAAAAGACAAATTTAAAACCACTTCTTCTGTGATTACAAACAAGACAAGTTTGTCTACTTTCACCCTTGTACTCAAGATAATACCAGAAGCTGCACCAGAATCAGTATGACACAAGGAAGAAACAAAAGCATGCAAAGAGGAGAGAAGAAACCAAAATTATGGCACAGAAAAATGTAAAGCTTTTACCAAAGACAACTAGAATTGATAAACAAAGTCAGTAAGATTGCAGAATGAGAAACCAATATACAAAGTTGGGAAATTTCTTAGACACCAGTAATGAAATTGCTAAGAAAGAAATGAAGAAAATCCCACTCATAATAGAAAAAAAAAGGTACCATGCAATATATTTAAGAAACAAACTGAATTATTCCTATAATAAAAACTATAAAGCACTGAGGAAATAAATTGCAGATGATGTGTCAAATAAAAGGACACCCCTGTTCATGAGTTAGGATGATTAACATTGCTATAATGGTCATATCATCCAAAATTATCTCCAGACTCTACTGTTTTAATCAAAATATAAATGACATTCTTTGTAGGTTAGAAAGCCACCATGAAAGACCTCAAATAGCTAAGAGAATCATGACCCCAAGATATAGAGAAAATGTATGACCCCCAAATTATAAAATTGATAGAAGAAATTGGTTCTTCAGAACATTCATTCATCTGGGCAAAGATTTTTTGGGTGTGACCTTAAAGACACAGGCAACAATGCAAACTTGGGGTTTTATCATTGTTATTATTAAAATGTTTACATTTGAGTGCTTTCTAGATTAACTTTCAGAGTCCAAAACCAACTATTTTTTCAAGACAGGAAATGCCAGACCAAATACACCATTTCCCTTCAGTGTTCTAAGTCTGAAAAAACCACATGGTACTTGTCAACCCAAAGCCAAGACATGTTCCCTTTGGTGGGGTAAATCAGCAATGATGACAGAATTAGTACTATATTAAAGTGGTGTGTGGTGCCTGTCCTTTGTTGAAAACAAAACTCTCTCTTTCTCTCTCTATTTTTTTCAGTTAGAGTAGCCAAAAGCCATTAAAGTGTCCAGAAGACTTTTGGTAAATCGTGGGCCCAGCTGTGCTTAGCAAAACTCCACATGTGAAGGTAAGATAAATCATCCTGTGTTTGGTACCCATATGTTCCCAAATAACTTTGTGTTTGTTGCACTTTAATCAACACTAAGTTTAGATGCTGTTATCAAGCAAAAGACTACATTTGATTGGAGAATGGAAGTTTTACCATTGCTAGTTAAAAATTCCTGTTGAGTTTTTAAAGTGATGCCTAATTCACTTCTTCCCTGTGGTTTAGCTTTATTTTGTTTTTTATTTTTGCACATGTATGTATATTGTGGCTTTTAATCTCATCTTGTTCTTCAAGGAAACACATTAAAATCTTCAAATGGCCAAGCCAAGACATCAAGTTACAACTAATTGTGCTGAAGTAATTTCTGTGAACATTTGCAGAGTGTGGTACATGCATCTGTTTCCATATTTCTTACGAGCTCATCTCCCACAAGTTTGCTATAGCATAATTGAATAATTACCACATTATATTTAAAAAAAGAACAAAATATCTAACAATTAAGCTGGGCATGGTAGTGGATGCAATAATTCCCAGCATTTGGGAACCAGAGGCAGGTGGATCTAGGTCAGTCAGGGCTATATTGTGAGAACCGATAGATAGATAGATAGATAGATAGATAGATAGATAGATAGATAGATGGATATGTGATAGACAGATGATAAGTATAGCAACTTTTAATCTAATTCACAGTCTTTATTTTTCTTTGTAATATGTAACTTTTAGGTATTTTTACCTCTGATAGATGAAGAAAAGAACTAAATTTATGCTTGACAATTTACAAATATCATTAGGGGAAATATCAAAAATAAAGGAGATGAATTTGAATACATGCTTATTAAGTTCTATGCAATTTTATTTTTAAAATAGAATACTCAGATGTGATGTGGAGAGTTGTTACTTTTTGAACAGCAGACGATGAATGGTAAACTAAGTGTGCATCAAATACAACAACAGAACCCCCAAAAGTCTATAAGACGCATTTTCTTGTTGGTATCTATTTTCTATTCTGTGTACAATAGTATTTATTTTATTCAACAAAACTAATGGTGTTTACAACTGACAATTGCCTAGAATGTCCAGTTGGTCTTTCTTGGAATAATGTGTCCCTTCCCATGGACCCATGGTGAAAGCAGAGAGGAAAGAGGATCGATAAGTTGGCAACATTGGAATAAAATAACAGTAACCCAGATGAATCACAATACTCCCAAACCAAGAATGCTTTGTGGCTAATGGAATACATCTGCTTTCTATGATAAAATACTTCAAACCTCAGTTTTTCCTTGGCATCACTTGAAATGACAATTGTCTCTCTTAAAGCTACTTCCCAAGGATCAGGACTGAGCATGTTACAAGAAAGCACAGGCTAACAGTATCCACATTCAGCCCATGTCCCCATGAGTACCAATATACTTTGATATCTAGACATATGCTTTTGACCTGTGGATTAGATGGAAAGTTTATTTGTGTAGAAAGTTTGTTATAGTCTTTTAATAAGTTTCAAAAACTAACCAAGTATTTAGGACAGTGGTTCTCAACTTTCCTAATGCTTTAACCCTTTTAATATGGTTTCTCATGTTGTGCTGACTCCCAACCATAACATTATTTTTATTGCTACTTCATAACTGCAATTTTGCTAGTGTCACAGATTGCAATGTAAATATATGATATACAGGGTGTATTTTCATCATTACAAATTGACCCAAAGGGGTCACAACCCACAAGTTGAAAGCCACAGTTTGTATCTACCTCCTCTTTAAAATATTCTGATTCTATGACTGGTTTTATATTTCGGCTTTCTTGATTTAAATATCTCCCTCAACTCTGGAGGTCATTCTAAAAATTTATTCTTAATACCAGATAACTTACTTTTAAGAAAATATACTTATGGGACTAGAGAGACGACTCAGTGGTTAAGAGCACTGGCAGTTCTTCCAGAGGTCCTGAGTTCTATTCCCAGCAACCACATGGTGGCTCACAACAGTTTGTAATGAGATCTGGTGCCCTCTTCCTTTATGCAGGCAAGCATGCAGGCAGAACACTGTATATATAATAAATAATACTTTAAAAAAGAATCACCCAGTGAAAATGTATTAATTTAAATTCCTTCCAACCCTACATTTTAACACTATTTGTGTTCATATAATTTGAGAAGAAAATAATCATTATATGTTCAGAGGATTATAGACTCCCACAGAGAAGTATGATTCCCAGTGTAAAACAGATGAACACCATAGCACCTAAGCAGGGCCTGTGGTCATTGAGTATGAGCACATTGTTGGTTCTACAAGAATTTTAGTGTTGGGTCTCATTATATCACCTTATGATGTCTGTTTAGGGCCCTGTTTTCAAGAGATGTGGAAGCAAATGATTCAAAAAGGAATTTTGAATCACATAATATTTCAACTTTAGTAGCCTTAATCATCCAGGATAACTATGATTGAGAGCATTTAATTGTATACTTTGAAGTATAGTTTCTATTAAAATTTCATAGAAGATTTAGGAAAAGAACACTTACATTAAGTAATATAGAATTCTAATTTCAGACTTGAGTTCTAATCATAATCATACTTAGTTCCAAACATGATCATTCTGCCTGTCCTCTCATCTGTGGTATGTTTGCTTCCCTTCTCTAAGCTAATAGACATATCTATGAAGCTTCCGTAAGTGGGATGTTAAGAATCACATTGAAAGAAATCCGGTGCAGATATGAGCATGCCATAGCTTGCCTTCACATTCCCATGATCTACCGTGAACACATGGTCTAGACAGCCATTATTTTCAAACCATATGGCCGAAACAGAAGAAAACATTGAAGCAGCAATGACTTCAACACAGAACCCAGAATAAACTAACCTAACCCTAAACCTAAAGCAGAAACAACTAGTAGAACTGAACACAGATTAGCTGAATTCCAGCTGACCCACACATCTTGTTCTGTAAACCACTGGCTTCTGGAGAAGTTAGTTATGTACCATTACTGTGTCAATACCTCAACAATAAAATGTAAGGTGCAATATCAACTGGGCACATCTCCAGGAAAGAACTAACTCTCTGGCTTTAGTGCAACTGTAAAGAACATATATTCCAAAACAGTCCTGGGCAGAAACAAAATGTCTTTAGACCATTAAGAGGTGGAGATAAAATTAGGAAAACAAAACCGCAGAGAAACCAAAAGTTACAAATGACAGAAGGAACAATGACTATGGGTAGGAAAACAGGATTAAACTTCCAGACCAGAACCACCTCAGTAACCCTGTACTGGCCACAAACAAAGTTTTTAAAGCCAATTCCTTGGGTTGTTCACATAAAACTGAATATGGGCTTCTTAGCCACCTGTCACCTTTGATAAATAGAATCTAAATAAAAAAAAGACATAAATTTAAAACAAAACCACACAAATCCTCATTGAAAATGGAAGAAAAGTTTTGTGGCCTTGGGTTATACAAACATTTTTAAAATTTAATATAAAAAATGAAATCTGTAAAAGAAATGGTAGAGTGAACACTCTTTTTCCTTACAATGAGTCTTTGCGCAAAAAAAAAAAAAGCAAAAAAAAAAAAAAAAAGTTGAAAGAATAGGAAAATCCAGAAAATTGGAGAGTATCTGCCAGTTACATTTCCAAATAAGTTCGTGTTTTCTATTATTATTTTTGAATTAGTTATTTGTAGTATTTATTGAGATTTTAATAAAATCTCATCATTTTCCCATTCTCTTTCTTACCTCCAAACCCTCCCATATACCCACTCCTTCCTCTTTCAAATCCATGGCCTCTTTTTGATTGTTGTTGCATGTGTGTGTGTGTATGTGTCTGTGTGTGTGTGTGTGTATTTTCCCAAAAATAAGTACAGCCTGCTCAATCTTTATAATGTTACCTGTATGTATTTTTCAGAACTGATCATTGCTTAATGCTAAAGAAGCAGACATGGGACAGCTAATAATTATAATAAGCAATTGGGGAGATGAGGAGATAGCTCAGCACTTAAGAGCACAAGACTCATGTTTGATCCCCAACACCCACTTTGGGTGGCTCACAACTACTTATAAATCCATTTCAAGGAAATCTGACATTCCCCCTAGTGGACCCCTTGGCACCATACTGACATAGTATCACCCACATATGGACACACACACACAGGAACAAACACTAAATAAATCTTTTTTAAAAAAGGAATAAGCAATGAAAACATTCTGCATCGTTAAACATCCAAAAAGCACACATTAAAACCACAGTGAAGTTCCATACATAGGACCATGGCTAAACTAAAAGAAACACGGAGTTGACAATAATAAATGCTGAGAAGGCTAAAGATGATGAGAGGAAACTGGAGCCATTGTGGGTTACTAATAAGAATGAAAAATGATGTAGTCACTTGGGAAACGGTTTTGTAGCTTGTTGCAAAATTTAATATATATTTATACCATGACACAATAAATATTAATATCATCTGAAATACCACTGGGACACTACTGCAAGTATTATTGTATTTCGCCTTCACAGTGAACAGCCACTGAGCAGTTGCCAGCAAATGGTTCAATTATGACAATGTTTGCAGTGGAGTTACATAGATTTCAGTTAACCAAAGCCAGGAAGTCAGCATGTGAAACAGCATGTGTGCAGCTAGCGACAGTCTTTATGTCTTAACAGCCCAGACAATGTTTCTTTGCTAGATATACTGCTCCTTAAGACAAGTCTGTGAAATTTTTTGCTTTTTACTTGTTTGTGTGTTTTTTGAAACATGAAAACAAAAGCAAGCACCAATCTCCATGGTGACCTCAATGATTAAGACCCCCTGCTGTCTCTCACTCTTTAGTCTTTCCCACATTGTGTCTGAGTCAGTCTCTGTTAACAATGACACTGAGAAGAATGCCAGCTCTATTATTATATGTTAAAAATCTCTAACTTCTTTCTAGTTTATCCAGGAGATCTTAACTATTTTCCTTTTCTGGGACCCTCCAAAAGTGTCCTTCTTTTTACCTAGCTTCTTGGGGTTGTGGATCGTAGCCTGGTTATCCTTTACTTTACATCTAATATCCACTTATCAGTGAGTACATACTCTCTTTGTCTTTCTGGGTCTGTTACCTCACTCATGAAGGATTTTTCTGGTTCCATCCACTTGCCTGAAAATTTCAAAGTGGCACTGTTTTTTTGTTTTTTTTTGTTTGTTTGTTTGTTTAACCACTGAGTATACTCCATTGTGTAAATGTATCACATTTTTCTTTATCCATTCTTCAGTTGATGGGCACCTAGGTTGTTTACAGGTTCTGGCTAATACAAATAATGTTGCTATGAACATAGTTGAGCAAATATCCTTGTGGTATGATTGTGCAACCTTTGGGTATATGCCCAAGAGTGATATTGATTGGTCTTAAGTTAGGTTGATTCCCAATTTTCTGAGAAACCATCATACTGATTTCCGAAGTGTCTCTACAAGTTTGCACTCCAACCAGCAATGGAGGCATGGTCCTCTTATTCCACATCCTCCCCAGCATAAGCTGTCATCAGTGAGGTGGGGTAGAAGGGAGGGGATGGGGAATGGGAACATGAAAAACAAGAAGGCCGAGTTGAGGGAGGAATAGAGAGGGGGAGCAATGAAAGAGATATCTTCATAGAGGGAGCCATTAGGGGATTAGGGAGAAACCTAATGCTAGAGAAATTCTCAGGAATCCACAAGGATGACCCCAGCTAAGACTCCTAACAATAGTGGAGAGGGTATCTGAATGGGCCTCTCCCTGTAATCAGATGACTACCCTAATTGTCATCATAGAACCTACATCCAGTAACTGATGGAAGCAAATGCAGTGACCCACAGTCAAGCACTGGGCTGAGATCCTGGAGTTCAGCTGAAGAGAGGGAGGAGGGATCATATGAACAAGGAGGGTCAAGAGCATGATGAGGAAAACCACAGAGACAGCTAACCTGAGCTAGTGGGAGCTCATGGTCTACGGACTGACAGCTGGGGACTCTGCATGGGATTGAACTAGGACCTCTGAATGTGGGTGACAGTTATGTGACTTGATCTGCTGGGGGGGCTGTCCCTGGCAGTGACACCAGAACCTACTCCAGGTACATGAACTGGCATTCTGGAGCCCATTCCCTATGGTGGGACACCTTGCTGAGCCTTGATAAAGATGGAGGGGCTTGGCCCTGCCTCAACTTGGCATGCCAGACTTTGTTGACTCCCTAAAAAATGTCTTACCCCCTCTGAGGAATGGATGGGGAGTGGGAGGCAGGGGAGGTGGAGGCCATGAGAAGGGGTTGGTATTTAAATTAATAAATTTTTTAATTAAAAAAACCCTCTAACTTCTTAGATGGACACCTTCTTGCTGTTGGATCACTTGCAGTGGGGAAAGCTGTCTTGGTTAGTCCTTTGTTGAAAGGCTCTTGCCGGCAACCACTTGAGTTATGCTACAAGTAGATGCCCCTCCAGTCATGCCTTCAAGTGGTACTACAACCCTATTGACAGTCTCACAGCTTGTGGAAAACCTCCAGCCAGCATTGTCCAGCAAGGCTCCTCCTATATTCTTGACTCAAAAAAATCTGTAAGAGGATAAGGCCTAGTTTTGTTTTTGTTTTTATTTTTAGATAGCAATAACTATAATATGGGTTTAGTGATGATCACGTGACCAGAAATGCTTATTGGCAAGCAAATTAATTTCAATATCTAAGTAAAGGAAAGTCAAACTATAAAGGATGAAGTTTAAAAAAACATGACAATTACTCAGATCACTGACTCGGCTTGTTTAATCATTATTATAGATTCACACATTCCATCCTTCATAAGCAAGCTGCTCCAGGGGCATGGAAAACAACTTCAATAATGTGCAGTAAAAGTAACATAGCAGATAGAAAGTTGCAATCTATTATTATTATTATTATTATTATTATTATTATTATTATTGTTTGTTTTTTTCTATAGACTGTTTCTCTTTGAAATAGTCCTGGCTGCCATGGAACTAGCTCTGTAGACCAGGCTGGCCTCAAACTCACTAATATCCACTTGCCTCTGTCTCCTGAGTGCTGGGATTAAAGGCATGCACCACCATCACCAACTACAATCATTATTTCTTAATAAATGTATATTATTTAATAATAAAGTTTTATTATGTCTGTTACTCATTAGAAGTTACTCCTTTTTCTGATTCAGTTTGTAGTTTTATGTGAAGTTATTGTAAATGACCTGATAAAACATAAATTTTTGTAGCATAACTATTAAACACTAAATATTCTATACCTTTTACACATGGCAATATCTTTGTCATTTAATATTCATAAGTTCCGCAATTTTGTCTTTAAAATATGTAAGAAGTTTACATTATTGTGCCTTTGATAACATTTTTAAAAATATATATGTGTGTGTATGCATATACATATGTATATATTAAAATGTACTCTTGAAACTGGGAATAGTCATGTAGTTAATACTAAAGACTGCAATATATAATAAAACACACTGGAGCTAATTGTTTAAACCATCTTATGAAAAGAAAGATGCTAGTTAGTTCAGAAGTCAGCCTATAATGGGATTTTTTCATTGATGAAAATTTGTTATGTAACATTAGATAATATTGAAAATATGCCATCATATCAATACCCAAAGAAGAGGCCTAGGGTGGGGCCCAGGACATTTTGTTTTACATCACTGAACTCCAAAGATACATGGCAGTGGGCTGCTTTAGTTGTGTATTGTTGTTTGATCAGTTTGAGCTTGATATCATTATTGGAGATGTGCATATCCTGTTGCTTACTCTTTTTTTATTGATGAAAGTTTTGATGCTCTTTTCATACCCATTTTTATTTTTCTGCATTCTTAGCATATTTAACATGTCTGATTTGCCATCTGTAGCAAATTATAGATGCTTGCAAATTTTTCTTGTAATTTATTTCCTTTAGATGTGGTGTCTGTTTCCTTGCCCCTTGGATCTGTGTCTGATTAGAACTGCTCTGACCAATAGAATGTGAAAACTGAAATAGTGCCAGTTCTGGGCTGAGCAAAACAAACCAAAAAAAAAAAAAAGATCTTGCAACTTCCCCTGAGTTCTTTTGAGCCTGAAGGAGACAGGAAAAAGTTCTAATTTCTCTCTGGGAAATATAATATAGAAAGATTCTGAGCCCATTTGGAGAGAGGGGCAACTCAAGGAGTTCATCTTTCTTATTGCCACTACTAAAACAGTGTATATGACTGAACATCACTGACCACCTTGGCTATTCTGGTCCCAAATAAATACCTACTGACACTTATTGAAACCACTGTTAATGTGGCAGGGGAAATGCCAGCTCAGCCATGCCAATCACACAAGCCACAAAATGTGTTAACAAATAAACAATGGTGTGGCTTAAGATACTATTTTGCCTTAGTATATAGAAATATATATTACAAAATGTGACTTTCAGATTATAGCATTTATGTATCTAAACATCTTATAAAATACACAAGACTGCCTTCTACCAAAGGTTGGCACTCTTGCCAAGCACTGCCTCTTAGGTGTTTAGTACAGTTTCTAGTGAATTGTATGTTCTGATATTTTTCATTTATCATCATTTTTTAATTTAACCTTTATTTTTGTGCTCTTAAACTTTCTATATTGGCATTAGCATTGCTAATTTCATCTTAAGTAGCCCATTGTTTCTACCAGGAAAACATGTGTCCCTTTTACATTCGAATTTTTTGTTTGTTTTTTTTACTTTATTTACAAAATAGAAGCACTCCTTCTGTATTTTTCTTATATTCATTTTCTGTTTAATCTCCCTCTCTTTGGCCAAGTCTCGCCTTCAAGATTTCCTTTATATTTTATACATAATATGTTCTGTTGTAAATATTCAAATTTGCATCATAAAATTTACAAAGTATTTTGAAAATAGCCTGTGTTTAAACTTTTCTATCTTAAAGGGATTAAATTTTAATGAATATGCAAAAGTTTGCATGAAGTTACTCTGAAGGCATCAATTTTAGACATGAAAATTGTGTTCCATAACATCCCAAGTCTTCTGTAGGCTTCTTTTGTATATGTTTATCATTATTATACAAGAACATTGAATAAATAGCATAACTGTCATGTAACACGAAACAGTTTACTAATAACACCAAGATTTTCAGATTTAAGAAAATAAAAGGATATTATATTTCATTATTCGTTTTAGGAAATATTTGCATATGTTCATAAGGATGTCTATTGCCAACAAAAGGCTTGTTTACCATTACATCATGTTAAATAGTTGTGCATTCAGACACACAGAGTAAATGTTGGTTATTGTGGGGCCTTGAAATAGTGGTTGGCAACTCACTGCCATGTTAAAAGTTACATTCGTTTTTTCATATACAGTGTATGCACCAAAATATTTCCACCTGTTAGGGAGCTTTGTTCTACTTCATCATCTTCAGCCATGCTTGCTTGGTCAGTAACAGCTGTGTGTAAAAGCCGTGCACTGAGGACACACACAAAAATTATGTTAATGTACATAATGATGCTTTCTGTCATCAGATGTCCAGTTGGCATTTGTGTTTGCTAACAATCTTTTACCTCATAATGTTATAAATGCCACGTAAACGTAAACCTGATTAAAGACTCACTCATATAAAATAAACACATTATACAGTAATAAATCAACTTAATAAGGAACTTTGTACACAGGGATAATGCCAAAATGGACCTTTGTCTGTTTTGTCAAAAGGTGTGGTACTATGAAGACTACTGATAATGATTGCTGAGTAATTGAACACTACAACAAAACCATATCAGTGTAGCATATATGTATTAGTTTGTACTTACTGTGGATCAGTTATCTGGACATGTTAGCTGAATCCTCTGCTTTAGGGTCTTCACCAGGATAAAATTAAAATTTCAGTTAGTGCTGGGATTCCACTTGAAGTCTCACTGGGGAAGAAATCTGCTTTCATAGGCATAGGTTGTTGACAGGATTTAGTTTCTACTCTTGTTCACTATTGGTCAGAAGTAACCTTCAGTTACTTGTCATATGGATGTCTCCATTGAATAGCTCCCAACACTGCAGTTTGTTCTACCTCACCCAAGAAAGGTGTGTGGAACCCTTCCAGAAAGAGAGAAAAAAATCAGAATCCAGTGCAATCTATTCATGTATATAGCATCCACTCACACTGCCATAGT
The DNA here is from genome assembly GCF_003668045.3 of Cricetulus griseus. Classification (NCBI taxonomy): domain Eukaryota; kingdom Metazoa; phylum Chordata; class Mammalia; order Rodentia; family Cricetidae; genus Cricetulus; species Cricetulus griseus. The sequence continues at coordinate 339,542,811 of NC_048595.1, read as the reverse complement.
CCATTCATTAGTAGTATGTCATAGATCTTGCCAATGGGAGGGGGTAAGGACTTATAATTAGCTCTAGATCTTTGTGGCCTTCTTACAGTCTGCCTCGGAGTTTGTTTTCCAGTGCTTTGACAAATATCACGAAGGAAAACAACTTGGGGCAGGAAGAGGTTTGATTAGCTTACATTTCCCACTCACAGTCTACAAATAAAGAGAAGTCAAGACAGGAACCCGAGGCAGGAGCTGGAGCAGAAACCATGGAGGAATGCTGTCTACTAGCTTGCTCCCATGCAAGCTACCTTTCTTTTACCCCTCAGAACCAGCTGGCCAGAGACAGTATTGTCCGTAATTGGATGATTCTACCCACATCAGTCCATCAATCAAGAAAATGCCATATAGACTTGCATATAGGACAATAGTGGGGAGATGTCTTCTCAATAGTGGTTTCCTCTTCCCAATGACTCTGTCTTATGTTGAACTGACTCATCAAGGAGCTGTTTACTAAATCCCCACCAGATCATATTGGGCTCCCAGTGGGAAAGTGGAGTTGAAGTAGTGTTTCATTGTATTTTTCTTCTAAGGAAGGTGTGAAATTTCTACTTATTTACATGTTGTTGAGCAAAGCTGAAGTGTTGATAGGACTGAATAGACTCAGCTGCTCTGGATCCCAAGCAACAGCTACTCAAACTTTTTAGCCGTTCTTTAGGAGTTTTCAGGGGAAGACAAGAGCAGCTACATATCCAGCACTTGCAGAACAGTGTAGTGTAAAAAGTAGGACGTTTAGTGGGCCCAAACTTCCTCCAAATTCTGCTTAAGCTTTAAGAATACAGCAGATCTCTGTGCTCTGATTTCTCTCTCCACACCATGCTTACAAGCTGTTGTCGGTGAAGCACGCCGACAGTCTCAGCATGGCTGATGGTCTCAATTATGATTGCATTCCACATATTTCTCTTTTTTATAATTTTTTAATTTAGAAACAATCTTATTTTACATATCAATCCCCCATTCCATCTCCCTCCCATCCTCCCATGAAACATTTTTTATTTGAATTAGAAACAAGATTGTTTTACATGACAATCCCAGTTCCCTTCTCCTATTCCTCCTCCCCTACCACCCCCCAACTAAAACCCTACTTATCACATATCCTTTCTGCTCCCCTTGGATGGTGAGGGCTTCCTTAGGGTGTCATCAGAGTCTATCGTATCCTTTGGGATAGGTCCTAGGCTCACCTCCATGTGTCTTGTCTCGGGGAGTATTCCTCTATGTGGAATGGGCTCCCAAAGTGCACACCTATGCTATGTACCAAACTACTACAGGAGGTCCTGTAGATTTCCAAAGTTTCCTCACTGAAACCCATGTTCCTGGGTTCTGGATTGGTCCCATGCTGGTATCCCAGCTATCAGTCTGGGGAGCAAGAGTTCCCCCATGTTCAGGTCAGCTGTTTCTGCGGGTTTCACCAGCCTGGTCTGGACCCCTTTGCTCTTTACTTGTCCTTCTCTGAATCTGGATTCCACTTCAGTTCAGTGATTAGCTATGGGCCTGCTTTTACTTCCACTAGCTGCTGGATGAAGGCTATCAGGTGGCATATAAGTCAGTCATCAATCTCTTTATCAGGGGAGGGCACTTAAGGTAGCCTCTCCTCTGTTGCTTAGATTGTTAGCTGGTGTCATCTTTGTAGATCTCCAGACATTTCCCTAGTGCCTGATTTCTCTGCAAACCTGAAATGTCTCCCTCTATTATGGTATCTCCATTCTTGTTATCTTCTATTCTTCATCTGACTGAACCTTTCTGCTCCTTAATGTCCTCTTCATCCATCCTCTTCCCCCCTTCTCGTTCAACTAGCATTCCACCGATTTCAAAACCTATCAAGATAGGATAAGATAGCTCAATGGATGAAACTCTTACTGTACAAATATGAGGACCAGATCTCAGATCACCCCAAAAAGGCAATGGCAGCCTGCCTGTAATCCTAGGGCTCAAAAAGTGAAGACAGAATCTCCAGAGCAAGCGAGCTAACCAAACTGTTGGAATTATCAAGCTCCAGGTTAATTTCAAAGCCACTGCCTCAATTCATAAGGTAAAGAGTGATTGAGAAAAACTGACGAGAGCCTAAGGACTCCATACCCATATATACCCTAATGTCACATGAATGCAGACACACACACACACACACACACACACACACAGATAGAGAGATAAATAGAGAGAGAGAGAGAGAGAGAGAGAGAGATGCCAAAGAATTGAAAACAAAAACCCTACCAATCTAGCCTCATATTGAGGTTGAAGTCTTTAAAGGAAAAATCAGCATGTCACATGATTTTCCTTAGATTAAAATGAGATGCATATTCTCAGCAAACCCAACATTATAAACTTTAAAATGTGTAATCTCCTGAAATATAATTTTAAACTAATAAGCACAGTTGCCTCTTGTCCACTTGGCCTACACATTTATATCATTATTAGTCCATAATCTCTCTTAAATTATTTATCCACAACATCTCATGTTAATTCACAATCAAAACCATGATATAATTTCAGAATTCCCCCAATATATTAAAAATCCTAACACTATAAATAGATTGCTCCCAGGACTACATTCAGCTGCCTTTCCTGTATCTAACAGGACACGTTTTCCAAAGGTGCCTCTGACTACAGTGGGCTGTAGTCATAATCACCAGTCAAGAGAATGGCCCGTAGGCTTGCCTACCAATGACTTTCCCCAGATGACTCTAGCTTATATCAAGATGATTAAAAATAAAATAGACAACACAGAGTCTGTTCTATGTATGTATTATGTACATATATATATATATATGTATATATATGAATATATGAAGTGTTTAGCTATGTATCTCAAGGAACAAATATCCTCTATATCTATAACATTTTTTTGCTAAATTCAAGTCCATTTGCTTCAATATGATGAATCTTACAGCTTTACTATAGGTAGTATAGAATTCCCTGGATGGTAATAAGTTAGTTTCTATTGTGTCTGAAAATATTTTGTTATCGTTAAATGTCTTTATCCTAAGGTAAACTATTTTAACATGACTTTATGAGATAAAATATTTCGCTCATATAAAGCTATTTATAAATCTAAATGATACAGGAAATAAACCTAGCTTCTGTCTATCAAGTAAAAACTAATTTTTCATATTGCCAATATGTAGGTGATATTTGTAGAAAAGACACTAAAAGTCTACATATAAGAAAAATGTCAATGAAATGTACTTAACACAATTTTATCATATTACAGTAGAATCATCAAAACACACTTTAATATCATTCACAAGTGCATGGGTGTAAGTATTTCTGTTAACATACTATTAAAGATAAGACCTATTACGCAAATTATTCTTATTATTTTTAGAAAATTATTCTTATTATTTTTAGAAAATTACTTCAAGGGCACAGGGAAAGGATTACTAGTCTTCAGATCAATGGTTTGAAAGGAAAGTAAGTGTGATTTTATCCCTCAGAAAAGATTAGTGACAGTTGGAATCAAAGATTATTTGATACATAATGTTAAGAAATAACAGAAAAATCAGTCTTGCCTTTAGAACAGCAAGGTACAGAGTGATTTGCCATTACCTTTGCAACAAGGGGCAGGAGCCTTTATGTTTATCTGTGTCATACAGGATTTGTTTATCAGGAGCCTCGGTGCATCTTGAACTATGGTTGCTCTCAGAGAACTGACCTTTGCCATGGTCCTTTGGATAAACCAGGTGCACAGAGTATGAGTACTTCCTCAGAAGAAAGCAAAAATGAATCAGCTCTTGAAATGCACAGATGCAAATAACTTTCCACATTCAAAGATGCTGATCCTAGTGAATTTCCCTAAGTCCTTGCTGTAAGATAAAACCAGCTATGTCAGTATTTGCTCTTCATTCTGTCCTGGTCCAGGACCTACAGGTTCTTTGAACTTATTAGTCTTATGATCACCACCCCCCAAAAAAGTACAATTCCCTAATGAAAGACTGGAAAATGATAATCAATGGGCTTTGGGTTGCAATCAGTTCCTGTTTCTCTGTCCACTGCTTCCTGTTCTAATAGCTTACAGTGCTCCCTTCTCTGTAACTTCTCAGCAACTTTCACCAGTATCTGAATGCAGTAAGAATGAAGTTTCCTTGAATTGTCCTAATTTCCACTGTAAAATACAGTAGTACATTTTCATAATCAAAGTTCATTCATCCACACAGGAAAATGCCAGTCCTGGGAACTAAATCTTATGCACCATCCCCACCCTTTCTTCCAAAGGGGGACTGATTTCTGGGGCCTTCAAGTCTCCAGGAACACTCTGGGGAAATGGGGAATAATTATACATTTTTTAAAATGCTTGATGTAGAGAAATAGTTGTGATAGGGAAAAAACTTGAAATGCCCAGGAAAGGAGACCTTTTCAGCTGTATTTTTTTTAATTTTTGAGATTATAATGTAATTACATCATTACCCCTTCCCTTTCTTCCCTCAAAACCTTCCCTGTACCATGACTGTTCATTATTAAATTCATGGGCTCTGTGTTGTGTGTTGTGCGTGTGTGTGTGTGCGCGCGCGCGCGCAGTTTTTATCTAGGGTTGGAGTCTTATGATCTTTCCTTTATCCATATTAGCATGTCTGTTATTACCATCCTGGTTCAGGTCATATTTAGTCAGCCATGTTGGAGAGACTTCATAGGTGTAGTTTCTGGCAATCCTAACAGACACAGATTCACAGCAAACTGTGCTCGTGTGGCTCTTACACTCCCTCTGGTGCCTCTTCAGTAATGACTCTGAGCCTCAGGTGCAAGAGTTGTATAGATGCATCATCTGGGGCTAAACTCTAACACTACATTTTGATTCGTTGTGGTTTTCTATAAGGGGCTCTGTCTACTTCAAAGTTTCCTTAATAGGGCATGAGAACTATCCTTATATGTGGGTATTATTGGGGCCCAAAAAAGATTGATTATGATATTTTTGGTTTGCAAAACTCAGCTCAATTCCAGGAGCCTGAGTATCACATTGCTTTTTAGATAACTTGGCCTCAGTGGAGAATGTCTCCTAGTTTGCATAACAACAGACCTAGACCCTGAGTGGGCCAACATATATTCTGAGGGCTTGTATACATGCCTAGGGACTAGTGAGAGGCTGGTGAGGATGTGCAGTTTTAGGGGTGACTCTAGGTTTAAAGGAAATATTTGATATCAACTTTATGCATGATAATATATGTCTTCTGATATCACTCTAGCTATTGGAAAGCTATTTTAGAGGATGCTTGACTAAAACATGGACTCCAGTCTCCAGGATGGACTGAGAGCCCTCCTGAGATGACAAGGTGTCTGTGTCTCATCCTTAACACCATTGAGTAATTAGCTTCCCCAGGTCCATACTCTCCCACTCAGGGATGGACCCACGGCTATTTAGATGGTTCAGATTACAGCCCCAAAGACATCAGCCCGCAATAGATGGCCTTTGTAGTATGGGACCCTGGCAGGGTATAAGGCAAATATTTAGAATGTAGTTAAGGATTATGCTGGTTTATTAATGTGGAGGCTGTAGGTTCTCCGCCAAGGTCCATGACTTCAATAGCCCTAGATAGTTGGCTTCAGTACCAGACATGTTTTCCCTCTTGTTGAGTGAGTCTTTAATGCAATTAGAGAGTTTTTGGCTATAGCCAAGTTATGTGTGTTTTAAGAAGAATGTTATATTCCAAATTTTCTGAGAACTATTGAGCTACTTGCTTTTGTCTATATATATTTTGGCTTGAATATGCTGGCAAAACAGATCACAAAATGAATGGGACAAATACTCAAATCATTAAAATTGAAAGGCCAGCATTTTGACATTCTGAATTATATTTTGAGACTGCCCCTAGTTCCCTGGTATATAACTCCTAAAGATCTTTGAAATAGTTTCCTTTTGTGTGACTGGCAGCCCCTAGACAGCTTCCAGATAGAAGAAAGGCAAGATTTTAGTGTAGTAGTTATCTGTGGACAAGAAAGGGGCTGAAGGTTAAACTGATCAACTGAGATTGGTGACTTAATTAACCATGCCTATGTAAGGAAGCTCTACAAAAATCTAAAAGAGTAAGATTTAAAGAACTTGAACACGGATGAACAGGTTTTGGTGATCCCTGGAGGACTCTGCTCTAAAGAAGGCACAAGAGATCCATCCCTTACCCACGCCCCTTCCTCTTCATACTTTGTAATAACCTTTATACTAAACTGATGAACATAGATATATCTATGAGTTCTCTAGGTGCTTTCACAAATAAACCCAAGTATGGGATATGGAAACCTTGATTTATAGACAATTACATATATACAGCTAAAACTATCTTGAATCCAAACTTACCTGAAGTAGAAAGGGTAGTCTTAGTACTGAACCCTTGACTTGTAGAATCTCAGTTTATACCCAGATAAACAAATGGTATCAGATTTGTGTTTAATTATAGGACAGCATGATGGTATCCACAGTGGTAGCATTGCTTGTTTGCTAAATAGAAACACATGGCATCCCTAGGATCAGGAACATGTTGTGTAACCATAGTGGAAGAAACTGAGTTTGACTTTTCAACTCAAATATGTTTCTGTCTTCAAAGAAGAATAAACTTGGATAAACATTTAAATAAGTGAGAGATTGCACCAGTCTGGGGTGTGGGAATTAGAAAAATCTCTGGGGAAGATGGCTCAGGTCTGTTCATGTGAAGAGAACAAAGTATGTCAAGTAGAGCCCCTCATATGAGCCAAACGCAGATGCCAAAGTATGTGTGTGAAGCAACAGACACAGTTGGCTAGCATGCCAGATGTGGGAAGAAAAGAATGAGCTCAATAAAACACTAAAGCTGAAAACTAAGCAGGAAAATTACCTAAAAAAACAAAAATAGCACACTCATGCAAACGAGACACAGCTGTGATTAATGCCAAGCTCTCAGTGTTTGAGTCTCTGAACAGCTTTTGATTTTGGAGGGCTACATGTTTGACTTCTGTCAATGGGTGATTTTAATATTCTATATGTCCACCTTCCTTTCCTCTTACGGATTGGGAGGTTGTCTATACTCTTAACTCTCAGTATTCTGATGGGGGATGTTTTTCTGTTTATGTTTCTATTATTGGTTGATGAATAAAGCACTGTTTGGCCAATAGCCAATAGAGGTAGGAAGATAGGCAAGACTAGGAGGAGGAGAATTCTGGGAAAGATAGGCAGAGGGAGACCGGAAAGAGTCTCCTCTGGCAGTGGAACCAATGTTTATCCCTAATGCACAATTGGACTTTGGGAGCCCATTCCCCATGGAGGGATACTCACTCAACCTAGATACACAGCTATTTGTCTGTAGGTGGGACACCATGAGATTTCCACCATCTACATTAACATGTCTATTGATGTTGTCATTTATTAAGTCCTTTCACGAAGCCATACTGTTGAGTTATACTTGGTTAGCTACCCAGGCATTTCTAGGAGACTATATCTCAATCAAATATCCTGGTCCTCTGGCTCTTCCAATCTGTCAGTCTCCTCTTAAATAAATTTTAAATAAAGACTGCTGAAAGGGAGAATTAGCTTCTTGCAGGGATAAGCCCATTAGTTGTTTATCCAACACAAAGTGGTCATCTCTGAAATCATGAAAACACAAGACACTAAATGGACTCAACAGGTTATACGCATACACTTATGCATACACACACACACACACACACACACACACACACACACACACACATATATATATATATATATATATATATATATATATAGAGAGAGAGAGAGAGAGAGAGAGAGAGAGAGAATGTGTAACAGTAATAAAAATAAAGTATACCTCAAATTGAGAGAAAGTGATGAAGGGTAGAAGGGAGCAGTTGGAGGAAGAAAAGAGAAGGGAGGAAGTGATACAATTATATTTTAATTTTTAAAATTTAATTTAAATGTATCTATGGGAAGAAACATATATTTAACTGATGGGTGAAGTGATTTTAATATACCAGGCTCATCAAATTATTCAGTCCCTTTAGAGCCCCTGAAGCATACATGGGGCCAATGCTTGTCATAGATCCATGAAAGGAGCTTCCTAAATGCATACTAATCTGTCAATCTGCTCAACAATATGTATTTACTTAATTTTTTCCTTAGCATTTTAGGTAAAACACCAAGGGACACAAATTCTTAAGCAGCATAACAAGAGGAAGAATTACCTGCTTAATATGACACCTGATGTAGCACCTTATCTAGGTCTAATTTTGGACTGCATAATTTACATAGTGCCTTGCAATTTTTGATAAAGTCATTTATGTAATAAGGTTGTATGATTATGATTATTGACTGCTTTCTCTACCCTTAAAACAACCCTTTTTGAATTGAATAAACCATGTTACTTATAGTGATAAATCAGCATATTCAATAGTATACATGCCAGGTTGTATTTATGCCTTTAGGTGTGTGTGTGTGTGTGTGTGTGTGTGTGTGTGTGTGTCTGTGTGTGTGTGTGTGTCTTAGTCAGTGTTCTCTTGCTATGAAGAGACACCATGAATGAGACAACTCATAAAGGAAAGCATTTACTTGGGGCTGGCTTACAGCTTTATAGGTTTAGTCCATTATGTTCATGACAAGGAGCATGGTAGATGTGGTGCTGGAGAAGTAACTGACAGTTTTGCATCCAGATTGGCATAGCAGGAAGAGAGAGCCACTGGGCCTGACTTAGGCCTTGAAAACTTCAAAGCCCACTCCCAATGGCACACTTGCTCCAACAAGGCCACACCTCCTAATCCCTCTCAAGTCATGCCACTCCCTGGTGAACAAGCATTCAAATATATGAGCCTATAGGGAGTGTCCATATTCAAATCACCACAGTTTATGTATATATGTAACAACAGTCAATGAAGAAAGGCCATGAATCTGACAGAGAAGAAAACAAGGAGGGATGTGTGGGAAGATTTGAATAGAGGAAAGGGAGAAATGATGTAATTATATTATAATCTCAAAAAGTAAAAGAAACAATATTTTCCCTGTTTTTTATTAGAAAGAAAATTATTTTCCATGTCAATCCCAGGTCCCTCTCCCTCTGCTCTTCCCCTGCGTGCCCCCCCCCCGCCCAACTAATGCGTGATCTATCCCATGGCCTTTCTGCTCCCAAGGGAGGGTGAGGCCTTCCATAGGGGGTCTTCAGAGTCTGCCATATTCTTTGGGATAGGGACGAGGCCAACCCCCTTGTGTCTAGGCTCAGGGAGTATCCCTCCATGTGGGATGGGCTCCTAAAGTCCATTCCTATGGTAGCAATATGTACACTACAAGAGGCCCCATGGATTTCCAATGTCTCCTCACTGACATCTACATTCAGGGCGTCTGGATCAGTCCCATGCTGGTTGCCCAGCTATCAGTATGGAGACCAAGAGTTCTCCCTTGTTCGGGTCAGCTGTTTCTATGGGTTTCACCAGCCTGGGATGGACCCATTTGCTCATCAGTCCTCCTTCTCTGCATCTGGATTTCAGTTCAGTTCAAGGTTTAGCTGTGGGTGTCTGCTTCTACTTCCACCAGCTGCTGGATGAAGGCTATACGATGGCATATGAATTAGTCATCAATCTCATTATCAGGAGAGGGCATTTAAGGTAGCCTCTCCTCTGTTGCTTAGCCAGTCCTTTCCCTACTGCCTGATTTCTCTTTGAACCTATAATAGCTCCCTCTATTATGATATCTCAATTGGCTCAGGAGATCTTGTCCCTTTCCCCTTCTCCAGGGCACGATGTATGTCTCTCTCAGGTCCTCCTTGTTTACCAGCCTCTCCAGCAGCCTGGGATACAGGCTGGCAATCCTAAATTCTATGTCTAAAATCCACATATGAGTGAGTACATACAATGCCTGTCTTTTAGTGACTGGGTTACCTCGATCAGAATGGTTTCTTCTAGTTCCATCCATTTGCCTTCGAATTTCAAGATTCCATTGCCTTTTTTTTTCCCCACTGAGTAGTGCTCCGTTGTGTAAATGTACCACATTTTCTCTATCCATTCTTTTGTTGAGGGCATCTAGGTTGTTTCCAGGTTCTGGCTATTACAAATAATGATATGAACAGAGTTGAACAGATGTCCTTGTTGTAGGAATGTGCTTCTTTTGGGTATATGCCCAAGAGTGGAAGTGCTGGATCTTGTGGTAGACTGATTCCCATTTTCTTGAGGAGTCGCCATACTGATTTCCAAAGTGGATGTACAAGTTGGCACTCCTACCAGCAGTGGAGAAGTGTTCCCCTTTCTCTACATCCTCTCCAGCATAAACTGTCATTGGTGTTTTTGTTTTTAGCCATTCTGACAGGTGTAAGATGGTATCTCAGAGTTGTTTCGATTTGCTTTTCCCTGATGGCTAAGTATGTTGAACACTTTCTTATGTGTCTTTCAGCCATTTTAGATTCCTCTATTGAGAATTGTCTATTTAGTTCTGTACCCCACTTTTTAATTATTTGATTTTAATTTATTTTGATTACTTAATGTTTTGGCGACTAGCTTCCTTAGTTCTTTGTAAATTTTGGAGATCAGCCCTCTGTCTGATGTGGGGTTGGTGAATATCTTTTCCCAATCTGTGGGCTGTCTTTTTGTCTTGTTGACTATGTCCTTTGCCTTACAGAAGCTTCTCAGTTTCAGGAGGTCCCATTTATCAATTGTGGATCTCAAAGTCTGTGCTACTGGAATAATGTTCAGGAGGCAGTCTCCTGTGCCAATTCATTCAAGGGTATCTCCCACTTTCTCTTCTAGAATATTTAGTGTGGCTGCATCTTTGATCCATTTGCACTTAAGTTTTGTGCATGGTGACAGAAATGGATCTATCTGCAATCTTCTGCATGTCCGAATCCAGTTGTGCAAGCACCATTTGTTGAAGATGCTATCTTTTTTGCATTGTATAGATTTAGCATCTTTGTCAAAAATAAGGTATTCATAGGTGTGTGGATTAATATCAGGGTTTTCAATTTGATTCCATTGGTCTGCCTATTTTTGTGCCAATACCAAGTTTTTTCAGGACTATAGCTCTATAATAGAGCTTGAAATCAGGGATGGTGATGCCTCCAGAAGTTCTTTTATTTTACAGGGTTATTTTGGCTATCATGGTTCTTTTGATTGCCCGTATAAAGTTGAGAATTGTTTTCTGAAGTTCTGTGAAGAATTGTGCTAGGATTTTGATGGGGATTGCATTGAATCTGTAGATTGCTTTAGGCAAGATTGCCATTTTTACTATGTTGATCCTACCTATCCAAGAACATGGGAGATCCTTCCATTTTCTGGTGTCTTCTTTAATTTCTTTCTTTAAAGACTCAAAATTCTTGTGATACAGGTCTTTCACTTTTTTGGTTAGCATTACCCCAAGATATTTTATGTTGTTTGTGGCAATTGTAAAGGGTGATGTCTCTCTGATTTCTTTCTCAGCACATTTATCATTAATACGTACTGGGGCAACTGATTTTTTTTTTTTTGCATTAATCTTGTATCCTGCCACTTTGCTGAAGGTGTTTATCAGCTGTAGGAGTTCCCTGGTAGAATTTTTCAGTTCAGTTATGTATACTATCATATCATCTGCAAACAATGAAACTTGACTTCTTCCTTTCTTATTTGTATGCCCTTGATCTCCTTTTGTTGTTTTATTGCTCTAGCTAGAACTTCAAGGAAAATAAGAGATATGGAGAGAGTGGACAGCCTTGTCTTGTTCCTGATTTTAGAGAAATAACTTTGATTCAGTTTGATGTTGGCTGTTGGCTTACTGTATATTGTTTTTATTATGTTGAGGTATGTTCCTGTTTTCCCTGATTTCTGCAAGACCTTTATCATGAAGGGGTGTTGGATTTTGCCAAAGGCTTTTACAGCATCTAGTGTGATGATCATGTTTTTTTTCCTCAGTCTGTTTATATTGTGGATTACATTGATGGATTTTTGTATGTTGAACCATCCTACTTGATCATGGTGGATGATTTCTCTGATGTGTTCTTGGATTCGGTTTGCCAGTATTTTATTAAGAATTTTTGCATCAATGTTCATGAGGGATATTGGTCTGTAGTTCTCTTTCTTAGTTGTGTCTTTGTGTGGCTTAGGTATCAAGGTTATTGTAGCCTGGTAAAAAGAGTTTGGCAATGTCCCTTCTGCTTCTATTGTGTGGAAGAATTTGAAGAGTATTGGTATTACCTCTTCTTTGAATTTCTGGTAGAATTCTGCAGTGAAGCCATCTGGCCCTGGGCTTTTTTTGGTTGGGAAACTTTTGATGACTGCTTCTATTTCCTTAGAGGTTATAGGTCTGTTTAAGTTGCTTATCTATTCTTGATTCAATTTTGGTAAGTGATATCTGTCCAGAAAATTGTCCATTTCCTTTAAATTTTCAAATTTTGTGGAGTACAGGTTTTCAAAGTATGACCTGAGGATTCTCTGGATTTCCTCATTATCTGTTGTTATGCCTCCTTTCATTTCTGATTTTGTTTATTTGCATATTCTCTCTCTGCCTTTTCATTAGTTTGGACAAAGGTTTGTCTATCTTGTTGATTTTCTAGAAGAATTCTTTGTTTCATTGATTCTTTGTAATGTTTTCCTAGTTTCTACTTTATTGATTTCTGTCCTCAGTTTGATTATTTCCTGGTGTCTACTCCTCCGGGTGAATTTGCTTCCATTTGTTCTAGAGCTTTCAGCTGTGATGTCAACTCTCTGATGTGACTATTCTCTAGTTTCTTCATGTGAGCACTTAGAGCTATGAACTTTCCTCTTAGTACTGCTTTCAAAGTGTCCCATAAGTTTGGGTATGTTATGTCTTCATTTTCATTGAATTCTAGGAAGTCTTCACTTTCTTTCTTTTTCTTCCTTGACCCAAGAATGGTACAATTTCGTGTTGTTCAATTTCCATGAGTTGGTAGGTTTTCTGCAATTTGTGTTGTTTTTTAATTCTAATTTTTAAGCATGGTGGTCTGATAAGACACAGGGGATTCTTCCAATTTTTGTACCTGTTGAGGTTTGCTATGTTGCCAAGTTTGAGGAGGTTCCATGTGATGCCGAAAAGAAGCTATATTCTTTTGTGTTTGGATGGAAAGTTCTATAGATGTCTGTTTATCCCAATTGGGTCATAACTTCTGTTAGTTCCTTTGTCTCTTTGTTAAGTTTCAGTCTGGTGGTCCTGTCCAGTGGTGAGAGTGGGGTGTTGAAGTCTCCCACTATAACTGTGTGAGGTCTTATTTGTGCTTTGAGTTTTAATAATGTTTCTTTTACAAATGTTGGTGCCTTTGTATTTGGGGCATAGATGTTTAGAATTGAGACTTCTTCCTGATGGATTTTTCCTGTGATGAATATGAAATGATCTTCTTCATCTCTTTTGATTGATTTTAATTTGAAGTCTACCTTGTTACTAGGATAGCTACCCCAGCTCATTTTTTGGGCCCATTGATTGAATATCTTATCCCAACCCTTTACTCTGAGGTAATGTCTGTCTTTGAATTCGAGGTGTATTTCTTGTATGCAGCAGAAAGATGGATTCTGTCTTTACATCCAATCTGTTAGCCTGTGTCTTTTTATAGACCTTTAAGACCATTAATATTGAGGGAAATTAAGGTCCATTGAGTGTTTATTCTTGTTTGTTTTTGATTTGTTGTTGGTAGTGGTATTGTATGTGGATTTGCCCTGATTTTTCTTCAGGGTTTTCATAAAGTGGGATTAGCTATTGCCTATGTTTTTGTGAGTGTAGTTAATATCCTTAGGTTGGAATTTTCCTTCCAGTACTTTCTGTAGGGCTAGATTAGTGGTTACATATTGTTTAAATCTGGTTTGTAGTGGAATATCTTGTTTTCTCCATTTATAGTGATTGAAAGCTTTGCTTTGTATAGTAGTCTAGGCTGGCATCCATGTTCTCTCAGAGTTGGTAGAAAATCTAACCAGATCCTTCTGGCTTTCAGAGTTTCCATGAAAAAGTCCGGTGTAATTCTGGTAGGTTTGCCTTTATATGTTACTTGGCCTTTTTTTTTTCCTTTGCTGCTCTTAATATTCTATCTTTATTCTGTACATTTGATTACTATGTGGCAAGGGGACTTTCTTTTGTGGTCCACTCCTATTTGATGTTCTGTAGGCTTCTTGTACTTTCATTGGCATTTCTTTAAGAAACAACATTTTAAAAACCTTATAGTAGGTTTTTCAAAAACTGGTAACTCTCTTCCGATAAGAAATTTTTAGGTGGTAGCCTATGACAGTCATTTCTGTTCTAATATCACATTTTTATAAGCTGCATCTTAGAAGAATTTGAGAAGTGGTCCAGGATCTTAAAAATGAGTCCTGTTGAAAGCTAAAGCTAGCCACCACTGGCCAGCTTGCCAGAGCCCGTCTGTGCAAGGCCAGAAGTAGGACTAAGAACCAAACTTGTGACTTTTCTCCCCCTGCCTCATTCTCATGAGTGTGCCTTGGTTTCCTGACTTCTTTTTAAATGTAGCATCTTTTAAAAGCAAGTGATGCATTTGGGACTAGCTTAACTGCTGATTCATTCAGCATTTCTGGAGATGCTTAGACACACTAATTTTTGCTTCAGTTTTTAATTAATAGATTAATATTTCATAATAGTGGAAGATTACTGTGTCCCTTCAGTAGGCATCAATGACCCCTCAGAAAACTTGTTTTGGAACAGCTAATCTTTGCTGTAGACTCAGTGTTTTTTAACTAAGATTCATTGTGCACAGACACATAAGAAGTGGTTTCTGTTAATTGGTCAATGATGCATGCATATGCATGACCCATTTAAAATCCATTATAACACTATTTTGAGCTGATGTCTGTGGACTATTTGGTTCCTTGGGGGCATTCAAACATTAATAGACTGAACTGAATAGCATACTTTCCTAAGAATTTTTTCCAACAGTTCTTTGAACAGGTTGAAATACCACTATAGATTAGAGAAATTGCTCAGTGGTTAAGAGCACATAATGCCCTTTCAGCAGAACTGAGTCCAAGTTCCATCACCCACATCAGGCAGCTCACACCTGCTTAGAACTCCAACTTCAAATACTCTTACCTCCTTGGATGAATACACAGATACACATATATTCACATAAATAAATAGTTCTTAAAAAGTTTTGTTTTTGAGACAGAGTTTCTCTATAGCTTTGGAGACTGTCTTACAACTTGCTCTGTATACCAGGCTGGCCTCAAACTCACAGAGATCTGCCTGCCTCTGCCTCCCAAGTGCTGGGATTAAAGACATGTGTCACCACTGCCTGGCTTTAAAAAGTTTTAAAAGAATGGGGGAGCAGGAGAAGAGGAGGGAGGGGGAACTGGGATTGGAGTGTAAAAAACAAATTAATAAAAAATGTTTTAAAAGGAAAAAATCACTATATAATTCATCACAGGCCTGTTTGATCAGAGTTAGTAGTAGAATAATTGTTAATAATAGAATAATTGTGTCTATTACTTAAACTTATGCTAAACTCTATTAGTAGTCCCAGGACAGAGAATTGGATACCTAGAGAAACAATCTCTCCAACAGTCCTGATTCCCAATGCTTCACAGGGGAACAGAAGTGTATAATCACTTCAAGAGGGAGTGAGTAAGTTCAGGAGCATCTCATGCTATTTGATTGCCTACTTACAAGTACATTAGAGGAAAACTCTCTATGCACTATAGTGACTCTTAGAGGATGTTTATGGACTCTCTAATGCAGTGTTTTAACACAATGTGATACTTTTTATATTTGTCTTTAGATAAGGAAAGCCTTGTTAGGGTCTTCTGAGAGTGTCAGCAAATTCTGGCCTTTAAGAAACACTTCAGGTTTAAGGTCTTACACTTGTGAGTGTCTATCTGTTCAGTATTGCAGTAAAATGTTATATTGGAATATGCATGCTCACCACAAACATTTTACAGTGTTAATGATTTAAAACATAGAGAAAGGCATTACAATTGATTTATATTGGGTAGAAACATTACTAAATTAGCGGGTCCACAATGTGTTTGTAGATGAAGAGTAAATGTTTGGAAATAGATTATACACAGTTATGATTGAATTTGGTAAATAAGGAGTCTTTCATGCTGCTAGTATTTCTATGTTATAATTTATGCCTCTGTTGGTTTAGATATCTTGTCCACTTAGATGTGGGGATCTTTTAATGAGTAGCCTGTTCTTGAGACCTCAAGCCCTCAAGGCTAGTCAGAGAGAAGGAAACAGTCTGCTCATGGATAAGACTTCTGCTTCCCCTTCAGCAACCAAGGGATCTCTGTGCCGGGCTGTGGTCAGCATGACTTGCTTCTTTTGGGGGCCTCACTCATTTTTCCCCTCACTAGTCAGGTACCCTGTTACTATATTGGGGAAATCAAGATTTCCTTTCTGTTGATCTTTGGAATAGAGTCTATTTTCATTTTTTTATCTCATTCTTCTCATTCACCAGGTTACATAGAGGCAGCATCTAATTTGGCATATTGTCTCTATTCTTAATATTAAAACTTCCAAGGGCTAATTTCACTAGCAGTGTATGCTGATTAGGGTTTTTGTTTGTTTGTTTGTCTACTTGATACAAGCTAGAGTTGTCTAGTAAAAGGAAATGTCAGTTGAGGAACTGCCTTGATCAGACTGGCTTGTACAGAATTTTGAGAGGCAATTTTTAAAATAATGATTAATGTGTGAAGGCCCACCTCACTGTCACCCCTCGGGTAGACAGGCTTGGATTGCATAAAAACAAAATTTAAGTAATTGACCAGTAAACAGTATTCATTTATGGTCCCTGGCCAGGTTCCTATATCAAGATGTTCATGCTTGAGTTCCTGCCTTCACTTCCCTCAATGATGGACTGTGACTTGAGAGTTATAAGATGAAATAAAACCCTTTCTTCCCCTACATTGTTTCTGGCTATACAATACATAGAAATTAATAAACACACAGTTAAAACAGATACTAACAAACTAACAGATGCTAACAAACAAAAGCCTTAGTACCGGGAATGGGTTTCCTTTTGTTAGGTTGTTAGCAAATGGAGTCACATAGACCCCTAGCATTATAAGCAATTCCCAATATTTATGAATAACCCTGTCAACACCCAAATGTGACATGACGTCCCTGTTGCTGAAGACACCACATACTTGAGTCACAGATTGTGGAAACACAAAGCTGGTACTCATCTGGAAACTTCATCCATATTGGCTAGCTTTCATGGTGCTAGGAGGTGTTGTGCATGCTGGAGGAAGAAAAAAGTAAGACTCAGCCTCACCCAGCTGTGAACTCTGCCAGCTACAACTACTGGCCTGCCAAGACAGGCTTACAGGTTCAATAATGGTACTAATATTATGGGAGTAGCCAACTGCTTTCTGCTTGCCCTGTTCCATTCAATGGACCTATACCTAGCACTATTAAAGAGTCTAAGATCCCTTGGTTAGATAGGCTGTAGACTCTTAGGGGAAATCCAATACAATTATTCTGCTGAACTGACATAGTATCACAACAATTCCTAATCATTTCATGACATACTCATAGATCAGAGCATTTCTCGACCTTCATCAGAAAAAGATTCTCCCTGAAAAAGATTAGAAATAGCACAAAGATTGCCAACTATTTAAAACATTCAAAGAACTGGACACTGAAGTACCGAGTCCTAAACTGGACAATCATAGCTTACATACTCCTCAAGGTTCAGATATTTATGTGGAAAAGGGAATAGAGAGGTTGTGAGAGCTGTGGGTAGTTAACATCAAGATGAAGGAAACAGTTTCCTCCAGAGGTAACAAGGTAGATGGCCATATGAACACTTAGCAATTATAACAGAATACACAAGACCTTCTAAAGCCCCAGCCAGACAAAATCCCACATTGACTGGAAATGGTGGATATGTAATTCCACCACTAGCTGGGAGAGTATAGACATTTAATAGCCATTGGAAGGAGAGTCAGCTTCCTTTACTGATGTGACTTTCTGATAGGTTTGCCCATACACAAAAGCAACTCATTCAGTGGAGAGAGAGAGACAGAGAGAGAGAGAGAAAGAGAGAGAGAGAGAAAGAGAGAGAGAGAGAAAGAGAGAGAGAGAAAGAGAGAGAGAGAGAGAGTTTGAATGAAATTGGCCCTCATAAGCTCACAGGGTGTGGCACTATTGGGTGTGCCTTTGTTAGAGTAGGTATGGCCTTGTTGGAAGAAGTGTGTCACTGTGGTGAAGGTCTTTGAGGTCTCATACACGCTCAAGCTGCACCTGGTGTCTCAGACCACTGTTGCCTGTGGGTCACAATGTAGGACTCTCGGCTACTTCTCTAGCACCAGGTTTGCCTACATGCCACAATGCCCAACCATGATAATGGACTAAACCTCTGAAAATGTAAGCTACCCAAATTAAATGTTTTTCCTTTGTAAGAATTATTGTGGCCAATGATGTCTCTTCACAGCAATAGAAAACCTGAATATAAGTGTGTGTGTGTGTGTGTGTGTGTGTGTGTGTGTGTGTGTGTGTGTCTGTGTGTCTGTGTGTCTGTGTGTCTGTGTGTCTGTGTATTTGATGGGAAGGATGGGAAAATGGAGAGTGATGCAGGGTGAGAGGGCTGACTATGTAAAAGCACAATTTGAATCCACAAGAATTAATAAATACATTTTAAAAAACAGCATCTTGATTAATGTGACTTTGCCTTTCCCCATGAATGTAGAAAGTTTTTCACAAAGGGTATGGGTTATCCATCAAAAAGATTTTGAGAAGGCATGTTCAATGTAAAACTTCAGAAATGGAGGGGGATTTTTCCTGCAACAATGAAGAAGAATGGATATTTACTATCTATTACTTTACTAACAGAGATACTCAGACTATGACCTCCTGCAAGTATAACTGTGGACTCATATACCAGTGTATTCATATTATGCATTAGCTAGCCTAGGTTCACATATATTTCTTAAATGAGACATAAAACAAAAAATATTGAAAATTTCATGCATACAAAATTAAAAATAAAGTTAAGGCAAGGTGTCATAAACAAAAATGAGTACAGAGTTATAAACAAGAAAAGGTATGCATGAACAAATTACAGACTTAGTATTTAGAGTCTATAAAACCATTGATGAAAAACTAACAGAAAAAAACCCGGTAAATTAAAGATTGACTAAATCAGCATTATTTATGGAGAAGAAATTAAATTATTAATAATGTACTAAACTCAACCCAAATGCAGAATAACTAAGGAGAGCATATAATAGCCAGTTTGGAGTGCCATTTCCTATCTATTTAAATAACACAGCATTTAAAGAGGAATAATAGCTGTATATTAATACATTTAATATGTGATTATTAGAGTGTGAATTTGTATATTCATTTCAGAAAACAATTTGCCATTAACTGATGAAGTTAAAGATTATTTTTCCAGGGACAAATAAGTTATTTCCAGAAACTTTTACAACACAGAGAAATGTGTGAGGGATACACGTGAAAATATTAACTCGGATAATGGAAGTAGCCAAAATTCTGACCAACTGCAGGAAAAAGAAATACATTTTGCCTGGTTATATAAGCAACTACTTCATAATAAATAACAAGTGAAAATAAATACAAAAATTTTAGGAAAACAAATATATAATAACATTCATGAAAGTTTGTAAACAAACTTAAGAGTATGTGCTTACACATGTTAATAATCTTATATGTCTATGTTCATATTCATAGAAAATCATAAGCCACAAAGCAGATTGTTTTCAAAAACTGAAGAACTCTATACTGTTCTCATAGTATAAAATGTGTATTAATAGTTGGAGCACAGTAAATATTTGACACCTTAATTCATTAATAGAAGCCAGGTTTCATGACTTCCAATATCAAGTCTATTAATAATTATATAATATTATAAATTCATTATCTATTGAAAGATAAAACCTAATTTGTACTCAGAGTGGCTAAAAACAACTCTGAAAACATTGCTAATTTTACGACAGCCCACAGAATGGGAAAAGATCTTCACCAACCCCACATCTGACAGAGGGCTGATTTCCAAAACATACAATGAACTCAAGAAGCTAGCCACCAAAACATCAAATAATGAAATTAAAAATTAGGGTGCAGAAGTAAATAGAGAATTCTCAACAGAGGAATCTGAAACGGCTGAAAGACACATAAGAAAGTGCTCAACATCCTTGGCCATCAGAGAAAAGCAACTCAAAACAACTCTGAGATACCACCTCACACCTGTCAGAACAGCTAAAATCAAAAACACCAATGACAATCTATGCTGGAGAGGATGTGGAGAAAAAGGAACACTCCTCCATTTGCTGGTAGAAGTACAAACTTGTTAGACCACTCTGGAAATCAGTATGGAGGTTGCTCAGAAAAATGGGAATCAGTCGACTTAAAGATCCAGGAATTTCTCTCTTGGGTATATACCCAAATAATGCACATTCATAAACCAAGAACCATGTTCATAGAAGCATCGTTTTTAATAGCCAGAACATGGAAGCAACCTAGATGGCCCTCAACTGAAGAATGGATAGAGAAATTATGGTACATTTACACAATGGAGTACTACTCTGCAGAAAAACAATGGAATCTTGAAATTGGCAGGCAAATGGATGGAACTGGAAGAAACAATCCTGAGTGAGGTAACCCAGTCACAAAAAGAAAAACATGGTATGTACTCAATCATATATGAATTTTAGACATAGAACAAAGGATTACAAGCCTACAATCCTCTTCACCAAAGAAACTAGGAAACAAGAAGGACTCTAAGGGAAAAATGCATGGACCCCAGAGAATGGGAAGGGGCAGGAACTCCTGAGCTAATTGGGAGCATGAGGATAGGGGAGAGGGACCTGCCAGAATGAGAGGAGGAGAAGAGGAGGGGAGAGGAGGAAATGGAGGAGCAGAAATGTTGAGTTGGGGGAAGAATAGAGGAGAGCAGGATGTGAGATACCATATTAGAGGGAGCCATTATAGGTCTGAGGAGAGATCTGGCACTAGGGAGATTTCCAGAGACCTACAAGGATGACACGAACTGACAATCTAGGCAATCGTAGAGAGGATAACCTAAATGCCCTTCCCCTATAGTGAGACTTATGACTACTTTTTATGCCATCCCAGAGCCCTCATCCAGATGCTGATGGAAGCAGAGGCAGACACCCACAGATATACACTGAACTGAACTCTGGAACTTAGTTGCAGAGAGGGAGGAATGAAGATCAAAGAGGTCGGACCAAGGCTGATGAAACCCATAGAAACAGCTAACCTGAACAAGAGGGAGCACATGGACCCCAGACTGCTGTCTGGGAGGCCAGCACAGGACTGATCCAGACCCCTGAACATGGATGTCAATGAGGAAGCCTTGGCTCTCTAGGGGTCCCCTGGTAGTGGATTAGTATTTTTCCCTGGTGTAAGAAGGGACTTTGAGAGCCCATCCCACGTGAAGGGATGCACTCTTGGCCTGGACATGTGGGGGCGGGCCTAGACCTGGCCCAGGATGATGTGGTGGACTTTGGGGAGCCTCTGTTGAGGCTCCCTACCCAGCCTGGGGAGTGGAAGGTGGATGGGGTGACAGAAAGGTGAGGGGGTGGGGGGAGGGCAGAGGGAAGGGAGGGAGAGGGAGAAGGGATTGACATGTGAAGCAAGCTTGTTCTTAATTTGAACTAATAAAAAATAAGAAAAAAAACAGGATGAAATGTACACAAACCATAAAAAAACATTGCTAATTTTAGCTTCATCTATTTCTTTTTACTTAAATCATTACAACATGTGTTCTTAAATTCCAAAGCCATAACCTCCTCCATTTTTTCAAGTTTTAATCATTGACAGGCATTAAATTCAGATGTAGCAATATGGTGTCCCCAAGAGAAAAGTCACACTTTTCTAACAATTGGATCCATTGCTTTAGCACAGACTGCCACAGAAACAGTGTTCTCTCACACATCCAATCTGTGCTTTTATGTGACTTACCTCGTTCAAAAATTAGCGGAATCTGAGAGTTCCTTCAATTCCAAAAGCAATTCCAATGTTTATGTGAACACACAATCCCAAATGTGTCTTGGGGCTCCTGAGTCCTTTCTTTAGAAGCAAGGCATGTACATCCTGAATTTTGGCAAAAGTATTAACAGCATTTCTATCCCATACAGATGTAACTTTAATGATCCTTCTATCTTATAAAATCAAGTGAACCTTTGCTGGGAAATACATCACCTATATTTATACAGGCCAACAGTTTAGCCTGTGATACCAAACTGATCTAGGGTGTCTTTGATGAGTATAAAAACTGCATATATTTGGCTTTATCCACTTGACTATAACAAACTCAGCTTAAAATATTTAGTGTTGGTATTCTTTATTAAATGAAATCACCACCACCTCTTGATCTTACACATATTTTACACATTTTTGAACAGGTTCAAATAAAACAGATGTGATGACACTAAGGTCCGAGAGTGAGCTAAAAAAAAAGGATCCCAGCTGTTCTGAATTATGTGGCCAGAACCACATGTCCTCAAGGGAAGGTAGCATTTGGAATGAATCCACAGTGGAGGTTACGCTGTCTAAGATGAAAATAAAGTTGTTTTTGCTCCTCCAACTGAAACTATTCATTCAGCTTGTGGGGTCCTCCCCTGGGGAGTACCTCACAGGCACTATGCCTGTTGCCACTCAGAGAGTACAGAACCATCACAGACCCTTAGTGAAGTTTTCCCCAAAACACATCTTATTCCCCTTTAAAAAGGACATTCTTTTTATCTAAAGGTGATACTATTGACCACCACAAAATGAACTGCTTTCCAAAAGAATAGTTTTTCAGAGTTGAAACTTTGTCAAGTTTTATTCAGTATTGCTCATTAGGTAGTGGAAGACACTACATGGTGTCCAGAAACCACTCTCTGCTGGTCCTAACTGGGATGTGTGAATATTTGACACTACTCTATATCATCTACCCAAATGTGGGAGATGTTCTTCTTACCATCATCAAAGGTGCTACCATAATGAAGATAACTTACAGTTGTGACACTCACAAAGCAATTTGAAAGACTGTTCATTTACTATGGCCATTATAGTTTGTCCAGTCTGTGAACTTTACAAGGATACTGGGTGGCATCCAATAACACAGCTTTTAGCATCTGTTCCTGTTCAACACCATTGGGAGGAATATTCATTCACCTTAAGCCAGTTACACAAGAGGAGAACAGCAGATGATTTGAAGGAGACAGGTTTTCCAATGACAACAGAGATGTACATATGCACTAACAGTAATTGTCACAGTACATACAAAACCTGCACAATATCAAGACAGACAAAATCCCAGCCTAAAGGAGGATACATGGGCATGAAACCCCACACCTTGCTGGTGAGATATTGACCTTTGATGACTCCTGGGTGAGGAAAAGTCATTTTTTCTCAATGCTGTGACAACTGGTTTATCAACCACATTCAGGGCATGCTCTATGAGTAGATGGCCAAGACAAACAGGACTCCACTATATTTTTTTGTTTTGTTTTATGAGAGAGAGAGAGAGAGAGAGAGAGAGAGAAAATAAAAAAGAAAGAAAAGAAGGGAGGGAGGAAGAAAGAGGGCATAAAATTGGGTAGGCAGGGAGGTAAGGAAGGATCTGGGAGGAGATGAGCAGGGTGGTGAATATAATCAAAATACATTGTATAAAAAATTTCTAAGAATTAATAAATGCATTATTTTTAGAAAATTCACAAAATGGAAACACAGAAAAGACAGTAGCCTTGAGTTTCCATAGCAGCACAAGCTCCTCTTCAACAGGGAAATATTCCACCATGTAAGTCACCATCTCTCTTGCCCAGGGGTTTTGACCAACCAAGAGTCAACTCCATTAAGAATGAACTATGAGGGAAATAGTTTAATATCTATAAAGTGTTTGCTATGCAATCATAAGAACCCGAGTTCTGATCTCCAGTAACTGTGTAAAGAATGGACATGGTGACATGCCCAGGAGATGCGGGGGAGGATACCCTGTTCATCGTCTATACTAGCCAAAACAGTGACTCTAGGTTTAGAAAGAGACTCTGCCTCAAAAAATAACTTGAAGAAGCAACTGAGTACAAAATTATGACAACAACCTTTGGTCTTTGTATATGCCTACATGGACTAGTGTAAAAGCTTGGACACACACACACACACACACACACACACACACACACACACACACACACACACACACAAATTAATTCACTGTGAGAAGTGCAAGACCCTTGGTAGAGGGGGAGACAAGTTCAGGTCCCAGTTTATATCTTTTAAACATTGTTGCTGCTGGATTGAGACTGGTATGAAGGCTCTAGGTTGGCATTTACCACCCAAAGTGAGTGTGTTTATGTGTCTCGGGCATCTGTTCTTACCAACAAGATTGAATCCAGGGCAATGTGACCCTGAACAGCGCTGTGGAGCACGATTCAAGCTGCTGGCTGTTGCAACTGCACCCTGGCACAATCACTGTCAAAACTTATGGACAACACACTGGAGCACCTTCTCTAAAAGCCATATATTTTGAGATACTAATCATCAAAAAGTAGTGTTTCCATTTACTAAGAGGCAATGGATGTTGAAATCTCAATCTGTTTAGTTCCAGCATCTCTTTTCTTTATGAAGTCTTGAAATTACATTGTTCTCCAGATGCTAGCCATGTAAGCCAATCCAAGCCATTAACAGCTCGCCAAGTCATCCCAAATCTTTATGAATCCAGCAAGACAGAATTCAGTTTAATGGCTAGATTCTTAACTTAGACCGTAAGCATTTTTAAACACCCATTAGTAGTAATTTTCCAACAGTTTTTGTTGGAAGGAAGGCTTTGAGGTTTCAAAAGCCCATGCCATTCCCAGTTACCCACCCACCTCCTCCCCCTCTCACACACACACAACTAAGGATGTAAGCTCTCAGCTATTACACAAGCATTTTTCACGCTTGCCTATTGCCATTTTCCCCACCATGGTGGTCATGGATTCTAACCCTCTGGAACTGTGAACCTCAAAAAATGCATTCTTTTTTAAGATGCCTTGGTCATGGTGTCACTTCACAGCAATATAAAACAAACTAAAACAAGGGATATATGTCTGAAGGTGGAATAAAAGAAAAGAAATATACTTATTCAATAGATTTTGACTTCTACAAGAAAAACTTAGCCCCAGCACGAGAAAGTTTCTTTCCTGATTTTGGATAATGGCAAATTTACATTTTTTACATAAACTATCGTTAACTCTCTGATGTATCCTTCAATTATGTAACTCTTCTAATTACTACATAAATAAAGTTCAGGACCAGGGAAAATCAGTGACCTTACTCTCAAAACATGGTCCAGAATTTAGTGGTCTCGAGGGGTTACTTGTTGTGGGATAGAAATACACAGTTACTATTCTATATTGTAAATCAAGAATATTTGATAATACTGCATCCATACTTGGCATTCTTCTCTGTATTCCTAGGGACAAATTGAAGTTAAAGAAGTAAACTACAGTTTACCAAAATTTGACTGCATCTTGACAGGTGGTCCAATTTGTGATAAGAAGTGGCTTAAGAAATAAATATCTAGCAAAGAACCGAATCATTATCAGCTATAAATATTAAGTCTTGTGTCCCTCATATACTTCCTGCTGACTTCAGAAATTGGGTCTCTAGATTCCCTGTTTCTCCAAAAATCCTTTTTTTTTAAATCCCACCAGGCTACATGAAAAGACATTAACTACAGGTAACCATTCTTCGTGCTGCCCTGCTTCCTCACTTCTTCAACAGCTTCAAGAGGCTGGCCTATCCACACAATGGCATAAATACTGAGAGTTCAGGCTGCAATATCCATGCCATAGTAAAACAAATATGTAAGCCAATGACAAAGTTTGGAAAGGATAAAGTTAATATCCACTAGGGGGAAAAAATGACCTAATGCCATTGAGTGCTATTCAAAAGGCCCAAAAGCATCATTGAATGGCCTTGCTCTTCTGATGTATTTTTTCAAAGCCTTCATAATACCCAGGGCACACAGAGCCTCTTCTGTGATCTTTTCCCAATATCTTCCAGGAAACTTAGTTCTCCTCTTTGGGGTTCCAATGTATTCATGATCTTTCTAATAGCCAATTCACTGTAACTGTGCCTTGTTATTTCCTAATTATTTGACAATGTGTTGGCTTTTCAGACTTATAAAAGGCATTGTAAAGAACAGGAAGGCAACAGGGTCCTGATCACATTGAAGTATGAATCCTAGACACTCTCACCAGAACCTACCTAGTAAGAGTTCTTTGTTTCACATACAGGGAAAAGAAAGGAAAACTCTCTTTGATTTGGAACTGTTTGTTTTGAGGAAGCCACAGTTTCTCGTCACAACTAAAAATAACTACCACCTTCTAAATAAAATATAAGCATAGTTATGAGCAAATTTCAGTGGATATAAGAACCTCATTTATTCAAACAAGCTACCAAAGCCAGAGACAGTTCTTGAACTGGTCACTTGAAAAGAAAAACTACTTGCCAAGTAATAAGCTTGTTAAATACCAAATGTCAAAACCAGATTTTGCAGTGACTAACAGGCATTCATTGGAGCAAAAGAAAACATTTGAACCCAGTGGAATGTTAATCTAATATAAATTTGCTTATGCTAGCAAACACCAAATCTGAATAAAAAGCGTGACATGAAAACAGTAATTTTATATAAATATTTTTATACTAGAAAATGCTAAAATTTACATGAGTTGAATTTTTAGAGAGTAAGTCTTGCGTTTTTTTTTTTGCCTATGTGCACAAACATTACCTAACTTAAATTACTATAGTCCTCAAACTGGTTGCAGAATCAAAGTAGTTTTGGCCAGTGATGAAGTGCTTCAAAATAAATATTAGAGAATTTATCAAGTTCCTAGATTTGTAGATATGAGAAGGCATTTGGACTGAACTTCCTTTAATGATAATTAGAGGAGGCATTGAATAGAAAAAAAAAGTATTCTGATTGTTAAAGTAAAACATTTGGAGATGAACAGTTATGAACTAAAGTTCTAATCTCTATATTTTTACATAAAACTTTAAACGTTTTAGTATAAAATAACTAAATTCCATATGTTGTCATCTTTTACCTATAAAACTATAAGGATGCTAACATTTAACTTGCTGGATGGGTTTAAGAATTAAACAACATGATGTGTAAGCCCTCTGCCCCAAAGTCAGATCTACGTCTGGGACCCATGGTGCTTCTGTAGCATCCACTACTCAACCTGCACACTTCTCATGACATCTTACTGGAACAGCCTCCAGATCCTTGTGATGGTCTATGGCTTACAGATCATTCACTTTTGTGCAGTTTTTCTTGTTCCCTTCACTAGTATGCTTCCTTCACCTTTTGACATGATACTAAAATAGTCTACACTTAGATGCTTCTTCCCTCCACTCCACACTATTAGAGTTCTTTGCAAGATGAAAGACTTGCTTTCATTAATTTACTAAATTTTCTCTCTCAAGAAAAGCTCTTTCTCCAAAATCCATTGGGATTCCTAAAATAGTGATTTACCAATTACATGATATCTCTTATTTATTAACTTATTCAAAGCCTTTCTGACAAAGATTGATTGAAGAATAAACTAACTTGTTCCGGAATAATTTTAGGTTATCTTGACCTTGAATTAAACTTTGAATATTTTTTTCTGGAGCCATAAAAGCAGTTCTTCATTCAGGAACAAGAAGTATCACCAGGGAACCTGACAGACCACTAAAGCAGAACTCTGTTACCATAGAACAACTTGGATCTCTAGTAAGCATGGCTGATTGTTTGCTTGGCAAAAGAAGATTTTACTCTGTGTTCACAAAGACTATTCTTACTTTCTTATATTTAGTGTGGAAAAATCATCAAAAGCCTGAAAGATGTGGGTGAATGCAGTGTGAAGCCCTCAGTTCCCAAATTGCCACTCTGATAGTCTTTTGTTCTTTTTTCAAGTCTATGCTTGGTTTTTGAAACTTCTCCCTCCATTTTGTGCACAGTTCATGGATCTTTGGAAAGAAAGTCAGAATTCTTCCTTGTACATTTTTACCCTTGGGAAATAATTTTTGCTATCTACTCTTAAATATAGACATCTTGGCAGGTAGGAACAAACAGGAAGATGAGATAAAGAGACACGGTGTAGACAATCTTAGACATACTGGAGACAATGTTGGGAGCAATGACTTTAAAGTTGTGGTCTTGGCTGTTCAGAGCTGGGTGGAGTGGGAATTAGGCATAGAGCACTAATGTGGACTCATTCTTGATAAAAGGGAGCCCTTTCGACAGCACCCACGACTCTGCTTTTGCACAGAGTGACTCACAACTCCTATTCCCCCTCACTTTGGAAAACATTGGCAATGTGGGCTGCCAGGGTGGCTCAGCTGGCAGAGGTGTCTGCTGCCAAGCCTGGCCACCTGAGTTCCATCCCTGAGGCCCATAGCGAAGCAACTCTCTCTGACTTCCAAGTGCATGCTCTCTCTCTCTCTCTCTCTCTCTCTCTCTCTCTCTTCTCTCTCTCTCTCTCTCTCTCATACACACACACACACACACACACACACACACACATACACATATTCAGGCACACACACTTGCACACAAAATTAATAAAATAATGTTCTTTTAAAAGAAAGCATTGGCAATGGTACATCAGTGAGTGAAAAGCACTAAAATCTGTTTACCATTCTAGACAGGAAGTAGCAGGATGTTGGCCTTGAACAAAATATTTCCCCTTTTGGAGAGATTGAAAGAAAATACAGACGTAAAACCACTCCTTAAGCTACCATTCTACCCTTTCCCTTCCTTCCTTCCTTCCTTCCTTCCTTCCTTTCTTTCTTTTTTTCTTTCTTTCTTTCGGCATTGTCTTCTAAAGTTCCTAACCACATTATATTTGCAATTGTCATTTCACACACAAAGAGAGATACATGGGTACAAAGTTAAAAGCTCTCTCAGCTAGTGAATTATCTGAGTACTTGAAATTTGATGGAATGTGCCTTCACTAAGTAAGACCGCGGGTGGCACAACAGTGTAATTGACTTGAATGAAATCGCACCCCCAAAGCATGAAGACCACATTCCAATAATTTAAATGGTAGACTCCTGGGTATTTAGCAGCATGTACTTTTTTTTTCTCAGTGCAGAAATGTTTATAGTTTTATTTGAAATTGTCAAACTTTGAAATTAAGGAAGTATTATTTCAGAGATTACTAGTTAAACTAATGCCCATCTGAAAGCAAGCTTAGAACTAATCACAAATACAAATACCTCATTATGCCCTCACAAAGAGCACAGAAGGTCTTTGAATATATATGCTAGGTAAAAGAGATACATAGGCAACATGTACTTTATAAATCATTTTGTTAATGTGTTCTCAGAAGGGCTCCCATTGTTATTTCTTCCTTGGCACTGGATGCTCAACATCAAAAGAATCCAAATGTCAACTGTCAAATCCAAGTAGGAAATCTTACAAGGGAATTTATATCTGTAAAAATTTAACTTTTCTCTGAATTTCAAGACCAAGGGTGTAGGCTTGACATCAGACCATGGTGTTAAGATTGGCTTGCCCAATTCTAACTGTCAATGTGCCCTTACAAGGCCCAAGGCAGCCATGCTGTTTCCAGCACATCTGGATGGACAGACTGTACTAAGCAAATAAATCTCCACAATTACAAATTATTAAAAAGGAAAAAGAGAGTTGGGAAAACTTGCACAAGAATAGCGAATTTATACGACCACATGCTGAGGGGTAGAGTTTAGAGCAGGGTGAGGAGATCCAATTCTGTTTGTTTAAAACATGTCTATGTTGTATTTCTCCTGGTGAATTGAAAGTGCAAGGAAGAGGTTTCATTTCCCTATAGAAGGTACGGGTTCACTGTTTTCATGCTTTTTCTTTTGCATCGTCTTTCATCTTTGCAACAGAAACCAGCCAAGAATAGTTCTATCAGCTGTAGGAATTATGAGTTTTTTTTTTTCTGACGAGATCATTTTCACAATGTCATCTAACCAAATTTTCTTTTTTAGCATCTGGTTTCTTCTTTGCCTGTTAACGACCATTGAGTCTTTCTCTTTGGTTCAGCCTGGTTTTTTTTTTTGTCTTTATCTCATGATTTAATTGTTTTCATCATGTTATGTGACTGAGATGGAGGGCAACTACACTACAAATTTAATTTGTAAATTCTGCTATGCAAAGAGAAGGGCCAGTAACTCTCCCATGAAAATAAAGAAGAACCAGGGCTGCCGGTGACAAAAGTGACAAAGGTAGTGTCTTCCACTGAAATAAAAGGAAAGGAAGGAACATATCCCTGACCCGGGCTTCAGATATGATACAAAGTGAAAGACAGGCTCTCATCCTGAAGAAGTGTGATCCTAATGCCTTTCTAAGAGGATGAAATTGAAACAAAATCCCACAATGCCAGGAAAATGTCAGCTATAGTAATGCACTTTACATTAGATACAGGGATGAAGGGAGGCCTGAGAGAAGCATGGCGGGGGGCACACAGGGGAGCACAGGAAGGGGAGGAAATGATGTAAATACAGTATTTATGTATCAAATTCTCAGAAAATAAAAAAACAAATTAAAAATATAGGTAGGCATACTGGAAATAAAAACAAACACATAACCATCTAATGCTAGTAAGCAACTCAAACCACCCTAGGATATGAGACCTTTTCCTAGCCAGCCCTATTTGGAATACCATCCCAAAGGCCTGCTCCTTTCTGAAGGGAAAGGGAGGAACAACGGATCTAGGGGAGAGGAGAGGTGAGGAGACTGGTGGTATAGATGAAGGAGAGGTTGCTGTTGGGATGTATTGTATGAGAGAAGAATAAATCAATTTTTAAAACATCCTCCCAAGCAGTACTGGTAAAAGTATGCTGAGGAACAGGTTGGTTTCTCATGGTTGTCAGTACAAGAGCCGCCCTACCTCCCGCGCTGCTCACTGTAAATCATATAATCTCATCAGATCCTTTTGATGTCACAAGCATTCTCACAAAGACCTGGCTCAGCATCCCACAGACATAACTCACGGGTTGTAATTAGCTCCTGGGAGCCAATTTCTCTTCTGACATGTCTGATTTATACTCCAAAGCATGCATCAGTGACCATCTATATAAGGAATTCTGACGTTCTTATTGGAGATTTAGATTCCGGGCTAGAGATATATCTCATCTGTAAGAGCTCACACTTACAGGATGAACGTCCAATTCCAGCGTTCACACCAGGCACATCACCACTGGTTGTAACTCTAGCTCCAGGTTATCTAATATCCTCTTCTGGACCCTACACATAGCTGTGTTCACAGGCACATAGACATGCTAATTAAAAATAATGCATTTCTCAAAAAATAAATCAGGTTCCTTGGATCATTTCCCAAATCAATATGGTCAGAAAAAAAAAAGTGTTTTAAGGTAAAACTGAGGAATCTATATTTTCAACAAAATTCCAAGATAAATCATACAAATATTTAAATTTATACCCAGGTGACTAACAATCAGATAAGTTCTATAGGTTACAGTCAAATTCACATACACTCATCACTGGAATGTGCGTTTGCATCTGCAATGACAAGAAATGGAATAGAGGGACTGACATTATTACGATGGATGGCAACAGTGGGAATGCACTGAAGAGTAGAAACACTGAAACAAGGTAAAACAAAACAAAAGGCAAACTCCACTAATTTCTTGAGCTAAAAATTGATTCCATACTGGTCATGGGAGCACATGCCTCAATCCCAGCACTCTGGTAGCAGAGGTGAATGGGTATACCATTGCAAGGATGATCTGGTCTACATGATTTCCAGGCCAATCTGGGATATATAGTGAGATCCTGTCTCAATAATGTTTCCACAGAACAGTATTCTGTCACACTTTTCCAGGCAAAGGTCTGATGAAATAATGTCCACAGGTATCACCATCCAAAAGCTCTGTGACTCTCTACAATTTAATAGTTCTTAGCAATCCGTTGTTTGGGGAGCTTTTTCTCCATTGTTTTCCTCCTGTGAATCCCCCTTCCCTCCATGCCACCTCTTTTTCTTCTCTGTGGTTCTTCTTTCTCATATAAGGACATATGTGGTTGTGGTTTAATTTTGAGTTCCCTGGATAATCCAAATTACCTCCTCTTTTTAAGATCATTCATTGCATCTGAAAAAAAAATCCCTTTACCAAGTAAATTCTTACTCACAGTTTTTAGGAATTAGTCCACTATAGACACAGCATAGCATCAGCCAAATTATAGTAGGTGATTTCAACACTCTACTTTCTACAATAGACCAGTCATCTGGACAAAAACATGAACGTTGAAAACATCAGAATTAATAGACATCATGCATCAAATGGACATTAGAGATACGAACCGAATATTACACCCATACACCAAAGAAAATGCTACCCATAGAATCTGATATTATACAGATCACCAAATTCTAGCCAAAAAGTTCTAGAAATGATAAACAAAATCATCAATGTGTCAGGATACAACTTGCACAAATTAGTAACTTTTCTATACACCAACAACAAACATACAGAGAAGGAGATTATAGACACATTAGAGAGATCATTCACAATAGCCTCAAAGAAAATAAAATGTCTAGGAATAAACCTAACCAAAGAAGTGAAGGACCTCTACAGTGAAAACTTCAAAGTTCTGTAGAAAGAGATAAAGACATTGGAGAAAGACACTAGAAAATACAGATATCTCATGCTTATAGATTGGTAGAATCCATTCATAGTTGATATTGTAAGAATGATTGTTCTACTACAAGCCATTACAGATTCAATACTATCTAAATCAAAATCCCCACCTCATTATTCACAGAAATAGAAAAAATACTATCTTATTTTAAAATTCATATGGAGCCCCAAAAGTCTTCAGATGATGAAAGAAGAAGAACAAAGCTGGCATTATTACCATTTCAGATTCAAGATATATTACAGAGCTATCTATAGTAATAAAAATATCATGGTACTAGTAGATCTACAGACATGTAGATGAAAGGAACAAAATGCAAGACCAAAACATGAGAACATGTAACCTCTTCTGATGCACAAGTCCAAAGTGGTCACTACCTCCTGTTCACTTGGTCCAACCAACATATCACTAATACAGTGGACCAGTGTGGGAGAGACAGATGATCAAGATCCTTTTGAACTATGTTATGAATAGTCCTCAGGTTTTTTTTTTCTACTACAGTTTAATATGTTCCTAGTCTAGTTTGAAAAGGTTGGAAGTGGTATCTTTTAACTTTATTTTTGAATAGTCACACCTTCTATTATTTATTTGGTTTTTGTTTTTACATTCCAGTCAGTATCCCCTCCTTCCTCTCCTCCCAGGCCTTCTCTGCCCCAATCCTCCATCCATATCCCCCAATCTACCCTTCTCTTTGTTTCTGTTCAGAAAAGGGCAGGCCTCCCATGGATATCAACAAAAACATGCCATATCATATTGCAGTAAGACTAGGCACCTCCCATATATTAAGGTTGGGCAAGATGACCCAGTAAGAGGAATAGGGTCCCAAAAGCCAGCAAAAGAGTCAGAGACTGTTCCCACTGTTAGGAGTTCACCAAGCTACACAACTGTAACATATATAGAGAGAGAGTGCCTAGGCAGTCCCATGCAGGCTCCCTAGTTGTAGGTTCAGTCTCTGTGAGTACCTGAGAGCCCAGGCTAGTTGATTCTTTGAGTTTTCTTGTGGTGTCCTTGACCCCTCTGGCTCCTACAATCCTTTCTCCCTATCTTCTTCGGGGTCCCCTAAGCTCTGCCTAGTATTTTTAAGAATAAGATGTTTATCATGCTGTGTCTCATTGATGGTTCTGGGAAGATGGTAGTGTCCTTGTGTGCAGCAAGGTGTCTAGTCATAGTCCTTCCACATTTCCACTCAAAATGGAGTCAAGTGGTGCTTGTAAAATGGAGTAACCCAAAATGGCCAATACAGCCTGAAAAGCATTATTTTGCACTCCATAAGAGCCACTTACTGCAGGGCACAGCCTGATTTCAACACCCACGTGAAAGTAAAGTCTTACTACAGATGCTACTAAATGCAAGCATCATCTCATTCTTTACAATTTATTTCATTCCCCAACCCCAATTCTAAAGAGTAAAAGATGACCCCTGCTTTACAGAGGAAAAAAACAGAACAAAAACAGACTTATAGAGGTGAATCCACTTGCAAAAAATACCTAGTTTGGAGGAGCCAGAGATGGGTTTCACATATGATCCATTGAATATCACATCCCCACTTCCAGCTGTGTCTCTCCCCTTGAACTCCACTACAATATTGTTTTTTTCCTCTACCAAAATATCACTTTGAATTACTCTTCATTTTCTGGTGTTCCTGTCCCAGGTCTTGTGTGATTTGTT
Organism: Cricetulus griseus; assembly: GCF_003668045.3. Classification (NCBI taxonomy): domain Eukaryota; kingdom Metazoa; phylum Chordata; class Mammalia; order Rodentia; family Cricetidae; genus Cricetulus; species Cricetulus griseus. Next base: position 339,508,633 of record NC_048595.1, on the reverse strand, counting down.
TATCTTTCATGATCAACATTTTCTTTTCAGTTTTGTTGATATGGATCCTAATTTCAAATATCCCTTAAACCCACAGACTGACTGACATAATCTTGAGGATTTTGTTTCCTTCCTCCTCCAAGTTTGCAGTACAAGTCTTTAAACTTTGTCTGCTTTCTTCTCCAACAACAACAGAACAATAACAATCAGTGTTCCTGGAAGTAAGGTAAAGACTGGGGCAAAGGATCATTGTCTCCTTAGAGTGAGATTCGTGGATCTCTGGAATTCTTCAGAGAAACCTCCATACACTTTGGAAAATCATTGCTCAGGTTTGGTTATAGCAACATGCCCTCTCTCAACCTCCTACACCATTCTTAGCATCCAGAACCCCAAGGCTCAAGTTATCTAGATGGAACTGCCCTTGCCTATATCCTGTGCCAGTTCAAATCATTTCCAAGTGTTATGTGTACCTGGCTGCATTCTTTAGCTATTACCTTGTAAATTATTCCTCTGTTAAGTGGTTAATAGCTTGTATTGGCATGACTTATTTTTTTCCTCCCAGAGGAAAATGCCTTTGACATGAGTCTCACAAAAACAATTCCAAATGCAAGACTTCACTGTTAAGAGGAGCCTCAACTATGATAAAAGTCTGATAAAATTGTCCTTCAGAGTTTGGAACCCAGGACTGAGAAATCAAGCTTCTCTCTCTCGCTGAAGCTATCATTTTATAGTTAGGAAATTAAAACATACAGACTATCTAGAAGCTCCAAACAAGGTAGAAGGCAGACTAGGTCTCTTATGCAGTGACTCAACACATACAAGTTTGTTACATTTCCCCACATATGTCAATTCAATAGTTCTTTATTCCCACCTTAGCTCTGACAATTCCAATATTCTTTAAGTAGCATCAAGTAAGACTTATAGTAATAAAATAAAATAAAATCTACACTGGGCGGTGGTGGTGAATGCCTTTAATCTCAGCACTCTCGAGGCAGAGGCAGGTGGATCTCTGTGAGTTTGAGACCAGCTTGGTCCACAAGAGCTAGTTCCAGGACAGCCTCCAAAGCCACAGAGAAACCCTGTCTTGAAAAACCAAAAATAAATAAAATAAAATAAATGGAACTATATCCACATTAAAAAAAATAAATTCTGGGACTGAAGAGGTGGCTTAAGTATTTCAGAGTGCTTACTGTTCTTGCAGAAGACTCGGGTTGGTTCCTAGAACCCTTATGGTGTTTCACAATCACCTGTAACTCCAGTTCCAGGAAATCTGATACCCCCTTCTGAACTCCACTGGCTCCACATGGTACACATACACAAACACACACACACACACACACACACAGAGAGAGAGAGAGAGAGAGAGAGAGAGAGAGAGAGAGACAGAGGCAGAGACAGAGACAGAGACACAGAGAGAGACAGAGACAGAGAGACACAGACTTAAAAAATAAACAAAACTTATATAAATTTATAATAACAGTTCTGTCTTCCAAACCCACCTTCAAACTTCAACACTTCCACCTAAGTGGTGAGTGCAACAAAAAAGAAAAGAAACCTCAGATGGATGAAAAGAAAAAAATCAATAGTAGTATTAGAGGGCTGGAAAGACAGATATAGAAATAGGAATGAAGGAGGAAAAAACTAATTAGATGATATGGGTATCTGAGATTTTTGTTGTCTCTGTGACTAATAAGGAGACCTAATGGCACACCTAAAAGAAGGAGCTGTAGTTGACCTGCTAAGCGGATGTGGGAGGCAAATTTGGCACATGCCGTGCTGATTCTTGTCAGACCAGAAGAAACTTGTAGATCAATGTCTCCAAATTTCTTATCCCAGACTCCCCCTTATTCATTTCCTGTCCACACTCCACTGTTAGATAAAGAGGTATCACCTGAGTGACACTGGTTCCCTTCTTATCAGACTCATCAGAAACGAGTTGGCTATTGATGCATACTTAACCTCGGTGCACTGTCTGGAGATTAGTGTCTAGCATTGAGTCAAGGAAAAGGGAATGATCTACTTTTCTAATTTCTCCTGTATTTCACCCATTGGTGCCTGAAGCAATTGTTTGGTCACTGAACAAATGAATATTTGTCAATTGGGAACATGTTCCCAGGGAAGCTTACAGAATATTCAATCACAATAAACTCCCCATTGTAACTTGTGTTTCTTATCCTGACTTTCTCTTTATACAATGTATAAAGAAAAATGAGATTAAAAAGTCTTTGGAAAAGACTGCATTTGAGGAATCACTGAGGTTGACATTACATTTGTCATATAATTTATTGTAGTTTTACTTGTGCAAGTGTACACTTTTGGAATAAAATGGTTATCACAGATTCATCTAAGTTATCAAAAGGTTACTGATAAAAATGTCAGTGGTTTTATTCAAAGTATGGATAAATAATCTGGAGTTTCTTATGCAGCTGCTTCCTTAACAACTTGGAAAAGAAAACCTTTGATGAAAGCCTCTCAAAATTCTAGAGATTTTCCAAGACTTTCTGTGTCTCTTGAAACATCTAAATTTCTGCTTCTAGTCTTGTTTAAGAAAACTACATACACTCAGAACTATTATGTGAAATAAATGATTTAAAAGACTGTGAATTCAGTATGTACATTGATTTAGAACATATTGGAGTCTAGAGAGAAAACAGAAATTGACAATTGTATATCTATGTTATAAAATCCCTATGAAATCTAATCAGGCAGTTCCTGTGTAAACAAGTGAAAAGAGAGTCTAGCCAAAAACTTGGAAATTGGAAAATATCCTTAAAGCCCTTGTGATAAATGAGTCTGATATTTCCAGAATGATTTGTTCAAACTCTTCATCTTGATAATGATCCTGGAGTCAAATCAAAGGACACTGAAAAGAAAATGTTATCTTTTTAAAATATAAAACTAAAACTTAGCAAAGGATCAATTAAATATCTATGGATACTATTTTACTATTTGAAAATAACAGATCCCCAAATACAATGGTCTTTACTTTATAATAATGATGACTAGAAGCATATGACAACATCACAAAACCAAATGCAAATGAGGCAATTCCACATGTGCTCTCAGAAAGATTAACCTTGTGAAAATAGATTTGGGGGTCACACAGGACAATAGAGAGAATGCAGAAACAGGCAACAAGTATTCTCCTTAAGTAAAATCTGTCTACTAAAAATCAACAAATTTTAATATGGTGATATCTCTGGAACCCTTTAAAAATCAAAAATTTCCCCTGAAAATAAAATAAAATGTACCTATAGGAATGTGTGGATGAGGGAGGATGAATAGATTCTAATGGCTCAGACTTCTGAAACAAATTTGTAAAACCCTGTGCTAAGAACACCCAGTTCTAGGTAAAAAGCCCTGGTAGGCAACAATGGCTACTTAGGCACTCAAGAATTTCATAAATTCTGCAAAATGTGAACTCTGTCAGTCCTCGAGGTCTGAGAGGCTCCTCTTTAGTGCTGGGAGCTGAGAACTCTAGAAGAAATGACACATTGGTTCCCATTAGGCAGCAGCCCCTGATGAGAGACAAAGAAGTTAGATTTTTTTGGGGGGGTGCCTAAGAAACTGTCACTTGAAAGTTGCAGGCTAGTATTGAGGACTTTCCACTAAACAGTGATCACTCACTCTCCCTGTTCTAACCTCATCTTGACCTCTCAAGAAGCTGAAATACAGATTACCTGTATTGGGTTATGAAACCTGCTTAGACAGTGGGTTGCCTTTTTCCAGTCACTTTGAACCAGACTGCAGGAGTAAAACCACAGCAGTGGGATGGAGAAAATCTTTGAGCATGCAGTCTTTGAAGTCTTTCATAAGAACTCTAGGGTAAAGTCTGGACTTTGCAATGAGTGGGTGAGAAGAGATGACAGAACTCAACTCTTCATCAGATGAGAAGAAGAAGAGACCTCAGATAAGTTGGGGAAGGAAATAAACTTGAGCTCAAACAGAGAGAAATGCAAGTTTTAGTGAAACCAAGCACCACCTCTTATTCATAACACACACACAAACACACCACTTCTTTCCCTCTGGAGAACAGAACATAAGGCTTCAAGCCCTTGGGTAAAAATTAAAATGATGGCAGGCACAGGCACATGATGGGGAATGTACTGTGTATGTTTATCTTATTCATTGTTACATAAAATACTGTTTGGCCAATGAGACAGCAAGTAGATGGGACTAGGAGTCAAAGAGGATTCTGGGAAATGTAGTAGAGAAGTGATGACCCAGACAGGAAATGACATAGCAAGGAGACTCATATTTAAGCGAAGAAGAAACAGGAAGGGCCCCTTTTTCTGTTCGCCTCCTCCAGCAGCAGGATGTGAGCCACCAGCAAGGAGGGACGCCAATAAGGCGTCGGATAAGATAAGTTTTATAAAATATATAGATGTATGATATTTGAGAATGAGCTAACAGATGAGAATCCTAGTCATTGGCCAAGCAGCATTGTACCTAATACAAGTTTCTGTGTATTCATTCATTTAGGCCTAACTCGGCCAGGCAGCTGGCGAAAAGCTCACATGTGGCGGTGGGGCTCAGCAGCTTTTGGCAGAAAGATTTATCGTAACAGGCACACACACACACACACACACAAACACACAAACACACAAACACACACACACACACACACACACACACACACACACACCTCCAGCTGTCCCTCCAGGACACCCTACTGATGAGAAGAACAGCAGTCACTGGTGTGACCACAGTCAACCATGCCAACAAAATGTAGTCATAGTCTCAGAAGTCACCTATGAGTTTACATCTCTAAAGCAGGACAGGCTCTGCACAGGTATCAAGTACTTTCTGGAGCCTTTGGGGCAATCTTCATTCCCCAACCAGAGAAGAAAACAAAGGATGAGGAAATTTAACCTCAATGTGAGGTTAAGATGAATGGATCTGCCAGGGCTCTGGTGTGTGAATCTTAAACACAGTAGGAAATAAGCAAATCTACCACATTGCTTCTTGAGGATAGAATGATGTCATATCACAGGAAACATAAAGGAAACAGACTTGAAAAAAATCTGACCTTCCTCCTGATTTATAAAGAATATTCGTTTTTTATTATGCTTTTCTCAATTACATATGCGGGAAAGCCCCTGTTTTTTTGTCTTCCCTTAGAACTTTCTATTTTCAGTCACATTAGGTCTGTATACAGTAGGTCAAAGTCATGAGGTTTGCTGATGACCAACCACACTGATGAGACCTGTGGCTGTTGAAGTCACTTCAGTTGCCTGTGCTTTTGCTTCCTCATCAGCAATTGTGGGATCCTGTTCATCAGACAGTGCTGCAGCTTTCAGCTGTTAGGCAGGAACCACCAACTAAATCAGGTGACAAACAGTTCTCAATTCTGGGAATACAGCAGTGAACACCCCCCTGCCCCCACCCCCCACCGCCTCCTCGGCCTCATAGAAAGTCACAACATAGAACTCAGTAGTTCCTGCCACTTGCCATTACAATCACATAAGTAATTTCTCTGTGGAAATCTTTGCCATGGGGATCATTTGCAGCCCTTCAAGTATTTGTCTTAAAACTTGTTCACTTAGTTTTGTGAGAAATTAGCCACACCCTAAGTGTTTCTGACAAAGTACCAGAACTGCACTCTGATTCCTAACCAGCAACCCAATCATCATGTGCAAGAGACAGAATCAGCAGACCATTCGAAAGCTCTCCATACTCCTACTTCTTCCCTGGCTACCTTCTTTCACGATGTACAAGGTCTGTTTACAACATAGTTATAGTGCTGGTAATAATATCATGATAAACTTAGGGAGCTTTACTGGTCTTCTTTTCCTTTATCTTTTGAAAAACTATGTTTATACGATTTATTCTGATCATAATTTCCCTCCCCCAGATCCTTCCTTCCCACCCCCTACCCACCCAACTCTATGTTCTCTCTCGCTCTTTCTCTCTTTCTCTCTTTCTTACACACACACACACACACACACACACACACACACACACACACATATACAAACACACACACACAGAACAGGAAGGAAAAATCCCACAAAAAACCCCAAAAACCCATCAGACAAAAATTGCTCAAATAAAACAAAGTGAAACAAAAAGTCCAAAATAATAACATTGACTTCATTTGTGTTGTTCATTTGCTACTGAGCATGGGGCCTGACCTGGAGTGTGGTTGATGAATGACACTCCATTGGATAAAACTGATTTTTTCATTTCTAGAAGGTATCAATTGTAGATAACTTCTTAGCAGTGGGACTATGTGACTAATTCCATCCCTCTGTTCTGGGACCCCATGTGGATTGAAACTGTCCGTGTTTGCCACAGTCATTATTAGTTCATATGTGCATCAGTCCTGTTGTATCTGGAAGACACTGTTTTCCTGAAAGGCATCTACCCCCTCTAGCTCTTAAAACCTTTCTACTTCCTTTTCCACAGAGATCCCTAAGCCTTCAAGGGAGGGCTTTGATGAAGACATACCATTTAGGATTGAATGCTCCAAAGTCTCTCACTCTCTGCACACTGTCAGGTTGTGGGTCTCATTGTTAATTCCCATCTAGTACAAGAAAAAGCCTCTCTAGTGAAAACTAAGCAATTCTCTGATCTGTGGACTATAACAATATGTCATCAGGTATTTTTTTCATTGCTATATTTCTTTAACAGAAAAGTAGTGTTAAGTTTCCCCCTAGATCCATGACCTATCTAGTCTCAGGTTCTTGGCCATTTTATCAGTGTCAGGTATGGATTCCATCTCATGAAGCTGGCCTTCAATCCCATCAGACAGTGGCTGGTTATACTCTTAACATTTGTGCCACTATTGTACCAGTATATCTTGCAGGCAGGTACCTGTTGTAGGTCACAAAGTTTGTATCTGGGTGATATTGCTCCTTCAGTAGCAAAACTTCCCTTCAAGTACCATGAAAACTAGTTACTGTGGGTGAAACTTCTAGTTAGACACCAGCTCAACTATACGTTTTCAAAAATCAAGTGGTGAAATTTTACTTTTATTCATAGTTGAATGAAGACTAAAACTAGGAATCACTCATCTAATTTGGGGGATTGAAAAAGACCTGCAGATGTCATCACATTTAATGGTAAAAATAGACTTCTATCTTTTAAAATCACATTCACAGTGAATTACTAGAGTTCGTAATTAGTGCAATAAATAAAAATGATGTTATAAAACAGATAAATGGTGAAAGTAGGAAATAAAACTACAAAAATCTATAGATACGATTATAAATAAATAAAAATAGATCCAAAGAGGTAGTGTATACAGATTAATTATAAAAAAATAATTATAAGAACTTCAAGAGTAAAGATATTCAGAGTAAATTAGCAATGTTTTTACATTCTAACAATAGTTAGGAAACAAGATTTTAACTACTACATTTAAAAGATCCTAAAATAGGGCTGGGGCTTTAGCTCACTTAGTAAAGTGTTTGCCTAGCGCGTCAAATATCTTTGTTTTGATTCAAGCACTTAGGAGATAGGGACAGAAAAATTAGCTCACATTCACCTTCAGTACATAGACAACTGGAGTCCATACTGGGTTGCATGAAACCCAGCTTGAAGATAAAATTAAGTGAAATATTTTGAAATATTTGTGTAAGGAATAGAACTAACAAAATGTATCAGAACTTGACCTAATATAAAGCATCCAAATTTCAAATCAAATTCATTTAAAAAATAAAAATTCTTACCTTCTGATAAACCTTGCTAATATGGAAATGTCATGAAGGAATCAAATGTCACCAGAAAAGTAAGCAAAGGGTTGACACATCTCATGTGACTACCTAAGTTCTTCCTTCCTGCAAGAGACAAGAGTCCTCTGCTCCTGGTAATAGATGGAATCTAATGAGATTTTCTCATACAGTGGGGAAATTTCAAGTCATAAAACATCTAATTTTATAATTCAGAGTGTTTTATTGCCTATGTGACATTCTCTAAGGAGCTGTGCTTCATAAATCAATAAATTTTAGGTTTGTGTACAGTAAGTCATTGTAAACCTGGAACATCCTGCTCGAATCATCCCATAGATAATGATTCTTCTCCTGGCAACTATCATTAGCCTGTTTGTCTAGAAGTCCAAAAGCTAGAGTTACAATGAAAACAGACTGGCAATCAAAGGGAAATAAATGGATCAGAGATCAGATGCCATGAATTCTACTTCCTCAGATTTTCAAGCAGAAAAATACAAAATAACAAGAAAAAATAAGTGCAAGGCCAAGAGATATTGACTATTTGAAGACAGAATTTCCCAATATTCAAAGACATATTTCTTTAATCATATAGATAAGCCCATTAAAAATACCAATCAAATTCTAGAGTTCTTTTTTTCTGCAAAATTTTACAAGCTACTTCTAAAATTTATATGGATATACAGTAGCCAAATGATGTCCAGAAACCCGAGTCAAATAATTATGGACCATTTTTAAATTAGCTAGTGGGACTAAAAGATGATTAAGTAGATTAATTGCTTTTGCACAAGCAAAAAGAATCCATATAAAATCCCAGCTTGTAGGTGTTATAGTCCTATAACCACAGCATTTGAGTGAATGAAGATAGGCAGAGGTGGGGTGGGGATCATTGGGCTAGATTAAACAGTGAACTCCAGGCTTAGTGAGGCTTAGTGAAAGAACCTTTCTCAGTAAGAAAATGAACTTAGGAAAGTGGTAGTTGTAGGTTCTCCTCCAAGATCCATGACTAGAGCTGTTGGTTACCACTGAAGTTTGCATACCACTCCTGCACCCTTAGGGCTATTGTGCCATACTGGTCATTGTTGTGGTTCATAGGCATCATATCTGGGTAGGAGTGTTGTTTGTTTTTTTTCCTTTAGAAGCTTCCTAACACCTTCTCACACCACAAAAGCTAGTCCCTGGGAGGAGAATTTCAGATGAGTTTCAGCTTAGGGACTTCTAGGCCCTATGTATGAAGTACATGGTGTCTTCCACTATAGGAACTTACCTTCCATTTCTAGGGGGCAACCATAGGCAATTACAATATCCTATGATTTTTAGAGGGAATCTTTTGGACAACCATGACCAACAACTCAAAAGAGGGATTCTCATGACTGGTATTAGGAATTTTGTCAGATTTTCTTTGGTTCTTGGAAGGAGCATTGTCAGAACAGATGAGAAAATTTCATTTAGACTTTACATGCATATAGTTTTTACTATAATCTCAAACTTAAAACAAAATATTTTTAAAAATAAAGTGGAAAATGATGAAGATCAATATATGATCTTCACACATGAACACACAGATGACCCTACCTGCATACACACACACACACACAAACACACACCACAGACACACTCACACATAGAAGTACACTTATACACCACAGACACACATGTACATACAAAAATAGCTTACAAAATATTTTGGCTTCCTGTTATTTAAGACTTAGTTCGTATGCTAAGCTGACTTTTGGCAGCTGAAATCATTGAATAAGAAGGAAGTTCTCAGACATTGACATTTGATGCACTTCACCCATGAGTGATTTACAACTTTCTGTCATTCCCAGTTGGAACAAACTGAAAAATACAAAAGAAATCTATCCCATTTAAAAAGGAGAGAGTAAGAAGACAGGGGACTTGCTTCTGCTTTCAGAACATAACAGCTCTCTAAGCGTCTGCAATCCTAGGAATTTATCTTGCTCCATCCTACATCGGCAAAGGGGAAACAACAACAACAACTGTGATGAGCTTTAACCTCCTTCTCTATAGACTTGTAAAAGATGACTAGAAAATCTTCACCCATAAGTACAGTGGTGGGAAAAGGTTTCCAGGTCAGAAGAACAAAGTTTAAAGCACAGGACAGCTATAGATGTAAAAATATATAACCTTGTGTAGATGTTGGCTTTGTGATACTTCCAATTGCTCATGTGTATAATAAAAAAAAATCTATGATTAGGGAACACTATAGAATAATATTTATAGCTTTAAGTCATAAAGAACACTTGAAAGAGCTGTAGGTAAGTTACTGTACTTATCGTTTCTATCATGTAAGGACATATAACAAAACATGATTATCTGTTAGGATATGTGTATATACAAAATTCCCAACATTGGATCCTAGACCATTTAGTTGCTAATTTGAATTTTTCTTCATGGCTGACTAAATGCTTTTCAAACAATTCATTTAATAAATAAAAATGGATTTCAATATTTCCTTGGTCTGCTTTTCTGTCTTTGATAGATTGTGTTTTCACTTGCAATTCATCTTTGGATTATTGATCCAGAATAGAAAGATCAATGACACTCTCTAATTAATGAAACTTTAAGAGCCCTCAGGGAACAGGGTTTTCCTATTAATTGAATTTTCTAGTTAATAAGAGAATAGATCAGGAATTCTTCTTTCATCCTTTACATGTATGGCTGATCTCTACCATAAGAATAATTAAATCAGAATTCATTGAAGATCATAGCTCAGGGTTAGCATTGTACATTTAAGTTTATACCTTCATGAAGTCAAAGCAATTGTAGACTTTGTGTGTGTGTGTGTGTGTGTGTGTGTGTGTGTGTGTGTGTGTGTGTGTGTGTGTGTGTTATTTTGCTGGGGTTTTGGACTGAAGGCCTTCAGCACACTAGACAAATGCTCCCCCACCACACCATAGTCTCAGCCCCTGTCAGAGTATAAACTTAGTATATTTTAAATCACTGACTAAGAAGATAGAAGTTCTCATGAGATGTTGCACTTGGTAAATACTAACTTCAAGATTTATTAAAATTTGCTATTTTTCATTGAATTTGTTTCTTTATAGCTAACTTACTCTTATTTTCTAAATGTAGCATGCCAAAACATCTCTAGAAATTTGGGTTGTAGTCTACTAGCTTCTTAGATCCAGTCATAAAAAGAATTCATTAGAAGTTTATCTCCTACATACAGAAAGCAAGATACTTAATGGGGGAGTCTAATTCCATATTAATTGACCTGCCACAGTATTTTGTGACCTTTAAGCACTTCTGCCTGTTCCTTACCTTTACCCTTTCTTAAACTGTAGCATTCTGTCACCAAAAGTACTATTGGTATGAAATAGTAACACCGTTTTAAAAGAAACAAGTAAATAGCTGACTCTGAGCCATACGTGATTGATCAGAGCTCAGAAAAAGGATTCAAGTTACCCTAAATGATATGTTCCACCAAGGAAGAGATGACGTCAACATTTATAGCCACAGAACACAAGGAAGTCACAAATCAATATATTTTTCAATTACATCAGCATCATCTACAGAAAGGCAGGAAAGCATCCTGTAGAATTCAAATGTTCTCTCACAGCATTCTTGGCTTGAGGGTGGCTGGGGATTAGACACCTGGTTAGCAATACATTATGAGGAGCTGTCCTCACAGTCACACGGATATTGGGCCAGATACAGAAAAGTAGTTGGCTGTTATAATATCTAAAATATCCCAGTTAATATGGTCCCTTACCTTAGGACATCACATCTCTCTGCAACCACAGTGCTAATCAAAGCAGTCTGCAGTATCTTTTATATTGTGTAGCTTCTTCAGAGAAGGTCAGCTCACCACAGCTGAAATAAACATGCCCATTTACTATAAATAACAAACAGGCAAAAAAAAACTGGAAACTTTGAAAGTGTAAATTTTTAACTCTATATTCAGAGCCAGGTTTTTTCAACCTGAAGCTACAAGACATTGATGCATCTCAACACATTTGTAGATGACAAGGTAACATCTCAATACCAGAAGTTTGGATACATTGGTCCAGATTCACTGGCCAAAGCATTCAAGTGACAATACCAGATAGAATATGACTTCTGGGGCTTACTCACACTGCTGTAGCCATGTGACTTCCCTAATAGCAAACAGAAACCAAACTGAAGGACTTGCTCACTCTCACACCTATTTAGAATATCTCCATCTACAAGGAAGTCCATTCAAACCTTTGCCTTCCCTGTAGTTGGTGAAAGTGGTTATATTTTTTACTTTTCTGTTATCATAAAAAACCACCATGACCAAGGCAACTTTTAGAAGGGTTTATTTAGTCTCATGGGTCCAGAGGATTAAAGTCCATGATGGTAGAGAAATCATGGCAATATTGGACCAATCAGAGAGTTCATCTCCCCATGCAAAAGCATACAACAGAAAGAACTAACAGGAAATAGCCTGAGTCTTTCAACTCTCAAGCCCATCTCCAGTTACATACTAAACCTTGCCAAACACCAACAACAACTAGGAACCAAGTGTACAAACCCCAAAAGTATGAAAAGCATATATCCCTCCACAGGGGAAGCCCTGGCCTTAATAAAATACAAAGACAAGTGCCTATTTTCTTTGTCCTTCCTGCTTTCTAGTCCCCCCACCCTACTGCTCAAGTGAACTCTTATGAGTTTTGTCTTTGTTAAGTTTCTCTCCTAACACCGAAGTGCTTTTTATTTCAATATCGTAATAAATAGGAGTTTTGTCCAGGAGCTTCATCTTCCAGGAAGTGGAAAACCCAGGCTGCATCAGTTGGCTCTCTTCTTCAGTAACTTGAAGAGCCATCATTTTCATCCCTGGTTGTTGAGCTTGAATATGAGGTTGGCTCATCTTTCTAAATATTCCTAAATAACATATTCTGTTTTCAGGACTGAGGTTCATTTAGAGCTGTAAGATGAGCTAAAGGGATTTTGTTAAGCATCATAGCAGAAGTTACTAAGGAGTCACTCCAGTCATGAGCCCTTACTCTCCTCATCACTGTAGACTAGCCCAATTTCCAGCTGCCAACACATGCCTCTTTCTCTAAGGAGTTCCTTAGGATTTCAAAGCCCCCATTCTCCTGTCAGAGCATGTATAGTTCTTGGGTTTTCCACTCCTAAGGAAGTCACCAACCGGAAACAAAAATTAGCATATTCTGTTTCCCTGCACCCAGAGGTAGAAGAACCCTGAGGTTATTGTATAGTTCCTCAGAGATTTCTGGTAGGATTAAGCCCCACCTCTCCGGCCCACACAAAACAGCCACATTTTTTATCATCTCCTTCCCTTTTCACTTTTTTATTGCTACACCTCTCTTTCCTGCATCTGCCAAACTTATTTTCTCAAATCCTTGACTCAGAGGCTATTTCAGGGAGATCTGAAGCTAAAGCAGTTATCTGTTTCTTTTCTGGTATAGATAAGCACAGACATGACAAATACTGGACAAGAAACGGTTTGTGCCTCAGGGCACTCACACTTCTGGTGAAGGGGAAGAGATGAATCAGATAATATACAGGCCCCAGCCTATACAGTGCATATGAAATCAGCTCCTTGGAATCCTGATTCTTCTCCAAGACGAGGAGTTAGATGCCCATCTGGCCAGATGATCTCAGCCTGATAGCCTAGAGATGATCTGCTAGTAACAATACAAGTTTGCTAGGTAATGTCTGAAGATTGGCTCATACTTCACCAAGAAATACAATGCAATCATTATTCAATAGTAATCTGATGACACATTGAAAATGTGTATTACTTTTCATTCTTCTGTAACAGGTTAACGTTTTCATGATTTCTTTATTATTTTTATTTTCCCTTCTGAGTGCTTTGCCTACATATATGTATATGCCATATTGCCTTGTGCCTGCAGAGGATAGAAGAGGGAACCAGAATCCCCTAGAAGTGGAATTAAAGATTGCTGTAGGCTACCATGTGGGTGCTAGGAACCAAACCCTGGTCCCCTGTAAGAACAGCAGGTAGTCTTAACTGCTAAGTCATCTCTCCAGCCCCCAGGCTGATATTTTTAAAACACTTTTCCTACATGTAGCATAGCCCAAAATAGGAATACATGATTTATTAGAAAATACATTTCAGTTACTAAGAAAGAGATAAGTGTTTATATGTCAGGTAATAATCAGACTAGTTATAGATAATTAAAGTATGACATAATGGTTAGCATTATTAAAGGGGCATTTGACTGATATTTGAGGAAGGACACTAGGAGAAGCAGAAATGAGCAAAAGGAAAACTTGACATATGTCGTGGAGAACACTGCAATTAAAATTGGCTAACAATTCTTTTCTTAATTTGAGCCATGATAGTTAGAATTTGAACATGGGAAAAGATTAAGCCCTTAAGAAAGCTACTAATCTACAAAGAAAGCAGGCCCTGAAAAGGTTGACAACTGAAGTACTTTCTTCTAGGACCTCAATAATTCCCATATGAAAGAGGAATCTAGATGGTATATCAGCACCCACTATACTATAATGACCCTTAAATATGGATCATGGTAATCTTTTGAAAATTGGTCCGATCATGATACCAATTCCAATCTTACCTATCTCCTTGTATTTTCCATGAAGCCTCTTCTTCTAATAATTATCAGGCATCTAAAACACAGTTTAAACAATTTAATGTGATTTTCTGTGATTTCCACTTAGTGGATTCTTGAGCAAGATTACTTTAATACATGGGATTTAGTTGCTCATATCAGATATTTCTCTAAAAGTCCAATTCTAAATGTTCCACAGATAGGACATGACACTACCATTCATCACAGTAATGACAAAAAATAGAAGACTCCTAGATCCAAATTGTATATGGATACAATCTTGACCAAAATGTACAATTGGTCAAAAAATAATTATCACAAGCCAAATAAAGCTTCTACTATTTCAGTAGCTTGATTTCATAGGCTTCCAAGAGCCATCATGAATATGTTAAGCTGTTATATATTGGCTAAAACAACAGAGCTATCTAAGCTACTGTGTTCATAGTCCAGTTATAAAGATGCAAAGTACACGGTCACAAAAATGTTGATCATATCACTTGTGTAAGTACCTATTTAACCTTGTAGCTGGAAACATTTAGTAAAGACATTACACTCATTTTGAGTCGGAGGATGAAAGTGCAACTGCAAGTGTTTGAGAAGGAACCATCATAGTTCAGTGTGGAAAATGGTTATATCACCATGCTGAGAATTATTGCAAGCCTTACTGGCATGCCTCCAATTGAAAGCCTAGAAAAGTCAGCATCATTTTCTCCATCTATAAAAGAACAGAATTAATGAAAGAGAATAAGAATATTTATAATATTTTTAAAAAAATACCAGTTTCAAAGAAAGATTTGTCTATGAAAATGAAATCAATTTTTAAACAGTAGACTTCATGATTTGGATTTTATAACCCATTAATGCAACTACAACTGGTATAACAATAGAATTCTCTAGAGAACATAACATTTTATATACATAATATACATGATCTCAAATTTTATATATATATATATATATATATATATATATATATATATCCCATAGAGAGAGGGAGTGGAGGGAGAGAGAGAGAGAGATGGGAAGAATGTGGGAAATGGCTTATGTGATTATCAAATCTAAGGAGCCCTCTAACTCTTCTTCTACAGGTGGGAAAACAAGGAAATACCAATGATGCAAGTCACAACTTGAGTCTAAAAGCCTAGAACCAAGACTGATCACATCTGAGAACAGGAGGAGGTAAGTGACCAAGTTTTAAAAAATGATTAATTCCCTTGTCTTTCTCCTATCTTCAGGCTGTGGGTCAGATCATGCTCATAATATGGTGTCACACCTGTCCTTTAAGATGATGTGATCTGCAATGTTTCTCTGACTTCACTGAATCTGTTTTTTTTCTTCCTCCTGTCTATTTTTCCAATAACAAACAGAATGAGATTTTCAAAGAATAACTTGGCTTTTTTTCACTATAGTGATGCATCTCCCTAATAGCTTCTCAGAGTTGCTAAGAAATGAGGAAACTATCTGGGCATGGTAGCTCACACTTTTAATCCCAGCACTCAGGAGGCAGAGGTAGGTGGGCATCTATGAGTTCAAGGCTAGCCTGGTCTATAGACCAAGTTCCAGGACAGCCAGAGCTACACAGAGAAACCCTGTCTGGAAAAAACAATATAAATAAATAAATAAATAAATATAAAAGAAATGAGGAAAATATCTAATGCACGATTTTGGTTTTGTTAATCTAGTCTACATTGGCAGCTTTTTACCACTCTGTAAGCCAAGTACACCAGTATTCTAAATGATACTACGCTAGACCCCTCCCTTCTCAAAGTCAATGAAGATGTTAGAATCTCTGCCCAGAAACTGTACTTTGACAGGTTAACTATTAGTCATGTTTTTAACCTCAACTTGATTAGCTTTATCTCAACAAAGTCCTTACAGCACTCTCATCTTATCTCCACAAAGAATCAATTTCCTTCTGGATTCCCTCACAGAACATTAAAACTGTCCCTCTAACTACTTATTCCAGGTTGGATTTCACTTGTATTTTCATGATTTGACTAATGGGAGTCTCTCCTGTCCGAATAAGCAAGATCTAAAAACACAAAAGGAACAATGTTGTTTTGCTCTACATCTTATCCTTAATCTACAGGCTTCAGTCTCATGCTCCATGATTCTTGGTTATATCTTACTGGCAAAATATTTAATTACTGCGAAGAAGCAGATCTCTTGGGACATGTGCTGTGGGAAAGCACTTGTTTTAGAGTCAAATTGTAAGGGCCTAAGATTTACTATCTGTGTAAAGAAATTCTGTGATACCATCCCACTGTACTTTTCTTTTCCTGGGAAAGACATGACAAGAACCACCCATCCACCTTGCTACATATCAAAAAAAAAGCATTCCTGCAATCCCAGCATTCAAGGGGTTGAAGCAGGAGAATTATGAGTTCAAGACCAGCTGAAGCTACATAGACCATGTACCTCACAGGTAGTTGATACAGTTAAGTGTATCAGCCCTGCGTATGCACCAGCTAATACTGTGCCTAACACATAATAACTACACTGTGAGTGTTGTCATTATTGTTATTGTTCTCATTTTGGAGTTCTTAGCCTCCAGATAAGAAAGTGTTGGCATCTGCTACAGGTTTTCGGTGTCATTGTGATGGTGATAAGAGTGGGTGAAAATGACTGGACATGGAATAGAATTTTTAAAAGGCCAAAATAGAGAAAATAGATCATATCCAAAGAGAAGCAGGGAAACTTCTTCCAGTATTCATAAAAGAATTAGAAAAGTGCTGGCTAAGGTTAGCATCAAAGACGAGTTTACTCATTCCTATTAACATGCTAATTCAAAGCAAATCTGTTTCAGTTGCTTGGTCTTAAGATGTCTAAGAGACAGCAGCAACAGTAAATGAGAAACTATGTACGATGTCCTCTAGAAATTATCTTCTTTGACTTCAGAACATTCTTACCAAGAATTTAATGTTCTTTCCCTCTTTATTATACCAGAGATTAGCTCTCTAGGTCTTTAGTTGTTCTAAAAGGTGATTATGATGAAAAGGGATTTTGGTGATGGAAGAAAATAGTTGTTTTTTTCCCTAACCAGTGAAAGCCCCACATCAACCCCAAGGTGCCCGTTTTCATCAAGGAATTAACTGCAGAGCAGCAAATGACTTTAAGTGTGTGTCTTACGGTTAGAGCCACCACAACAAAACACAGCCTGCTGCATCTGCTTCAGATCCCATTCAGTGCACTGCATTTTCATTCCTAACTGCTCTCCATTAGCACTGACATTTCCAGATTCGGTGGGGGATTAAAGTGGTGGTGACTTTTTATTCAGGGGGATGATGGTTCTCAAAAATTCATCTCTAAATGCTGCTTCCTTATGAGTGACCATGCCCTCCAACAACCACAGCATACCAGGGTGATCTCACCAGAACACACAGAGCACAAAGCTTACCTCCAGATAACTTATCAAAATCACATAATCTTTAGTTAGATACAAAAATGAGAGTCAGATTGTGTGATGACATTTGCTGAATATGGCAACATATCATCATGGTTGCTTGTATCTTACAACCTTCCACTAAAGGTTTCACCACTTCTTTATTACAAAAAAACACCTAGGCTATGAGTATATATCATTCGGATACAAAATTTAGAGTTGTTAGATAAGACTTACACAGATTATTTCCTTGCCTGCTCTTTCTAGGATTTGTGTGTTGGTATATTCGAATTCCAGAAAGAAAGTAAGCAATGGGGGATGCACAGCCATTCATGAGATCTTTCAGTTTCACTAGAGAACCAACATCAACAGTCTGCATGTAGCAGAGCATGACGACCATGGATGTTCAGTCAATATTTGCTTGCTATTTTTACACTATTTGTCATTGATATGAGTATCTATGCAATGCCATCTGTTAAATAGCATTAGGAAAAAATCTTGGTTTTGAGTGACATGCATTTCATAGCATTATTTTAAAAATAACAATTGTTCCTGAATTTTGTTTCAAAGCATATGAGCATAAATAGTTGCTCTGAGTTTAGAAAATACAACTTCTATTTATCTGCATTTCAATTTATTTCAATTTGTAAGCATCTTTGTTATCTAAATACATTTCATTTATTCTATATTCAATCCAATCAAATTCATTCATATTATGGTAACATAAATAATCTGAAGTAATTTATCAGTATCAAATACTAAACTTCAGCATTCAACATGGCTAAGAAATTGTGACCTAGGGCTTTAATTAATTAATAAGATCTTCTGGGTTAGAAAAAAATAGATCTAGAATCCCCTTCTTTGGTTAAAACAGACTGTTGAGGAGCAAGCAGATTGTTTTCCCACATCTGATTCTGGGAACAGAGAGAAAATCCAGAGAGACGATAAAAGGAAAACAACATGCTTCAGAATTTATATTTGATACAATATGCAAACTGAGAGTCTGCTATAGTCAAGGTGCAAGTGTTAGGAGGGCGTCCTTTGCCTCCCAGAAGCTTACAGTACAGACAAGCAGAACCCAATATAGCTCCCAGAAGCTTACAGTCCAGACAAGCAGAACCCAATATAGGCTAAAATTATCTTTCTCAGTTTAACATAACTGAAGATTAGCTTAGGGGTGAAAAAACAGCCTGACAATAGTACCATGCCACTGCAATGAGGACATGTGCCTTTGTTGTTCCATCCAGCTATCTGCAGGTCTACAGTTGAGGTGGACCTTCAACTGGATTAACAGAATCCCTGCCTGCTACTCAGGGTCTCATAGGAGTCTCAAGCTATATAAATATTTGGATGGTATATTTCTCCACTTTCTCTTCAAAAGCAACATTAAACCTCCAGCTGCTGGGAAAGGTTGTTTTTCTCTATTATTGGGATCAGTGAGTCAAGGCATATGTCTTTAATGGAGGTTTTGGCAAGCATGGCATTGGAGTTATTATTAGAATTGACAGAAGTAAACTGCATAGTTTATTTTCTGCACTGCAAATACAAAACAATGGTTTAAATGAAATGCTACAGTTTATAATGTGGTAAAAACACTCATATAAACAAAAGCACTAGTTGAAACACAGCATTTTTTATAACGTAAATTTTTACAAATATAAGACTACGGAACTTTAAGCAAGGTAAGAACAACCCTTCCTGTCCCCAAAGCATGGAAACCTATGCATGTCAGGAAATGTGCCACAGACCAATCTGAAGAAGATAATAATTCAATTGAGACAACTCTTCAGGTGATTCTATGTGTTGTCAAGTTAACATTTAATGATAACTAGTACAATAAGTCTAAAAATATGTTTAAAATAGTGTATATTTAATACAATATATGTCATGTTGGATATTAGTAACATCAATATTCCTGCTAGGCAAAGATTGATATTTACTGGTTAGTGTCAGATGGCCAGATCTAGGAGGATTCTTGACTCTTTCCTAATGAGAGGATTCTTTTTATTTTGTCAACAAACCATGGTTCATTTAGATACATATCTCCAAAGGAGATTGATTTTGTTTAACATTTCCTTGCTGTTTTATAATCACACAGAGGATTCTATGCTCTTCCTGGTCTACATATAATGGTGCTTAATACCTGTCTTAGTGTTCTATTGCTGTGAAGAGACACCATGACCAAGACAATTCTTATAAAAGAAAGCATTTAATTGGGTCTTGCTTACAGTTTCAGAGGTTTAATACAGCAGCATCATGACAGGGAGCCTGGTAGTATGCATGCAGACTTGGTGCTTGGAGAAGTAGCTGAGAGTTCTACATCTGAATCCATGGGCAGCAGGAAGAGTAATGAGACACTGGGCCTGGCTTGGGATTTTGAAACCTCAAAACCCATCCCTATGACACACTTCACCTAAACCTTCACAAGTAGTGTCACTACCTAATGGCTAAGCATTTAAATATAGGAGCCTATGGGGGCTATTATTATTCAAACCATGACAACATCTAAGATCCTTCCATGTCTCATGAATCCATCAATGCCTACAGATTCTTTCCATTCTAAAGGTACCAAAATCAGCATTTTGTTTTGTGGAAGCATAAGTACTATCTAGTAGTAAATGTGACTATATGAAACCTATTGTGATTTTGTCATTCTACTTTGCAATGCAATTCTCAAAAATCAAGTGTGATTAACAATAAGAAAGAACTAGTTCAAACTTTTCCAATTCAAAACTGATGAAATGGCTCAGCAGTTAAGGATACTTACTGCTTTTGCAGAGAACCTTGGCTTGGTTCCCACCACCTACATGGTGGCTCACACCATCAGTACCTCCAATTCTAGGGAATCTTGTTACCTCCATGGCATAAAACATGAACATGGTGCACAGGCATACATATGAAATACATGAGTAAATAAATAAATAATCTTTACAACTCCTAAAAACGTAGAAGTTTAACAGTCTATTATTACTATCATTTAAAAAACATAAGCCCATTAAGCCCTGTAGAATAATTATGAATAATTATGAAAAATTATTATGAAAACATCTGCAAAAATAAAACATACCATAATTATGTGTAAGTAGATAGATTATCTTAAAATAAATAGGTCAGCCACTTCTTATTGTGCTCTGACAGCCTGAAAATCAATCAGAGTAAACTTCCTAAAGTCAGCTTCATTGCAGATCCCAACTTCTATGTTGTCTTCTTCTATTTGCCCTTCAAAGCCTTCCTTGAAGGTTAAGATGGCAGCTGAAGAGGCATTTGCAAGTTCTGAACTTTCGCTTTATCTTTTCAAGGAAAGTTTTCCCATTCACACAGTTCTTTCCCATGGCCATGGCCTTCCAGGCAAAGTAATTCCCAGATGAATCAGATTGAAGTAAACACAATCCTCCTTCATTCCAACCACAAAAAAAGTAAACTCAAAATGGACAAATACCACCTGACTTGTTTGTATCCCAGAAGCTACTCTCTGTACCAGCTGGGTTTTGCAAACGACTTCTTTGCAAACAAGAGAGCATTGCCCAGAACATTTTCCAGCTCTGTGCCCTAGTACTCTGTGATCTGGGTCTCACGTCACCACACACCAAATCCAAGTGCTTGGTAATTGGGTCTACTTTGTGTGCACTTCATCCACACAGAATGGGCATGTTTCTTCTTAATGTGCTGCCCTAATTCCTGCTGAAGGGAACCTACCAACTATAGCAGCTAAATTCAGCATATTCTGTCTGGACAAGTTTACCAGCTGAAATGAATATAGTTGAAGCTGAAACAGTACCACATCATCTTTACTCAGAATCAAAGCCATGGGAAGTCTCTTGAACATGACAATGATGAAACCTCCATTGCTCACAGGTAGTCACCATCCTCTAGCAGGCATTGTCAGAGCCACATTTATAGAAAATAACCTCCATGCTCTGATCTGGCTCTCATCTTGCTTCATCATCAAAGGGTAATTAGATTTCTGAGCTCAGATAGTCTCTCCAAGCAGGAAGAACAAAAAACAGAAATGTCACAAAACTGTAGGTGTGACTCATCTGTAATTTTGTGTGGATAACTCATCAACCCTTGATAAGGACAAAGGCACAATTTTTCTACTGTTGGAGAGCAGTGCATGCATATCCCCATGAACTCTAGCACCTAGACAAGAGATAGATGCCCTAGACAGTGCTGCTGTCCTCCCAGGACCTGCTATCCTCAATGGAAGTTGTGGAAAGGGGCTGATTCACCAAATGAGTCACTCCCATGTGGATCAAGGTTCTAGAAGTATATGTCCCAAGGGCCAGGGTCTGGATACTGTGTCCTTCTGGTGTGGTAACTGCTCTCCAATCACTTGTTAACATATTTGTTTTTATTTTTTTAATTAAAAACTGAATATTTCTGTTTTGTTCTCTTTCAAAGAACAATCCCTTGGCTAATGAAAAGGGACTTATGTTTTAGCCATGAGCCATGGTCTTTCCCCAGAATTATGAGCCAAAGAGAAGCAGGCTTTTCCCTGTTATATGTGTTAATAATGTCCTCCATTTGAAGGCCATATCTAATGCATTTTTATTTATGTATTTTACTTTTAAAATATTTTATATTTAGTCATGTATTTCTTTATTCATTTATTTTTTCTGTGGTGTGTGTGTGTGTGTGTGTGTGGGGGTGGGTGTGTGTGTGTGGGTGTGTGTGTTTAGGTCAGGGGATAACTTGGAGGAGTCTATTTTCTTCTTACACCATGTAGGTTCCAGTGTTTGAACTCTAGCCCTCGGGCTTGACATCTTCACCTTCAGAGTCATCTTGCTGGCTCCTGGTGCATCTTTAAAAACCATGTGTCTGTGACGAATATGAACTTCTCATTTGGAAGAAGAGTTGGAACGACTAAAAAGGAGAACAACCAAGGCATTAGGAAATGAACACTGATGTGAGAGGTAGGGAGTTTTCATTCTATCTCTTCTTGTGATCCCAGTGAGCTAACAGACCCTGAGAAATCACTATGTTGTATACAGCCTGATTACTCTACTGTGATAAAAAGATATCAGTGAGTGAAGTTAAAACCATCCCACACTTGGCTGTAGATAAACATGTGCATAAGTAAATACAAAACTTTAAATATGTACATATTTCAGCAAGAGAGAAACAAATGCCATTTAAAATTTTGTTTGACAGATGATTAAAAATGTCTAGAAACTGCGTAATTCTACATTTCAAAAGAACCTCTCCAATCCAGTATTCTATTGCTCCATACTTACTTCACATTGACTCAGAAACACTGTTCAGTAGATTTCTTTTGGTTTGTTTGTTTTATTTGAGTTACAAACACGATTAAATTACATGACAATCCCAGTTCCCTTCTCCCTCCCCTCCTCCCCTATCACCCCTCCAACTAAAACCCTACCTATCACATATCCTTTCTTCTATTCTTCTCCTGACTCAACCTTTCTGCTCCCTCATGCCCTCTGCATCTTTCCTCTTCTTCCCTTCTCATTCTTGTAGCTCCCTCCCCTCCCCTTCCCATGCTCTCAATTTGCTCAGGGGATCTTGACCCTTTCCCCTTCTCCAGGGGACAAAGTTTGTCTCTTTTAGGGTCCTCTTTGTTTACTAGTTTCTCTGGCAGTGTGGATTGTAGGCTGGTAATCCCTTACTCTGTGTCTAAAATCCACATATGAGTGAGTACATATCATGTTTGTCTTTCTGTGATTGGGTTACCTCACTCAGAATGGTTTCTTTGAGTTCCATCCATTTTCCTGCAAATTTCAAGATTCCATTTTTTTTCTGCTGAGTAGTATTCCATTGTGTAAATGTACCACATTTTCTCTATCCATTCTTTGGTTGAGGGTCATCTAGGCTGCTTCCAGTTTCTGGCTATTACAAATAGTGGTGCTATGAACATCGTTGAACAGATGTCTTTGTTGTATGAATGTGCTTCTTTTGGGTATATGCCTAGGAGTGGAATTGCTGGATCTTGTGGTAAACTGATTCCCATTTTCATGAGAAGTCGCCATACTGATTTCCAAAGTGGCTGTACAAGTTGGCACTCCCACCAGCAGTGGAGAAGTGTTCCCCTGTCTCCACATACTCTCCAGCATAAATTGTCATTGGTGTTTTTGATTTTAGCCATTCTGACAGGAGTAAGATGACTCTTCTGACTCAGAGTTGTTTTGATTTGCATTTCCCTGATGGCTAAGGATGTTGAACACTTTCTTATGTGTCTTTCAGCCATTTTAGATTCCTCTATATTGATTCTTTGTATTGTTCTCCTAGTTTCCATTTTATTGATTTCAGCCCTCAATTTGATTATTTCCTGGTGTCTGCTCCTCCAGGGTATATTGGCTTCTTTGTTTTCTAAAGCTTTCAGTTGTGCTGTTAATTCTCTAGTGTGATTTTTCTCCTGTTTCTTCATGTGGGCATTTAGCGCTATGAACTCTCCTCTTAGCACTGCTTTCAAAGTATACCATAGGTTTGGATATGTTGTGTCCACATTGTCATTGAATTCTAGGAAATCTTTAATTTCTTTTTTATTTCTTCCTGGATCCATGAATTGTGCAATAGGGTGTTACTTAATTTCCATGAGTTTGTAGGTTTTCTGTAGTTCTTGTTGTTGTTGAATTCTAATTTTAAAGCATGGTGGTCTGATAAGACACAGGGGGTTATATCAATTCTTTCGTACCTGTTGAGGTTTGCTATGTTGACAAGTATGTGGTCGATTTTAGAGAAGGTTCCATGTAGCGCTGAGAAGAAGGTAAATTGTTTTGTATTTGGATGGAATGCTCTTTAGATATCTGTTAAGTCCAATTACACCATAACTTCTATTAGTTATTTCGTTTCTTTGTTAAATTTCTGTCTAGTGTTCCTGTCCAGTGGTGAGAGTGGGGTGTTGAAGTCTCCCACTATAAGTGTGTGCGGTTTTATTTGTGATTTGAGTTTTAGTAATGTTTCTTTTACAAACGTGGATGCCTTTGTATTTGGGGTAGAATATCTATCCAGGACCTTCTGGCTTTCAGAGTTCAAAAGTCAGGTGTGATTCTGATAGGTTTGCCTCTATAGGTTACTTGACCTTTTTCCTTTGCTGCTCTTAATATTTTCTCTTTGTTCTGTATGTTTGGTGTTTTGATTATTATGTGGCAAGGAGACCTTTTTTTTGTTCAGTCTATTTGGTGTTCTGTAGGCTTCTTGTATTTTCATTGGCATGTCTTTCTTAAGGTTGGGAAAGTTTTCTTCTATGATTTTGTTGAATATGATTTCTGCACCTTTGAGTTGGATTTCTTCACCTTCTTCTATGCCTATTATTCTTAGGTTGGGACTTTTCATGGTATTCCATATTTCCTGGATATTTTGTGTTAGGTATTTCTTGGACTTAAGATTTTCTTTGGTTGATGAAACTATTTCTGCTAGTGTATCTTCAACTCCTGAGATTCTCTCTTCCCTCTCTTGTATTCTGTTGGTTATGCTTACATCTGTACTTCCTGATCATTTATCCAGATTTTCTATTTCCAGCATTCCCTCCAATTGTGCTCTCTTTATTGTCTGTATTTCAGTGTTTAGGTCTTGGACTGTTTCCTTGAGAGATTTGTTGATATCTTGTATTTTTTGGTTTGTTTTTCCTTCCATTTCTTTAAGGGATTTTCTCATGTCCTCTTTGAGGTCCTCTATCATTTTCATGAAGATGTTTTTAAGGTCATTCTCTTCTGGCTCATCAGCATTGTGATGTTCAGGTCTTGCTGGTGTATGGTTCCTAGTCTCCGTTGGTGTCATATTGAGTTTTCTGTTGTTGAATGTGCTTTTACCTTGCCCTCTTCTCATCCTTTCTTCTGGTGGGGGTAGCAGGTTTTTCTTGCTCTCCTGGTGGGTATGGGATCAAGGTTCTCTTCTGGTAGATGCAAACAGATCCAATACTCTGATGTCTGTCCTCTTCTCTTGGATGGAGGTGTCACTGTTACCGGGGCCTTGGCAATGCTCCGGTGTGTTGGGCTGGTGGATGGAGACAGAACTGCCACCAGGCCTCAGCATATCAGATCCCACTGCCGAATTCGGATCCAGCGCTCAGATCGCTGTTGTCAGAGGACTCTCAGCAGTGACGACCTGTTCACTAGATTTCTTGTTCTTAATATTATGCTACTTTTGTTAATGACAGACATGAAATACAACATATATAAATATAAAACATGATTTTTAGGTAACTATAGAATGCATATAAATTTTGATATATGAAGTTTGACTACAGGTATACAAAATTTTCACTGGTCAATATTATTATTTTCTACATTGTTTCCTGTGAGGTATGCAACTGGGAAATATTAGTAAGCACGGCATGAACCTTCCATGTTTATAAAACCTTCCTATAAGTAATTCAGAATTATGTACACATTTAAGTCTCTAGGAAAAACTTCAGTGGAAAAACTAGAGTTCACTTGAGTCAGAGTTTCCCAAACTTATTTGACTATGACAGCCTTTGTGACCAAGATTCCTGTGGAGATTGCATGAACCATGACTCTGAAATAAGCTGCAAAACAGGACCATAGTAGCCAGTATTCCAGACAAAATGTTTGTCGTCCCATCCATTCTTGTGCTCGTGGAATCCTCAACCCTCAACAAAATTACATTTGACTTGAGAACTCTGAGAAATAATAAGGCTTTCGTGGGCCTGTGAAGGGAAGATTTGTGTCCTTATAATAAGGGGAACAGCATAGAAACTCGTGTGTGTGTGTGTGTGTGTGTGTGTGTGTGTGTGTGTGTGTGTGTGTTTCTCTCTCCCTTTCTCTTTCTATGTCTTGTCTCTCTCTCCCCATCTTCTGTCCTCATTCTTCCTCACTCTTCTCCCTCTCTTCCTCCATCCCCTCCTTCCCAGCAAAGAGAAAGGGCCCTCTGAGCACATATAACTCTAGAAGTTTCAGGCAGGGATTTTATTTCATGGAGTGGACCTTAAATCCAGTCAAAAAAGTGGTTGGTTACTTCCATAATATTTGGGCCACTATTGCACCAATATATCTTGCAAGCAGGTCCATGTTATAGGAGCCAGGGTTTTTATCTAGGTGACATTTATAATTATTTTTCACCTCTGTATTATGCAGGGTATCTCCCAGCACTATGAATGCTGATCAGTAGAGGTGAAGTATAATTTAAAATGTTTATAATCACTTTTTCTATAATTGTTTTTACATAATATATATTTACATGTAATATATACTACATATATATGTATATATTTCTAAATATATAAATATAACCTTCTAAATCAGTGTAATGTTACTTGCATGTTTATGTTTTCAGTGATGACCATTCAGCGTTGGATAACCAATTCCCTGAAGAAGATTATTTCTCCAACTTTCAACCTTGCTTATTTTCCTATAATTCTTTGTCTATGGTTGAGGACTATTGTGCTTTCCTCCTACTATATTAACTATCTATTCACATTGTCCTTGTTCAGGTCATTTTTAGGTAGCCATGTGGTGGAGCTTCATGGGTATATCTCCTTTGAATTTCGAGGAGACACAGTTTCACAGCAAATTCCCTGTTCCCGTGGCTTGTATAATCTTTCCATCCCTTTGTCCCCAATGGTCCCGGAGTCTTAGACTTAAGAGTTATGTTGTAGATTTATCAGTTACTACTGGGCTTCACAACTCTGCATTTTGATCAGTTGTAGCTTTCTGTAATGGTCTCCATCTATTGCAAATAGAAAAGGTTTTCTTGATGAGGGGTCAGGATTACATTTATCTGTGAGTATGTGGATACATTTTTAGAATGTTGTGGAGTTTGAATGAGAATGATTCTCATAGGATCATGTGTTTGAATATATGTTCACCAGTTGGTGAAATTATTTGAAAAGTATAAAGTCATGTGATGTTAGAAGACGTCGATCACTGGGACCAAGTTTTGATGTTTCAAAAGCCCACAACATTTCCTGTTAATTATTTCTACCTTGTGATTATATCTTAAGATGTGATCTCTCAGCTATTTTTCTCATGTCATGCCTGACTATTTCCATGTTCCCTACCATGATGGTTATGGTCTCTAATAGAGCCTCTGAAACAATTATCCCCAAGTAAACTTATTTTTCTATAATTTGCTATGGCTGTGGTATTTTTTTAGCACAGCAATAGAAAAGTACCTAAAACAGAAGTTGCTGCTAGTGCTGTGACAGACTTGAATTTTTTTTGTTGTTGTTTTTTTTTTTGTTTTTTGTTTTTTGTTTTTTTTTTTTTTTTTGAGGAGTGTGGAAGAGTTTGGAACTTTGGTCTTAGGAGGTGATTGAAGATGTTAAGCAGGACTTAATGGACCATCTTAGTAGGACCTTCAGAGACAATGGTTTCAGGGTCAAAGGGCTTCAGGGAAAATAAAATTATCAACCAGGCTAGAAACCATTTTCATAATGTTTGGGCAAAGAATATGGCTGCTTTCTGCCATTGTTCTAGGAATCTTCATGATACTAAATTGAAGACTTTTGAACTAAATTTCTTAGAAGAGGAGATTTCAAAATAGTAATATTAGAAATCACTGTTATGTGGGCCTACAGTGAAAAAGAATAAGTGTGGGGCAAAAATAATTATAATTATGTTGTGGTTGTTTTCTTATCCCACCAGGTCCGGCCGTCCTTCAGCCCCAATTAAATACATGGACACTGTATTAATTATGAAACTATTGGCCGATGGCTAGAGCTTCTTATTGGCTAGCTCTGTCTTAATTATTAACCCATGTCTATTAATCTATGTATTTCCATGTGGTCTTATCTTACTGGAGAATTCCTGGTGCATCCTTTATTCCTGGTCCTTACATGGCAACTGTTTCATGGTCTTCCTCTGGCTATCTTTCCCAGAGAGAGAAGTGTGCTGCAGTCAGTAAAACTGGAAGAATGAAGCCATTAAAGCCCTGTGACACCAGACACAGAACTACAGGATTTTAATAAAAATTCCCACAGGCCAATCATATGAAGGCAATTCCTCAGTTGAGAGTCTCTATTCCCAGGTCTGTTAAGTTTTGTGTAAAGCTTTAAAAAAAAAAATCTCTAACGATGACAGGAATTAGTACCAAAAAAGTTAAATTTATTGAAGAAGGAGAAGGAGAACAGGAAGAGGAAGGGGAATGGGAAGGAGGAGGAGGAAGGAAGGAAGGAAAGAAGGAAGGAAGTAAGAATTTGTTGATATTAAGAAAGAAAGAAAGAAAGAAAGAAAGAAAGAAAGAAAGAAAGAAAGAAAGAAAGAAAGAAGGAATTTGTTGACATTTTGGCCAGGAAAAGGAACAAGGAAGCATGAAGCATTGAAAACAGAAAGAATCTTAGAAGGAACTAAAGATAGAATAGCTTTATAAATAAATAGAAAAATAATTTCAAGAACACAAATAGATCATTCAAACCGCTGGATTTGTAACTAACAGGGGAACATAGCATATTACATAATGGAGCATAATTTTATAACACAGGATGGAATAACTGACTCTATTGTGCAAGATATGAACACATGCTACTGAAGCTAGAACCCATCTGATGTCTTCCAAGATCTCTATTTTCTGACCTCTGGGTTTCAGTGGTCATAAACATTACAACATATGGTACACTTTCATACTATGCATTTATTATATCATTCTGAACAAAAGGTAGGATGCTTTTGTCATCAGTTTCAGAGTGTGTCATAAAAACAAGGATTGCAATCTCTTATATAATTTTAAATATCAAACCAGCTTCTGTGAAGCAACGTGAAGAATTAAGTTTCTACCAGAATAATATGTGATCCATATTCGTTGTTATAAATTCATACCTCTGGGAACACAAGAAATTACAAGTTATTGTTTCTTCCTTCATTTCTTAGAGCTAGCGGGTACATTGTGCTTCTTCTGAGATGTTGATAAATTATGAAAACATATTTTATGTGGTCTGACCAGAACATTGTAGAACAATGCTAAATACAATTAATCTATTATAGGAAAAGCTGAATCATAAATTAAGCCAAAAAACAAAAAACAAAAAACAAAAAACAACCTCAGAGTACTTCCTGTACCCAAGATAGCATGCTAAGGGTCTATGGAGTCAAAAGCATTGCATTTAAATTCTTTTGCATGCATTCACGAACTACTACTGTGTACTCATTGCTTGTTTGATTTCTTTGTTTCAGGTAAGATTTCGTAGCTTTTGTACCACCCCCTTTATGTCTTTACATCAAATTATCTACTCAACATAAGCAGTTGGGTGACTCCACTAAAACAGGGGAAAAGAAAAAACATATCAACTGCTAATCAACTGTCTTCTAGAGGTTAAATCACGTTTTCAAATCTAATAATGTTTAGTAAGAAACATTTTGTTCTGAAGCAAATGCTGACTTGTATTTTTAAGCATTAAAGTTGACTAATGTTTATCTGGAAAAAAATCTTAGAATTAGGCTATACTCATAAACTTGCAAGGAATATGAAGCTAAATGGCAATGTGTCAAGCCCCTATTACAATCATAGACTTCTGCATTTTAGTAGTTATTAATTTGTAACTGTTTGCAAGTAAAAAATAACACTAATTAGAAGTAATCAAATAAATTGCTCATGAACCGTGGAAAGGCCAGACTAAGCCCAGAGTAAATAAAAAGAAAGCAAAGTGGCCAAGATTACAAGGATGAACAGTGGGAGAAAGAAAATGAGTTTCCACTGTTGTCTGGACCCATTTTCTGTGTGAATGCTGAATGGTATCAGAGTTGACTAAATTAATTCTGTCTAAGTCTGCCATGGGTGAAGGCAGGTGGTTATATGACTGACTGAAGGAAGAACTGGCTCTTACAGGGAACTTTGGGCGAAAGTGCCATAATGAGGGAAGAGACACAATGTAGTCAATGAGTGTTCTACTTGTATCAGACCTGGCTTTCTAAGTTCCTATTCTTCTTATTTTGGATGAAGCACAATATTTCTGAGTCACTGTTTGTCACCTGTGTAGAATAATACTCACCTTGACCTCTCTATATTAACATTACTTGAGGCCTAATCAATCTATATATTTGTATATTAAATTTTTAACATGCTATTTCTTTGTAATACTAAAGCAACAAACAGGCCACAATTGCTAGAACAGACTATAGTTATAATAATGAGGCCATAGATGAGGAAAAAACAATGAGGATAGATGAAGTAGAAACTGCATCACATAGGGGCATGTGCTACCATGGAACAGTCAGTAGTCTAGACTTGAGTTCTAGTCTGTGACTTGGCAGCTATATAAGTGTAGGCAATTAAAATATTATCCAGTCTTCAGCTTCTTTGTTTATATAATATAAATAATAGTATCAACTTTATGCTTGTTTGTTTACTGTCCAAATATCTTTAGTTTAAAACCATTTAAACAATTTCCAAGGTAATTAGTTTATACAAATGCAGATAATCACATACATTTTAAAATTAATGTGGGAACAGAAATTAATATCCATGAAAAACAAATATTTGGAGATTTGTTATTAACTTCTATTTTTCACTCCCCTTGTAACCTGATAAATAAAAATAAAGTATTTCTTTTGTTTGCTTGGTTTATTTTTGTTTGTTTGTTTTACACAAGATGATTTGTATTTCCCTAATGGCTAAGGAAGTTGAATATTTCTTTAAGTATTTCTCAGCCATTTGAGTTTTCTCTAATGAGAATCCTGTTTAGATCTGTACTCCATTTTTAAATTAGATTTTTTATATCTAGTTTCTTGAATTCTTTATATATTTTGGATATTAGTCCTCTATTGGATGTGGAATATATTTTCCATCTGCAGGCTGCTACTTTGTCAGAATGATAGTATCCTTTGCCTTATAGAAGCTTCTCAGTTTTGTGAGGTCTCATTTATTAATTGTTGATCTTAGCACCTGCACTAATGGTTTTCTGTTCAGAAAGTCTTCTCCTGTGCCCATGAGTTCAATGCTATTCCCCACTCTCTCTTCTATCAGGTTCATTGTATCTGGTTTTATGTTGAGGTCTTTGATTCACCTGGAGTTGAATTTTGTGCAGGGTGAAAAGTATAGATCTATTTGCATTCTTCTGCATGCAGACATCCAGTTAGACCAGCACCTTTTGTTGATGATGCTGTGATTTTTTTCCAGTTTGTGTTTTTAGCTTCTTCATCTAAAAGTCAGGTATCTGGAGGGAGGGAGGAAGGGAGGGAGGGAGGGAAAAGGAGGGAGGAGAGGGAGGAGGGAGGGAGGGAGGGAGGGAGGGAGGGAGGGAGGGAGGGAGGGAGGGAGGAAGGAGTGAGGAGTACTTGGGTTTGATTACCAGCAATGTCACCATGTCTACCAATCCTCTATAATTCCATTTCCAGAAGACCTGACAACCTCTTCTGGCATCTATGGACACTACACAGAAAAAGTACACAGACATATATGATAGCAAAAAAACCCTACACATAAAACTAAAAGTCAGAAAACTTAGAGAAGAACCTACAATTTTTACTTTACTAAACTTGTATAATCCCTAGCTACACTCTTAAATCTGTCCTTATTAAGTGAAGTTCCCCCCCCCATCAAGGAAAGTTCTCTTTGCAAAAGATGGGGACCATTACAGAAAACTGTAACCAATCAAAATAAAGTGTTGTGGAGCCAGATTCCAAATGGTACAGTCACAACACAACTCTATCATCTAAAACTCAGGGATAGTAGTGGGAAGGAAGTGGAAAGATTACAAGAGTTTACTCTGAGATCATGTCTACTAGAAATGTTAGAACCTATACCTATAAAGTATCACCAACAAGCATGTCTAAACATGAGTTGAGCAAGGACAACAATAATAGGCATGCTAAAATTGACTAGGGAAAGTCCATGAAGTGGGAAAATCCACCTTTAATCTGGATACATATTCTGGTAGCTTCCCCCCTCCCCCACTTGTAATCTTATCTATTTATTTATCTATTTATTTTTTAAATTATTTAATTACTACTCATATTTACATATCATTCCCCCATTCCCTTGCCCTCCCATCGTCCCATGTTCCTCACCCCCCAACCCATCCCCCAACTCCTCCCCAGGGATAGTGAGGCCCTCCACCAGGGACCTTCAAAGTCTGTCATATTGTTTGGGGTAGGGCCTAGGCTCTCCTTGCTGTATCTGGGCTGCAATAGCATCCCTCCATAGGGTATGGGCTCCCAAAGTCCATTTGTGCTCTAGAGTTAATGACTGGCTCCACTGTTAGAGGTCCCATAGACTGTCTTGGCCTCCTAGCTGGCACCCACATTCAGAGGCTTGGTTTGGTCCAATGCTATTTCCCCAGCTTTATGACTAGGGTCTCCATGCTCTCACTAGGTCAGGTCAACTGTTTCTATGGGCTTCTGCAGCACTGTCTTGGCTTCTTTGCTCATCCCTCCTCCCTCTCCACAACTGAATTTCAGGGGTATGGTTCAGTGCTTATCTGTGGGTGCCTATTTCTGTTTCGAACAGCTACTAGATGAAGGCTCTAGGAATGATAACCAAGGTAGACATCAATCTCATAATAGGGAAAGGGTATCAATGGCATTTTCTCCACCACTACTTGGATTCTTAGTTGGGGTCATCCCTGTGGATCACCTAACATTTCCTCTGTGCCAGACCTCTCTCCATACCTGTATTGTCTCCCTCTATCAAGGCATCTCCTTTCTTGCCCTCCTCTATTCATGCCCTGTCTCAGTCCTCTTGTTCTCCTCCCCCCTCCCCTTCTTCCCTTCCCACCTCCTTCCTCTGCACCACCGCCCCATGCACCCACTTTGTTCAGGGGTTCTTGTCACCCTCCCCTTCTTCAAGATACTATGCAATCTTCTCTTGGGGGTCTTTGTTTCCTAGCTCCTCTGGCAATGTGGATTGCAGACTTGTAATCCTTTGCTCTATGTCTAAAAATCATATATGAGTGAGTACATACCATGTTTATCTTTTTGTGACTGGGTTACCTCACTCGGGATGGTTTCTTCTAGTTCCATTCATTTGCCTGTGAACTTCAAGATTCCATTGGTTTTATCTGCTGAGTAATACTCCATTGTGTAAATGTACCACATTTTCTCTATCCATTCTTCAGATGAGGGACATCTAGGTTGCTTCCAGGTTCTGGCTATTATGAATAATGCTGCTATGAATATAGTTGAACATAGGTACTTATTGTATGAATGTGCATTCTTTGGGTATATGCCCAAGAGAGGAATTGCTGCATCTTGAGGTAGACTGATTCCCATTTTCCTGAGAAACTGCCATACTGATTTCAAAAGTGGTTGTACAAGTGTGCACTCCCACCAGCAATGGAGGAGTGTTCCTCTTTCTCCACATCCTCTCCAGCACAGACTGTCATTGGTGTTATTGATTTTAGCCATTCTGATAGGAGTAAGATGGTATCTCAGAGTAGTTTTGAGCTGCATTTCCCTGATGGCTAAGGATGTTGAGCACTTTCTCAAGTGTCTTTCAACCATTTTAGATTTCTCTCTTGAGAATTCTCTATTTAGTTCTGCATTCCACTTTTTAATTGCATTGTTTGGTGTTTTGGTGGCTACCTTCTTGAGTTCATTGTATATTTTGGTGATCAGCCCTCTGTCACTTTAAAGCACATAGAAGAAGGAAGCTTTTGTCTTTGAAGGTTTGCCCTCACATTCCATAACAAGTTCATTCCTTCACTGTCATTAGATCCTACTTCTTCAGGATTCCACCTTGTACTGGAGACCAGCTGAGACATCCAGCCACATCAAGCATAAGAAATTACTGGATTCTTGGTAGACAGCTACTGTTAGCCTAACTGGACCATATCTGTCATGTAAGGCACTAATATTAATTCCATTTGTGTGTATGTATGCATGTGATTATATATTTATTTTATATATATATAAATATATATATATATATTATATATATATATTCTGTGTGAACATATATATATACATGTATATGTATGTGTATGTGTATGTGTATGTGTATGTGTATGTGTATGTGTATGTGTATGTGTATGTGTATATGTATATCAGCTCTGGTCCTCTAGAGAACTCTAATACAAGTGGTGAATATACTTACTTATACATTTGGACTGTGAGGAAATACAATGGCTCAGAGGAAAGCCATGTTGATAGGTTGATTTAGGAGGTCATTTATAAACAAAAATATATTATTTGATAAGAAAGACCAGAAAGATAGTTGACAAGATGACTCTGTGGGGAAAAAAAAGAACTTGCCATGCAAGGCTGATGGCTGAGTATGATTCTTCTAACAAAGGCAGAAGGAAGAGAACCAACTCCACAAAACCAACCTTGGGCCTCCAAGTGCTCTTTATAACATGCAAACAAAATAATAATAAAATACAATTTTTGTAAGAAAGAAAAAAGATAGAAAGCACTGAAATAAAATGTATTGAGGATATAAGTTCAAGAGGGAAAAATCAATGAAAAGTCTTGTCTTCTACAAAACCCAAATTCTTTTGTCCTCTCCAAAACCCGAATCCTCCTGTATGTATGGGTATATGTGTTTCAATGTATTTCAAATATATACATTAAGACCAAGTTCACATACTATTTTTCCCTTGCAGCAGTTTCTCTACTGAAAGACAATGCAATCTATTATATAGCCCCCAGAAGGCCTGGGCCCTCCATCTCAATAGCACTCTGATCCAATCCATCACAAAAATGGAACATTATTCACTTCTGTCCACAACCCCACAGTATACCAGCAAAAGCAGCCACCTTGTTGCCTGGACTCTACAAATGCCTCATGGTTTTCTTGTCTCATGTAAGCTGTTCTGATCAGTATGTGTGAAATCTGATTACATCTGATTACCTTCAAAATTATTCAAGGAGTTTTCAGTTGCTTGGAGATTAAAACCCACATCTTTAATATTTCTGTAATCCCTCCTCAGCAAGTTCTTCCTCAATTTTTCTGTTGTGACCACACTGGCTTCTACAGTATTAATATACATCACTCTTCTTCTGTCAACCACATCACTTCCCCCTCTCTATTCATCCTTTAAGCTGAAGCACAGGTCCATATCCTCAATGAAACATCAACAAACTCAACAAAATCAAATTCCTATTGCATGTTTCCCCAGAAATATATTTTTTTCTCTTTGGAGACATCTCCCTTCTAAGTGATATTACATGTTCTTTGTGTGTATCCACAAAACTGATTACCTGTCACTCAGGCTGTATGAAGCACACATTGTGGCATGGTCTATGGCTCATGTCCAGGTTTGGTTCCTGTAGCCATGTGTTACTATTCCGTTAGGACAGCTCCATGCAACTTTAGTTGCTGTTAGTGTTTGTTTGTGTCTCATTGATAATAAAAAATCTAAATCATGTGGATTTAAGTTAGTTGCACAAAAATAATTGCCTGCAGTCTTGGAGCAATTTTTGGGCCCATCTTCCCAACTCCTGAATCTACACCTTTTCAACTCTGCCACAATGCCTCCTGAGTTTGGTAAATTTCTAATCACAGGCAAGGATCAAGTAACTCACTAGGCTAACTCAAATTTTGAGGGTTATTTTTTAATCATTCTAACTTTGATTCACACCTCTAACTGCCATTCATTGGAAGCTTGAAAATGGGGAGATGGTGCTAGCATTTTATATTATTAATTTTATCTGTTTGTGTTTAGAAAACAGCTTACCATGACAGCCCTGGTGCTCCTCTTAGGGTTTTCAAACAGCAATTCAGGCAAATGTTTTCTATAACTGAGTTAACTGGCCCATGAAATTCAGTTGTCAAGGTACAGAGTCCACCTGTAAAGGTCTGAGAATTGAAATTTTTTACTTTAGGGCTGGAGAGATGGCTCAGTGGTTGAGAATTGAAAACTTTTCAAGGTTAATGCCATATTCCATCTACTAAATTCTATGTTCTCCAAAGATAAATCAGTCTCACCAGGAAACTTCTGAGAAAGCAATTTAGAATATACTGTTATATATGACTAACAAACAATATCTTGCCCCATTAGCATTTCAATGCACTTACAGTGCACTAAAATTTCAAGTATTGCAGTAGGAGATTTCTTTTTATATTCATTATTAACAAACTAGCACCTTTGATAGGTATAAAATGCACTTAATATTAAGATTATTTTTGTAAAACATACTCTCCCTCTCAGTATCAATTCCAGCAAAATGCTAAGCCACATCTTACTATAAACTATAGTGTCCTTAGTGACTCCTGCCCAGTCAGAGTTCCCTACTTGTTATGAAATTCCTAGTTTAATTGATTTTTTTTACCTTGTATTGCCACAGGCCCTTTCTACCACTTTACTGAAATATCTGACATTGGCTTGATTTAAGACCAAAGAGAAAGGAACCCCTATTCCTTGAGGTCCTATTCAGATGTAAGGAGTATATTGATACTTCAAAACATATCAATTTATTTAATTCCCACAGGACTCCTGGAATTTCCTAATAAATGCAGGTTCCGGGTCCTTCTCTGTCAAGACTTTTGATTTACAGACGTGTCCAAACCCTGCTTTAAATCCCTGAGGCATCTTCTCTAAACACACAGCAGAAGCTCCAACTCTTAAACAGCACTGTCTAGTCCAAAGGGCAGTTTGACCTTCTTAATTAAGTTTTATGTTGATTCCCAGAAAGACTCTCATTCCGTGTGAAAAGAAACAGAAAAATATTAATCCTTTGATTTTTGTTTTCTAGAAAAAAAAATGGCATCATTTGACATGTTTCTGTTCTTGTAAGGAGATTTGGCAGCCTTTTTGTTCATAGCAAAGTCCTCAACAAAAGTCCATTTGCAAGTAAGAGTGGCCAGTGTCTGTTTGAAAAGGCTTTTTTAGGACTATGATCTAAAACACAGACGTAGGCTTCACAATAGACCAGAACTGGTCTGTCTATTGTTAACCTTTACATAATAAAATCAACTGGGACTATTAACTGAACCCATGCAGGACTTGACCATGAGTGAGTGATGAATGAACTGTTAGCCTAGTTTATCTCAGAAAGTTGGCAAAATGCTCTTATTGTATTTGTTTGTATATTTTAGCTTGTTTGTTTTAAATGTATGATTCTTTTATGATGCCAAACTAAGTACATGCTTTCGCTTAGCTTTATAGTAAATTAATAGGCAAAGTTCACAGAGCGCCATAGTGTCTAGAATGAGGACATAATTTTCCTTTGCCATTCTTGAAAGAGAGGAAGTAGTTTTGCTTAAAATACCAGTGCACTGTGTCCCTGGGGGTCAGGCTGAAACCTGCAAAGGCTTCTGTGAATGTCTGTGTATTTTCATTTGGTGTTTTAGAGACACTGTATTTCCTGATCTAATAATACATAGGACAGCAATGAGAGTTATTTTAATATGCCTGTGGATATGAATCCAACACATAGACCTATGGTAGAAAAGGAGGGGGGCAGGGACAAAGGAAGGAGGGAATGATGAAAGGAGGGAGAGAGATGGAGGGAGGGAACATAAAAGAAAGCAGTACATCATATGTACTGGTAAAATATCATAAATATAAGGTCCATGAGCTGTTATCCATAGTCAAGCCCCAGTGATGCAGTAGTATCAGGGTCACTCCATTTGTTAATATGGACCCTATCCATCATTACGTCACCTGGCCTCCTCCACCCCACTAGACTGGTGCAGTGTGGTTTTCATGCACACTCTGCAGATGAAGAGCCAGCTGTCCAAAGAGAGCTGTGAAACTAGAAGGCAGTAGAAGTTAAACTGAACATCCAGTGACCCACTCAGGTCTGATTCTACAGCTCAGTGGCCATTACATAGGTAGTTTGTTGTTTACATTTCGACTAGAAAAACAAATCATTTTGCTTAAGTTGCAGCTCCAGAGACAAGCAAATGAATGATCATCTTATTTATTCAAATCTATTTAAAATACACAGAGAGAGAGAGAGAGGGAGGGAGGGAGAGAGAACATCTCTTCCTGCACGTGCCTACAAATCTTATCAACCCCTGTAAAAGAAAAGTCATGCCTCAGTAATAAGGGTTCCATTTGTGTGCTGTTTTGCTTTGATAACTTCCCTGTGTCTCTCAGATGGCTACATTTAGAAAGTATGGAAGTAGGTAACGGGGGGAGGGGTGCAAATCTGCTATCACCTGTTTTATTCCTCTTACCCTTGAGAAATTAAATGATTGCAGCAAAGTGGATTTGGTAAGGCATTTTGTGCTGACTTCAGCATGTTACTAATAAAATAGTAATAGGATAGTCTGAGTGGTTTTTTTTTTTTCAGAAAAGATCACCCTGTAATTGTATGACTAACAACTAATTTCAAATCAGTCTATGCTCAACACATTACCTGAAGGTCAAATCACCATACTTCTACATTTTTGTATGTATTTTGTAGAGAAACTAGATTTTTATATTCAAAGAAATGTGCTCTCTCTCCCTCCCTCCCTCTCTCTCTCTCCCTCTCTCTCTCTCTCTCTCTCTCTCTCTCTCTCTCTCTCTCTCTCCCACCCACTTGTTTGCAATTGAGCTCCCTCCACTCTCCCTTTTAAGTTATAGATACTACATTCCATTTCTTGTGCTCTTGAAGAATTCACTAAACCAGATAACTTCCTGTTTCAAGCTCATAAAAAATGGACAAGGTAACACCATTTAATTTTTAATATAAAACTAAAGGTAATGCTGAAATTCCAGCAAACATAGGATGTGAACACAGAGCTATTCTTTCCTTGCCAGCACAACTACAATAAGGGATTGACCAGCACACAGGTTGATACTGGATTTAGCTCTAAGCACAGACTGCAATAGACAAAGCCATTGCTCTGTTCTTATTCTTTTGCACTCTTGACAATTCCTGGGCATTAACTCCCTTCACATCATCTCTTCACCTAGAATGTGGCCTCAAGCTGTTAGTTCCTCCTTTGAGAAGTTAAGCAAGATTAGAGCATCCTGGGAATTCACATCCCTCCTAGGGAAGTCTTTAATGTATTGGTTTGTAACCACAAATGCCCTTACAATGTGGATGGATGAAAAGAATGACCTTTAAACTTCTTTCAGATTCTAGTCAAACATTCCCAAGTGGGATTTCCCGTGGTATTCTACCGTTGCTTGGCCCAAAGCCCATTTCAGTCTTATTTCTCCATGTTCTTGCTTTTCTTGGAAGCATTTACTAATAAATCACCTCCACATAAATCTTAACTTCTAATGCCAACTGAAAACAACGACAAGTACTTGCAAGGCAGACACTCTGTGCTACGTTAAATCTAAAAACCACAAAATGTGCCAGGCAGCCTAGGGAAACCACAATGAAGCTAGGGAGGAAAAACGTGTGCAATATTTCAACATGAAAAGGTGCCTCTCAAACACGAATGTATAAAGTCAAAATTCACGTTATTTAAGAGAAAAGGAATTACCAAGCTGAAAAAATTAATGTGAGTGCTGGTTTTGAGTAGAAGAGATGCAAACCGAAATACAAAACTACTCTACAGCAAGTTTTTCCACAAACAGGGCAAGATAGGGTGGAAAGCAGAGATGCAGGGTAAAGGGAAAGCCCACAATCTAAATGCCTGTAAACCATAAAAGCTTGATCCTGATAAAAATCTTTTGCAGCAACTGAATGATCATAAGCAGTGAACAAAGCAGTATGCTTAGAAGGAGTGAAGAAAATGAATGAAAACATAACACCAGAGAAAACCGTAAGATTAACTTTCAGGACATTGTAAATAAAGTTGACAGACAGAAATAAGTTCAATGAAGCCCACCATAATCCCAGAACCCTCCAGCCACAAGCATCATTGAAGCAAGCAATTCAGAGCAGGAGAAATAAAAATTTATTCTAAGCTGGGAGAAAGCTGAGATTTCATATTCTTGCTGTAAACATGAAGAAAAAAGACAACTTTACCTTAAACAAGAAGCAGCAGGCACTACAGGAAGTAAGACAAGCCTATCAATGTTCAATGCCCGCCTCCAGTGACGTACTTCCTCCAGTAGTGCCATGGCTACTAAACCTCACCAAACAGTGCCACCAACTGTAGATAACATGTTCAAATACAAGAGATTATGGCAACATTTCTCATTCAAAGCACCACAGGCATGTAAAGCAGTCAGAATCAAAATCTAGTTTAAAAACTAAATTAATTCCTAAGAAAAATTAAACAGTATATTTCTGTTAAAGCAAGGAAACTTCGGAATATTAAAAATAACTAGAATAGTAGTTTGGACACACTAATTTGCATCAATCACTTAGCTGTTTCTGCATATATTTTAGCTATTGCTATTAATAACAAAGTGCCATACTTAATGAAGAATGTTTCCTTTTATTATGTTAACATCATTTGAATTATGTCCATGAAATATTTTCCAATATTTAATATATTAATCAGAAAAGTTTGACACTCTTTGTTGGTTTTTCTGGGCAGGCTTCATTTTTTACTGAAAAAACTTTGTTTACCAACGCTGGAAATTTCTGGTGGAATTTAATTTTTTCCTCATTGAGTATCATGGTTATTTCAGCCCCAAAGTTTTACTCAGGCACCCTCACTTGACAAATTGTTTCACATGATAAAATCTATCAACTAAGTTTTCTGTATGGTAGTTGAAATTTAAATACTAAAAACTAAAATCTTTGTGTTGAATTTTGGTATAAAATTAATTTGCTCAATTAAAGTGAGTGTCTCTATTGAAAGACTAGAAACAAACAAATCAAAACTATATATTATAAAATGAAAATAGAATTGATCTCTCATTTATTTTAATCATGTGCTGGCTAGTATTATATCAACTTGACACAAGCTGGAGTCATTGGAGAGGAAGGAGCTTCAACTGAGAAAATGCCTCCATCAGATACAGCTGTAAGGCATTTTTTTAAAAAATCAGCAATTGGCCGGGCATTGGTGGCGCAAGCCTTTAATCCCAGCCCTCAGGAGGCAGAAGCAAGCAGATCTCTGTGAGTTCGAGGCCAGCCTGGTCTACAGAGCGAGTGCCAGGACAGCCTCGGTAGTTGCCCAGAGGAACCCTGACTTGCAAAACTGAAAAAAAAAAAAAGTTAGCAATTGATGGGAGAGGCCCCAGACAATTGTTGGTGGTGCCATCCCTGGGGATGTGGTCCTGGATTCTTTAAGAAAGTCTGGGCAAGCCATGGGGAACAAGCCAGTAAGCAGCACCCCTCCATGGCCTCTGCATCAGCTCCTGCCTCCAGGATCCTGCTCTGCTTGAGTTCCTGTCCTGACTTCCATTGATGATCAACTGTGGTATGTATTGAAGCATAAGCCAAATAAACACTTTGTCCCCAAGTTGCTTTGGTCATGGCATTTCATCAAAGCAAAGATTACCCTGACTAAGACAATTATATATTTTTACCCGTTGTTATGAAATAAATATGGGTGTGTTCTATTTGTAAGCGTTGTCTTACTAATTATAGATGACTGAAATAGTCTAAAGCTAAGGTTTTGTGCTCTAGTCTTTGAATATTTGGACTTAAACATTGTAAAAGGCTGAAAAGTGAATGCACAAGTTAAGTAGCATATTTTCAAAGGATTTTGAGATGATTCATAGCTTGGTATCTTAAATATACATAGTCTTTTAAAACAGAGTTATTGGAGAATAA
This sequence comes from Cricetulus griseus, assembly GCF_003668045.3. Lineage (NCBI taxonomy): Eukaryota > Metazoa > Chordata > Mammalia > Rodentia > Cricetidae > Cricetulus > Cricetulus griseus. The sequence continues at coordinate 339,466,647 of NC_048595.1, read as the reverse complement.
CAAGGAGAAGGGCATGTGAACATGATGGGTTTTTTTTTCTGAACAGCATTGCTTTTCACCCTAAGATTCTATTCATAAAATCACCATCACATATGAAGCTCAACTTTTACAATATGGAATCTCAAACAATATTCTCTTGAATGAGTCGACTAAAGCTATTGAAACATGTGTTCTAACAGAAAGAAAGAAAGAAAGAAAGAAAGAAAGAAAGAAAGAAAGAAAGAAGGAAGGAAGGAAGGAAGGAAGGAAGGAAGGAAGGAAGGAAGGAAGGAAGGAAGGAAATTGGAAAAGAGAAGGCCCCAGTATGAAGATATGAAAAATGCCTCTGTTCTCTAAAGGATGCTCGCACACTAACCTCTGGAAACTCTAAGTGTCATTGTGTATGGGAAAAGCCCCTTTCCAGATCTGGAGATCTTTATTCTGGGTTGCACATGTTAAATCTAAATGTGACCACATGTTACTTAGGAAAGGGAGGCAGGTGGTTATTTTCACATAGAGAGAATAAACACAGACACCTAAACGTGGCAGCCACCAGAAAGCATAAAGGGCAGGAAACAGGCTCTCCCTTGATCCTCAATGGATATGTGGTCCTGCCAACCTTGGATCAATTAAGGTGGTTCTGGACTCTGGCATCCAATATGAGATATGCTGAACTCCAAAAGACTACTTGATATGTATTTAATACTTGGTGTGTTTATTTATAGAGATAGAAATCCAAGACCTGGTAAGGGAATGGGTATTAATGAATAACAGTAAAGAAACATGAAATTGAATCAGGTCAGATTTATTAATGAATGTTCACCTCACTTTCATGCATGGAAGTCAGCTGCTGTGACCATATTGTTGTAATAAAAAAAAATCAGAATGAGGAAGATGCCATGCAACAGAGTTCAAGCTGAGGGTTTTTTTATTAGTGGAAACAGGGAAAGGGTATGGGGGATACCAGCCTCTGGCGAAGTGGGAAAGAGGAAAGAGAGGCAGAGAGGGGGGAACTGACAGAGAGGCAGGCAGAGAGAGAGAAAAAAAGATGAGAGGTGGGAAGGGCCCTTTTAAAAAAGAACATTGTGAATAAACACAGGTGGTGCTATTAGTGGCAGCAGCTGAGGGCATATCCTATGCAAACTCCAAAGGAAAGCCAGTACAAATGCCTAAATGCTAACACACACTATCGCACTGTGCTCTTGTTCTATAGTTCTCAGGTAGCAGAACTAGACATTATCTTAGCAAAGCTCATCCTGAGAGCACCACCTCTACAGAAAATTGTTGCTTAGGGACCAAAGCTATGCAAGCCATCCTTGGACATCTAGGTAGAGGTAACAATGTATGCATAGCTCTGTGCCTGAAATCCTATGGGAGGGACAGCCTCTAAGGTGTGCAATACTTTTGAGACCATTCCCCTATCATTTAGGTGAGGATCATTTAGCTTTCTTCTGACCACACATTTATCCTCATTTTAAATAGCAATCTGACACAATCACAGATGGTGCAGGCAAAACACAAATACACAAATAAAAGTAAATAAATTATAAAATTGCTGCTTAACTGTACCCTTGGTTTTAACTCCTAAACATACTGTTTTTTATTATTATTTCTTTTTTCTCAAGGGCAGGCTGAGAATTTTCCTGATGTTAACAATATACTTCTATTTTATTTATGATTTCTATTTCTCTCTTGTAACTAATGGCTCAAGCAATTAAGTGAATCCATACAATGTGCTGAGCGCTTAAATTCTTTAAAGTGTTTGCTCAATGTTCTGATTCATTGCTTCAAATTCCAACCTTCCTTACAGTCTTGGAATTGGAACACAATTCAGCTAGGTTCTTTGCCATTTTATAACAAAGATGACTTCTACTCCAGGTTCCAATATCCTGTTCCTTGTTTCCACCTAAGTATTCATCAAAATGTGTCCTTTATCTGCATACATATATTACATATCATATCATATATAAATATATATTATACATTTACATTGACATTTTGTTCATAATAACAAGAGTATCTAAAGACTGTGATTCTTTCCTTTTAAACTCCTATATTTTACACCCGCCCACCGGAAATGCCCTTACAGCTGTGTGCATAGCAATACAAGCTCTTCCCAGGATTCAATTCGACACGTTTTAAGCCTCTACCTGAGGCCCACTTCTAACTAGGTTTCCAAAGTTTGGGGCATTTGTAAAAGGAAAACCCTAGTTTATTTGCACCAATTTTACTCCTACTTTCTTTAACATAATAGAATTTGTGATACTGATAATGAACAGAAATAAAGTTTTCACAAATCTAGAGCCTGAAAGTCAAAGATCATGGCTAAAACTTAAGGCCTTTCTCATACTGGAAGCAAAGGGGCAAAACAGAGTCCATTCCGGGAAGGCGTTATAGCAGTATTACTCAGCTTAGGAAATGGAGCCCTCATCACCTAAGCGCTTCATAAAAAGCCCAGCTTCCTAAATCTCATAATTGAGAATCAAGTTTCCAACTCACCAATTGAACTGCAAATTAAATAATCATTCAAAGTTGAAATCCAAAGCATGTTGATGGCAGCTTGTGTTATAGACTCCTACTGAAAATAATCAGAGTATAATATAAATAAATAGATGATAGATAGATGGATAAGTGATGTATAGACAGACAGATAAATAGATAGATAGGTTGATGTATATGTGTCTATGTCTGTATGTATGTGAAAATTAATGGACTATATAATATAAAATATATGTATATGAAAATTAAGTCTCTAATGCAAGAGTAAGCTTGCTAAAACAGTGAACAAATAAGACAAACTTAGTTACAACTAAGTTAAAACTAATACTTCACATGATTAATACATAAAGTGGATTAATACTAAATTAGAAAGTGCTAGATTATATGATATAGATGCTACAAAAGCAAAGAAAATTGTTATATAATCAGGAAGGAAGGTCCATTTTCAGTCCTTGGGCATCTCATTTCTTTGCTTCTGATGTTGAGGCTATGTGTATTGTGCTTAGTACTGTGTGTGTCCCATGCATACACATCATAGATAAGTACTGATAGTCAACTGTATTCATTACCAGGGCATCACCTGGCAAGTCCAACATGCCAGTGAATAGGTAAAGGGAGGAGAGCTTAGCTACTCCTAAGACAGTTGCAGGAAACAATGTGTGCTTTATTGCACATGAGTAACCACTTACATCATGGAAGCCTATCAACCACAATTGGTTAGCACATTACCTCAGATCAGACAGTGAGTGCTTGTACCACCAGGTCTCTAGCAGAAGAAGCACATGAAAGGAGAGGTGGAGAGGGGAGGGAGGCTAGCAGTCACTCCCTCAGACTGCTTCAGAGTTTAGTATTCTGACTCAGGAGAATGGTGTGCCATGTTTCTTATTTAGAAGTGAAGTGTGTCAGGTAGGCTGGCCGCCAGGGTATGCTACATTTCTCCTACAGTCAACATTGTTATCTCATTCTTAATTATTAAATGAGTACTTGCAACAAATTACAGGGAAAAATGAGTTTTTTACTAGGTTCTTAGTCATATCTTTTTACTAGAAAAACGGAAGTTAATTTTTACTCTTACTCAGCTAGCACCTCTTTCTTACGAATGGTAACTGAATTCTAATAACTTATTCCTCTTCCTTCATCTATTGAAGTGATCATGAGGTTTTGTTCTTTATCCTGTTACTATGCTAATGATATTAATGTAAATTTTTCATTAATTCAACTTGGAAATATGCACAGACAATTTTGGAAAAGTTGCAATAATCAAACTTTGGCAAGACCCCTCTTTTTTCCCCACATATTATATATCTACAACTATTTCCAAATAACATATATCATGATATATAACATATGAGTAAGCATGATATGAAATCACCTTCACTTGAAGTTTCAATACGTTTTTTAGAATTTTTTAATTTAAGCTCATAAGTTGAACTATCCTTTTTTTCTTTTGGAGGGGGGTGGTGATAGTGGTGGTCTGATTTTGTTTCAAAGTCTTATCTTAATGGACTCTAAAAACCCAGTATTATTCTTGCTACATATACATATGATCTGTGGGATATGAGAGATATTTGTGAAAGTTTTATCAACTTTTTCTTACAGGTTTGTCAAATTTTACTTTATAATATAGCTTTAAGGCTGCTCTTAGATGCTTGCAACTTAGAATTCTTGCCTTTCTGACAAATTACATGTTACATTTTATAAAGTAATCACTTTAACCACTAAATATTTTGGCCTTAGAGTTGCTTTTATCCAAAAATACTATTGTTTTGTGACACTGCTTTTTTTTAAATGTTTGTGGATGTTTTGTATCTCTTAACTTTTATTGCATATATATATATATGTATATATATATATATATATATATATGTCATTTGTATAATTCTAGCTACATTTCTTAAATCACAGCCTCCTACCATTTGACAACTAATAAATTTGGAACATTTGTAAGTTTTTATATCTTCCCTATGCCCGACCTTTCTTTTCAAATACCCTTCACTCTGCTTTTAATTATTTCTTCCATTTTCCTAAATTCCCCTTTCAGAAGAGACTGGTGACTCGATATTGTTAAGTTCTATGCTCTAGCAGTTTTTCTCATAACTCCTCCACAATCTGTATTCTAACAAACTCAGTCATCCATGATAAGGAGTTTTGCTGTTCTCAGTCCAGAAACTCCCCGTGTCTGAATTGGGTAGGTTTCCAGGGTATCTAGTTAGCTGACTGCTCCCAGGTAGCATATTTATTTGTTACCAAGAAGTCTGCTGTAGCCTTGGCATTCCTATCTAGCTGCAAGGATGTGCACCAGATATTTAAGTTCTCAGTTTTCTCATTTTCAACCTTGTGACACTGAAGAAGGTCAAATGATCTTTAGGTGGGTACTCATTTTTAACTTATATTCTATTTTGTAGTTTTTTATTGAATGTCTCTTTTGTTTTGTTCTCCAAAGTTTTATTAAATTCTAACGGTAGCCATTTGCTCTCCTTAGGAACTGTAGTTGACCTTACATTTATCGAATCAGGAAAGAGTCTGTTCCCAAGGCTCAGCCAAGTTGTGTGATTTTGACAAGGTGGCTTAAAGCCTGTTTACCTGCATTTCCTCCCCCACTGTTACTGAAGTTTCTGCTTTTAAAAATGTGTATGAATAGCACTGGACTAAACTTTGAGAGTAGAGCCTTATTGTGAATAGAAAATGAGGAACTTCCAAGAAACAAAAGTAGGGGAGGGAAAACTCTTACCCCTGGTAGCCCCTTACTACAATTTCTCTTTTTGAATTTTATATAAAAGTAATGAAGAGAAGACTTGCAATTTAAACTCTACTTTTGACCTTAAGTTAAGTATGATTAGAAAGTAGGAAGACACCAATGATGCAATAACTAACTTTGGCAGTTCTGTGTTCAGTGTGGTAACATTGCTAGTGCAGTGATTTCCGGTAGGACCAACCTGGAGACTAGCTGATTACACTACAATCCAGGATTGAGTAGAAGCAGAGTCAACAGGATTCCTTTCCACTGTCACTGGGGAGAGTAAGTACTGCAGAACTGCCACTGTCATGTTCTAAATATAGAACATAGCATCTGTTCCCTGCTGTGGGTTGAATAAATGTTCCTTCTAAGTCCTTATAGCAAAGGTTTGATCTCCAGGATACCACTACTGATGGTAGTGAGAGGGTCTAGTGTGAACTCCTTATGTCATTGAGGGACTAGTAGCTTTAGCTGGCCAATCTCAATTGTCAATTTGACTGCATCTGGAACCAGTTTCTTTTATGCTTCCTGACCACAAGGTGAGAAGTTTTCACTTCTCTGCTTTCCCCACCATTGCTATCCAGTATGCTCATCAACAGCTCAAAGCTATGACGCCACCCATTTTAGAGACTGAACCTCCAGAACCATGCACCAAAATAAACCTTTTTATTTATAACCTTTTATCTCAGACATTTTGTTAAAGGAAAATAAAACAAACACCCCACACATATTTTCCTATTGTTTCCCTTTCATGGGTTAAAAAAAAAATGATGTGATTTTGGTTGGAATTTAGACTCACACAGATCCCACAGAGTCCCACAGTGGAGCCTGAGTTGTTCACAGGGTTACTTCATTTTGAGATAGATGAATTCACTTTAAGAATCTATGTTAATCAATCAGAAACAAACCATCAACTATTCCTTAGAGAGGAGGTTATTATAACTTCCCATGATGTGGCTCTGTATGAAGGCACTTCTCCAGACCATAGAGTAACTTCAAGCTTTCAATGGAGTACTCAATATACCCAGGGTGGGAGTGGGGAGATCCAAAGCTTCTAAGGACAGCCTAAATGGGTATCTCTGGGTGTCACTACATGATCAGACCTCTGCTACACTCCTAGAGTAAAGTATACACATACTAACCCTATCTGTGCAGTCACTATGACACTGTTGATAGTATACCAGAAGAAAAGTATGGTTTCCAACTCTCTTAGACATTTTTTAAGCTTTTACCAGGGAGTTTATTTTTAAGTTAATAATCTTTAGCTTCTAATAGTTTGAAAATACATTTTAACAGGAAGGGAGTGTGTAGGGAAAAAACGTTCTTGAAAATTCTTTCAAAATTGTCATTGCACCACTGTGCTTTGCTTTATTATTTCAGGAATCAAATTTTGAAACTCTGTGAATAAAACAACAGGGAAAATGACCTCTCATGTCTTGTAAAGAGCAGAGTGGTCTTCATAGGGAAAATAAATTTGCATCTGGACATACACATAAAAGACAATTTAATTATGCACAGAAAGTTCTTCATCATCTGGATCTAACCATGTTGAGATGACAAATAAATTCAATATGAAAAATCAATGTTTGAAACAAATACTAGTGAAAAAATATGTTCCAGTGCTGCAGCTTAGGTATAAGTTATTTTCATGTACCAATCTGAAATAGTAATAGGCAACTAAATGTCAATGGGACAGAGGATTGGGCCCTTGTGGAAAACTATTCTACAATAACTACTTCACTAAGCCAGCATAATTCCTAAATACACTCTAAATATTTGTTATTATGACCACAGATCTCTTTATGCAATAGAGGGAGATCATTACAGAAAAACACAACCAATCAAAATGCAGAGTTCCTGAGATAAGTTACAACTGATGCATTTACAACACAACTCCTGTCAGGGATCCTTGTGGAAGAATAGGTGGAGAGATCATAAGGGCCAAAGGAACAAGGAGTTCTGGGAGACTGTGTCTCTTAGGAATGGCAGAAGCTACACCCATAAAGTCTCACAAACAATGAATACACAGGAGTGGTTATGGATGACATCAGTATATATGATGATGTTGATGGGGTGAGGGAATGCAAGAGGTTGCAACCATCCACAAAGAATTACAGGCAACTAATGATCAGCTTAAAATCATATACCTACAACTAACATTATACAGACTGGGCAGTTTGTGTTTATATATTTAGGAATATACATGCATATAATATATATACATATATATAGAGAGAGGGGGGATAACAATAATTAGTGAAAAAGAGGCCATGAATTTGAATTTGAAAGAGAACAAGGAGATGTATATAAGCAGGGAGAAAGAGTAGGAAAAAGTTGTAATTATATTATAAAATCAAAATATAAAAAAAGTTCATCATACAAATTTAAATAGGAGATTCAATTTTAAAAACACACATGGGAGGATGGGAGGGTGAGGGAACGGGGATGGATATGTAAATAAGAGTGTTTCTAAAAGAAAACAGACAGTAAAGCAAGACATTATATCATAATACAAAAAAAACACATTAAAATATGGTTGGTAAAAAAAAAAAAAACATCTCTTTTGGAGGTGTCTAAGAGAGACATATGTGGTCCCCTGGAGAAGGGGAAAGGGACAAGATCTCCTAAGCTAATTGGGAGCATGGGGGAAGGGAGAGGGAGTTAGGAGAAAGAGAAGGTGAGAAGAGGAGGAGAGAGGAGTACATGAGGGAGCAGGAAAATTGGGGGTCAAAGAATAGAAGAGATCTAGAAAAAAGATGCCATAATAGAGGGAGCCAATATAGGTTTAAAGTGAAATCTGGCACTAGGGAAATGTCCAGAGATCTACAAAGATGACCCCAATAATGAGACTGATGACTACCTTATATGCCATCCTAGAGCCTTCATCCAGTACCTGATGGAAGCAGAAGCAGACACCCACAGCTAAACACTGGGCTGAACTCCTAGAATCCAGCTGCAGAGAGGGAGGAGTGATGAGGTAAGGGGTCAAGACCATACTGGAGAAACCTACAGAAACAGCTGACCTGAGCAAGGGGGGGCTCATCGACCCCAGACTGACAGCTGAGAAACAAGCATAGGACTGATCCAGACACCCTGAATATGGGTGTCAGTTAGGAGGCCTGGGCAGTCTATGGAGCCTCTGGTAGTGGTTCATTATTTATCCCTAGTATATAAAGGACTTTGGGAGCCCATTCCACATAGAGGGCTACTCTCTCAGCCTAGACACATGGGGGAGGGTCTAGGTCATGCTCCAAATCATATGACAAACTTTGAAGATTCCCCCATTGAAGGTCTCGCCTTCCCTGGGGAGCAGAAAGGGATTGGGATAGGGGGTTGGTTGGGGGACATGGCAAGAGGAGAGGGAGAGGGGATTGGGATTGACATGTAAAACAAGCTTGTTTCTAATTTAAATTAGAAAAAAGAAAATACCCCTTTTGGATGTGCTTTTAATGTATCAATTTTATCTGAAATTGTAGCATCAGTCACCTAGGGAAAGATGATTTTATGTATGAGAAAAATGAATGACCCAAAAACTTCCTATGTTTGATATTTTTCTTCTGTTTTAAAATTTTTTAACCAAGAGAACATATTATATATTGAATAGATGCTAATATTTCTCAAATTTCTTCATCTTGATTTCTATTTTTAGAACCTTTCTTTAGCTACAAGTATGTTTCTTGATTTCTATTTTTAGAACCTTTCTTTAGCTACAAGTATTTTTCATTATGGAAAAGGTATGTAGAAATGTCATAATTCATATGACACTTTTTATGTGGGTTCTTGGACTCTAAACTCCGAAGCTCACGCTTTCCCAGCACATATTTTCCCAACTTAGTCATCTGCCATCTCTAATCTACATGTCGAACAGACCTCCAGGTAAAGGCAAAGGTCTTTACATTGGACTTTGATAGGAAAGCCCTCCAAGAACCGGAAATAGTTCCAAGACGAGGTCATGCTTGAGTTAATGCCTTACCTAGTGAAGTAAGATTAAAGTTCTCCAAACAGAGAAAAAGTGTATTTTGAAGATCACAAATGAATTTTCTGGTCACTTGATAATAAGCGTGGCTAGAACGCTGATTCCTTGGCAGCAAATAACATAATGTTCAAGACACATAAAATGACTAAAGCATTTTAAATATCCTTTCCACTTTTGTCTTGGCAGCCTAAGAAACCACCGAGACCTAAATCTCGAGTTCTTAAGGAACAGTACTGACGTTGGTCACCAATCAATTGTTATCCTATTAGTAATTTAGGAGAACCCAAAATTCAACCTCTCAACACAGCCAATGTATGCTTACTTTTTTCATGAACTGTACTTAAAGAACCACACTTGACATTCTCTAGTGCTTCATTACACATATGAATTTCATGGCTGCTTCTCTACAAACCCTATCTTCAGTGTTCAAATGTTGTAGACTATCATATAAATATGCTTTCATTCCAACATGGAAAAGCAGCACCTAAATCATTTTAATTGTTTCTATTTTCAGCAAAAACATTAAAGGTCATTGGCAGAGTTTCATTACAGAACACCCTACCTGCAAGCAGGAGAGCCTCAGATTGAATTGCTATATAATACAATCAAACAGACTCATCAATTCATTTATGAAATATTGCTTTAGCATTTACATTAGTTTTATAGACTTTTCCATGTGTACAGAATTGATCTTCCTGATTATGATCATGAGTTTAAGATCAGCCAAGTTTACTCCTTCATATCTGGAATGAATTTCACCATAAAACTGATTTGCCATTTAAAATGATTTGATGTGGTGTGATTTTTTAAAGTATCCTAGCTTTTGTTTATTCTCTCAAATTATTAGGAAAATCAGAAATAACAATAAAATAAGAGGAGAAAGTAAATATAGATATACATATACATATATATTTTTAGTAAACTCCCAGATGTACCTACAGGCTAGGGCAGGTTGATTAAAGATTTGTCTGTTCTGAGAGATGATGAATGGAAAATTTTAGATCATCGGGGACACAGATTTTACTTGATGTTGACTAAAGGAGGGTAAACAGATGCCTGCATGATGACCTGTGGGGCTCTGTCACACAGACTGGACAGACAAGGTGTAGAGCTTGAGCAGCGTGTGCCTTCTAAATGTTTGTGCTTGTCATTTTTTTGAGGTGACTAGAGCTTGGTAGAGTTATCCCTACAAAGTTCATCGGCTAATAACCAAAAGAAATTTTACATAGCAAAATATGGAGGTTAAAGATTTACAAAACGCTTCTGAAACAATCTCAAGAAATGATGCAACATTCTTCAAATATTTGCATGCTGGACTTTCCATCTTACTCTCAGACTTATTATAGGTCAGTTTCAACTCAGAACTTGATCTTCCCAAATTAATGCTTCAATGGAAAATTAGGAGAATTCATTATTAATTATAAATATCTTGTTATCTTCAGAATGAGCTCTTATAACTACTGTAATAAAATTTAAAAAACAATGTACCAACCAGGGTCTGCATATAAAAGCTGCTGCCCCCAAAACTTAATTACCTGACCTTAATCCTTGTAGTGATTCACATGATGGCAGGAGAGTACTGACTCCCACAAGTTGCTCTCTGAGCTGTGGAGTACATATTCTCTCTCTCTCTCTCTCTCTCTCTCTCTCTCTCTCTCTCTCTCTCTCTCTCTCTCTCTCTCTCTGTCTCTATCTCTGTCTCTCTCTCTCTCTCACACACACACTTACACACTCACACATACACACACAATAAATAAATGTAATTAAAATTTCAATAAAGGAAATATTTTAAGTAAGTGACTGTGTTCACTAAATTCCAGAGAGCTAAAAAGACACATTTTTATACAGAGGAAAAACTCAGCTAATTTTTAAAATATTTGCATGAATGATCATGCCTATTTTATTCCATGGTGAAAACTAAGAAACAACAATCTTAGATGTAAGACAATTATGATGTAATGTTGTATGACACTATTCCTGGGGAAATGCGAACAAACACAGACTCAGGCTAAATAGGGAGCTATGACGGACCAAAGTAAGGAGACCACCAAAGTCCAATTTGCTGAATCAATGAGTTTATTGGGATTACTTATAGAAGTACGAGTGAGGGTTTATATGGAGATGACTCAGAGATAGCAGTATCAATAAAAGCCCATCCTAGCATGGGAAAACCCACCCCAGCTCTTGAATACTAGAAACCTGGAGGTCACTATACAGCTTGCAGTAGCTCGACAGATTTCCGAGAGTAATGAAGCAGCTCTGTTGATGTGCATGCAACTCCCCCAGGCAGCTGGGCTTGTCTAAGAGTGTCTGTCAGAAGTCAAGTATTGCTTGAGTCACCCAGCCTGTAGCCAGCTTTTCAGCTACCTGAGGTGACGAATGGATGCACTTCTCCTCACAGAGCATCTGAGGATAGTCTTAAGTGTGATGTGAGATGCTCACAATGTCTGGACAAGACACATAACAATCACATAACTGAAGAAGACCCCGAAGATCTCAAGTTCTGCTTCTCGCTGTATCCCCAGCCGTATGTCAGTTATATAACTAAATGTCTCATGCTCCACTTCCTTGTTACTCAATGGGAAGAATGTCTGTTCACTGTGTGTTGGGATTACCATAGAGACGAATGAGGTCATGTACAGAGGCAGCACAGTATCAGTGTTTCCTTTACCATGTAGTTTTCTGCTAAACACTAGCAAGTTTTGAAATTTTAGCCTTTGTCTTGGTGTAGACATATTTCCCTTGTGCTCTCTCTTTGTAACTAATATGTCAACCTCCCTACTTGTGGTGTACACTGTTCCCTGTATTTCATTTTTTAGTCTCTGCCACAGAAACAACACCCTTGCTGCCCTACAGTCACCCACCCTTAGAGATGTCCCATTGCTCCTCACTTTTAAATACCAAAAGAAGTAACAGAAAGGCTCTTCAGAAGCATTCTGCAATTACCCAAGGGATCAGAAAAATAAAAGGTGTTTGCCCGTATGAATGCCTTGAACCATGGTTACCAGAGCAAAGGCAATGAAAGCAGAGTGATTGGTTTTCTGATTGAAAAAAAACAAAACTACCCTACATTGTGTTTTGAAAATACCCAATTTCCATTGTATTTTGAGAATATCCAACACTGTGGCCTGTTCCCAGCCCTGCAATATTCGTTAAGTGAGTCATAGCATATTAACAAATGCTATCACACCTTCCAAGCCTCCATCCTGCTTGCATTTCTTATTAAGTAGACATTTTCGCCATAAGCACACACAAGCCTCACAGACAAAGCAGTTGCTCACATGAGCTTAGGAATTTGTGACAAAAGCCTATTCGCAATAAGAATTGCTAGAGAGAAGCTGTGTCTGCAGAGGCCCATTGGCCGACTGTAACTTTGAGTGATGTGGAGAGGGTGGAATGTTGCAGGTCCAGAGCCCAATTACAATTTATCTGGGCTGCATTTAGGTCCCCAGAGAGCTAGATCTGTATTGTGATATCTTGTGACTGGGAGGTAAAAACTTTTCAGAATGTATTAACTTAACAGGGCCCTATTCTACAGAAATCAAAGGATTAAGGTTGCTAGGAGGTGGCAGCTGAGACCTAGAGTTCACTCTTGGCAACTACCTGCTTCTCTCATGTTTCCACCAATGGATTTGAAAAATGTCTTGATTCATGACTTTGTTGTGTGACTCTAAACCTTCAGACACATATTTGTACATGAAACATGTAATTTGGGGTAACCTAAACCTGTGTTCCCAGGACATGGTCACTCATATGTGGTTCCAGTATAGACTTATCTCCTTTTAGGTGGGAGTGGTGTTTGTGCATCAATTCCTAAAGGCTCTCCTTTAGATAAAGAGAAAAAATCTTAAAATTTACATCCTCCTGTAAAACAAAACAGAAATTTCAATCATGCACTTTATCAATTTTTGTTTTTCCTGAAAGTGTGCAATAAAGGGGAAAAAAAGAGCTTCATGAACAAAAACACAATAAAACAGGTAGTAAAGTTATATGCTTGCCAAAAAAAAATAAGTGACACACTGGAAGACAAATGTCACACAATTTCAATTTTATGTGTAACCTAGAAATTATGAACTTATAGGTACAGAGAGCAGAATTGTGGCTATTAGGCTTCAATGTGGGTTTTTAACAATGAGGAAATGATTGGTTTAAGGATATAAAACTGCAGTTGGACAAGAGGCATGGACTCTGTGATATCTTGAGGTCTTCTGAGAGCATGATAAATAAGGTTGATAACAATATGCTATATTTTAAAAGTTGTGAGATAGTATACTTTAAGTGTTCTCAAAACAAAAATGATGAATATGTGTGATATAACATGTTAATCGGTTTAATTTAGCCATGCCATTATGAACATACTGTATTATGTATCATAATTGTGCATGACTATATTTATAAATAATTGAATGGAATTTATAAATAAATGAATGTAAAAAAAAGAATATCACAGAATGTGACATGCAGCTCATTTCTGGCTTTCTTCTTACGGCCACCTCCTCTGAAAGAAACCATTAAATCACGTCTTCCCATGTGTCTTTATTTATCTGTGAACACAGATAGGCAGATGGAGCCCATAAATCTGTCAGTTAATTCACACATTCTTAATATTAAATCTTAGTACAGGGTGTGTGAGTGGGGGAGGTTCTTTTCCCAAAAGAAACTTGGAGAAATTATTTTCCATTGTTAAAAGTGCCAGGAAAAAATAATGAAAAGAATTCCATGACCCAGCCTATTTTTACACGTGAAGAAAAAATTTTTTTTATTCAGTCTCCATAGAGACTGTCAAAAATTGCCAATGCCAACTATATTTCAAGTCGTCATGGCAGGGTATTAGGAAAAGTTTTCAATTAGCAATAATCATGCCTCGGATAAACCTCATTAGCTACAATACTGCCACTGCAAAAAGCTTAGAAATTTTTATTTTAGCCAGGATTTGTAATATCAGTAACTCCCTTTGGAACCAAGTTTCCACCCTGTGATGGAGCGCCATTATTTAGGACTGAGTCAGTCTGAATGTGATGGCTTTGGAATGCCAACTGACTTTGTGAAGAGGCTCAGCCTGGGCCACCAGCACTTTCCTGGCACTAATTGTCCCGGAGGAGAGCCATCCCAGGTACATGTCTCTGGTGTTGGTGATGTCACCAGTAGGCAGATCATTTCCAGGCCCGTGAAGGAAAGAATGGGGCTTCACCTGGTCAGGAGGAAGAGTAAGACAAGCGACTGAAAGAAAGATTCCCCCGAGGTGGTTATTTCAAAGTGAGTCACTTACATTCCTAGGAACATATGAAGATTGCAGGAAGTGCTGCTCACACTTCTAGTACAACAGGAGCCACGCAAATTGTTCCTGAACCCTGGTATTCAGTTCATCCCCAAACATGTGACTAAATACTATTGTTCCCTGCTTTCTCTCCTTTTATAGTATCTTTAATTCTATTTTATTCCACTTAGGCATGAAAATGCTGTACTGAACTTCTAATAGATAACAATAGTCAGAAAAGAAAAGGAAAAGAAATCCTAAAGCCTTGAGCTGCATGGATAAAGTTGAGTAAAGAATGGAGAAAAGTGCTAACAATTAAACAGACCACTGTGCTGACAGGGGAGACCTTGCTAAAGAAAGTGTCCAGTTGCCAGTAAGAAATATAAATTCCAGTGCTGTAAGCAAATACAGTTGACCTAGGGAAGGACCTAAGTTATTGGTGTCTCCCAGGCTCCAAGTCACTGTCACTGGTCAAAATAAATGAGCAAAACCCTTGACAAACAAAACAACTCATATTTGAGTAATACACTAAAGTTTCCCTACTCTAGCTTTCAAAGTATACTCAACACACCTCCTGGACCACTGTTTGGAATTCCCATTTTCAAGTCCCACTCCAGTGCCAGCAAACCAGAAGCCACGAAGGAAAGGGAGGCATGTCAGCAATTCGTATGGTAAGAAACACTCAAGCTGATTCTGATGCCTATGAAACCTTGTCTGCCTAATGCAACAGTTGTTAGCCACATGGACCACTGATCATACTATCTGTAGTTATTCTAACTTGAAATGTACTGGGTTAGTCACACACTAGACTTCAAGGACTTGAGAAACACCATGTAGATCCGCAGCTTATAGTAAATGAGCATTGAAGATCGATCTCGGGTAGTATTGGGTTAACTATACTATTAAAATTGGTTTCATCTGTTTGAATTTGTTTGTTTAAATGTGGCTGCTGAAAAATCTCAATTATACAAGTGGTTAGTTTTATATTTCTCTTGGGCAGTATGGCACTAAACTTTGAAAACATTGCCATAGAACAATGGTTCTCAACTGGGGTATTTTGCTCCTGAAAAGACATCTGGTAATATTTGGTAACTTTTGGTTTTCCTAGTGTGGGCAAGTATCCTGCAGGCATCTAGCACATAGAAACTAGTGATACTGTTAAACACTCTGTAAATCTCAGGAAAGCCTCTCATAAAAAAGAAGTCACTCCCAAGTGTCAACACTGTGAGGTTAGCAAATCTACTCAATTAACATGATTCTGTTCACTAGACTCACCTGGAGAGAGTTGAAAATACTGGCTTCCTTGGCATGTCCCCAGATGAATTGGGTCCCTTATATGGAGGCCATGCACTCACTGGCAGTTCATTTTGGTTTGGTTTGGTTCATCCTGGATTGTAATATACAGACAGGGTGAGACAGGCTGTTCTGATAGGAAAATTGGAAACTACTCATTCATATAAGCCCCATACTGTAAGTACCCCCGTGCTCATGCTGACCTGCAAATGTGCATTTCAAGTACATCTCCAGGTGACGCTTAAGTCACTAGTCTGGAATCTTAGGGATGATTTAGAATGCTACAGATCCATCCTCTCCAGCCAGAGGGCACCCCACAGAACTGACTGTTGCTTTCTGCCTGGGAGAGGAGAGTTCCCTACCAATAATCTCTTTAGCTAGAAGCTGGTACATGGTCAAAGTGACTTCCCCAATTTAGCTGAGGCAAAAGTAACTCTTTCATTGGGGAAGGGGACATAAAAAAATGGTTAAAAGAGGTCAAATTCCCATGTAAATCTTTCTTGCCAATACTGCAGGTGGGAATCAAAACTTTGGGATATTAGGTTATCTTAAGTGAAACCTGTTTAACTTGACTCTTTAATTCCTTTTAGCATTCAATTAGGTCACTTCAAAATAAGTTTGTGGAGATTATAAAATACACACACCTACTTATTTTGCTATAGTCACAGTGACCTTGGTATGTTTGCTATGAGATTTATTCCTTGAAATTATCTGAATGGATAACACCCTTGTGTCCCCTGGTCTTTGCTCAAATGTCCCCTTCTTTCTTATATGTTTCCCCACTTTTCTTATCCCCCTGGTCCTTGTCCCACTTGTTTTTTGATTGCTTGTCCTATCCATAGCTGATTCCTCATTTTAACAGTGTCACCAAATTTTTGTTGTCTATTCTTTGCTTTGTTCACTGACACTTCTCAAATGTCTGAAAATGATGCCAGATGAACAGTAGATATATAATACATATTTGCTATTTGAGTAGATCTTTCTTTAAATCCAAAGCTAGTTCATTTTTCAAAGCTTTATTACTTTTATGAAAAAAAATTCTCCAAAATTCTTTTTTGGAGCAAAATGGTCAGAAGGCTTATTTCACAAGTGATCTTTATATGCATTGAAGACTCAAACACCTTTCTGAAACAGAAATGATGTCACTATGGCTACAAAATAGTGGGTGAAAGACAATGACTAAAATGAAGGTTACTCCTTTGTGTCTTGTGGACCAGGATATGAACTTCGAAAAATGTGGCTGGAGAGAATGTTCAATGGTTAAGATCATTTGCTCTTCTTGCAGAGAACTTGGAATCAGTCCCCAGCACCCATAGAGTAGAGTTACAGCAGTCTGTAACTCTAGTTTCAGGAAATCCAAAACCCTATTCTGGCTTCAGTGGGGAGCAGGCATATATAAGGTTGTCCTTTTTTTAATTTGATGAATTATTTTTTCCCTGGCCTTCTAATGACATGTATAAAAGTAGGCTTGGATTTGCTGGGTAGAGAGAAGTACTACCTAGAACTATAGAGTCAGTGCTTGGGAGGGGGAAGGGGCCATAACTGAGGCAATAAGTGCTTGCCTTGTAAGCATGAAGACTAGTTTGATTCCCAACACCACATACAATAATCCATGTATGGTCTCAACACTTGTCATCTCAGCACTAGAGGTATAAACAAGATTCCTAGGACTCACTGGCCAGCCATCCTAGCCTACTTAATGGGTTCTAGGCCAGCAAAAGAACCTGTCTCAAAATAAATGGACTGTCCTCTGGCTTCCACATATACAGCCATATCTGCACTCATATCTACACACCTTAAATGCACAAAATAGAACTGAAGGCTCAAATCATCTTCTCAGTTCACCAATTTACCCTAGATACTCACTTAACACACGACAACAGCAGCGATCAGCTGGGAACTTGCAGGAAATGCAGAATCCAGGCCCCAATCCAAAGTTCACAAATTCTAATTGGAACCCTAACTCTTCCCCTGGGATTTGGCTGTACGAAACCGATCAATGCCTTTGTTTGTAGCTCTATGAGGACCATAGTGGGAAGAGAAGAGAAAACTTTCCTCCCATTGTCTAGTTGCTAATCTGTTGCCTGAAGTCTATGAATTAAGAAACTTGGATTTTATGCTCAGAGAAAGAAGCTGTCAACAGATCAGCAAGTCTTCGAGCTCAACATCAGAGCAAGTCAAAAGGAAGACTGCCAAGGAAACAATTCCCAGAAGTCTTGCTAGGAAAGCAGGAAGGAACAGGATGAGGACAAAGTCATCCTGCTTCTGAAAACTCAACAAACCATGAAGAATGATGCTAGTGTCTGAATTTGGCCCCTTTATATTGACTTTTTCTCTGCCGTGAATGACTGAATTGTAAAAAGACAGGCATACTCTCGATGACTGTTCGTCTCTCTGTCGTGAATGTTCTTCCTCCAAATGTCTGTGTAACCAATTCCCTCATCTGCCCAATCCTTTATCAAAATTTAGAATTCCAGTGGTGCCCACTTCATCCACTCAGCTGGTAGCTACACGTACACCTTTTCATTCACACATTTCTCCAATTCTAACACCCAGCTTTATTTTTACTTTTCCCATAACATTTACCCCCTGTTAAAATGCCAGATAACCTATTTGTTTAACCTATCTACTCTTACTATCTCTGCTTGCTGGCATGCAAGCTCCAGGAGGGAGGGCCTCAGGTTCATTCTCTGCATGAACTTGAGCATCTAGTCTAGAGCTATACCTGCAACCTATTTTGTGTTGAACAAACATTAGCTAAAAGAAGGGAGTGTGAGTTCCTCAGTTAGGAGTGGTGGAGCTTTACAGGCTGGCTGCTGTTAGGCTCCAGCAGAACTTTGATTTGAACCCTGGTTTGGGTGGCTACCACATCCATGCCCTTGTCAAGTTAGTAAATTGTGTAAGTTTCTGTTTTCTCACAGGTGAGATCAGTCTTGCAGTGTTGTAGTGAAATTAAATAATGCCTGAACACTGCTACTGCTGATCAACTGGTCCTTTATTACTGTTCATGCTCAGCTTCCACAGAATTCCATCAGTCTTAGAAACATTGCTTCTTGTGCTTTTAACAGCCACTCTCCATGGTTTTCTGATTGTGTTAAAGCCAATCACTGGTGGCAGGTTAAAACCAATCACTAGCTGTGGGTTAAAGCCAATCACTAGCTGTAGGTTAAAGCCAATCACTAGCTGTGGGTTAAAGCCAATCACTAGCTGTGGGTTAAAGCCAATCACTAGCTGTGGGTTAAAGCCAATCACTAGCTGTGGGTTAAAGCCAATCACTATCTATTTGTTAAAGATGATCACTAGCTGTAGGTTAAAGCCAATCACTAGCTGTGGGTTAAAGCCAATCACTAGCTATTTGTTAAAGATGGTCACTAACTATGGGATAAAGCTGATCACTAGCTACAGGTTAAAGATAATCACTAGCTACAGGTTCACCTTTGCTATACAAAGAGTTGCTTGGGTTTTCACTGCTCAGGCAGATATCTTTCCAAACTTGGGGATATAAAAAATACATTTAACTCATGTATGCTTTTGTTAGAAGTATCATGAAGTTTTGGGGTTTGGTCTCTATTTTATTTTAACAGGTAAGGAAATTAATGTCTGAGGTTAAGATATTTTCAGAAAGTCACATAGCTTGTTAGCAAAGACAAGAACCTGAAATCTGGGTTTCTAGATTCCCAACATTCCTTCTATTCCATCTGGCATGAAAACTATTGTTGTAAAAAGTCCCAAACTTTTCACCCTGGCAGAGTTAGCATAATGTAGAAGATAAGTGAGGTCAGATCTGAGATTCCTCTCTTAGTAGCTACTAATAAAATACGCTCAGCGTATTTATAACTCAGAAGTAGTGGTTTGTCTGAGAATAAACATTAGACAAACCCTGCTTATACACTGACCGAACATTAAGGTCCTCATATACAATATAGAAGATGGTAGTCATGGGACAATAAATTAGTCAAACCAATGATGCGGGCTTTTTCAACTTTACTAGTTTTGAATCTCTTATACCATCCCTATCAGTTGCACATTTGAATTGATCTTCATTAGCAAACTCATTCCACTATTTTAGTTAAACTTTCCCCAGAATATTGCTCAAGGCTATCAGAAATAGCAAAATCCATGGAATAATTTTAGTATCATTAGTAAAAGCTCATGGATACATTCTGAAAATTGGCCCAAATACTCATCTGTAGGTAATTATAAAGTTGGCCCTTCCACCTGCACAAGCAAATGACCAGATGTCAGACGCTGAAAGATGGGCTGAATAAATATTCAAGAATGCAAGATGTAACAGTCTGGTCTGTGATTAAGCCTCAAAAAAATTACTAAAAATAATCCAAGGAAGCAAACAAAACAGTTGTTATGGAAACATGTTTGAGTCACTCAGAGCAAATTAAAATCCCTCCTATTTGCCAAACCACTCAGGCTGCACTACACACAGTACAAGCCCATGCAAATCAACATCATAAAACAATAAAAGGAATGTAATGCCATGGTAGACCTCCACAATAGAGCAAAACTCAGAATAACAGGAAGGTACCGATTGGAAGGCAATTCTGAATTTCTAACCTAAACAATCTAACCTTCTAGCCCATCTTAAGCTCATTCATTTATTCAACAAATATTTATTGAATGTCAAGTAGACTTTGAAAGCTCAGGGATTCAAAGATGAGTGGCATTTTTATGCATCACCCAGCTTACAACTTAGAAAAGAAAACCTCAACAAACTTTGTTCTGAAAACAATAGGTGGATATAGAAACGAAAATATAAACGCCCATGTACATCAGAAATCCATAAATGTTGGGCTAAGGCTGAATGTGTAATGATACAGGGATGATTTAGAAGAACAAACAAATAGCTATGTAAACATTAAACTAAAAGGCTAATCTAAGTTCAGGGCTTGAGAAGGAAATACAAGCAATAGTTTCATCCTATCTAAGCAGAACATAGATGGTCAGGGGAAGGCAAGAGCCTACCTAGCACCAATAGTAAGTAGGTAGCATGAGTGAGTCCGTGGACATCTAACGTACAGTTTAATGTGGAGTCTAATGTACATTGACACATCCACTTACATCATCACAGGCAAGTCTCTGCTAAACAGATGTGAGTGAGGGCAGTGCAGAAATAAGACACACACATTTTCACCCCGTTTCTTTCACAAAAGATAGTACCCAGCAGGGAAACCACAGAAAGATGAAACAGATTAGAAAAGATATATCAAAATGCCAAATAATATGGAATAATAAAAAGTCCCAGGCCATTTCTAGCCTGTAAGAAACAAATAAATAAATATTATTATCTGTTTAGCTTTAGAAAATGAAGAGCAGTGGAGCTGTCCTTATTTGGCTCAAAAAAAAAAAAAAAAGTGACTGCTTAGAGACCAAACTCTTGGATAGAGTCCGTTAAATCTTGCTGTGTATGATCATAGCAGAGTTAGCATTGCTAGCCTCAATTTCCACATCAGTAATAGTGGACAGTTCATAAGAAACTGCCAATGGGATTTTTGTGGAGCTTTAAAAATGGCTACCACATGGTAAGAATGAAATCATCTTGGCCAAAATCAGGACATTGTCTGCTTAACTATGATGGATGTCATACAATTGGCTATTCAATGCAATGAGGATAGAGTGCAGTTCATACAGCATTGGCCAAGTTCATTGTCATTCTTCCTAATTTCCTTCTTAAATGTATTCAGATATTGAATTTTCCATACTGTTTACTCACATTTGCCAAATGGTCTTGTGGAATTCTCTCCACACCCTCTTTCTCCTACACTACCAATATTTATTTTTTATTTTTTATTTAATTTTTACAAATTATAATTTCACATGTCAATCCCTTCTCCCTCTCCCCCCTCCCCCCAATCCCCCACCATCCCTTTCTGCCCTCTACTCCCCATAGAGGGTAGAGCTCTCCACGGGGGCTCCCCAAATTCCACAACATCATCCTGGGCCAGGCCTAGGCCCTCTCCCGTGTGTCCTGGATGAGAGCATCCCTTCACATGGGATGGACTCTCAAAGTCCCTTCTTTTTTTTTTCATTTGTTTATTTAGCTCATAAATAAAGTCATGCACAATTATGATACACAATACAGCACTACCAACATTTAAACCTACAAGAGTTATGCCTCCACCACCTTCAGCTCTTGGTCATTTATCTTTCCAGCTCTTCATTAGTTGTCTATATCAAAGTTGCCCTAACTGAAATCTCATCTACAACATCACCCACCAGGGTACTGGAAGAATGTGTAGCCATAGCACATGACCCAGTGCTGCCTGGATGGGGCCAAAGAAGAACAACAAATGGGAAAAACAACCCTGAGGATCATGTGACTGCTTTCTGAAACAATAGACCCCATCTGGCCATGCTTAATTTGGTTTTCCTCTACAAAGACAAGCACCTGGCAATAAAGTATTCCTGAATCCACAGAGGAGATATTAAAATTAGTACATAAAATTAGATCTTTAAACTATAATGCTAAAGATAATTATTTTTTAAAAAAATCTCCCCAGGTTTTTCCAAGTAATAAAAAATAGAGACATTATTCTGTGACTTCATTGTATCTTTTAGTTTTTAGCAAAATACTTAATCTATTCCGATTGGAACTCAGACATGATCTTGAGACCCTGTACCAAGTTTGGGTAAAGACACCAGAGAAATTATTTTAGAGTAGATTATAGATGTTTAGAAGATATCATTTAAAACATCACATCCTGGGTCCTTCGCAATAAGCATTGGATAGCATTACAAACTATGGCTAAAGAAAAAAAGTCCTCTTCAGACCCTCCTGTGCTCTAGGCTGAAGGAGCATTTGATACCCTGTAGATCCATCTTGCTTCTTCCTTGCTTCTCCTTCACATCCCAACTGACTTTCCCTGTCTAGCCCTAAGGATGCTAGAGATTACTGTAAAAAAAAAAAATCATGTCTGGAAGAAAAACAATACTACACAAATGAGCATTTCCTCAGAGCAGACTGTAGCTGATATAATTGTGGTTAATTTCCAGAGAGGTAAAGCTTGGTGCAATTTGCTCATCATCATGCAGCTAAGAAAGACAGAGGTTTTCTTTCCAAGCACACGTTTCTCACTGTGTTGTTGGAATCACTGCAGTTAAACTGTAGAAAATCTCCCCAGCCCACTCACATTCATAGAATTCTGCGGAGAAAAACAAAACAAAGCAGAAGACAAATGGCATAAGCAATGATGGGTGACTCTTCCTGGTTATTAGTTTTTCTCTGCATTATTTGAATATCTATTCAGTTCTCCCTGCCAGTAACATCTCTTTCATTGCCTTCTAAGCCAATGTCATGTTCCTTCCCCAAACACTTGAGAGATTATCATTTTCATTCAACATCATTTAATTTCCTGACCAAATAAATTTTTAAAATATGAGAGGTTCAAGTACACATATAGAGCTTATTTTAATTTCCTGTTTGCCCTTGTAATTGTGGTTTTAGGAAAACTGATAAATATTTGAAATATGTTTTCTATCCATATGGTCTTTCTCATCTTAAAAAAAAAAAGGCAACCATGCATTTTTAAAAATTGGTGCCCACATAAAATCTCTGGTTAATTATCTTTTATATAACTTTGTTGTTTGTATTTGGTCACAATACACTTTTATACTGCTGTGTGGGATGTAGAACAAAATATGAAGCTAAAATCACAATAGTTTCCATGCTGCCACAACTGAGAGTTGAACTTAAGAAAAATTGAAAACAGTGAAGAATGCATCAGATACTCATTTCCAAATACATTGTTACTTTAAAGATAATTTTAAGTATAAAGTAATAATATCAATAATTATATTATAGAGGCAATTCTCTTCATAACCTCTTCTGTTCCCTCTTCTTCCTTTTTGTGTTTAAGTATATTTGTTTATGTTCGAGGAGGAGGAAGCAAACAGTAGATACAGAATATTATATACATGACTTTGAATCTGCTTTTCTCTTACTGTTACATTATAATATTTTTCTCTGTCAGTAAGTGCAGATTTATCTCATGTTTCTATAGAAATTTCATATTGTTTCCTAGATGCTTATAGTATCATTTACTTAAGCACTTCCTATTTACAGACATTTTGTCAGCTATATGGACAGATAGCTCCAGTGTTTATTATAAAGGATCCCACAGAAAATCCTCACTTTACATCTCTATACAACAATGACCATGACTACAGGAGAGAGGCTTAGAAGACAGATTCTCAGCTCAGCTGCATGCTCATACAGCCTCTTCAAGTACCATGCCAAAACCTGGGAAATTTTATGTTGCCACTATGCAAAGCATGAGGCTGCTGGTTTTCCTGTATCCTCAGAAGCAGACATTGTGAACTGGTTTTCTTCTATCCTTTTTAAACCAGGTCCCCAAAAAGGAGAATGTAACAATTTATTCAGAAGATAATTCCAGGAATCAATGTGAAAGGAGGCCAAGAAATGAGTACAGAGGGAAGAAAACCAAAAAGGATCACCTTGAATTGCTACCACCACTTAAAGAGTGGTCACCTTCCTGGCTTGAATGAAGAAGGATTTCCCAAAATAGAGAATTTTAATGCTACAACTAAGAGAGGTTCAAAGATTGGGATAAGTTGTAGACCCTACTCTACAAACAACTGGGTCTCAATATAATCTGAAGACCATCAGAGAACATATACAATGCAATTTTGAGTTTTCCCAATGAAAGACAAGGATATTTATTCACTAACATTCTTCCAAAAAGGATTATTCTGAAACATTGTAGTTCACTTCCTATCTTATCTTGACAAGGGCAGGTTATACTCTTTTATCTACAGTTAACTCTGGAGGAAAGACCATGGAAGTTATTAGCATAACAAAGAACTAGCTGAAAGCATGCTGTAAAGTCACCCAAGGGAAAGGGATAGAGCATCAACCCAATCTAGAACGTGACTGTTTTCCTCAGTTGGGTTAGCAAGGATCCCATGCTAAGGATGCTTTCACTAGCATTCCTATTCATTAGGGAGCATGACCTTTTTTCCTGTTTGCCTCTCTTCTTGAGATTCCAAATCTTTGAGTTTTTAAGACAGTTTTAGGGAAAGTCGTATTCCTGGACCGGGTTACTGACATTTATAGTGAAATAAAAATGTGTCCAATTTCAAAATCTGTGTGCTTGAGAGCAGGTATAGGGAATGGAGTAAATCTTTTCATGTGATCTAAAGGTGAAAACTGATGATGTGGTCATGGTATTCCCAGGGTCAGGACCCTGATTGCGCTTCCCTATAATGTGAGGACAAAACTTGAGTGCACAGTACAGTTTTTAGGTTCTCACAGAATTGACATAGCTGCAATTCACCTGTGTTCCTCTGTCAACAGTCCTTTTTCCTTCCACATTTCCTCACAGGTGTGTTTTCAAATAACTCCTTGATCTCTATGAAACTGTCAACCGCCATGAGTGTTCCCTACACCAGTGTATTACTGCAGTAACCACTGCTGTCTGTTCCTTCAAGACTCTATCATTGGATTCTAAATTTACCATGAGGAAATCAAGGATACTTAACAGAGCTTTCAAGGACCATTATCACTGATACATAGCACATTCAAATCCTCGTGCAACTTCAAATCCATGACATTATATTACTCATAAGCTGCAGTCTGATGGGCTCACTAAACCACAAGAATATTAAGAAGTTAACTAAACATAAATGTGTCCTCTTGCTTCATTGATAAAGCCTTCATATGCTCACCAAGCACCTGAGACCTGCCACTATTTCTCTTACCTTGTTCCAGGCATTCCCCTTCACCGTGTTTCTCATTGCATTACAGCTTTTCACTGAGGTTTCCTTCTAATCATGATTTAAACTGACAGCATCAGAAAATAATGATAATGTGATAGTTTTAGTTCAGAGTAGGAAGCACTCCGTAAAGTTTCTGACTCATAAATTAATTGATTCCTCTTTTTCTGTGGAACTTTCATCTTAGCTGTCCCTATTTTAAACAGTAAAACAACCCCCACTTTGTAAATGTAAAAACCTAATGTTCAAAGCTGTAAATGAATTGCCTGAGTTACAAAAGTCATAACCGAGGGCAGAGCTCCTGTGGAGTTTCACCAGGTAAATTACTCCATTTAAATGTTCCATCTTCTCTCTCTTGCTTCTCTGGGAAGAAGACATCTCATGCATTCAACTCCCATCTTCCCACCTGGTTTGGCCCCCAGTACCTCAGCATTTTCTTCTACCACTCTTGCTATACTCTTAAATCACTCTCTGGGAGAGAAGCTCTAATTAGCTTTTTCCTGAGATGCCATCACAGCATCCACCCCTACAGGTGTGCTCTGAATGCCAGAAGCATGACAAATCTCCTCCTGGGACTTCATGCTCTGAGGGCCTTCTCTGAATAGCTATTTACCTCTTTGTGTGTGAGCTGTCTATCTATACAACACAAATTGAAGTCTGTTGAGTTTTTATGTTTATATAATTCTTTGTTTTCCCCACCACATCTGATTGCTTATCATAATATGCCCAGTCGACATTCCACAGTATTTAAAGATGATAAACTCATGTGTATGGAAAGTATGTGCATTTATGATGTGTGTGCTTAGACATTTATAGCCTTAGGGATCTTATTCTTGAGAGTGGAATAGTTATACTTAAGAAAATGGTAAATGGTAATAGAAGGGTAAGGACCAGATTTTACAACTGTTACTTTCTTTAATAAGGTAGGGTTGATTCTTAGTTTTGTTTTTGTTCATAAGATCAATTTAGCTAAAGATTTGATGAGAAGAATTTATAGTTAAAGGACTGACAATAATATGGTTTTCCTGACATAAAATTCTTTATTTAATGTGCTCCCTTAGAGATGCCAAAGGACTCGGAACTAAAATGAAATTCTATAGTATTTCAGCAGCTGATAAAGCCTGAAGGCAACTTCTGTTGCAATAGACACAGAAAACCACTTCCATAGTTCAAGGAGTAATAGATCCAGAGAAAGCAGCCCATATTTTTACCTTGTCCCTGCTTTGGCAAGATCTTACAGGCTTCACTTTCACCTTAAGAAGTTTCTTCTTAAAGAGACATGTAGAAGCCTTTATGATGTCCAGTATAGAAAAGACTAAGAAATTGGAAATAGAATATTTTTAGTGGAAGAAAATTCTAGTTAAAAGACTTAAAAATTTTCAAGGTGTTTGAAGGTAAGCAATGGTTTTAAGTTTCTACCTGATTAAGACAGGTGTGAATTCCCTAGAACTACTGGAAATCATATGGGCAAAGGAGAATCCATTTGAAGAGAAGAATTCCTAACTTGGCTAAAGAAAGAAAGAAGGAAAGAAAGAAAGAAAGAAAGAAAGAAAGAAAGAAAGAAAGGAAGGAAGGAAGGAAGGAAGAAATCCACCAAAAACCTAACACCCAAGTCTAGAAAGAAAGACAAACAAAGGAGTTTGAGGCTTTCTCTCCATACACAATCAGACATTCACACTCCTCAATGTGCACAAAAATCTCTAAAATAAAGATATTAACTTAGATTTTAATCCATGCATTCTACTACCCCCAAGAAAAGGTTTATACCAAAGCCTCAATGTTTCAAAGGGCCAGGACTGGGTGGCACCTGGGGAGAACTACTTTTAAAAGGACATATTTGGGACAGCTTACTCAGTGTGCCTAGAACCATCAACACTATCTTTCAGGCAGAGACAAGGAGTTTTAGAGTTTACCATTTAAAGTAGCCAACAAAAATTTAATAAATTGCCGGGAGTTGATGGTGCACACTTTTAATCCCAGCACTAAGGAGGCAGAGGCAGGCGGATCTCTGTGGGTTCCAGGCCAGCCTGGTCTACAGAGCAAGTTCCAGGACAACCTCCAAAGCAATACAGAGAAACCCTGATTAGGAAAAAAATATCTTAAAGAATTATTCAAAATCTATGATGACACAGAGGAAAGATATTGATATAAGAAACTAATATTGGTAACAATTCTATCTGGTCAGAAGCCACCAACTAGAAAGTGGGAGGTCTAAGGACCCTCACAGAAGCCATTGATTTACACATCTCTAGGTCCTAGAGAAAAAGCAAATACAGAAGGTTCAATGGTGAAAACTGAAAAACATGCCTGTACAGAGATTGTTGGCAAGACATTGTAAATGAAGGAAAAAATGGTTTCCTGCTTAGACAGAATTGGGAGGCTTTAGAACAATTCCTTCTGAGAATTATACTATTCTCAGCATTCACAATTCTTTATGGAATACACTACAAAATAAGTGACTGATAACAGGCCTTTATCCCCAGCTCTCTTTTTACTTTTCAAATTTTGACACATAATCTTACTAAATTTCTTCTGCCTCACCACCACAAGTGAGATTACCAATCAGTGCCACCAGGACTAATTTTGACATCAAGTTTCTAATGCCAAAATGCTGTGATTTATCTTAGGCCACAGAAAGGACCCAGGCGGCTAGACATAAGAAGACTGGAATATGACTACGTTTATCAGGAACTGTCATATAGTGCTAATAGTTAGATTAGAGTAAAGCATTTGAGGGGAAAAAAAGGAAGGAAGGTATTTTGCCATCATCCTAAAGAATTCCAAGTTAAAACCAAAAGCAGGCTAGCTTGCCTAAAATAAAATTCAGAAGATGCAGTATATACTCAGGACAGGTAAGTATAGAGAAAAAAGTCAACCTTTAACCCTTGTGCTTGCATTTTCAGAAGTCCCTGGTTAGACTACAAATGCCCTGGAGAGTAAGTCATACAGGCTTTATCAAGATTTATTAGTCACTATCAGACTGTATTGCTCTTCTGAAGGACTAAGTCCCACTTTAGTACCAAGGTAGTGGGTTAACAGCAGGCAATAGATTCCATGGGAAGAAGCCAAAAGCAGTGAAGGGCAGTATTATCACTTTATTCAGCACTTCAAAGGAATTCAGAGCCATATGTGCCTCTTTAAGGGGGCTGATATCTCAACCTCATCCTGTTAATAACGCCAGAGGAATCAGGAAAATATTAGCTAAAGCTCCTTGGTAATGCTAAAAGTTCTGATTCATGCCAGAGAAGAAACTGTAGCTCGCCACAGCCTTCTCCCTATTAAAAGGACGGTAAGTAATCTTATTTAGGGGACAACCTGTGGCCACAGTCTCACTCAGAACTTCTTTATGAATTCTGAACTGTGCTATTAAGTCAAACTATGAATTTCAGTGTGTGCTGCAGTCAGAAAGAGACAGCCTGCTTTTTGGAAAGCAATTTTGTAGACACACAACTAGAGACATATTTGCTTAAAAGAGAAAAAAAAAAAGGGATGTCAGGGGGATTTCCAAAATCTCCTAACTGAAAGTCAATGGCAGCAGTAAGTTAGTGGAGGGAATCTACCAATCACGGGAGCTCTATTTTGCTTTTAAGGAAGGGGGAACTTGACTACCAGGAAAAACAAGTGTCAAAAAGGGACCTTACACTCATCAGTCCTGTTGTGAGGGGGAAAATGCTTCGTAGAAAACCATTTCACAGAAAACACCAACGTTCCCTTCTAGCAAAGTCTCACTGTAGATGTTTTCCAGATCTCTGAAGACATTACTAGTGGTTTCGCTCTCCACTATATTAAAAAGCGTTTTCAAAGGCTCGCACTATCTCCATTTATAGTGCTTGATAATGAAGGAGCAGAGTCCATTTTTAGCCATAAAATAACTCTTTGTGAGGTTGTGAATTTGAGCCCAGACAAACCACAAAAAGTACAGACTCAACTAGATATTCGAAGTTCCCCAAACACAGGCATACATCACCACTAACGGCAAATACAGGAACCACAGACGGTTCTCCCTCACTGGTCTCTGTTTTGAGTAACTTTTTTGCCATGAAAGATCTTTTCTGGGCCTCTTTGCACTAGAAAGAAAGGGACAAAAATATTCAGCCCTAGTTTTATCACAGGGCAGACCTTTTTTTCCTTTCTCTGTGTGAAAACTTCAAGGGTTTCTGATTGCCCACAAAACATTTTACAGGCTGGTCCCACAACCCTAACGTAACTTTTTAAAGAACAAGGAAGTGCAAAGGCCTCTCTAGGGCAGTGGTGGTGTGTTTAACTGCTCCTGTTAGCCACATCAGCCTACCTATGCTACTAACACCTCTGACCGCTGGAGGAAATGGGCACAGACACCAGCCACCGCCGTGGGAAGAGAAATGTGCAGCGTGACACAGGGATGAAGCTATGGCTCTGGCAAGCTGGGACTGAGACCCAAAAAGAGTGGAAATGGTCACCAAAGAACGCCAAAGGCAGAGAGAGGATCCAGAATTCTCCATCTGGTAAAGTCAAACAGAGCCATTACCTTTCTGAGCTCACAGGTTCTCAAAACACAACAAGAAGCCCGAGGTGTGAAGAAACACAAGAACAGTACTGATTTTTGTTCTTTTGGGGGATTGAACCCAAGGCCTCACACTGACTAGACATCTGCCACTGGCTATAACCCAGTGTTTGAAATGTTTTTCATTTCCACTCAGATTTGGTATAACTATATCAAATATAATATTATATCATGTTCTTATTACATATCATAAGCAACTATGTTTTCTCTCAAAAAAATGTGTGCTACAACCCAAGATTATATTTTATCCTTCAAATTTTTTTAGTCTTCAACAACTTCACGCGTGTATATACTGAACTTGGGGCATTTTCATGCGCTCTTGCTCTGTTATCACTTGCTTTGTCCCACTAAACCTTTCTTCTTCCCAACAAGGCCCTTCCTACTTGATGACTTTTCTTTTTTTATCCACCGGGATTAATTCTAGATGCTTCAATCTGTATGAGTATAGAGTTATTAACTAGAACACAGGCTACTTATCATCGGCTACACCACTAAGGAAGATGAACTTTCTCCCCGAGAACCCTTTAACTGGTTGTAGTCCCTCAGTGAGGGGTGGAGCCTCATGAGCCTCCCACTGATGAAGGTGAGGAGTCCAATCTTGGGCAATTCTTATGCAGATAATCACAGATGTGATGGCTGTGTCATGTCCAGACAATATCATTTATCTTTTAATGTTTTTACATTATGTGTGTGTACATGCAGAGAGAAGTGTTAATATATAGGGGTGGGTACCCATGTGAACATATAAGTTTGCACATTCACTGTATGTAGAGGTCAAAAAACAACTTGTAGGAACTGCTTCTCTCCTACAGACCATGTGGATTTTAGGAATCAAACTCAGGCCATCAAGCTGAGCAACAAAGGCCCTTACCCACTGAGTGAGTCATTACTTCTCCATAAGAAACATTCTTAGCACTTCTATCCACCTTCTGGCTCTTAACTATGTCCTCCTACTGGGTAATATAGATGTCCGGTTTAGGACCAAGCACACTCTGATTACTTACTCTCTGCATTTTGACAGTTGTGGGTTTTTTAGCTAGCCATGGCCTGCTGCAAACAGAAACTTCTCTAATAAAGGCTTAGAGAAGCCCCAATCTATGGGTATAACCCTAAGCTTTTGGTGGGCAGTTTAACAAACACCATATGCATCTAATATAAGAGTAATATGCCAAGAAACTCTTCTAAATTGATTGCTCTTGGAGAAAAAACTGGTGTACTTCATCTACTTTCAGGGACATGCACAGAAGGCACATTGTGGGATGCTCACATCACTTCCAGTGTCTGATTTTGTCAATAGGTTACCTTAAACAAATGTACCTTGAACAAGCTAATTTTTGTTTCCTTCTGGCAAAAGTGAACAATTTCCATCCATGAGAAGAAGATGACAGCCTTGAGCTTAGATTACCTTGGACTGTGTGTTCTCAAGCAGCACATGTTTATACAGCCAACCATTTTAAAACTATTCCTCCATTGTAAAAGTGGGGTCTATTTCCCTGCCCTTGCATCTGTTCTATCTCATAAGCACTATGTCCAACTGTGTGGCAGAAGTGACAGTCTGCCTACAATGGGTCTTACCTCTAAGAGAAAGAGCAGTTTTCACCTTATTCTTGAGAATGTTAATGCCACATTAGAAATCTCACTTACATCACAGAGACCATTTGGAAAGGCTATGAGATGACATGGAAAGAGCAGATCAGCTACCAAACCCAGTCTAATAATAAAATCCACCAGGCAGTCAGCAAGGGACTCACTAAAGTAACCAGGACACCAGGTGAATGCCACCAGATAACACCTAGGGATGCCACATGAACAGAAACATAACCTAGAAAAGCCATTTCTGAGTTCCTAAGCAACAAAACAATGCTGTTGAGTTCTTTCTATCCTTATTCACCAAATCTGGGAAATAATTTGCATTTGTTAAGGACCAATACACAATCTCTGAGAAGAGTATATAATTTAAGATAACAAAAATCCCCAACCATGAAAAACTTGATATGTCCCAAATTTTAGTGATTAATTAAAAAGTACATTCCTTAGTTGCTCGTTTTCCATGATGTACACACAGAGTAAAGAAAAGCTGAGAAAACAAAACATAGCCCTTTACCTGTCAGAGAGACTTTCTGAAGCAGTTTATGCAAGTGGACTTCTAAAAGCTGTATGTGAAGATGGGAGGGGGGGGTGGCTTGATGGAGAAGATGCTCTTTGGACCTTAGTTCTATTTTCAGGACCCATGTCAGGTGACTCACAAACACCTAAAATTCCAACTCCAAGGGATTCAATGCCCCTTTTGGATCTCTGCAAGCACATGCATGCATCACACACACACACACACACACACACACACACACACACACACACCAACACAAAAATACATATACATAAAAATGTTTTTAAATATTTTAAAACCAAGTGAATATAAAATTTGTATGTAAGCTAGCATATGTAAGCTGCTATATATGTCATTTTGTTTATTAACCACTAGGGAACAATGATTTTATTTATATAAAATTTCTGCCCAGGAAAGTCCAGCTATCCACTCAAACATTGGCTCATCAACATGCAGATTTAAAGTTGGTTTAAATGAAGGATTAGGATATTTTCTGCAAAAGGGCCTATGGTAAATATTGCAGTCACTGCATATTTAAAGCAACTTCTAACGATATATAGAGAAATTAACAAAGGAACACAGCTACGTCCCAAGAAAACCTTACATATAAACACCAAGATTTAAATATCTTATATTTCCCATGTGCTTTGACATACTAGTTTTACTGTTTACAATCATCTTAACCAGTTCTCACTTACAAATCACACAAAAATAAATGGACTAAGTCTCTTTTCAGTATGTTCGGATGGGCCTAAAGCAAGTAGAACTCAACAAGTTAATAAATAAAATGCTCTATCCAGGTGATTCTTTCTCATTGGCTTGCCACGTATGCAAAAATAATCTGCCTTCTGATTCTGACTCCTTCCAAGATCAGGTCATGGAACCGTGGGAAACTTGAAGAATCCAGACAGGGTTGCAGCAGAGCAGGTTGTTGACCCTGTTGAACAAGAGGAAGAGCCACAGGGAGTGAGAGGTTGCCCATTCATAGAAAGACTGGGGTGTGAACAGCAATCAACAAGCACTTAAACGGGACAGTGACATTTGAGGAGGAAGAAGGGAGCACTGTTATTTTCCATTTCTAACATTTGTGAACTTCCAGATCCATTGAACAAAGTTCTTTTGTGGAAGATCCTTGAGACGCCTGGAGCGGGACAAATTGGAAAGACAGAAATAAAAGAGAAAATGTAAGATGTTCTTACTATTAAAATGTGATTTCTTACTTCTTTCAGGCAGCTGCCCACCTTTTTGTTTGTTTGTTTGTTTGGTTTTTTTTTTTTTTTTTTTTTTTTTTTTTTTTTTTTTGTCCTTCCAGGTTGTACTGTAACAAGCTCATCTTGGCAAATAGATTGCTAAAGATTTAACAATTTGCATACTTATTCATTGTAATTGCTTTGTTTTCAGATAAAGATCATCTACAGCTACTTTAAAAATTGTGAATCTATGCAGCAGATCTTTGCAGGAAGCCTGTTTGCACCCACACAGGGGCCCACAAGTATAATTACATAAAGGAGCTGTCTCTACTGAGAGAGAAAACACACATTCTGTCCTTTGTATTTGGGGTTAGGTTTGTTTCCTCTGTACAACCTTCTCACGTTTTTGGTGGCATAGAAATAGGTGCTAGTTCACCAGGGTAGCCACGGTGACCGACATCATCACATTCTAATGCACTTTGTGGCTTCCTCTTCACTTCAGGAGGGTGATGATGCATGAGTTCAAATCAGCTTCCAGTAGCTGATGACATCGGACATCTTCAGTCCATGAAGACACACAACCAACAGGATTGAGTTAACCATGTAGACGAACACAAGATAGGGCTCGTTCTGCTCTGGGGGTAGAAACTGAAAGTCATTAGCAATACACATTTTGTATGAGTTTTATGATTGATGACTAATGAGTGGTAGGGTTTTTGTTTTCTAATTTGGAAGCTCTCGTGATCCTTATCTTGGTTTTTATCCAGATGTCTCCACTTTGCTTGATTTGATAAAGTTTCCAACATCTCACAATTTTTGAGGAATGGGTTGTAGCACTATGTTACTCAGGCTGACCAGGAATTCCTGAGCCTGCATAATGCTCCTGCCTCAGTTTCCCTGATAACAGTATTCGTTTTTTGTAATTATTTTATTAGTTCAAATTAGGAACAAGCTTGTTTCACAAATCAATCCCTTCTCCCTCTCTCTCCCTTCACCCCCAACTCTCCCCCACCCTGGACCTAGCCCCCTCCCATCCATCCTCCACTTCCCAGGCAGGGTAGGGCCCTCAACAGGGCCCACCACATCATCCTGGGCTGGGCCTAGGCCCTCCCCCATGTGCCCAGGCCGAGAGTGCATCCCTTCATGTGGGATGGGCTCTCAAAGTCCCTTCTGACACCAAGGAAAAATACTAATCCACTACCAGGGGACCCCTAGAGGCCTCTGAATTGACATCCATGTTCAGGGGTCTGGATCAGTCCTGTACTGGCCTCCCAGACAACAGTCTGGGATCCATGTGCTCCCCCTTGTACAGGCCAGCTGTTTCTGTGGGTTTCACCAGCCTGGAACCGATCCCTTTGATCTTCATTCCTCCCTCTCTGCAACTAATTCCAGAGTTCAGTTCAGTGTATATCTGTGGGTGTCTGCCTCTGCTTCCCCTGGATGAGGGCTCTGGGATGGCATAAAAAGTAGCCATCAGTCTCATTATAGGAGAAGGACAATTAGGTTATCCTCTCCACCATTGCCTAGATTGTCAGTTCGTGTCATCCTTGTAGGTCACTGGAAATCTCCTTAGTGCCAGATTGCTCTTCGGACCTATAATGGCTCCCTCTAACATGGTATCTCACATCCTGCTCTCCTCTATTCTTAGCCCAACTCAATATTTCTGCCCCTCCATTTCCTCCTCTCCTCTCCTCTCCTCTCCTCTCCTCTTCTCCTGCTCTCATTCTGGCAGGTCCCTCTCCCCTAACCTCATGCTCCCAATTAGCTCAGGAGTTCCTACCCATTCCCATTCTCTGGGGTCCATGCATTTTTCCCTTAGAATCCTTCTTGTTTCCTAGTTTCTTTGGTGAAGAGGATTGTAGGCTGGTAATCCTTTGCTCTATTTTAAAATCCATATATGAGTGAGTACATACCATGTTTGTCTTTTTGTGACAGTTAACCTCATTCAGGATGGTTTCTTCTAGTTCCCTACATTTGCCTGCGAATTTCAAGAATCCATTGCTCTTTTTCTGCTGAGTAGTACTCCATTGTATAAACGTGCCACATTTTCTCTATCCATTCTTCAGTTGATGGGCATCTAGGTTGCTTCCAGGTTCTGGCTACTACAAACAATGCTGCTATGAACATGGTTGAACATATGTGCTTGTTGTATGGACGTGCATTATTTAGGTATATGCCCAAGAGAAGAATTGCTGGATCTAGAGGAAGACTGATTCCCATTTTTCTGAGAAACCACCATACTGATTTCCAAAGTGGTCTTACAAGTTTGCACTCCCACCAGCAATGAAGGAGTGTTCCTTTTTCGCCACATCCTCTCCAGCATAGATTGTCATTGGTGTTTTTGATGTTAGCCATTCTGACATGTGAGAGGTGGTGTCTCAGAGTTGTTGTGAGTTGCGTTTCTCTGATAGCCAAGGATTTTGAGCACTTTCTTAAATGTCTTTTAGCCATTTCAGATTCCTCTATTGAGAATTCTCTATTTAGTTCTGCACCCCACTTTTTAATTTCATTGTTTGGTGTTTTGGTGGATAGCTTCTTGAGTTCATTGTATATTTTGGAAATCAGCCCTCTGTCAGATGTGGGGTTGGTGAAGATCTTTTCCCATTCTGTGGGCTGTCATTTTGTCTTACTGACTGTGTCCTTTGCCTTACAGAAGCTTCTCAGTTTCAGGAGGTCCCATTAATTAATTACAGATCTCAATGTCTGTTCAGGAAGCAGTCTCCTGTGCCAATTCGTTCAAGGGTATCTCCCACTTTCTCTTCTAGGAGATTCAGTGTGGATGGATTTATGTTGAGATCTTTGATCCATTTGCACTTAAATTTTGTGCATGGTGACAGATATGAATCTATCTGCAATCTTCTGTAGGTCCGAATCCAGTTGTGCTAGCACCATTTGTTGAAGATGGTATCTTTTTTCCATTGTATAGATTTGGCTTCTTTGTCAAAAATAAGATGTTCTTAGGTGTGTTAATATCAGGGTTTTCAATTCGATTCTATTGGTCTATCTGTCTATTCTTGTGCCAATACCAATCTGTTTTCAGAACTATGGCTCTACAGTAGAGCTTGAAGTCAGGGATGGTGATGCCTCCAGAAGATTCTTTATTGTAAAGAGTTGTTTTGGCTATCCTGGGTTTTTTGTTTTTTCATATAAAGTTGAGTATTATTCTTTCAATGTCTGTGAAAAACTGTGTTGGAATTTTGATGGGGATTGCATTGAATCTGTAAATTGCTTTTGGCAGGATTGCCATTTTTACTATGTTGATTCTACCTATCCAAGAGCATGGGAGATCTTTCTATTTTCTGGTATCTTCTTTAATTTCTTTCTTTAAAGTCTCAAAGTTCTTATTGTACCAGTCTTTCACTTTTTTGGTCAGTGTTATCCCAAGATATTTTATGTTGTTTGTGGATATTGTGAAAGGTGATGTTTCCCTGATTTCTTTCTCATTGGATTTATCATCTGTATATAGTAGGGCTACTGATTTTTTGAGCTAACTTTGAATCCTGCTACCTTGCTGAAGGTGTTTATCAGCTGTAGGAGTTCCCTGGTAGAGTTTTTCTGGTCATTTATGTAGACTATCATATCATCTGCAAATAGTGAAAGTTTGACTTCTTCCTTTCCAATTTGTATCCCTCTGATCTCCTTTTCTTGTGTTATTTCTCTAGCTAGAATTTCAAGGACAATATTGAAGAGATATGGAGAGAATAGATGGCCTTGTCTTGTTCCTGATTTTAGAGGAATCACTCTGAGTTTCTCTATTTAGTTTGATGTTGGCTGTTGGTTTGGTGTATATTGCTTTTATTATGTTTAGATATGTTCTTGTTATTCCTGTTCTCTCCAAGATCTTTATCATGAAGGGATGTTGGATTTTGTCAGAGGCTTTTTCAGCATCTAGTGAGATGATCATGTGGTTTTTCTTTTTCAGTTTGTTTATATGGTGGATTACATTGATGGATTTTCATATGTTGAACCATCCTTGCATCCCTGCCATGAAACCTACTTGATCATAGTGGATGATTTTTCTGATGTGTTCTTGGATTAGATTTGCCAATATTTTGTTGTGTATTTTTGCATCGCTGTTCATGAGGGATATCAGTCTGTAGTTCTCTTTCTTAGTCTTATCTTTGTGTGGCTTGGGTATCAAAGTGATTGTAGCCTCGTAGAAAGAGTTTGGCAATATCCCATCTGCTTCTATTGTGCGAAACAGTTTGAGGAGTACTGGTATCAGCTCTTGTTTGAATTTCTGGTAGAATTCTGCAGTGAAGCCATCTGACCCTGGGCTTTTTGTTGTTGTTGTTGGGAGGCTTTTGATGACTGCTTCTATTTCATTAGGGGTTATAGGTCGATTTAAACTGCTTATCTGTTCTTGGTTTAATTTTGGTAAGTGCTATCTATCCAGAAAATTGTCCATTTCCTTTAGATTTTCGAAGTTTGTGGAGTACAGGTTTTCAAAGCATGACCTGAAGATTCTCTGGATTTCCTTGGTGTCCGTTGTTATATCCCCCTTTTCATTTCTGATTTTGTTAATTAGCATGCTCTCTGTCTGCCTTTTGGTTAGTTTGGATAAAGGTTTGTCTATCTTGTTGATCTTCTCAAAGAACCAACTCTTTGTTTCATTGATTCTTTGTAATGTTTTCCTAGTTTCTACTTTATTGATTTCAGCCCTCAGTTTGATTATTTCCTCGTGTCTACTCCTCCATGGTGAGTTTGCTTCTTTTTTCTCTAAAGCTTTCAGTTGTTCTGCCAATTCTCTAGTGTGACTTTTCTCCAGTTTCTTCATGTGGGCACTTTGTGCTATGAACTTTTCTCTTAGTACTGCTTTTAGAGTGTCCCATAAGTTTGGGTATGTTGTGTATACATTCTCATTAAGTTCTTAGAAGTCTTTAATTTCTTTTTTTTATTTCTTCCTCAACCCAGGAATGCTGCAATTGGTTGTTATTCATTTTCCATGAGTATGTAGGTTTTCTGCAATTGGTATTGCTGTTGAATTCTAGCTTTAATGCATGGTGATCTGATAAGATACAGGGGGTTATTTCAATTCGCTTGTATCTGTGGAGGTTTGCTTTGTTGCCAACTATGTGGTCAACTTTAGAGAAGGTACCATGTGGTGCTGAGAAGAAGA
The DNA here is from genome assembly GCF_003668045.3 of Cricetulus griseus. NCBI lineage: Eukaryota > Metazoa > Chordata > Mammalia > Rodentia > Cricetidae > Cricetulus > Cricetulus griseus. The sequence continues at coordinate 339,428,203 of NC_048595.1, read as the reverse complement.
TATATTCTTTTATGTTTGCATGGAATGTTCTATAGATATCTGTTAAACCCTGTTGGGTCATAACTCTGTTAGATCCCTTTGTTTCTTTGTTAAGTTTCTGTCTGGTGGTCCTGTCTAATGGTGAAAGCAGGGTGTTGAAGTCTCTTACTATAAGTGTGTGTGGTTTTATGTGTGGTTTGAGCTTTAGTAATGTTTCTTTTACAAATGTGGGTGCCTTTGTATTTGGGGCATAGATGCTCAGGATTTAGACTTCATCTTGATGGACTTTTCTTGTGGTGTGAATGAAATGCCCTTCTTCATCTCTTTTGATTGATTTTAGTTTAAAGTCTATTTTTTTAGATATTAGGATTTCTACACCAGCTTGTTTATTGGGCCCATCTGATTGGAAAATATTTTCCCAACCATTTACTCAGAGGCAACGCCTGTGTATGAAGTTGAGGTGTTTCTTGTATACTGCAGAAGGATGGATTCTGTCTTTGTATCCATTCTTTTAGCCTGTATCTTTTTATAAGCAGATTAAAACCATTGACAGTGAGGGATATTAATGTCCATTGATTGTTGGTTCTTGTTTGCTTTGGATTATTGTTGATGGTGTCATTGGTGTGTATTTCGCCCTCCTGTTTCTTTTCATGTTTGGTGAAATTGGATTATATATTGCCTATGTTTTGGTGAGTGTAGTTATCTTCGTTGGGTTGGAGTTTTACTTCCAGAACTCCAGAGTCCTTCCTTAGTGTTTGTAGGATAACCATCCAGAACCTTCTGGCTTTCAAAGTTTCCATTGAGAAGTCAGGTGTGATTCTGCTAGGTCTGCCTTTGTATGTTACTTGGCATTTTTCCTTTGCTGCTCTTAATATTTTCTCTTTATTCTGTAAGTTTGATGTTTTGATTATTATTTGCCAAGGGGACTTCTTTTTGTGGTCCAGTCTGTTTGGTGTTCTGTAAGCTTCTTGTACTTTCATAGGCATATCCTTCTGCAGGTTGGGGAAGTTTTCTTCTATGATTCTGTTGAATATGTTTTCTGTACCTTTGAGCTGTATTTCTTCACCTTTTCTATACCTATTATTCTTAGGTTTGGCCTTTTCACGGTATCCTATATTTCCTGGATATTTTGTGTTAGGGATTTGTTGGACTTGAGATTTTCTTTGGTGGATGACTGTATATCCTTTAGTGAGTCTTCAACAACTGAGATTCTCTCTTCCATCTCTTAAATTCTATTGGTTATACTCACATCTTTAGTTCCTGATAATTTTCCATCCTTTCTATTTCTAGCATCCCCTCTTTATTGTGTCTATTTCACATCTTTCATGCTTCCTTCACCTGTTTGGTTGTTTTGTTGTTGTTGTTGTTGTTGTTTTCTTGGCTTTCTTTAGATTCTTTAAGAGATTTGTTTACCCTAGGCCTGACCCAGGATGATGTTGTGGAATTTGGGGAGCCCCTGTGGAGGGCCCTACCCTGTGTGGGGATTAGAGGGGGATGGGGGAAGGGGGATGGTTGGGGGAAGGGGGAGAGGATAAGGGATTGACATTGAAATTATAATTTTGTAAAAATAAAAAATAATAATAAATAAATAAATATTTTTTAAATAAAAAAGATTTGTTTACTTCTTTAATTTTTTGGTTTGTCTTTTCCTCCATTTCATGTAATTTTTTGCTTGTTTTTTCTTCTATTTCTTTAAGGGATTTTCTTGTTTCCTCTATATAGGCCTCTATCATCTTCCTAAGATAATTTTTGAGATCCATCTCTTCTTCATCCTCTGTTTTGGGCTTTTCAGATCTTGCTGGTGTGGATTCCCTAGATTCTGGTGGTATCATATTGGTCTTTCTGTTGTTGTGTTCTTACTCCGTCTTCTTTCCATCTCTTCTTCCAATGAGTGCAGGTGGGGTCTCTCTCTCTGTCAGGTGGCAGGCAGAGGGCTCAGCCTCAGGCGGCAGCCGGATGGCAGAGGGTGATGGGTGGACAAGGGTGGGGTGTGTCTGAACTCAGGGTGGGCCTTCCAGTCTGGGCAGGTCCACTCTTGTCTGGGTGGGCTCAGGCAGAATCGAGCCAGGGTTGATAGGGGAGTTTGGGGGGAGCAGAGCTGTGCCCAGACTCACCTGAGGCCCGGGCGCCTGCTACAGGACAGAGGGCAGAGTGTCAACAGTATTCTTTTTTAAATTGGATTCTGTAATATGTTTTCCTTCTCCCAGTCTCATTTCTTACTACTTTAGCTCTTTGGGAAGAACGTAAAAAAAGTTTTAAACTGTGCCTGTGGATGAAGTTTTGCTTGTACTATTTAGCATTGTTTTCTGTTAGAATGAGCCCAAGTTTAACTTGATGAACCCATAACACGTTTAGGTACAAACAGTGCTTAGGTAATCACAGCTTCCCAACACATATCAGAAGCACAAATTGAAGGCAAAGAAGAAAGAAAGAGGGGAGGAAAAGAATGGAGAAATGAAAGGAGGGAAGTAATGGGATCTAAAATATAATTGGCTCATATTTCTATCCCATTTAACTGGGATTCCAGATTGACAAGGGCTCTTCCCCACCCATCCCTCTGTGACTTGACTAATAAGCAGCTTAACCTTTCCCCTAATAAGAGGAAAACCCTTAGTACCTTCCTACTGGGTAATTGTTAGCAATGGCTCCATTAGGTCATTGCATGAGGAGTGAGGCAATGAGGAACTTTCAAACTTTCCAGTTGTGACACAGCTTCTCTTTCCACCTGGAAGACTGCTGAGAGTTCTGCCAGCATGCCAGTGCCTAGATCATCAGGCCACCCGGAAGGAAGCACAAACTTGCCAACATCCAAGCTTGGATGATTGAGTCCTACATCCTCAAACGTGTCCATTTGTTCTCTAGGAAGCTACAGTGCACACACACACACACACACACACACACGTTGGAAATGTAACTCTGTGTCAAAGTACATACTTAGAATAAAAAGCTTTGGGTTCCATCGTTAGCACCCCAGAAAACAGGACAGGGGAGATGGCTCCCTTGGTATAGCACTTAGACCTAAGAAGCCATGTAAAAAACTCAAACAAAAACGGGGTTGGGCCTAGGCCCTATCCGAAAGGTTATGATAGACTCAGATGGCACCCTATGGAAGGCCTCACCATCCAGGGGGAGCAGAAAAGATATGTAATAGGTAGGGTTTTAGTTGGGGGTTGGTAGCGGAGGATGAGAGGGAACTGGGATTGTCATGTAAAACAATCTTGTTTCTAATTCAAATAAAAAATCTGAAAAGAAAAAAAGTGGTGTCCTGCTTCTGTGACCCTAGCTACTGAGATGGGAGAAGGAGACAGTGGAAACAGGTAGATCCCTGGAGTTCTTGGCTTTTTACAGTAGATGCTACTGTCTAGATACTAACAGTGAAATATTTAAAAAAACAACAACATGTGAATATTAAAATCCTCTGGTTAAAATTGACTACTTTCATTACTACTGGCTCATATAAAAGCATGGCCTCACTACATGTGTTGTGAAATAAGCAGATTATGTGTCAACTACACTAAGAATAGAAGGAGTGATATCACCTATTTCTCCCTACCATCAAGAAGGAAAAGTAAAGCCATATTTGGAAAAGAAATGTCCAACATTTACTATTTGTTCATACTTTGCTATTGTCTATTTCTCTTTGGGTGTTTTACTGTATTGCTATTGTTTTGATGTGATAATATTTAACCCCCTCCCCAATTGAAAACATGAAGCTCTTCTTAGTATACCTTTCTCCATATGGATATTCTTATCCCAAAGTATGAACAATGGTTTACTTCTCTAATAAAGATCCCTAGACCATACGCCAGACTTCAAATTTTAGGGCCCAGACACCACTTCAGCAGCCTTCCCAGACAGAGAGCCACAATTTTATGTTAATTTGTTACAGCAGTCCTATGCAAGCAGTACCACAAGGTACTTTATTGTCAATGTACAGATGAAATTGAGGTCCAAAGAGGCTAAAAGTCCTTTTAGGACCTAAAATGGCATAAACAGAGTTCACATTGAAACAGCCTCACTCCAGCTGTTAGTTGAGCTACATTTTGCCTCTTCATAGGAACTTTTCTAAGTGGGGGTTTGTTATCTACTAGGTGTGTGACCTGGAAATAGCTTTTGTCTTAATTCCCTCTGTGAGAATTTAAAACTAACTGGATGGTATCCTTATTCCATTGCATGGCAGATGACCAGCTGATGTCCCCAATCCTGGTAGTGACACCTGGTGAAGAAAACTCAAAGACTCCAGGAATCCTAGCCTTTGTTTCCACTAAAGGCCTTCCCATACCTGTCTCTACCCACATAGTAAAGAGGACAGTGGGTGTATGGAAAAGGACACACACACACACACACACACACTCAGGCATGCACATACAAAGGAAAGAAAGCTTAAAACCCTTAACATCATGGAGTTTGACAAAGGGACCTGTTTACATCAGAACCCAAAATATATCTTATTAAAGAAATAATATAAAAGTAATCAAACAACCTAAAATCACATTTCTTCCTATGCTTCACCTCAGTGACTTGTCCATATAGTGTCAGTGCTACAATAGCACACACAAGAAGTCCCCCATGCACTGACATTACAAACAGCTTTTACAGTACATACAAGCACTCTCCAGATGGTAAGTAAACACCATCATTATTAATATCAAATGCATTAAGCCTATAGTCAGCCTCTCTGTTTATTCAATAAGAAATAAATTGTTTCTAATTGGATAGCACCTGAAAATGAATGCACACTCCCACAAAATGTCTCATACAGCACTCAGAACTGACCCATAGTTGTGACTATCATTCTCCTATTTTTCAGGGCCATATATTAACTTAACATGTGGGGGCTATGTAGTGACACCAAGCACTAGAAATAAGAAAGGCCAATGAGACAATCATCTTAAATGAAATCCACTTCAATTATGTATACTCCCAGAAAGAAAGAAAATGAAAAGATGTATCACAAAATGTTAGAAGCCTACATTTTGCAAACAATGACTTGTTTTTTATTTATTTTAATTTCTACATGATAGATTTTATCATTATAATCATGAAAAGAAATCCCTTTAATGATAATGTCTTCATCCTTAAAAGGCTTGTAAGGTAATAAGGCACTCAACTTTTCAACACTAAGAACATGCTGGACCTTATCTAGTTCATTAATGATGTGGACAGATTCAAACCTTGGGCTACAAGGGTTGAAAATTCCATTTTAGGATGGAACTAGAAGAAATCATCCTGAGTGAGGTAACCCAGTCACAAAAAGACAAACATGGTATGTACTCACTCAAATATGGTTATTAGACATAGAGCAAAGGATTACCAGCCTACAATCCACACCACCAGAGGAGCTAGGAAACAAGGAGGACCCCAAGAGAAGATTGCAAAGAACCCATGAGCAAATTGGGAGCACAGGGTGAAGGGAGAGTAAGGAGGTGGGAAGGGGAGAAGAGGAGGGGAAGGAGAACAAGAGGACGGAGACAGGGGAGGAATAGAGGAGGCAAGAAAGATGCCTTGATAGAAGGAGACAGTTTGGAGAGGGGTCTGGCACAGGGAAAATGTTAGGGAATCCACAGGAATGACCCCAACTAAGAATTCAGGCAGTGGTGGAGACGCTGCCTTTGATGCCCTTCCCCTATAATGAGACTTATGATTACCTTGGTCGCCATTCCTAGAGCCTTCATCCAGTAGCTGATCAAAGCAGAAACAGGCACCCACAGCTAAGCACTGAACCATACTCCCGGAATCCAGTTGCGGAGAGTGAGGAGGGATGAGCAAAGGAGCCACGATGGTGCTGGGGAAACCTGCAGAAGCAGTTGACCTGACCTAGTGAGAAAAGGTGTAAAGCTGGGGAACCAGCACTGGAATGAACCAAGCCCTCTGAATGTGGGTGCCAGCTAGGAGGCCAAGACAGTCTATGGGACCTCTACCAGTGAAGCCAGTGTTTATCCCTAGAGCGCAAATGGACTTTAAGAGGAATAATGAAGGAATAATAGCCCAGATACAGCAAGGAGGGCCTAGGCCCTCCTCCAAATGATGTGATGGACTTTGATGGCCCCCCATGGAGGGCCTCACTATCCCTGAGGAGGAGGTGGGGGATGGGTTGGGGAGGGTTTGGTGGGGAACAAGAAAGGATGGGAAGGTGAGGGAATGGGGGGATGGATATGTAAATATGAGTGCCTCTAAAAGAAAAAAGAAAAAAGAAAATCCCATTTTATCACTGCTATCTCAAACTGACTCTGGTGATATTTTTCACTCATATAAAGATTTAAAAAATAATAAAATCTGTTATATTTAAGTTATAGACTTCAAAAGGAAACACCCATCATGTAAACCTGGACATTTGCCATCTGTGGCATCTCCCAAGGTTGCTGGTGACCCTCCTTCTCTTCTCACCCACAGATCTCTGTAACAAAGGAAATGTGGAGGAGGCATCTGTGAACATCTAGTCGGATACCCCTGAAGAAGTGCTTCAGAAGCAATTAAGTGATACCCAAAACACTCATCACGAAATTACATTAGATCTGCCCTATCATGTAATTCTGAAACACATCTAGTCCATCATGAAAACTATTCCATCCAAGGCTTAAAGGAAACCCCAGACTCTCCTGAACTAACTTACTCATTTGCAAAAAGAAATAATTATAGAGCCCAGTATTTCAAAATCTCTCTCCAATACCCTCCAAGTCATAAAAACTGGTGTATTAATATGTCTGGTAACTAATGCTGTCTTCAGTTTTAATAGCAAAAATATCATCAAGCTTATTAGAATTATTCTGAATTTTCTAACTTTATAAATGTGCTCCAACTCTTCCAATCAGGTCAGAGATCATCAGTAACACAATGACATTTGTGAGGTATTTGTGCACTGTGTGAAGATGTATTTGATGTGACTGGTGTAATTAAAAGCTGAATGGCCACTAGCGAGGAAGGAGGTATTGGCAGGATTTCCAGGAGAGATAGGAAGAGGAGGATAATCTAGGCACACAGGATGCCAAGGAGACATGGAGGAAGTTGGGCAAATAGAAAGAAAGAAAGGTAAAAAGCCACATGGTAAAACATGGATTAATAGAAATGGGTTAATTTTAAGTCATAAGATCTAGTTAGGAGCAAACCTCAGCAATAGGCCACACTTTCATAATTAATAAGAAGTCTCCATGTCATTACTTGGGAGCTGGCTGGTAGGACAGAAAAAGACTTGTGACAGACATCCTGGGTGACTTACTGAGCACAAAATGATGAATTAACACTGGCCAACAAATGGGGTGTTGGTGGTGCACGCCTTTAATCCCAGCACTCAGGAGGCAGAGGCAGGCGGATCTCTGTGAGTTAGAGGCCAGCCTGGTCTCCAGAGCGAGTGCCAGGATAGGATCCAAAGCTACACAGAGAAACCCTGTCTCAAAAAAAAAAAAAAAAAAAAAAAAAAAAAAAAAAAAAAAAAAAAAAAAAAAAAAACCACTGGCCAACAGATTCGATTGCTGTTATAATTAGGCTTGGGGGATTTTTCTCTAAATCTCAAAGAGATTACAGAATTATTAACCTCTTATTATAAACCTTACAATTGTTGACTTCAAGTCTAACAATTACTCAGCAGCAAATTTTCCATCTTTACATTTCCGGTATCTTTCTGGCCTTCTTTTGCTTGTTCCAGAAGGGTATTCTTAGCGACCTGATTTTAAAGAAAGACTGCTACAAAGGCAGGGTGCCAAATACTTTTTTTTTTTCCTGTAACCCCAACCTTTCTTTATACAGTTTAGTTTCTGCTGTCAAAAAGCTAAAATTAGATACTTCCCTCTTTCCACAAGTACCCAGCCCAGACAGATAATGACATCCAGGACCCTTGGCCTCTGGGGCACAGTTTGCCTTCTGCCACCACCTGCCCAGACAGTGAACAGTGGTGAATGCAGAGACTCATGAGTGCTCAGTGTGCTTACAATAAATGACGGTTGAGAGTTCAGCCTGGCACTGGGCATTATGCCACCACTTCTAAGACACAGGAAACACTGCAGAAGAGTGGAAAGAGTGTAAGAGCTGCAAAGTGGAAAGAAGGGCTGCAAAATGGAAAGAGGGGCTGCACAATGCTCTCTCCCGCAAAGCACGACAGAGCCATTGCAAACATGGCCTCACTGTAGCCAAGGTTGCCTGCACAAGTCTGGCCCTGTCAACAGCCAATCACTCACGGGGATAGGCTCATGACACCCTACTCCTCCCTGTTAAACTATCAGCTACTGATTGATTCTAGACAAAGAAAGTCTTCGTTTACATACCCACTGCTGAGCCCACCAGTCTCCAAGGGCTAGTTCCAAACCCCTGGCCACACAAACTGATTAAAATCTATGGGTAGCAAAACAAAAAGCATAAATGTGGAAAGGGGTGTATGGTACATAAGAAAGGAGAGATTGGAGAAAACAGGAAACACTATATGCATGCATAAAATTGTCAAAGAACAAATTTAATCAGTAAAAAACTAAAATTATAAGTTTTAAGGTCTCTTAGTTGACCCTATTTGTAGTTCTAGAGTCTGGTGAAACGCAGGTCTACCAAATAGAATGGTTGTTCCAGTGAGCTGAGAAGAGAAGTAGGCATCACAGACACAGAAAATCTGAAAAACAGAAGCACATCACAAGAAAGCTAGTCCTACAAGCTCACCATCCCCCTGGGATGGAAACAGAAAGAGAGAAATATAAAATTAACCCATGGTTGAAAGAAGCTTTACTTTTCTGAAAAGATTAAAACAGGAAATTACAGTCGGCCCAGCTGAGCTACCCTGTCTTGTTCATTTTTTATTCTCCTAATTTATCAGAGAGAAAGACAGAGACAGAGACAGAGACAGAGACAGAGACAGAGACAGAGACAGAGCTAGCTTAGTTTCAGTTGGGTGCTGAAGAATTTTGATGAATGACTCCCATTTTTCTTGAAGATTTACTTATTTATTATATATACAGTATTCTGCCTGCATGTATGCCTGCAGACCAGAAGAGGGCACAAAATCTCACTACGGATGGTTGTGAGCCACCATGTGGGTACTGGGAATTGAACTCAGGACCTCTGAAAGAGCAGTCAGTGCTCTTAATTGCTAAGCCATCTCTCCAGCCCCATATTTTCATTTTTCTTGTGGGTCACCAAACCAAGCTTCTTCTATTAATTTATATCACTGTGTAAAATACTACTCTTTAGTGAAACACTACATTAGTTGAGGTCACGGGTCTCAGAGTAAGAAGTCATGCAATCATCTGACAAAAGAACATGTGATTGAGAACAAGTGCTACAGTGTGATTTCAGCCTACACCATCACACCACAGCATGGCTCCCTGTGTACAGTCAGATCCTTCTGAAATCACAAAAGAAAGGAGAGGAAAAATATGGGAGGAAGAGGAAATGAAAAAAGGGAGTTTTTAATTCATTGTCAAAACAAAGTTTTCACCTAACATGCACTAAAAGGATTAAGAGATTTGTAAATGATAAAGAGATGTTATGTTTCTCTCTAAACATGACTTCAAAGGCTCAGAACAAAGATGGGAAAATCTATCAGGAATCATTTTTTTAAAGTTTTCATTGTTTCCATGGGGCTATGTTCAATATTATGGCCTGCCTTCACTTATTGGATTGTTTGAAATGTACATAGCATCAGTGGAGAAAAGAAATGGTGTCACTGTCACTTCAGTAAGGAGTGCCACATCTCAAAACACTGTCTTCGGCATGTGTTGAATAGCTGGTAAGTCTCACTGAGTACTCATAATGTAAGGAAGGTGTTTCCGTATTGTCTCATTTTGTCCTCATTCATTCCTACAAGGAAAGACTCAGACTGTGCCCTAATTTGCACTTATTCAGTTGCATGGTTCACTAGTCATGGCAGAAATGAGTTTCAAGTGATTCAGTCATCCTTTGTCTGACTCACTGCACCTGGGAAAAATACGCACCTGAAAAGCCAGCATATTCCATACTCTTCTGTGGAAGCAGGTACATGAGAAGCATATCAGGTAAGGAGAAGTATTCTCTTGGCATTCTACTTAAAAAATACAGTTTCCCTTCCCTATCAGTAGATGCTATTAGCTATAGTATTCTATTTCATGGCTGTCCCAACTGTTGCTTTTCCAGGCAGTCCAGGAGTCTTTAGCTATTAGATTTTCCTGCAGTGTCATGAGATTTCTTGGTAACTGTTCAGAGAATACAATATTTTATGCTGGCGATGATGTATGGCCAGTAAAATGTAAAGGGAATGGTGCCCCAGAGTGATCTTTGATACCCAGACATCAGAGGATGCCCATTCCACATTAGCATACTTCCAAGACTTCCCAGGTAGCAGAGGTCAAAGTCTCCACTATGTCCTTTCCGCCTCCATCACCTCCTTCCCCTCCCCCTCCCATGTTCTCCCTTTTCTCTGTCTTTCCTCCCACCTTACCTTCCTCACATTCTCTTCAGGTCATAATCAGGATGCCTCCAGGATCTCACTCAGGTCTCTATTTTATCACTTTCCCCATATCGCTTATCCAATCTGAACTTCTATTTTATGTTCATCTATTTCCTTGTTTTCTTCTCCCTACAGTCTGGGAATCTAGCCCTGAATCTTGCTTACTACAGTAACTGCCACACCTAATAAATATCACTTGACACAAAATAAATATGTTTGACTGCTGTGTCAGTCAAATTATTGAAAATGTAGAAATGTATAGGATACTCCCCCAAATGATCACTAAGAAACAAAACTGTTTGCTTTCTTATCTCCTCTTCTGTGTCACAGGGTAGGGATGGGCCGAGTTTTCATCCAATGCCTCAGGGCTAGAAGGTTGAATATGAAATTCTTACCTCTCACTTTTGCTTATTTGGCTCTATTCCTTTTCTATTGGTGTCAGCAATAACAAGAAAATAGTTTTCTTCTACAAAGCAGCCAGAAGTTAATGATTTCAAATTGTTGTCATTTTTTTTGCAGCAAAGCATTATTGATCTGAAATGCTGTATTGCAGTTGCTATGCTTACCAAATGAACACACACACACACACACTCTCTCTCTCACACACACACACACACACACACACACACACACACACACACACACACACTAAAAGCCTGCTTTTAAAAAAAAAATACCTACCCATGGCACCAATATGAATCAGAATGGAGCTCTAGAAAGTGTATCACAGTTTCATACATTATTTTACAGCTGAAAAGGAAAGAATGCCTGTGATTGCACAACAGATAAGTGAAAATGTTGGTGCCGTGGAGAAAAAAAGCTGTTAGCAAACCACCCACATCTATCTTCAAATCTAGAATAACTTTAGAAAAATACCCACAGATGCAATCAATAAGGTACTCATGTCTAGCTGGGCAGGTAAAGGAAGTGTGGTAGTTTCAAGGAACTACACACCCAACCCCTAAACATGTCATAACAGTCACTAATAACTGCACAAACCAAACCCTGGTTCATCTCCAAGAAGCTAGGATGTCCCACAAAAAGTCACCTGTGCTGCAAACTGTGTGGAATGCTAAGAATGGAGTTTACTTTGCCTTAGTCTCTAGTTTCCCAAACATCATAGATTTGTTTGAAAAAAAAAATAGACACTGTTTTCAACCACAGCCTTTTGCCAGGATTCTCTTAAAAACCAATTTCCACCTCCCACCACCCTGAGCTGTTATTCTTCCTTGTACAGACAAAAGCACAGAGGCAGGTAGGAAATGACTTGTCAGAAAACGTCACCAGTTCCTGAAAGCAGGCAGAATCAAAGGGAAAAAAGTAATTCTGGTGCTTGGTGACATGGTGATGCCAAAGCTATCCTAAGCAAGGCCAGTAATGTAGACTTTCATCCTGTTCTTGAACCATTCCGCTAATCCTAAGAAATGTAAAAAGTTTCTTAATTGCCATTTTCATGACATAGAGCAGGCCCTCCCTGACTGTGATGAGATGAGAACATCGCTCTCGAGTTCCCAGTTGCCAGCCAAAAAAGTTCATCACTGGGGATAGAGTGAGCTGGTTGTGATTTCTCTCCTTTTCTCCTTCTCTCTTTGTTTTATATTTCAGAGCAATCTGCATTTTCAGAATATTCCAAAATGACTCCGAGATGTTCATACTTCCTGGATATGCTCCAGATGTTTACATTCAATGGTACTGGGAATACAGAGTTAAAAACAAGATTTGTTGTGGTGTAGGAAACCAATCCAGCAGCAAGTATAAAGCATTTTAATCGTGCACTATTTGGGTTCTTTTTAGTGGATCACGTGGAGTGCATCTAAGGTTGGAGACCATAGTTACTAGCTATTCTTTCACAGCTTATCTACCAGGTTATAACAAAGGCAAGCTCCACACCCAGCCCTCTCACATACATGGCCTGACTAACTGTGCTATCAAAAGAAGGAGTCGGGAAAGGCAGTGACATGAAAGCATCCTTGGCTTGCTCAAATCCTCACCTCTACAGTATCACTCTCCAGTGCAAGCTTCTTGAGAAGCAGACACAGGATCGTCCAGACAGAAATTAGTCTAAACTACTAGAAATCCTCCTAAATTTTGGACACGTACATGGAGCACTAAGTACCATGTCAGAGGATACATTTCCAAGCAAGGACAGAGAAATTCAGCAAAGCTGCTTGTGAACTACTTACTGCTCAAGCCACTTGGATGTGCTATTAGGAATGACCACAGTCTATGACTGCTCAGTGACTACCTATGACTAACAGCAGGAACTTTTACTACACATCTTCTGGATTTCCAACACATTTCCACTCCTCCCAGTTTTGACCAGTATGATTTCAGCTCTGAGACTGATCTGCTGTCCTTCAGGACAAGGGGTTGGCTGGATTTTAGCACTCCTCGGGGACAAACAACTCAATGGGTAGAAATAATCTGAAGGAATACACCTGTCCAACAAAGCTGTCTAATATTAAAAGCCAGATATTTTCCTGATCAAACTACAGGTAAGCTGGCTTTTGTTCTGTGTCTTTAACTTATGTTTCTAGTCAAATTCACCTACACCTTTCTTTCCAACTGCTGACATCCTCCACCTCATTTCCAAAGTATATTCTGACTTCTTCTGAGATAAGGCTCAACAGAAACTTTTCTAGTACACTTTGTAGCACAAAAAGGGAGAAATAAAATGGCACCTGGTATAGGTTTATTTGTAACCTGTAATTATCCATAAGCTAAAAAGGGAGAGATGGTATATTAAGAAACAATTGAGTCTGTGTTTCTGAAATTCTACTGATTAACACCCTCAAAGTAGTCATTTATCACACACATTTATTTTTCCCTGTAAAGTAAGCCTGTTTTTACTTCTACCTAAAAGTAAGTTATATAGTCAGCCTACCTATCTTCTAGTAGTCTCTATCCTCCCTCCTCTCTCTCTCTCTCTCTCTCTCTCTCTCTCTCTCTCTCTCTCTCTCTCCTTTTCCTTCCTCCCTCCCTCTCAACTGTGAATATCTTATAATTACCACTTTCATCAAACTTAAACATCTTACTGTTTAAATGCTACTAGAATTTTCTCATGCTGACTCTTAGAAAAGTGAGTCATTTCATCTTCCACTGCCAGCTAGTACCACCCATAAGATCCTGATGGATGATGCTATCCTGCCCAATGTACCACCAACTCTAAACCTTACTGAAAAGCTGGAAGCAACTACTACAGCTTGAATCCCTTTAACTACACCCTGCACATCCCAGAGCGGGATCTGTAAAATTCAACAGACTTCTTTGTGTAATCTGACTTTTGGCAATTGTCAAGGAAATAATTTATTAAACTCTCACATGTAATAATACATTTTATAGTGAATTCAAGAACAACTATAATATGCAATAAAATTTAAAACTGGAGACATTTGTATAAAATGTCTACTGATTTAATTAATAAATTCAATATGTAATGAATAATAGAATACATAGTAGTCTCCTCTCTCCACAAAGATTACATCTCAAGACCCTTCATGGACTCTGAAAACCATCAAGAGTACCAAACTCCAAACATGCTAGCTCTTGTCCTGTACACACATACATGAATGCATACATATGATAAAATTTAATTTTTATTATTTTTTGTTCTTCTTACATAACACTACATCCCAACCACAGTTTCCCCTCCCTGCCCTCCCCCAGTCTCTCCCTCACAACTCCTCCTCTCCCCCAGATCCACCCCTACCCTCTCCCCCCAGAAAAGAGCAGGCCTCCCAGGGACATCAACCAAATATGGCATAATGTTCTACAATAATACCAGGCACATACCATTATATCAAGGCTGTATGAGGTGACCCAGTAGGAGGAAAAAGGTCCCAAAAGCAGGCAAAAGAGTCAGAGACAGCCCTGTTCCCACTGTTACGAGTTCCATGAGAACACCAAGCTACTCAGCCATAGCATACTTTCAGAGGGCCTACATCAGACCCCTACAGGCTCCCTGATCTCTGCCAGCTCCTATGAGTCAAGGTCAGTTGATTCTGTGGGCTATGTTCTCATGGTGTCTTTGTCCCCTCTGGTTTCTCTGTTCCTTCCTTCCTCCCCCTCCTCGGATAGACTCCCTGAGCTCTGCCTGTTGGCTGTGGGGCTGCATCTGCTCTCATCAGTTGCTGAATGAAGTCTCTCTGGTCGATCGATGAGGATTCTGATAGGCTTTGGTCCCAGAACACTCTGCATGCAGGACTAACTGTAGGTCCAATGTTTTGTGTCTGGGTTGGTGTCCCAATCCTTCTACTGGAAGCCTTACCTAGTTACAGAAGATGGTGGGTTCAGGGTCCTTGTCATCCATCACTAGGAATCTTTTCTAGGGTTACTCTCATAGATTCCATGGAGTTTCTATTTCCATTTCATTCCACCTCAATCCTGAAATGCCCCCCAATTCCAGTTGTTTCTCCCAGTATTTTATCCTTGTCTCCCTCCACTTGATCCCTCCTGTTCCCAATCCCACCCCCACCCCATCCACCCTCAAAATCTATTCTATTACCCCTTCCAAGGGAGACCCTTGCTTCCTGTGTTAATCCTTCCTTGTTACCTAACCTCTCTGGGTCTGTGGATGGTTGCATGATTATCTTTTACTTTACAGCTAATCCCTACTTATAAGTGAATACAAACCATGTCTGTCTTTCTGGGTCTGATTTACCCCACTTAGGATGATTTTTTTCAAGTTCCATTCATTTGCCTGCAAATTTCATAATTTCATTGGTTTTAACAGCTGAGTAATACTTCATGTGTAAATGTACTACATTTTCTTTATCTATTCTTCAGTTGAGGGACATCTAGGTTGTTTCCAGCCACTGTGGAAACTATGGATAAAGCTGCTATGAACATAGCTGAGCAAATGTCCTTGTGTTAGGGTGGAGCATCTTTTGAGTATCTGTCCAGGCATGGTATAGCTGGGCCTTGAGGTAGATTTGATTCCCAGTTTTATGAGAAACCACCATGTTGATTTCCAAAGTGACTGTACAAGTTTGCATTCCCACCAGCAGTGGAAGAGTGTTCTGTTTGCCCCACATCCTTGCCAGCCTGAGCTGTCACTTGTGTTTTTGATCTTAGCCATTCTGACAGGTGAGAAATGGAATCTCAAAGTAGTTTTGATTTGCATTTCCCTGATGGCTTAAGATGTTGAACATTTCTTTAAGTGTCTTTCAGCCATTTTGGTTTCCTCTATTGAAAATTCTGTTTATATCTGTATACCATTTTTCTAATTGGATTATTTAGTTTGTTGGTGTCTAGTTCCTTGAGCTCTTTATATAATTTGGATATTAATTCTCTGTCAGATGTGGAGTTGATGAAAATCTTTTCCCATTCTGTAGGTTCCCTTTTTATCCTATAGACAGTGTCCTTTGCCTTACAGAAGCTTTTCAGTTTCATGAGTTCCAATTTATAAATTGTTGATTTTAGAGCGTGTGCTATTGGTGTGATAAAATTTAATTTATAAATTAGGCATATTTGAAAATGTTAATACAAGAGGGTATATGAGATATTAAGAGACCAACAACAATTTCTAATATAATGGAAGCTCTTATTTCTATAGTGTTCAATGGTAAAATATTTAATTTTATATTTAAAAAAGACACTTATTTCAAAATGAGATGTCATTATTTATTTGAAAGATTCCTTTCACTGTGGCATAAGTGATTGTTTTGTTTTGTTGTAATTTTATTTTGTGAGAATCTCATGGAGATCTAGCTGACTATGCTGCATGCTGAGTGAGGATGGGTTGAACTTCCCAGCTTCTTGCTTCCCCTTCTCTAGGTCTGGGATTATAACCACATGGCCCCAAGCATTACTCACATAAATGATAGAAAAATGCAAAGCATAGGTTTCATCTAGCTAAGAAACTTTACACTCAGACAGCAGAAAACCAGTACTGAAAGACCAATCAGTGTTCAAGGGCAGTGACATTCTGAGAAACATTTAGATGCCTGAGCCTGCCCAAATGGTTGCAAAACAACTGAGGAATCAAACAGTGCCCCTGGAAGGATTTGACTTATGAATCTGAACCTCCATGAGAAGAAAAGAGACATAGGAAGTGATGATCTGAAACAAAGTCAGTCTAATGGAACCTTTGCACACTAAATTCACTTAGGAAAGGAAGAGCAGTTGCTGCTCAAGGGAGTTTCCAGTTCTCTTCACTGCTGTTGTGGGAGAATAGAGAAAGGAAACTCTGCTGGGGCTCCCTCCAGCAGTAGTCTACTAAGAAGACTAAGAGAAAACAAACAAAATATACGGCCTGGAAGGAGTTACCCTGCTAGCAAATCTCCTCAGAAAGCTAAATGAGGGAAGAGTTGCTTCTGTTTGTCTCCTACTCACTTGGAGTTTTTATGAAGCCATTATTTAAGTTAAACTTTGACCTATTACCAGTATACTCCTGATGCTCTGGTTTTTCTTCAGATTGTATAAATCTTTCACCTTTTACCAATATACTCCTGTACTTTGCAGTAGTTTTTCTGATTAATATTTTAGGCATTAAAATATTTTTCCACCTTTCAAACTTATTCATCTTAGCTCTAAGTTCCCCTTTTATTGGTGACATTCAAATGAGCATTTCAACCAGACTGAAAGAGGGAGGTCCTCCACAACAAGAATATTTCAACCAGACTGAAAGAAGTCATCTACAACAACAGTATTTCAACCAGACTGAGGAGGTCATCTACAGCAACAGTATTTCAACCAAACTGAAGAAAGGGTTTGGGTATTTTTCAATATTTCACTGAAGACAATATAAGATAAACTTGGCAATTCTTCAAGTTATTTATACTCAATATAACAGTAAAACATTTTACAGTAAATTCAAGAAAAACTGTAGATATTTTGTATAAAATAAAACTGATTTAAGTAATAAATTCAATATGTAATAAATAATACAATACATAGTAATCCCCTCTCCCCACAAAGAATGCATCGCAAGACCCTTGGTGAATGCTAGAAACAATGAAGACTATCAAATTCCAAACAAACTAATTGTTTTCCTGTATACACATGCATGCATGCATAGCTATGATAACGCTTAATTTATAAATTAGGCACATTTAATAAACATTAGTACAAGAGGTTACATGTCACATAAGAGATTAATAACAATAGTTTCTATTAAAATAGGACAATTATGATACTATACAATAATTTTATACAGTAATTAAATTGCAAGCTTCATTAATCTTATTCTTTGGACCATTATGAAGTAAAATAAAAGTAACTTGAATATAAGCACTGTAACACTTCCATAGTTAATGTGGTGACTAACAGAGAGGTAGCATATATGAGGTGGATACGATGTATAAAGTGAGGATATCCTGAGAAGTATATGATGTTTTATTATGAGTAAAGTAACGCTTTCTGTTTCTTTCTCTGCTTGGTTTTGAGTCTAGAGAACAAAAAAAAATGCTTCTGGTCTTCTATTTTTTAAATATGAAATAAGAAAATAGTGACAGCTTATATCATTTGCAAGATCTCTGCCACTATATTCTACAGTTCTATAAATACTTTCTGTTTGAGAAGGAAGAGGGAGAGGGAAGAAAATATGGCTGACAGGTTAGGCTACAGTGAGTGAATCTCCTCCCTTGGAAGAGCCCATTTTTATTGAGAAAAGCAACATGTATGTATTTATGGGTCAGCATGTAAGATGGAGAAATTTGATGTAATCATAATTCTGATGAGAGTTTGGGGGAAAGCCTTTGAAGATAGAGATGCTAGCATCCTGCTTTGGACTTTACACATTACCCATCTCCATATGTCTCAGACATGTGCATAAGTCTAGAGATATAGCAGCAATGATTACTATAGTGTGACAACAAGAAACCAAAATCTCACTACTGGGGATAATGAAATCACACAGGCCCTAAAAACATTCCTAGATTAGCTTCGTGTGTGTGTGTGTGTGTGTGTGTGTGTGTGTGTGTGTGTACATGTGTGTGTGTACATGTGTGTGTTAACACAAATTCCTGCATAACTCATAATATAAACCCAATTCTAAATTATATAGGAACCTCACAAAGTAAAATTGAATCATACTCACATAATTATTATCATTATATAGTATTTGAAATGAAATATAGTTGTCTTTGTCTAAAATAATTTAGTTTAGTTAAACATTAGGTAAGAAAATCCTAGGTAAGGGTTTCCCACCATAGTCCATAAACAGATATACTGCAAGGTAGAACATTTTCAAGTCTTGTCTTTTGACATGTGGTGAATGAATGCACCATTGAATACCACCCCTATCCCTTTGGGTGACAGGGCTTTTGATTATTTTTTATCTTTAAAATATTTTTAACTTGGATTATTCCAACAGCCACAGTCTCTAGATCATTCTCTGGAGAGAAGAGGAGAGACTTTGCCCAGTGAAACTAGTCATTGGGGCGGCAGTCCTGCATCAGGACCAGTCTTAGGATGATGACAATAAGGGATGAGTTTAAACTTGCAATAAACAGGATGTCGCAGTAGATGCCCAGGCATCCAATTGTGAGTTGTACTATTATTCAAAAATATAAGGACATTGATTAATACAAAAAGCTGATTTTTTTGCTGGTTTTTAAAATTTATTTATTTAATTTAGAGACAGTCTTATTTTACATATCAATCCCAATTTCATCTCCCTCCCATCCTTCCATGCCTCTCACCAACCCCCCATCCCACCCCATCCACTCCCCAAGGAGGGTGAGGCCTTTCATGGGGGAATCATAAAAGTCTGTGACATCATTCGGCTGAGAAAGTATCCCTGTATGGGGAATGGGCTCCTGAAGTCCATTTGGGTTATTTTTTTTTTTTGCTTGCTTTTTCTGAAGTCCATTTGTACACTAGGGATAAACACTGGCTCCA
Organism: Cricetulus griseus; assembly: GCF_003668045.3. Lineage (NCBI taxonomy): Eukaryota > Metazoa > Chordata > Mammalia > Rodentia > Cricetidae > Cricetulus > Cricetulus griseus. The sequence goes on along the minus strand of NC_048595.1, from coordinate 339,408,981 downwards.
CTGCCAGAGATCCCATAGACTGCTCAGGCCTCCTAACTGACACTCACATTCAGAGGGCTTGGTTTGGTCCAATGCTGATTCCCCATCTTTGCAACCTGAGTCAAAAAGCTGAATTCTTTTCCTAAACAGGATATTGAGAGACATGTTACCTAAAAGTAGAAAAAGAACATTGGGGAAAGGGATCAGTAAAAGGGAGGCAGAGCAGGTGTGATACTGAAGTTGGGGGATGAATCAGAACAAAGCATGGTGATATATGCATGCCATAACTAGGGAAACTCACTAGTTTGTACTCTGATTTTAAAAGTTAACTGAAAAGGTATAAAAATAATGAGTGATCTCTTAGGAGATCCCCATACTTTGTTCAGTTGCTGGTCATGGCCCACAAAGATGGCTTTTATCCTTATTTCCTTTCACCTAATATAAATAAGAGCAATCTGGGAACACAAACATATCTTATTTGTGTTTACACTTCCTCCTATTCTTAGCCACTGCTCCCACAATACACATGTGCAAAACACACACACACACACACACACACACACACACACACACACACACACATTCATGAGCAGAAACACATTTTTTTTCATTTGAGGATTTAATCATTTGGGTTATGGGAACTCCTTTTCATTCTCTTTGTACCTCTATTTCCTACAGTCTTTATCTCAATTTTTCTGAGCCTTTTGAAGCTATTTATGGAAACTCTTGAACCAGCCTTTATCTAAATTCCAGATCTACCACTTTTTGGCTGTGTCTTACAGGCAAGCCCTAGAACTCTGTGTGGTTCCTGATCTGTGAAATAGAGACATAGAGAGCTCACTTCAGTGCTGCTGTGAGAACAGCATGAGTTGGGCAGGCCCATTAAAAGGGTCTCTGTGTTTCACAGACTCAGCTTGCTGGTGAATTAAATGAAACATCTGGAACACTTACAAGGGTCTTTTTCATATAGCCAATAATCATAAGTTGCTAAATTACCAGAACAATTTAAAGACATGATTTTAAAACTTGTTGAGCTTGATACAATAATCCTTTTCCAGAATTACAAGGATTTATTCTTTTGTTTAACAGAGGAGTATGGACAATGTGCATTGTATATGTTACATAATACCGTGCTTTCCCATTCGGGGTTGGCTTTCTTCTTCTGATGGCTGCCTTTGCAAGACTGTCATGAGTCCACCCCAGGATAGATAGGTTCCTGGTCCATTCATTGCCGCAAAAGCACCACTGGTCAAGTTCTATAGTGATTTTTTTTCTTCTCTAAATTTAGGGTTACTCTATGGAGATTACATTAGAGGGAGAATAAAATCATCAAACTAAATAGTAAGCTCTGTGTTGGATACCCTACCATCCTTTTTCTGCATGAACAACTTCTTTAAGTTGTTCCCTCCCTTTAACCCACCATAAGTATCTCCAGCTCTTATTCCTCTTACAGATTATCTCCCCTGATCCCACCTGACAGTCCACGACACCTCCTTCCTGGTGATGTAAAGGCTATCTTCTGATGGGGGAGGTCTTCTGTACATATGTTTGTCTTATTGGTTGATAAATAAAATACTGTTGGCCAATAGGGAAGCAAGATAGGCGAGACTTGGAGGATTTTGGAAGGTGTAGGCACAAAGGGTCGAGATGTAGGACGCCAGAGGATGAAGAGGTCCCTTAAGATAAAAGATAAGGTCCGGTAAGACAAGACCACATGGAAATACATATATTGGTAGTTATGGGTTAGAAATTAAATCAGAGTTAGCCAATAAGAAGCCCTATATATTGGCCAACAGCATTATAAATAATACAAGTCTCTGTGTGCTATTTGGGGGCTCTGAGGCGGCTGCAGAACCAGGTGGGAATTCCACAGCAATCTTCAGCCCACTCTTTTCTAGCTACAAGGGCAGGTGCTATGGAGTGATAAACCATGAGTTTGCTTCCTTAATTGCTAGTCTCTTGATGAGAGGCATTTTACATCCAGAGGCCTCTTTTCCCTTTTTTGTCACATAGCTGGACTCAGTTCCTCAATTCTCATGAACCACTGCCTACATCACAACAATTGCTCTGTATTAGAAAAAGAAATACTAAAGAAACACTAAATTCCTTCATCTGAGAAGTTCAAAGAGCAGCTGGGGGCACAGATGTTAGTCATTGCCACAGCAAAGTTGTACATAAAGTGCCATGTAACCAAAGCTCAGTGCCATTAACCACGGCCCGCAAAAGCTTAGGTGTGCCTATCTCACAGGTGTAACTATCTTCATTGGTGGAAGCACACCTCCTCAAATACTCTTGGGACATAAAAGAATTGATGCAAAGTCTCACTCCCACCCAACAAGGCCTCAATCTTGTAAAAAGTACAATAATCCTCATCTAAATATGTATTTCCATTTTGAAATACTTTTTCAAGGCAGGAAGTAGCATTTTCACTTCTGCAGTGGGATTCCCTGCATGTCTCCCTAAGAGTGTAGCATGACTGTGTGCCTTTTCAGTTTGAGCCAATGATGTTTCTTATACAGATAGCACAAGACTGCTGGCTAGGATCCACTAACTTCATTGCGCCCACCTCACTTTTATTACTTAATAGGCAGCTTGGCAGACACTGATTCAGTAGTCATTGGGATGCTGGTGGGAAAGGTCTATCACACTTAGTGTTTCTCAAGAGGAAAACTGTCTGGTGGTTAGAATCAAGAATGAGTCACGAAGATGCCAATCCTAACCCAAGTTGTGACTCATTCTGTGAACTTTGCCCTACACTCTCCACCCTGAGTTTCTCAATAGATTGGGGTACACGCCTCCATTTGCTACCCATAAATAATGAGCTATACTTAGAGATTATTTGCAAACTGACTAACATTGTGAGACCTAATGTGTTCAAGGTTATGTGTCACCAACTTGAAAGCATAAATAGATGTTCACAACAAATATTTACTAAAGGTTAAATGTCTATGACTAAAGCCTTCAAGGATCCAATCCCACCTTTTACTCCTGACTTTCAGAGATGTGTATGCTGAAGTCCAGCCAGATAAACCACTTAGACCAAGCTTTTCGATGCCCAAGTCTAAACCATATGGCAGAAATGTAATGTAGGCCATTCCCGAGACCCACATGTGTCATTTTCAATTTTCTAGTAAGGACAGTTTTTTTTATTATAAAGAGTATTGACATTTATTGGGACATATTTTTCATTTTTTCTCCATTTTTTAATTTGGATTAGAAACAAGATTGTTTTACATGTCAATCCCAGTTCCCTCTGCCTCCACTCCTCCTCTGCCCCCCCCCTGCCTAACTAACACCCTACCTATCCCATACCAGTTCTGGTCCCCAGGGAGGATGAGAGCTTCCATGGGGGGGTCTTCAGGGTCTGTCATATCCTTTGGGATAGGGCCTAGGCCCACCCCCTTATGTCTAGGCTCAGGAAGTATCCCTCTATGTGAAATCAGCTCCCAAAGTCTATTTCTATGCTAGGGATAAGTACTTATCTACTTCAAAAGGCCCCATAGATTTCCGAAGTCTCCTCACTGACACTCACATTCAAGGGGTCTGGATCAGTCCTATGCTGGTTTCCCAACTATCAGTCTGGGGTTCATGAGCTCCCCCTTATTCAGGTCAGCTGTTCCTGTAGGTTTCACCAGCCTGGTCTTGACCCCTTTGCTCATCACTCCTCCCTCTCTGCAACTGGATTCCATGAGTTCAGTTCAGTGTTTAGCTGTGGGTGTCTGCTTCTGTTTCCATAAGCTACTGGATGAAGGCTCTAGGATGGCATATAAGGTAGTCATCAATCTCATTATCAGAGAAGGGCATTTAAACTAGCCTCTTAACTATTGCTTAGATTATTAGTTGGGGTCAACCTTGTAGATCTCTGGACATTTCCCTCATGCCAGATTTCTCTTTAAACATATAATGGCTCCCTCTATTAGGGCATCTCTTATCTTGCTCTCCTCTATTCTTCCCCTAACTCAAACTTCCTGCTCCCTCTGTCCTCCTCACCCCTCCTCTTCTCCCCTTCTCATTCTCCTAGCTTCCTCTCCCCTCCCCCATGCTCCCAATTTGCTCAGAAGATCTTGTCCCTTTCCCCTTCTCCTGGGGACCATGTATGTCTCTCTTGGAGTCCTCCTTTTTCCCTATCTTCTCTGTTGGTGTGGATTGTGGGCTGGTAATCCTTTGCTCTATGTCTAAAGTCCATATATGAGTGAGTACATATCCTGTTTGTCTTTTTGTGACTGGGTTACCTCACTCAGGATGATTTCTTTTAGATCCATCCATCCATTTGCCTGGGAATTTCAAGATTCCATTTTTTCCGCCACTGAGTATAGTACTCCATTGTGTAAATGTACCACATTTTCTCTATCCATTCTTCAGTTGAGGGGCATCTAGGTTGGTTCCAAGTTCTGGCTATTACAAATAATGCTGCTATGAACACAGTTGAACAGATGTCTTTGTTGTATGAATATGCTTCTTTTGGGTATATGCCTAAGAGTGGAATTGCTGGATCTTGTGGTAGACTGATTCCCATTTTCCTGAGGAATCAGTAAGGACAGTTTTTTTAAAAGTTAAGATTAATTTCAATAATACACTTTAACTTAGTGTTCAAAAATATTCATCATTTCAATGTCTAATTAACTTTAAGTATATTCATAAGCTCTTTTTCCAGTATTTTTCCCTCATACTCAATCTTTGAAATGTGATGCACATCTTTCACTTAGAGTATGTCTTAATTTATGGTAGCCACAAACCAAGTGCTCTCACAGCCTCGTGTGACTATCAGCTACCTTGCTGGACAATGTATGCCTGTACCATCACTAGTGTTTCACTTTCTGGTACAGACCAGTATGAAGTAGTGTGCAAAACTGAAGACCACGGAACTTCCTATTACAGCTCTCCCACTGTTCTCAAAAGCTCTACAATCCTTTTCTGAAGATTGCATTCTTCCGTGTGATATCCTTGGCTCTCTATTCTATTCTGAGACTTCACTCTGATTAAATCTTTGAAATTTTCTTTTTCTGCTTACATAGGCTCTCTAAGTATGTCTGGAGAAGTTATCAGTAGGGATTTTCTTATTACTTGGAAATTATCTTTAATTCCTAAAATTTCCTCTTTTTTCCCTGCTTTGTCAGAAAGCATTCCAACAGATATTAGCTTCAAAGGAGCTCATCCATCATCAGCTGGTGACATCATGGGAAGAACAGAAAATTGTCCTTATTTCCACTCCCACCCACCCCCAGAAGCTATTGTAATTTTGCCAACATCAGTTTCACTCTCAATAATACTATGCCTTGACACAGTGTCTCGTTGAATCCTCAAACACAAGGAAAGCATAACAAAATTGAGACTCTCCAATGATGAACGCTTTAATTGATTTAGTTATTACACATTTTAGACAGGTATGGAATTGCCATAATGTATCCCTTAAAGGTACACAGATACTATGTTTCAATTTGCAAAATTGGAAAGTAGTAGATGGGTGGGATCCAAGATACACACCCAGAAAATTCTGTGGCTCTCTAAGAGAAACTATATTTTGGGATTGTTAAATTCACTGCAAAAAAATCTAGAACTAAAAAGCACACAGTAAACTATACAATATGTAACATGAATATCCTTCAAATTTCTCCTGGTACTGATTTTTCCTGGCATAAGCAACAAAATGTAATTACAATAACTCAAAAATAAAACTGCAAGTCAGTGACAAAACCAAATCTACATCACCAGAATTAATTGTCCCACTTACAGACCCTTGTTTGGTATTTCTTGCAGGTAAGAGATTATACTATAATTCACCTGAAAGTCCAAAAGGACCTGGCAACAAGAAGAGAGATGATAGAAGACTTAAAATTAAAGAAAGAAACAAGACAATGAGTCACAGACAAGCAACTATTTAGAAGGGGTGTGTGTGTGTGTGTGTGTGTGTGTGTGTGTGTGTGTGTGTGTGTGTGTATGCGTGTGCATGTGCATGTGTGTGTGCTTGAAAAATAAGGACAATGTCCTAGGACACTTTTTATCATCTTGGGATCTATTCACTTTACAAAACAAGGTATAGATACCAGAATAGAGTCTCCTACAACCATGTGTTGGATGGAGAATGCCTAGGTTCTCCTCCAAGCTCCACTGTAAGGGGCAGCATGGCTTATATCTTAAAGCCAATCTCCATTTTAAAATTTCAGGCAGTTTTTAGATTCCATCGGGTACTCAACAAAGAAAAGCATTGTGACCAGATACACAGAGAGGTCTTAGAAGAGAGAAGCTTGTGCAAAAGAGGTATAACAACTGGCAAGGAAGAAACTAGATATTAACAACCCTCCCATGCATTCCCAACAACAACCCCTCCTTCTGAGAGCAAATTCTCCTTGCCTCTGGCACTCAGATCTTGACAAAGTTTAGAACAAATCTGACTTCTGCCCCCTCAATTCACACCCAGCCACACATACTATCACCAAGGAGATCCTGAGAACATAAAGGTGTCATAACAAGGGTAGCCAGGGAAGCAGAACTAAACAGATCCACAGTAGACAGGCAGCGATGTGTATGTAAACCACCACTGCCTCCTCCCACCATACCCAACCCTGCCGATGTGTAGGACTGTTATGACTGTGAAAGCATCATAAATTGGCTCTGTAGACATAGTTCTTGGTTTATCATGCAAGCAGAATTATCTTACTGTGAGCCTCAGCATCCATTTAAAAAGCTGGGTAAAGTGGTGCGCACTTGTAGTTACTCCAGTACTAGGAAGCTGAGACAAGAGGGTCCCTGTACTTGCTGGCTGCATAGTGTAAACTAATTAGTGAGTCCCAGGTTTCAAAGAGAGACCTTGTCTCAAAAACACTTGGTGCACTGCTCCTGAGTGCTGACAACCTAAGGTTGGCTTTCTGCCCTCCATTCCACTTAAACATATGTACTTGCATCCATGTAGATACATGTACTACATACATATAAACACACAACAGGAGAAAGCACCATAAATTGGGCATACATTATAAATATGAGTTTTATTACTGTTTAATTCAAATTTTCTATTATTTTTAACATTTCATACATTAGTGTTGTCTACATCATCTCTACCCCTCCTTCTATCCTTCACCCTCCTTCCCTGTCCTCTCAATTTCCTCTCCTTTTCTTCTTGAAGAAAACTGAATATCTCTCTCTCCCTCTGTCCCTCCCTCCCTCCATCTCTCTCTGTCTCTCTCTGTGTGTCTCTCTCTCTCCATTTGTGTTGGCCATAGCTGAGTTTTATTATATTAGTTTTATGACTGATAAGCATCCATCTTTACATTTATATTTTATAGTAAATATAATAACCACTAACCAATCAGGAAGACATCTAGGTCTTTGATGTGGGTATTAGTTACCTGATGACTTAAATCAGCTTTGGTTCTGGGAAAGAAACTATTCCCTAATCCTTGAGGTCCCAAAGGAATGACACAAAGCAACAGACCATCAAATGGCATCTATATTCTGAAAAGCCCCAACCACCACATGATCAAACTGCGCTACTCCATCTTTGCTAAAGTGACATAAATTACCTTCTCCATGTGCTACTGATTTCATCGTTAGCATACAGGCTGCTTTGAAGTACATTGTATGTGCAGTAATAAAGACTGTGAAAAGAAGACATCAAGGAAGCCTTCTTGTTTCATGAGATTTGTGGCCACAAAAGTTAAATATTTAATCTGGCAGGGATTCAAAGTCCAGGCGGTCTCAGGGTTTTCAACTATGTTCTGAAAGTATGTACATGAGCATTCAGATTTCGTGTCATTTCAATAGGACTAGTGCTGTGAACAGTGAATAGGTTCCTTCTCAGCTAAAGACGCCCAGTGTCGTTGGCACACCATATGTTTATAGTGGATGTGGTTGACATGAGCATTGTTTTAAAAGTTCAGTTCAACAACATATGCACCTGCTTGCATTCTGTGTATAGAATATTGAAAACAAAACCTATCCATTCATGTTTAGAGTGTTATTCAGCATAAGCCATGGTGTGAGAGTAAGACCTATGTTTTATTTTGGAAATACCCCAAAATCTTCAGACTTACATTTAATGAGTGGATTACATGGATAAATAAGCTTTGGTTTTTGTTGTTGTTTTGTTTTATTTCAAGACAGGGTTTCTCTGTGTAGTTTTAGAGCCTGTCCTGGAACTTACTCTGTAGACCAAATTGGCCTCGAACTCACAGAGATCTGCCTACCTCTGCCTCCCGAGTGCTGGGATTAAAGGTGTGTATAGTAGGTAATTACCAATACGGAGTCAGGTAGAAATATAAGGGTATTTAATAGGGAAAAGCCTTACTTACAGAGCGAACCAGCCAGCCGGTGGTAGTCTGTACAGCAAGAAGCAAAGAGAAAACGAAACCGAAAACGCAGTCCCCCTACTCACTCTGACCACGCCCTCACAAGCCCTCAGGTACTCCTGTAGCCAGCCCCTAAGAAGGCGTGGCTACAGCTTCCCCTACAGGTGTGTGCCACTATCACCTGGATGGATGATTAGTTCTATGTTCAAGAGCATATTTTCATCATCAGTAATATGCATAATTTCCCTAGATATTAGAACAATAGTCCTAGAACTAAACATCTAGAGAATCATGCCATGTGTTGTTATGAATATTTAGGAAACACAACATGCATTTGAATCCAAAGATCTGGCTCTTCTATTTGTGTGTGTGTGTGTGTGTGTGTGTGTGTGTGTGTGTGTGTGTGTGTGTGTGTGTGTTATACATGTGTGTGCACATGTGCCTAAGGGTTCATTTGCTATGTATGGTCCTTTGAGGACTCTGGTTTCCTCCTCTATTGAGTTCCACCGATGGATCTCTGAGTCCAAGACCACCCTGGGCTACCAGAGGGTGAGTCAGAGTTCATGCCTTTAATCCCAGGAATTGAGGGGTATAAAAGGTAGAGGTATTCAGTCTGAGAATTATTCTCTAGCCATGTTGAGGAGAGTTTAGCAGTCTGAGTGAATCTGAGGAGCAGTGAAGTCGAGAGCTAGTGACGAGCTGCTTTGCTTTTCTGATCTTCAGCTTGAAGCTTGAACCCCAATATCTGTCTCTGGATCTTTTATTTATCATGCTACATACAAACGAGATAAATTTGAGTAAGTAAAATACTCTGCCTTGTCCCAAAAATAACACACCAAGTATTACTAGCTTCCTGGACTCTATTTATAATTACTGAAATATAAAGAAAAGATTCTTCTCAAAATAAAAAATACAGACATTGACTTTATGTGCTTGTGACTACTGGTAAGCTGTAGAAAATTAATAGGTTAGTATTTTCAAATCTTAAAGGTGATCAGTATTTTAATGCCAAAAATAGACAGCATTTTTATTTTCTTCTTGTTTTTCTGGGTTTGGCCCACACTACCACCCACTTAACATTTCTTGAGATAAAGATGTTTCTTATGTCTGTGATTGACACTGTTCATTCTGAGAAAAGAAACTTGCCCAAGAACATGAAAGTGAAGGAAAGTGATACAACAAGCCATGGGTCCCTTACTAGATCATGATAGATTTCCAAATGCACCTTGGAAATAGAGGTGAGAACAGCTAAAATTCAATAAGAATTGATTATTTCACTTGTCAGAATGCCTCAGGTTCATCTCGCAAATAATATAGTTTCCTCCTTTCTTAAGAATGAATAATGCTCCACTATGTTTACCCTTATCTGTGGTTTTCATGGTGTCAATTACCCACAGTCAACCATTCTTCAAATATAGAAAATGGTGAAATTCCCAAAAGTAAATAAAAATTACTATGTCACTCGTGGGTGTCTTTCCTTGTTCAGCTCACCTTTGGGCAGTCATGTTACTGAAATTTTGAGGGTGTAGCTTCTGATGTTACTGGGAGACACAATGTCACAGCAAACTCACTGGTCTTCTGGTTCTTATGATCTTTCCACCCCCTCTTCAAAAATGTTCCCTGAACCTTGGCTTGGGAATGTTTTATAAATGTATCATTTGGACTGGGCTCCACAACTCTGCATATTGACTGTTGTGGTTTTCTGTAAGTGGTCCTCATCTATTGCAAAGAGAAATTTCCCTGAAAAAGGGTGAAGACTACACTTACCTGTGTGAATAAGAACAGATGTTTATAGATTGTTCTTAGGGAATGTGCTAGTTCAGTAAAATAGTGGTTGTAGATTCTCCTCCAATAACAATTACTTCAGGATCACCAATTAGTTAGCTAGGCGCATACATGGTATCCCTCTTGTTGAGCAGGTCTTAATTCAATTTAGCAAGCATTTGGTTACTGTGAAGACATATGGATAATTTTTGCAACTTTGATGTTATCATGCTTTGTTTGTCATTGATGTGGTAAATAGGTATCATAGCTGGGTAGCATTGTTGGTTGCCTCTCTCCTTTGGAAGCTTGCATGACACTTTGTGGTACCATACAATCTAGTCCTCAGGGAGGGGGTCCATTCATGTCAGTTCCAGCTCAGGGTCCTGATTCTGAAATGCTTGGTGCCTTCAGCAATAGGGACTTACCTTCTATACTTAGGTTAATTTTTTATTTTGGCTATTGTTTATACTGCTGCAATCTCATGAAGAGTGCAGATTTTTCTCCAACATATTAACTTCATCTCCTAAGGCTTTATGACATCTATGGAATGAATGAACTACATCACATGATTTGTCTGTGTTTGTGGGGTATGTGTTTGTCTGTGTGTATATGTGTGTGTGTGTGTGTGTGTGAGTGAGCTAACACATAAGTGCATATGGAGGCCACAGATCAACTTTAGGTATCTCCATTTTATAGATCTCAGTCTTATATTTTGAGACTGCATCACTTCCTAAACCTGAAATTGATCAATGTACTTAGGCTGACTGACTAATGAGCTTAAGGGACCTGTTTGTCTCCATTTCCTACTCCATAACCTACCATCTCTGGGATTACAGATACTTGCCATCACTCCCAGCTCTTACATGAGCACTGAGGATCTAAAGTCAAGTCCTAATGCTGGCACAAAAGAAAGTGTAAATACCAAGCCCCATAGATAGGGATTTATAATCTAGGGCCATAAGAGAGCTGGGTGTCATGGGAAGTGCATACACCCTAAGAAATTTTTAAAATTTTATGAGTACCTTGAAAATGGAGAGAAGCTAGCAATAGCATTTATTTTAACCTCTGAGGGATGGGGAGTGGTCTTTTAAGCCAAAGTGATTAAAACACACAGCCTGGAGTCTTTCCTCTCATACTACTGTACACATTCTGGAAAGTTGGTTAATCTTTGATTTCTCCAAAGATGGTGAGGGATAGCAATCCCAAGACAGAAGGTTACAGTTCAACACCTAAAAAAAAAAAAAAAAAAACAAAGTGAAAGAAGTTTCGATGTACTTACAGATAAGGAATTTGTCTACTTTACATGATTGGCTATGAGAATCATCATGAAACCTAATTAGGGACAGCATAAGGGTCAAAAAGCATAGTGAGGAACTGTAAACATCTGGCAGGTTTCATCTAAGAGGCCATGATAAATGGTTTTTCTTCATTACTTATACCTTCCTAATCCCTCAATGTTGACAGCTACATCACAGTATTGAAATAGAACAGCCTTCCATCGCTGGCAGTACTGAGAAGACGAGTTGAAATAGAATGTTTTCAATCTCATAAGCTATTAGAGCAGGCAATAACCTTTTCTTTCAAAACCAATCTTTGCATGATTGTGCCCAGAGGCAAGGGTAGAAATGGAAGTTGATGGAGTTGTCTTTTACACTTTAATTTTCCAAGTGGCTGGCATTAAAAAAGAATCAGCCAACCATATTCTCGGGTTCCCATACATGTTCGTTCTCAAACATCTAAGTATAAATTGAGCATGTAAGTCACAACACAGTAAATAGTAGTAGATAGGACTCTGTCTCCCCAATTATTTGCAATTTCATTTAAATAACCTTCATATATTTACATATTTTAGGGAGTTTCTACTGAATTAGGATATCATACTACTCCTTATATGACTGTTCATTTTAGCTGTCTCTCCCCATATTCCTTCCTACAATTTTTCTTCCTACCCCCTCCCGACTTGGTCTTCCCATTCTAGACCCCCAATCCATTGATAATTGTATACTCTAGTTCCATTTCCTAATAAGATCTATATGTACTCTGTAGTCCAGTGGTTCTCAATCTTCCTACTGCTGCGACATTTTGATATGGTTACTCAGGTTGTGGTGACTCCCAACCATAAAATTATTTTTGTTGCTACTTCATAACCATAATTTTGTTCCCATTATGAAACAATGTAAATATCTGATACAAAGGATATCTAATATGCAACCCCTGTTGTTTGGCCCCCAAAGGGGTCATGAGTCACAGGTTTAGAACCACTGCTCTAGTTCCTTACTTTACACCTAACCTCTGTTATTCTATGATCACTGCTAGTTTATTATTGACTTAATAGCTAATGTCCACATATAAGCAAATACATAACATATTTCTCTTTCTAGGGCTGGCAAACCAAATCCTACTGGTCTTTAAAAAACAGTGATAAAATAACTTTTAATGATATTCTGCTATACTCATAGATCAATGGCTTTTTCAGCCATCATCAGAAAAGTTTCATTCTACAGCAGATGGGAACACATACAGAGACCCAGAGGCAGGCATTACACAGAGAGGAAGAGACCTTGGGACACTCATCCCCAAATGGAATGTCTCCATGAACTCCCTCCCCTCAGATATTAGGGAGCCCTGTAGAAGAAGAGTCAGAAAGAGTATAAGAATCAAAGTGGGTGGAGGACACAGAAAGCAAGGCCCCCTAAATCAATGTAATCAAAGATCATATGAACTTACAGAGACTGAGACAGCATTCACAAGATGTCATGGAATATTAGTTTAAGATGTGTCATGTTTGTTTATGCTGTGGAATATTTGTTTAATGATCCAAAGATATGTTGCATTCTTTTATGTTGCATTTGCTTAACACTGTTAAGCTGTGTTACCTTGTCTGCCTAAAACATCTGATTGATTTAATAAAGAGCAGAACAGCCAATACCCAAGAAGGAAAGGGATTAATAGAAGGAGAAATCTAAGCTTAAGAGAAGAGAAAGAGAGGGAGCATAAAAAGGAGTAGAGGATGACATTGGGGCCAGCCACACAGTCACAGAGCCAGCCACAAAGAAGTGTGATATGTAGAATAAAGGTAAAAATCCCAGAAGCAAAGTGTAGATGGGTTAATTTAAGAAAAGCTGGCTAGCAATCCGCATGGAGGGATGCTCTCTCAGCCTAGACACATGGGGGAGGGTCTAAGCCCTGCTCCAAATGATATGACAGATTTTGAAGATACCCATGGAAGGCCTCACCCTCCCTGGGGAGCAGAAAGGGGATGGGATAGGGAGTCAGTGGGGGGCAGGGGAGGAGGGGAGGGAGAGGGAACTGGGACTGACAAGTAAAACAAGCTTGTCTAATTTAAATAAAAAGGAAAAAAGAAAAGAAAAGCTGGCTAGAAACAAGCCAAGCTAAGGCTGGGCATTCATGAGTAAGATAAGTCTCCATATTTACAACAGGGCCTGCATGGATCTGCACCAGATCCTCTGCAGATAAATTGTGGCTTCCAGTTCAATATTTTTATGGAATTCCTTAGTGTTCAAACAAGTGGGTTTCTGATCCTTGGACCTTCCCCTTAGGGCTCTTTTCCGTCTGTTGGTTTATCTTGTCCAACTTCAATGTGATTGTTTTTGTTTTATCTTATTATATTTTATTTTGTTATATTCTAATATTTTATTATTATCTCTTAGAAACCTGTTCTTTTCTAATGAGAGGTGGAAAGAAGGTGGATACAGATACACAGATGCCAGGGAGGGTAGGGAAGAACTGGGAGGAGTAGAGGGAAGGGAAACTGTAATGAGGATATACTATATGAGAAAAGAATCTATTTTAAATAAAAAAGAAGTGTGTGTGTGTGTGTGTGTGTGTGTGTGTGTGTGTGTGTGTGTGTGTGTGTGTGTGTGTGTTAGGGTTTCTAATCCTATGAAGAGACACCATGACCTAAGTAACTCTTATAAGGGAAAACATTTAACCGGGGCTGGTTTCCAAGTTCAGAGGTTCCATCCATTATCATCACGGCAGGAAGAATGTTGGCATACAAGCAGACATTGTGCTGGAGAAGGATCAAGAGTTCTACATCTGGATGGGCAGGCAGCAGAGAGAGTGAACTGCTGGGCCTGGCTTAAGCTTCGGAAACTTCAAAGGCCTCTCCCAGTGAGATACTTCCTCCAGCAAGGCCACATCTACTCCAACAAGATCACATGTTCTAGTCCTTTAAAATATATGTCACTCCCTTTGAACCGATGAGAGGCATTATCATTCAACTTCCATAGCATACATATAGATGTCTGCATGGAAAGTGTATTATCCCCGACTACATGAGCCTGTTTACAATGCTTTCCCAGCAAGAACATTTTTATGCCTTATATTAGTGTTTTTATGTTAGAAATAACACAATTTATCACACATCTTGACTTTTCTAAAAGATGATTATGCTTATAAGGCCCAATATAATTGCAAATATGACTTATTAGGAAGCAAAATCCCATCTTTTGAGTATTTTATGTCTAGTTTCATTGCATGCACAACCAAAGAACTTGATATTGTTCAATGAGATATAATCCTGAAAAGATGCTGGCTTGCTGACATTCACGCATTTCTTAGGTTGATTTTTTCATGCTATAATAATGTTTAATAAAAGCATTATAAGAAAGCAAAATCTGAGAAAAAGCTGTGATATATCTGTGTGTCAACTGTATGTGTACTACTTTGGAGATTATGAAATACACACTACTTTATCTGCTCTCTGGGAGTCCTGAAGAGTCATTTTAAATGCAGGGCAAGTATGAGAAACAGATAGAAAACAACATAAACCAGCAAGTGATTAGATGTCAAATGTGGTATAAAAACAGTAAGTGCTGGAATATTCAGAAAGAAATCTCAGTGGATAAAAGACATTGGGAAAAAAATCTCAAGAGAAGTCAGAGGAAAACTGGCCTCTAAATAATAGTAATAAATAATTGGGAAATTCAGATTACTAAAATCAGGAAGAGACATAAGACATGGGAAGGGTGATAAAATTGTCTAGGAAAAAAATAGCCTTTATTCCTAAAAAAGTACTACATTAGAAGGTAAGTATGTAGCTCAGGTCTGTAACTGACTGTATGATGTGCAAGATAAAAACAAAAGGATAACTTGAAAGATATTTGAACTATCACTACTTTATGTGAGGTTTCACAAAATACCCCCTTTGTTTTTTTTTCTTTTTTATTAGAAAATTATTTTACATGTCAATCCCAGGTCCCTCTCCCTCCCCTCCTCCCCTGCTCCCCCAATTAATGTCCTACCTATCCCATACCTTTTCTGCTCCCCAGGGAGGGTGAGGCCTTCCATAGGTGGTCTTCAAAGTCTGTCATATTCTTTGGAATAGGGCCTAGCCAACCCCCTTGTGTCTAGGCTCAGGGAGTATCCCTCCATGTGGGATGGGCTCCTAAAGTCCATTCCTATGATAGCAATAAGTACTGATCCACTACAAGAGGCCCCATGGATTTCCAATGTCTCCTCACTGACACCCACATTCAGGGGGTCTGGATCAGTCCCATGCTGGTTTCCCAGCTATTAGTCTGGGGACCAGGAGTTTTCCCTTGTTCAGGTCAGCTGTTTCTGTGGGTTTCACCAGCCTGGTATGGACCCCTTTGCTCATCAGTCCTCCTTCTCTGCATATGGATTTCAGTTCAGTTCAAGGTTTAGCTGTGGGTGTCTGCTTCTATTTCCACCAACTGCTGGATGAAGGCTATACGATGGCATATGAATTAGTCATCAATCTCATTATCAGAAGAGGGCATTTAAGGTAGCCTCTCCTCTATTGCTTAGATTGTTAGTTGGTGTCATCTTTGTAACACTCCAGATATTTCCCTAGTGCCTGATTTCTCTTTGAACTTATAATGTCTCCCTCTGCTATATTATCTCTTATCTTGCTCTCTTCTGTTCTTCCCCCAACTCAACCTCCCTGTCCCATCATGTCTTCCTCACCCCTCCTCTGCTCCCCTTCTCATTCTCCTAGTTCCCTCTCCCCTCCCTCCATGCTCCCAATTTGCTCAGGAGATCTTGTCCCTTTCCCCTTCTCCAGGGGACCATGTATGTCTCTCTTAGGATCCTCCTTGTTTACTAGCCTCTCGGGCAGTCTGGGCTGCAGGCTGGCAATCCTTTACTCTATGTCTAAAATCCACATGAGTGAGTACATACAATGCCTGTCTTTTTTTGACTGGGTTACCTTGCTCAGAATGGTTTCTTAGAATGGTTTCTTCTAGTTCCATCCATTTGCCTGAGAATTTCAATATTCCATTGCCTTTTTTTCTGCTGAGTAGTACTCCGTTGTGTAAATGTACCACATTTTCTCTATCCATTCTTCGATTGAGGGGCGGAAACTTCACTGAGGAAATTCCACTGAACAGAGACCATTCATCTGTATTCAAGAAGAGTCTAAGGCCAGAAGGGTACCAGAATTACTCATAGAGCTTTTTCATATTGTTGTGACCAAATTCTGAACCCCAAAATCACCAAGAGACCCATTTCTATGCAAAAGCAATGAGTCTTTTATTGCAATTGTTTAATGATCTAACTCCATTAGCTCGGGCCTTTTCATCCATCCATCATTGTGGATGGCTGGGAAAAGACCCCGAGAAACCATGGGACAGAGATCTTATAGGGCAACATAAGGGGAGTGTCTAGGGGTACGCACAGGCTCAGGATTGGTGTGCCTTCAGGTTTGGAGGACTTGCCCTGTGTTGATTGGTCAACTGGTTGCTATGGCCCATAGGCCAGGGTGGTTGCTATGCTCTGCATGTCATTGCTGTGCACTTGTCATAAAGCACACCCAGAGCTGTAAAGCACAACCCTGCTAGCTAACTTCTGATTGGTCCCTTGCCACGAGGCGGGCATCTCACCTCCTAGTGACCAAGACAAGGTCAGGCAAGCACGTGTTAGGCTGTTATGGCTACCAAAACAGGGAGCTTGTCCCTTCAATATAACCTATACCTGGTTTCCATGTCTAAAACATCCCTCTGATACTGTGAACCAGAATTTGTGGAGAGGAACATAATATGTAATAGTGTGTTCAATGGTAAAATACACACACACACACACACACACACACACACACACACACACACACACACACACTAGTTTGGATGAGAGCCATAGCAGAAGCACTTGGAAAACCACATAATCAACAACACAGTGCAGGACCAATATACTTTCTTATCCAATGAGCCTGACATTTTATTGAACAGAGTAATTCTTCCCACATCCTGCTGTGCTCACCAAACACATGACTTCAGGCTTATTTTAAGTCACTAGGAAATATATGAGTGTGTGTATGTATAAATTATATATATATATACATATATGTGCATATATATATATATATATATATATATATATATATATATATCAGGCAGAAATAAATAAGTTGAAGTTAAGTACATTGGGACATAAGAATGAAATGTTTGAAAAGACAGTCTTGAACACCAGAGGTTTGTAATCTACATTAACCTGCAATGACAGATTCTTACATCATTTCTTGTCATTGCAATATTTCTTAATGATTTAATGAGGGAAGGAAATTGTATCTCTTGATGGGAAGGCCATCAGATAGAAATACACAAAACAAGTGATTTCTTATAATTTATCTGATGAGCAGATATTTCATTAACTGTAAGGCTTAGGGAAATGTTTACCACTGTAGTTGGTGGTATGAACCTAGGAGGGCAGGGTCCAAAAATGAAGCAGAATAAAGTCTTATGAAATACCCAACTTTATTCAGAGCATCAGACAATTTATACTCAGAATTAAGAAGAGTCACCTAAGTAAAGTGTACAATCACAAGGACAAGCCACATTTGACAAAAACATGTTTCTCCATAGAGGCACATGAATAGCCACAGCTGAAGTAAACTCACTCCTATCTGCTACACCTGGGAGGAGCACAAAACCACATTCCAAAAACAATTCTGCATTTTGAAGAAACCGAGGTCAGGAGACTCATGTCTTGTTTCTTGGAGTCTTCTCACAAGCAACCAGAAATCTCCTTGTGCTTCAGTATTGCACAATGTTCCGAAAGTGAAATATTGTGGATAAGTTGTCTTTGTTGGTTTGTTTATTTGTTTGTTTGTTTCAGTGGTTAGGACTTCTAGAGTTGAGGATATTTGCTAATGTGAGAAAATGTGTAATTACAACATAGCACATGCTGTGGAATTCAGAAAGTCACACATCTTTTTCTGGAGGAACTAACGTACCTGAGCAGTAGGCCTGCTCTTGACTACAGATAACAGAAACAGTACTCCTCAAGTGTACTTGAGGCTTTTTGAGGTGGGCTTGTGGGACACATACAATTAGAAATGAGAAGATGGTAAAGAAATTCTCAACAAATGACTTGGGGTTTCTTTTGTTGTTATTGATTCCATATTTTCATTTTATGTGTACCAGTAGTTTGCCTGCTTATGGACTACGTATTACATCTGTGCCTGGTACCTGCAGAGGTCAGGATTGGGTGTTGGATGCAGTGGGACTGGAGATACAGATGTTGTGAGCTGTCGTGTAGGTGAGGGAACTTCAGCCCAGGTCACCTGGAAGAGTAGCCAACACTCTTAACAGCTTAGACATCTCTATTGTTCCCGTTCCTTGATTGTTTATTCTATAGATATTAAGCCTATTGTAATATCACTAAAATATTGGGATGTCTCTCTCATTGGATGTGTCTTTTATGTAGAAATTCTTCTGCTGATAATAGTATTAAATAGATAATCCATTTCAAATTTAATAATATCTTTTAATCATTAATAGACTTTAAAATGAGAATACAAAATTAATCTTATTGCCTATTAAGGGCATTATTTATATAATAACTATACCTTAGAAAAATCAGAATAGGAAAAAAAAGAGGATTTGTATGGGTATTTGTGAGCCTGTGCATGACTTGTGAGTACACAGGGACTGTCTTCTCTATTTTACCTTTCTACCATAAGCCTAGAGGATGGGAATTTAATCAAGTACTCCTATGTGCTTTCATGAGACTGTATTTATGATATAACAAAGGGTATGACTATACTCATCATTGAAAAGCTAGATTTATAATTTGGAGTTCCAGCTTCATTTCAGTGAACAGTTAGCAATAAGTTTATAACAAGCAATGCAAATTTCTCCCTTCTTGTTTCCATTAACAAGGAAAGTCAGGGAATTAACAGGGAAAGTTAGCTAAGTCAATGGCTGATATACTCTGGAACAAAATCCCATTTGGAGAAGTGGGTTCAAAGAGCAGCAGCAATGACCAAGACATAATGACATGGGTTTAATCCTTTGTCTTCACCTAAGTGTACATAAACTTTCCTTGGCTTGTCCATAGATAGTTACATCTCACTCCTGTTGTGGGATATTTGTACACTGTGTGAAGATGTATTGCTGTGATTGGTGTGATAAAAAGCTGAACAGCCAATAGCTAAGCAGGATAGGATAAGTGGGACTTCTAGGCAGAGAGAGAACACTGGAAAAAAGAAAAGTGGAGTTGGGAGCTAGGTACAGAGGAAGCAGGATGAGGCAGTACGGAGATGAGGTAACAAGCTCTGTGATATAACATAGATCAAAAATATGGCTTCATTTAAATTATAAGAACTAGTTAGGATAGGGGAGGGGAGAGGGAGCAAGGAGAAAGAGAAAGGGAGAAGAGGAGGGGAGAGGAGGACACGGGAAAGCAGGAAGGTTGAATTGGGGGAAGAATAGAGGAGAGCAGGATGAGAGATTACCATAATAGAGGGAGCCATTATAGGTTTAAAGAGAATTCTGGCACTAGTGAGATTTCCAGATATCTACAAGGATGACACCAACTGGCAATCTAAGCAATAGTGGAAAGGCTACCTTAAATGCCCTTCCCCAATAAATGAAATTGATGACTACCTTATATGCCATTCTACAGCCTTCATCCAGTGGCTGATGGAAGCAGAGGCAGACACCCACAGGTAACACTGAACTGAACTCTGGAACCCAGTTGCAGAGAGGGAAAAGTGATGAGCAAGACCCGAACAAAGGGGAGCTCATGGACCCCAGACAGATGGCTAAGAGGCCAGCATGTGACTGATTCAGACCCCCTGAATGTGGGTGTCAGTGAGGAGGCCTCAGCAATATATGGGGCCTCAGGTAGGAGATCAGTGTTTATTCCTGGAGTATGAATGAACTTTGGGAGCCCATTCCACATGGAGGGATACTATCTCAGCCTGGACACATGGGGGAGAGTCTAGGCCCTGCCCTGGATGATATGACAGACTTTGGAGATCTCTCATGGAGGACCTCACCCTCCCTGGGGAGCAGAGGAGGAAATGGGGTGAGGGGTTGGGGGGTTCGTGTGGGGCAGGGGAGGAGAGGAGGGAGAGGGAACTGGGATTGACATGTGAAGCAAGCTTGTTTCTAATTTAAATTTAAAAAAAAAGAACTAGTTAGGAACAAAACTAAGCTAAGGCCAAGCTTTCATAATTAACAATAAATCTCCATGTCGTTATCTAGGGACTGATGGTCCTGACAAGAAAGTACTACTACACACATCTAATACATAATAATAAAACACTGACTCACTTCCCAAGGATCTTTTAACCAGAAATGAGTAATGTTTTCAAAAGCTTTTCACTGTCATTACTGAAGTTTGTAATTTAAAAATCAAAATAGTTTAATATTCTTTAAGCTCTTATTTTGCAAAAGCATGCTGCCCTCATTTTAATGGAGCACTTTATCAGACATCAAGGCTAAATGTGGGCTTATGGAGGAGGAAGAGTTCATATGGGAAATGCAATTGCCAGAGGAACCAAGTTTGAGTGCTCAAATGAATGCAGTTATTAGCCATGAGCTACGTTAAGTACCAGCCTTGCATTCAAGGAAAAGGCTCACCACACTCAGAGTTCTCACCAAGTCTGTTTGATAACGGAGTTCATAGAGCCAAAGGCCACAAAATGCCTAGATCTGCAAAACAGGTTTTCATCCATGAAAATGTTCCAAGAACAGTTTGTAAGAGACAAAGTGAAGGGCAAAGAGTGACAAACAGCAGGCAAGTGTCTTATGACCACATCAAAGCAATTAATATAAATGAAGAGTCTTTCCCTGGGGAAAAAGGAGGCTCACAACCAGCCATCTCCATAGTGGGGAAAAGCCCCCTTTGAAAATGAAGTAGATCTAGCCGGGCGTTGGTGGCGCACGCCTTTAATCCCAGCACTCGGGAGGCAGAGGCAGGCGGATCTCTGTGAGTTCGAGGCCAGCCTGGTCTCCAGAGCGAGTGCCAGAATAGGCCAAAGAGAAACCCTGTCTTGAAAACAGGAAAAAAGGAAAAAATACAGTAAAAAAAGAAAATGAAGTAGATCTGTATCAGCAGCGTGTGTTTTACACCCACACATCTCTCTCAACTTCAATCATGGAAACACTTCTCTGTTCAAATCAGAGTAACCCTGACAAAAATGAATCATCCCAATCAATCATGGAAACACTTCTCTGTTCAAATCAGAGTAACCCTGACAAAAATGAATCATCCCAATCAATCATGGAAACACTTCTCTGTTCAAATCAGAGTAACCCTGACAAAAATGAATCATCCCAATTACTAGGATTCCCAGGAACACAAGAGGATGGTCAAGTTAGCATTACATACTTGTGTCCACAAGAGACCTCATTGCACAGATGTCAGCTTACAAGAAGACTCCCCACCTACTAAGTTATGAAATTCCACATCATTGCTTAAAGCTTTGTGGCCTTCCAGCAGCACTTCCCTCAGCTTCTCCAACTCTCTGTAGTGTTTCTACAAACCAAAATTGTCAGCCTGTCACATCATTTAGAGCAGGAAAAAAAAGGCATCAGCCTGTCCTGACTATGCTCTTTTGCTCTACTTCCTCCCTTTTCCTTCTCCTCATCCTCCTCTTCTTCCTCTCTCTCTTCCCTTTCTCCCTCTCTTCCACCCCAAATACACACACACACACATTTTATGTTTTCTCACCCATGATGTTTAATAAACAGTTGTAATCCTATCCAAGAATGCTAACTCCATAAAAATGAGCTTCCTTCACTGTTTCATCAGAGAATAATGAAAAGAATAATGACTAAAGCACATGTGAACGATCCAGTTAATGCAAAAACAAAAAACAAAAAAATAAACCACTAAAGCAGGATCAGACTAATAAAAAAAGAGACAGAGAAAACAAGTAAACTAGTGAATGGGAATTCAGTCACTTGAGTAATTGCATTAAATGTGAATAAATTAAGTAAATCAAAGCCAGTCTGGCTTGAAAACCAGGCCTGCTCTATGTACAGGAGACACGGTGTATGTTCCAAGACACAAAAGATTGAAAGTGAAAGGATGTGAAAAATATACAAACAGCAAGCACAAGGAAGGTGAAATAGTTCTATCAAATCATTCACAATGGACTTAAAATGAAACAAAATTACAGAGATAAGAATAGGCATTAAAATGATAAGATGGTTGACTCATTGGGAAATTAGAATAATCAAGAACACGTGCTTCGAAGAAAGCACAAAAGCAATGCTTACAATTTTTAAAGGGGCACCAAATAATTGAATACTGAGAGTTATTTATTTTTAGCAGTATATGGGTAAAGATAAGACTGGAGCCCTGCAAATCAACCTCTGATGTCTACAAAATGCTCTGACCAGTGAGAGCAGAAGCTGCATGTCTTTAATACGTCAGAGCTTCTCTGGGATCTACCATATGGTAGATGGTGGATAAGCCTTAATGGGTCAAAAAGGACTGAAATTATTTAAATGTATACCCCACAACAGTGTGATAGAATGAGAAATCAGTAGCAGAAGGAAATATAGAATGTTTCTAAATGTGGAAATTAAACAATGCTTTTACGAATAATCAATCAATAGATCAAAAGTAAAATCACACAGAAATAATAAAATCTTTCACATACATGAAAATGAAAGTGGAACCAATCAAAATTGATGGGTTGTGGTGATGGCACTGTCTGAAGGGAAATGTACTACAGAAAGAAATGCTTTCAGTGTGATTAAGTGAGGAAAGATGCTGAAGCCAATTTGAGAAAAGGAGAGAGACTAGGTAAGGGTGAAACAGAGGGAAGAAGCCAACAGTTGGAAACTGAAGAAACTAATAATAGTAAGGCCAAAAAAAGTGAACATATTTCTCTAAAAAGACTTTAAGATTTTTTTAATTATTTCTCTAAAATGATTTTATTTACAAACTAGCTTTCTAACCAAGAAGCCTGGCAGAAGAGTCAGATTACTGATGTCAGGAACTAAAGAGGACATCTCATTACAAACTGCTCAAAACTACGAAGTACTATAAGGTAATGCTGTGAGCTCATACCACTAAGTTAAACAACTTGAACAAAAGGCACAAACTCTTAGAACGAGACTCATTTCTAAAATTGTCACAAAGGGATGAAGACATTTTAACATATGTAAATACTAGAGAAATTACCTTTACAATCTTTAAAGTTTCTATAAAGAAAAACCTAGAGGCAGATGAATTCCCTACTGAATTCTAAATATCTAAATAAATAATACCAATCCTTTATGAACTCTTCAGAATGAAAGATTATTTCCCAATTAATTCTGCTAGACCAGTGTTATCCTGATAGCAAAACCAGGCAAAGAAAAGAAAAGAAAAGAAAATTACAAGAAAAGAAAAACATAGACCAATATATCCTATGTACATAAGCACAAAACTCTTCATTAAGTGCCATCACATTATGACTAAGAGACATTAATCCTAAGAATATATATAACTGGTTCCACAGCCAAAATTTATCAACAAAACATGCATTATATTATATCAATAAAACAAAGGACAAAACCATACTGTCACATTTCCTTTAGTAATTTCATCTATTTATTTGTGTGGAAGGTGGTCTGTGTGTGTGATTGATGTACACACATACCCATGAGCACATACACATGGAGGCCAGAGGAGGAAGCCGAGCATACTGCTTTGTTATTTTTAGGCTGATTACTTGAACCTGGAGCACAGTTCCTCTAGAACGGCTGGCAAAGAACCCCCAGGGATTCTCCTGTCTCCACCCCCAACAGCTCTGGCATTCTATGCACACAAGTGGCCTTGCCTAACTTTCTTTTCTGTGTGGCCACTGGGACTTGAACGGACAAGAATGTTGTTGGTATTTTGGCTCAGTGTGGTCAGAATTATTAGGCAAGCAAAAAGGAAAGTGGGGGGCACTAAAACTGGAAAAGAGTTAATGCTACCTCTATTGTAGATGATTCTCTTTCTTATTGAAAATGGAATCTAGCCATACAACATATTCTTTTTTTTTACCTTTTTTTATTTGAATTACAAACAAGATTGAATCACATAACAATCCCAGTTCCCTTCTCCCTCCCTTCCTCCCCTACTACCCCCCCCAACTAAAACCCTACCTATCACATATCCTTTCTTCTAATCTACACCTGACTCAACCTTTCTGCTCCCTCATGACCTCTGCATTCTTTCTTTTCTTCCCTTCTCATTCTCATAGCTCCCTCCCCCCTCTTCCCATGCTCTCAGTTTGCTCAGGGGATCCTGACCCTTTCCCCTTCTCCAGGGGACAAAGTTTGTCTCTTTTAGGCTCCTCCTTGTTTACTAGTTTCTCTGGCAGTGTGGATTGTAGGCTGGTAATCCCTTACTCTATGTCTAAAATCCACATATGAGTGAGTACATATCATGTTTGTCTTTTTGTGATTGGGTTACCTCGCTCAGAATGGTTTCTTTGAGTTCCATCCATTTTCCTGCAAATTTCAAGATTCCATTGTTTTTTTTTTTTGTTTGTTTGTTTTATTTTTTTTTCTGCTGAGTAGTACTCCATTGTGTAGATGTACCACAATTTCTCTCTCCATTCTTCAGTTGAGGGGCATCTAGGCTGCTTCCAGTTTCTGGCTACTACAAATAGTGCTGCTATGAACATCATTGAACAAATGTCTTTGTTGTTCATACAACATATTCTTGATTACGGTTTCCTCTTCCCCAATTCCTCTGAAATCCTCCTGACTTCCCCTGCCATCTAAACCCACATGCTGTCTCTCAGAAAACTGTACTAGGTTTCCATTGGACACCTCCAATGGCCGTCCCTTGCATTAGCTCTCTCACTTCTCTTCCCTCCACTTCCTGTTTGATCCTCCTATTCCTGCCCCCCCCACCCCGTCCAACAATAACTATTCTATGTTCCTTTCCTAGGGAGATTTATCAGTCTCCTTCCACCCCTAGTTCCTTACTCTATACTTATGGACTTATGGACTAAAGCTTGTTTATCAAACACCAGTTAAAATCCACATATAAATGGATTTCTGCATATTTGTCTTTCTGGATCTGAGTTATCTCACTCAAGATGATTTTTTTCTAGCTTCTTCCATTTTACCTGTGAATTTCAGTTTTAACCTCCAAATAACAGCCCATAGTGTAAATGTTCCACCATGTCATCTTTATCCGTTCATCTATTAATGGACATCTAGGCTGTTTCAAATTTCTGGCTTTTATGAATAGAGAAGCAATGAATATGGTTGAGCAAGTGTCTCTGTAGTAGGATTAAACATCCTTTGGGTAGATGCCCAAGAGTTTTATAGGTGGATCTTGAGGTAAATCTAGTGCCAGCTTCCTGAGGGACTGTCACATTTATTTCCATAGACAGAAGTAAAGTTTGCACTCCTGTCATCAAAGAATAGTGTTTCTTTTACTCTACATCCTTGCCAACATATGAAGAACATTCTAAGAAAGGTCAGAAGACCTATTTTAACTAACAGCTATGGCCTCACAGTGTGGTAAGGTCCAAAATCAATAAACAAAAGTCAACATTTTTGTTCCTACTGGCAATGAATAAATAAAGTTTAAAAATGTTTCATTCATAGAAGAATAAAATGCTTAGGGATAAAAGTAATAGATTTTATGAAAAACTTTTACTCTGAAAAAGTGCAAAAAGCATTGAAAAACCATTAAAGTATATAAATAAATACAAAGATATTTGCATTCATTAATTGAACACTTAAAGATCTTTGCATGGCAATACATCCTAAACTGTTCTACAAAATCAACCTAAAATTTTCTCAAAAATATCACCTAGGTGTGTGTGGGTCTGTATTTGTATGTGTGTGTGCATGCCTGTGTGTGCATGCCTGTGTGTGCATGCCTGTGTGTGTGTGTGTGTGTGTGTGTGTGTGTGTGTGTGTGTGTCGGTGTAGTACTGGGAATAAAATCCAGGATCTCATACTTGTGCTATCAAAACTGCTACTGTAATCAGGAAGGTATTAGGTATTGTACTGATATAAGGCTAGACATGTAGATTTAAAAAATAAAATAAAAATCATTATGGTTGTAATTATTATACTTAGCAACCTTAATGGCATTATTAAAAATAAATTCACACATCACTGATCAACTAATTTTCTACAGGTTACCATGAAAATTCAGTGGGGCAAGTTGTCATTATAACAAATGGCATTAGAGGAACCATCTACACATAACTGAAATAATTTTAATGCTTATGCCATGCACAAAAATTACCTCTAACGCAATAGAAACCTAAATGTGAGCAATATGACATCTTCCACATAAACATAGTAGTAAGTCTTAAAGAACTTGAGTTCGGTAAAATATAGTATCTCAAACATACATAATGAAAGAAAAGGTTTCCCAGCCTTCTCTCACTGTCAGTGAAACTGCAAACTGGTGCAGCAACTCTGGAAATCAGTGTGGAGAATTCTCATACAGCTAAAAATTAAGACTACCATACCACCGAGCTAAAACATCCCTTGGCATATCCCCACAGATATTTGTTCAGCTGTGTTTATTGTTGCTCTATTCACAATAGCTAGGAAATAGAAACAACCTAAATGCCCTATAACCAACAAATTAATAATAATAATAATAATAATAATAATAATAATAATAATATATACCACAGTATATATACCACATTCAACTAAAAATATAAAAATGAAATCTTCAGGTGAGTGGATGGCACTAGAAAAAATCATATTAAGCAAGGTAATCCAGACCCAGAAAGACAAATGTGACATCTTCTCTACCTAAAATTCCTATAATACACATAAGCCATGTACAACAATACATAGTTGAAATGAAATTTTCCCATTTGGGCTGACAATGCTCCCACTATGAGCCAAAGAAGGATGTAACAAAAACCCCAACTCCAGACATAAAAAGCCCTCTTTGGAGTTCTGGGTCAGGGTTGTCCAAGAGTCCTAAAACATGCAACTATTGCCTTTGATTGCCCCCACCACAGGTGGAAGGCAAGTTCTTATTGCTAAAGACACCATGCACTTCAGATACAAGACCAAGAGACTCTGAGCTGGAACTGACATGAATACCCCTCCCTAAGAACTAGCTTTCACGGTACCAAAGATGTCAAAAGGTGTCATGCAAGCTTCCAAATGAGGGAAGTAACCAACAGCCCTACCCAGTTGTGATGTTATGAACCACGCAATGACTAGTATGACACAATAACTCCAACAGTTCAGTAGTGGCCCACATACCCTGGCCATAATCGACAGCTCCCAAAGAGTTACAACCCACTCAACAGAAGAGAAACCATGCCTGGTACTAGAAACCTAGCCAGCTAATCAAGGCTAGTGAGGTTATGGATCTTGGAGGAGAATCTACAAGTGCCACTTTACTAAAGTAGCCTTAGTGTAAGTGTAGTTCTCACCCCTCATCAAAAAAAATCTCTTTGCAACAGAAGGAAATCATTATAGAAAACTACAACCAATCACAATTCAGAGTTTTGGAGCCCAGTCCCAGTGGATATATTTACAATGCAACTTCCATATCTAAGGCTCAGGAACATTTCAGGAGTAGGGAGGTGGAAAAGGGTAAGTGATGGGGGACATCCTTCTGTGTATGTTTATCTTATTGGTTGTTGAATAAAGCACTGTTTGGCCAATGAGGCAGAAAGATAAGTGGGACTAGGAGTCAAGGAGGATTCTGGGAAATGTAGTAAAGAAATCTTGTGATCCAGGCAGGAAGTGACATAGCAAGCCGACTCAGAATATAGGTGGGAACAAGCAGGAAGTCGCTCTCTTCCTCCTGCTCTCTGCTCTGGAGCCACCATGTGATCCCAGCAAGGGAGGACACCTGCATCTGATCGGATAAGTCTTTATAAAATATGTATATTAAGAAATCCTAGTCATTGGCCAGCAGCATTGTACCTAATACAAGTCTCTGTGTGTTATTGTGGCCACCCACGTGGCAGCAGGGCTCGGGCAGCTTGGTGGAAAGATTTATCGTTACAGGTAAGAGCCAGAAAATCAAGAAGTTTGCTGTGATAGTGTGTCTCCTGCTAATGTCAGAAGCTACACCATAAAGTCTCACCAATGTGACTGCCAAGCCATGACCTGAACAAGGAAAACAATAGAATGCTAACATGAATTGAGGGCTGAGAAGCCTGGAGGCCTCATCCCTACCCAAAGAACCATAGGCAACTAAGAAATGTGTGTGTGTGTGTGTGGTATATATGTTTATATATATGCACAGGCATATATATTTAGGAATATAGAGATTATTAAATAATAGATAGATAGAAAGATAGATAGATAGATAGATAGATAGATACAGACAGACAGACAGACAGACAGACAGACAGACAGACAGACAGATGAGGTTGTTTGGGCTTGAGTGCAACAGAGGAAATTAGGTATGATTTCTCACAAGTATGAGATATCTGTCTAGAAAGAAACTACAGTATCTGAAAATTGATTGTGGTGAGTTTAATAATCTTTGATTATGATAAAAGGCAGTAAGTTATGTATTTGAATGACAGAAACATATCCTATGTGTACTGCAGCTTCATGAAGTCATGAAGAGAAAGAAAGAGGAGAGAAAACACAAGATTGAAAGAGAGACAGGCAGAGAACATACAACGGCTTCTGAATCATATTCAAATTGTTTTCACAGGTCAGCTAGCCCTTCCGTGCTCCAGAAAAAAAAATCCCCACTGCATCTTTCTCTTTTCAAGATTATTTCCAGTTGTATTAGTTACCTACAGTTGTGTGACTCAGGAGCTTAAAACAATGACTAGTAAAATTTGTGATCAGGAGTCTGAGAGTTGGAATAAGAGTCCTCCAGCTCAGGCTGTCAGTGGCCTGGAACCATGATCATCTCAAGGTTTGGCTCAAGAAGGACATGCTTCTGGGCTCACTCACATGAATCTCACATATCTCAGGTCACACTTAGTTGCTTTCTTGAGTCATTAATTCCTTTTTACGTGGCCCCAGCGCTTGGCGGCTTCTAACATCCAAGTGGGACAGAGTGAGCAAGATGGAAGACGACATCTCTTCATAAACTGACCTTGGAAATGGTGGTCCTGTTGCTCTCACTTATTCTATTCCTTTATAAGGACAATTCTACCAAGAACCAGTGAAGGCTGTCACTAAGTGTGCCTACCACCACTCCTGACCTAGGCTGTCTAGTCTCAAATGCCATCTGTTCCACTGAAAAGACCAGAGATTGCACCCTAATCCTCTGAACTCCTTACTGTTGTATATTATACTGTGTAATTTACCCTTAATTATCTTCTGCCTTGTCTTGTTATTCAAAATGTATTTTCTCAGTAGTTTGTCTTTCTACTGAGATTAGGAAACCCAGACTCACACCATTTCAGATTGCCTGAGACAAACTCTGCACCTGTAACAAATGCAGATATGATGCTTATGCATATGAAACTTGAGAAGAACCACTGGGTTGTACCATTCAAAAATGATTCATCTTCTAAGTCTTATATCAATCAAAAGATAGTAAGTACTACATGAATTGGCACTGTTTTATATTTCTCCTCTGCATACTGCTATGCTATAATTTGGATTGTAAATGTACCCCCCCAAAAAAAAAACTGTGAATGAAAGATGTGGAATCCAACTTGGTTCTATTGAGAGATAAAGAAAATTTCAAGAGCTAAGGGCTGGTGTGATGTGTGCAATGAGCATACCCCCAAGCAGCAGGGGGCAGAGGGTATCTAAGAACCTCAGTATTTTTCTTTCCTTCAGTCTGTCTGGCCATTGAGGTATCCAGGTTTGCTCCCACCTGTGCTCTGGCCATGATGCACTGTCTTACCATGGACCCAAAGACAATAAAGCCAACATATTGAGGACCAAAACCTCTAATTCCTTGAGCCATAATAAACACTTTCTATTTTTAAGTTGATGACCTCATGTATTCATTACAGTAACAGAAAGCTCACTTAGTCACACAAGCATACACTACACACTAAAGTGCTTACCACATGTCCGAATACATGTCACACTGCTGGAAAAGAAATGCCACAAGAAGCAGGCTATATGTAAAGTGCAGAATATATAGGTAGGTCATGTCCCTACTTTGTTATTGGCCATTAGTATGACTTTCAGGAAGGGATTTTGTTACTTTGCACTTTAATTTCTTTAAAAATTTGAGCAGATTTTTTTACTATAGAATTTTTACTTTTAATCATTTCATATATTGGTCTCTTTGTGTGCAGGTGTGTGAGTGTATGTTCATGTGTGTGACAGTGATGATGATGATGTGTGTGTACAAATGCATGTGTACATGTGTACAGGTGGAGGCCAAAGGACAACCCCAGGCATCATCTTCAGTAACAGTATCCATCGCCTTTAAGACAGGTTCTCTCTCACTGGCTTGAAGCTCACCAACTGGGCTAGACTGAGAAGGCAGCAAACACCAGGGATCTTCCTATCTCAATGGTGTAATAGTGACACTTATGTCTTGGTGTGTCCAGCAGTTGTGTAGTTAGACTTACGGTCTGCTCAATAGTAAGAAATCAAGCCTGCCTTGTAAAACTAGCCAACCTATGTCTTATGAAGTCATGAATCCTAGAGGAGAACCTGCTAGTCCCACTTCCCTAAATTGCATTCTAAACTCTGATCCTCATACATAGAGATAAGTGTAGCTATCACCCCTCAACTTCCTTTGCAGCTGGAGACCACCATTACAGAGCCCACAACTTGTCAAACTGCAGAGAACATGTGACCATGGGATGCCTAACCCCAATAGCTACATCTATAATGTAACTCGTTCTCATAAATCTTGGGGAACATTGCAGAAAAGGAAATGGAAAGATAGAAGAGCCAGAGGACCAGAAAATCTACTAGTGATAGTGTCTTCTGCATGACAGGGAATGTGCACCCATGAAATCTTAACAATGTGGTTTCCTAAATAAGACTCATATAACAACAACCCCAATGTGCTAGCACAGATGACAAATCTCACAAGGTCCTCCCTTAGATGACTGAAGAAGTCTTCTCTGGAAATGAGTGCCCTTGTGGGTTATCCAATCCCAAGTGGCTGTCCCTAAACATGTACACATAGGAGCAATATTAAAGGGACTCAGAGATTTGTATTTATGTATAAGTGTATATGTGAGAGAGAGGAAATGGGGAAGAGAGGAGAGTGACTGAGTGAGTGAGTGAGTGTGTGTGTTTGTGTGTGTATATGTGTGCAACAATAATTAAAGAGGTCATGAATTTGAGATATTGGGAGGCTTTAGGAGGAGTTGAAGAGAGGGGTGAAAATGACATAAATACAGTAGTCATGTATGAAATTCTCAAAGTACAAAATCCTTCTTATTTAAGTTTTTAAATTTATTCAATTGAAAGAATGAAGTAAATTTTTAAATGAATTTTTGACTGAAGAAAAAGAGGTTTGCTCAAGTCAAATTTCCCTTTTTTTACATGCTGGGAATTACCCTTACATTTCTGAGCATTCCTGTGAGAACAGAGCTTTGAGTCCTAGTGGACTGACTGGAGTATTGGTTGTAAATCTTTGCAAATCTGCCAGAGTTCTGCTATGAATATATCCAGATCCAGGCTTCTTAGAGCCAGATTGTTTTTAGTACTGTCTCATTCTCTGTACTTGTTGTGAGTCTCTGTAAAGTCGTTAATCTCTTCTGATTTAATTTCAGTGGTTTGGATAAATCTAAGAATCCATCCATTTCTTTTAAATTGTCTAACTTAACAGAATATGGGTTTTTAAGTAGTCTCATATAATATACTGAATTTCTTTAGTGTCTGTTGTTACATTGTCCTGTTCATTTCTGACTGTTTTAATTAGGGTCTTCCTTATTTTATTTAATTTTTTATTAATTTGTTTATCTTCTCAAAGAACCAGCTCTTAGATTCATTGTTTCTTGTGTTGTTTTGTCTCTATTTCATTCATTTCTGGTCAAAGTTTTATGATTTCTTCCCATTTACTAGATTTGGGTTTGTTTTGTTCTTGTTTTTGCAAATTCTTGAGGTGCATCATTAAGTCATTTATTTGTATTTTAATGTAGGTGGTCAGAGCTGTAATTTTTCCACTCATGACTGATTTTACTATGTCCTAGAGGCTTTATTGTATTTTGTTTTAATTTTCACTTAATTCCAGGAATTTATTTTATTACTTTCCTGATTTCTTGAGATATCTTTGCTATTGGTTTTAACCTTTGTTTCATTGTGGTCTAAAGGAATACATGAAATTATTTCAATTTTTCTGAATTTAAGATTTGTTTTGTGTCTCGGTATTCAGTCTATTTTAGAAACGCAACCATGAGCTTTTGGGTAGAATGCTCAGTCTTGGATGTTTGGGTAAATATTCTATAGATAAATCAGTTTGATATATAATTTCATTTAATTTTAGTGTTTCTGTTTATTTTGGTTCAGATAAACAATCTACTGGGGGAAATGAGGTATTGAAATCACTTACTATTAATGGGTTGGGGTTCATCTATGTCTTTAAGTTCCAAAAACATACATCTGGGCAATAAATGAGCTCAACAACTTGTATTTATATATATACATTCGGGGTGTAACAATAATTAAAGAAATCTCACATTTGAAAGGGCGTTGAGAGAGGCATAGGAGATATTGGAAGGGGAAGAGTGAAGGGTAGAGATGATGTAAATACATCCCTGTGCATGAAATTCTCAAAAACTTTAAATTACATCTTACATTTCACATATTTCATCTTTCAAAGGAAAATTTTATTGTATTTCTTCACCCACCATGACAAACTTCATTCTTTCATTTACAACAAACTAACAACGAATATACACAAATTCAGTCTGAAAGTCTCTTGTCATCTTATTCAGAACACAATGTTGCTGTTGCGTCTGCCCTAGGTTTCCACTTGGTAGAGAACCAGAGCAGAGCTAACTCTCACTTGTCTGTTTTACCCAAGAACCTCTGAAACCCAGACATTGCACTTTGCCACACAAAAAATAGCAAAAAACTAATTCAATAAAGTGGTTTTTCAGATGAAAAAAGTTTAATTAATTTTTTCTGGAATAAATGTCTCATGTTCTCTCGTATGTAGATCATAATGTTTAATGTTTGTATATGTGTGTGTAAGAAGAGATGAGTATAGCTACAGCTCTTGAAGCTATGATGGGAACCAAACTATCCTGAATGGTTGTGTTTAAGGAGGTAACTGGTGCGGAGAGGGCCTATCCTCTCCTGAGCTTGAAACAAACTTGTATCTCATGGTCAGCAGAGCAAGTTCAATGGCCGAGGTGAGCCACCTCAGGACCCTAATGACACAACTGATAGTGACCCCCCTAAGTAGGAGTGGGGAATGGGGGAGGTCGAGAAAACAGCTTGGTTCTTAGAAGATGATGAGTTCCTTTCTGGCTTCAGCATCTTCTACAGGGAGAAGTCAGATCTGTCATCTAAAACTGCAGGACTGAGCTGGCTAAGTGTGTAAAGGACTAGACACATAAACAGGTGGTTCAGTATTCTGTTGTTTTGTTTTGTTTTGTGAAGGCACTTGCTGTTGAATTTCTTCTTCCACTTATAGTACATCCAATGCCAATCTGCAGAATTTAAATTGGCACTTCCCTGAGGACCTGGGCTCTAATTACATCTTATCTGTTGATCTCTGCATTCCTACAAGTTCAAGGACTCCACCTACTCTCCAGGAATAAGGAGCTGGTCACTGCCTGCTTCCTCTGGTTCTCCTGACTTCAGCTTCCTGTCCTTGCTTCCTTCCTAATTCTATGATCCTAAAACTGTTCTTACATATGGGTTTCGACTACATAAATAGATACACGCATGTGTATACATATATATATATATATATATATACACACATATATACATGCATACATACATATGGATGTATGTATTCTTCCCTGTTGATACAATCCAACTGGGCATAGAAAATTGAACTCATACAGATCAAAACTGAGTAGAATAATTGTGGAGAGAAATGAGAGCTGAGAGCTGCAGCTGCCATCGAGGAGGCTGAATTGTGGCCCACGCAAGCCTCCATACATAGCTCTTAATTTGCTGCAGAATTAATGTAAGAAAGTCTAGCTACCTACCCTTCTGTTTATAAGAAGAAGGATAATAACACTAGTAATTGATGCTGCTAGCTGACTCGAAACAGAAGCATATTTTTTTGGTTTCTGTCCTTGGGCATCAAAGTGCTTCTCTCTGCCCACCAAAATCCCCACTATCTCAAAAGCAACCTGCATTTCTTTCAAAATATAAAGGTTGTTTCTATGTAAACTGGGCAGCAAAAGCAGTTACCAGACTCTGAGATCTTTCCAGAAGCTCCAGTTCCTGGAGATCGTTATTCTAGAAAGAACATTAAGAATAAACAGGTAAGCTCAAAGTCTGCCTGATGAAAAGAATTCTGGTAGGGTAGGCAGCTAAGTTCTGCACGCAGCATTGTATAACATTAGTAAAGTTGTCCTGGAACTGTCTCTTTCATCCAGACAACCTCAGGCACCTGGACTGAAGCAGCAGAGCCATCACAAGGAAGAGAGCTACAGTAAGAAAAACATGGGGCCACTTTTCTCAGGTGTTCAGCTTTCTCAGCTGTGAAATATAACAGTTGTGTACTACTGTTTCCAGCTTGAACTTGTCTGACCAAGAATATCCTTTAAGTCATTTATTTGGACATAGATTTTCTGATATCTCCCCCAAGAGATGCTAGTTCAAGAAGTCTAACGTTAGTGTCCAGGAAAACTTTAACAGGTGGCCCAGGAAAATCTCCATAATTACCAATCAGGATCAGAGGAACTACATCTTCCATAGATCCCTTTTTGTGTAAATCAGCTAATTAATGCTCACTATTAAACTTCCATTCCCTGCACATCTACAAGATCCTCAAGATAATAGGAATAGCTCTAGTCACTGTTTTAAATGCTTTGCATATTTATTCTTCCCAATAACACTCCAAAGCAGATATTAGTATTACTCCTATTCTAAAGATACAGAAACAGATGCACAAAGATTAAGGTGTTTTCCAAAAGTAGCCTGCTTGTTAGGGAGTTACAGCTGGGGATTAATCCCAGCTTCCCAGATTATGAATCCAGACCCTCAGCCACTCCTGCTCCACCCCCAGACAAGCTTCAACCCTTAGGCTGATGTTGAATAGTTCAGGAACTCCAGTATTAGGTCTTCAGCAGATGACAAGTACAGTCCTGAAGCAAGCCAGTAATGCGCTAATTTAATAGCATCAGTCTCAGGAGCCACCATAGAGGTAATGGGGACGCTGTTTCCACTATAGTAAACTGATTTTGTCTGTTTACTACACTTAAGTCTGTCAGATTTCATTTGAGTTAAAAAAAAAAAAAATCTTGTGATTAGAAACGGAATGCTACCGCTGTGGATCTCTGCATCTGCTTCTATAAATTACTGAATGAAGGCTCTCTAATGACAATTAGGGTAGTCACCAATCTGATTACAAGAGAAGGCCAGTTCAGGTACCCTCTCCACTATTGCTAGGAATCTGGGCTGAAGTAATCCTTGAGGATTCCTAGGAGTTTCCCTGGCACTAGGTTTTTCCCTAACCACAAAACGGCACCTACTACCAAGATATCTCTTCCATTACTCTCCTCCTCCATCTCCCCCAACCTACCCAACCTGATGCCTCGTGTTCCCATCTCCCTATGTCCCCCCTCCCTTTTGCCCACAGTATGCCAAGCTCTGGGAATCCTGTTGAAGAGAGGGAGGAGTGATTTATGAGCCAGGGGAGGTCAAAGTCATGGGGAGGGATGATGGATAAAGACAGTTGACCTAAGCTCTTGAGAGCTCATGACTCTGGACTGGCAGCTAGGGAGCCTGCAAGGAGCAACCTAGGCCCTCTGCACCATGTAGATGGCAGTGGTGTAACTTGGTCTGTTTGTAGGGCTCCTAGCATTGGGATCAGGACCTATCCCTGAGCTGGCTTTTGGGAACCTATTCCCCATGCTGGGATGCCTCACCTAGCCTTGATGTAGGGGGAGGAGCTTGGTCCTGCCTCAACTTGATGTGCCAGGCTTTGTTGAATGAAGATAGAGGAGGAATGGATGCGGGAGGGTAGATAGTAGATGGCAGGTGAAGGGAGGGAACAGGAGAGAGGAGGGAGAGGAAACTGTGGTTGGTATGTAAAATAAGTGAAACTTTCAATTAAAAAAAGGAAAAAAATGGAATAGTAGAGATCACTGATCTAGGCTCCCTCCTTAATACTGCTAAGACAACTGATGTTAAAGGGCTGCAGAGCTTCTAAAACTATACACTAAGTGTCAGGAAACTACAGAAGAACCTGACTTCCAGATTTTCTTTTATGGATGGAATCAAAAATAAGCTTGTCAACCAAATAGATTTATTTTTTAAAAAAATAATAAACACTTATGGGTGCCTGTCAGTATGAAGATAAGATAAAGGAATCAAGTATATGATATCTGAGATTCACAGTGAAATGAAATGTATTTAAACCAATGGTTATATCTATATAACATCTGTGAAGCCAAGATCCATGGTGTTTTTGTAGTAGCAGTCACATTACCAATACTCAGAAACACCAGCTGTCCTGTGCTTAAGTAGAGAGATGACTAGAGTTAGAATCAGAGACAACAAATGCACTCCACCTGGGTAATGAGACTAGAAGTTAGACAAGCCACTAACCCAAGTTTATAGAAATCCTACATGTCAACATGCCCATCACAGGGAAGATTTTCAACACAGTAATATTTTTGATGAAACATTGTCATTCAACATTTGGTTTTCCTGCCTTTAGTGTGATAACATTTATTTTACCATGATATAGAGACAAGAGCTGAGTGTAGGAAAGGAGACCAAAAGGCCTGAGAAATTTCACTGGGCTCCCCCTTTTTTGGACTTCTACCAGCATATAACCCATAGAAATAATTTCAGAGATCAAGCAAGAACAAACCCAAAGACAGGCTTCTCAGTAAATGCTGTGACTGTTATCAGTGTAACTCTGTGAATGACTCAGTTCTGCCATCTGGGCACCGCCCAGAGGTCACAAGAGGTGTTAATTTAGTGGGTACTTTGGCATGGAAACTCATGTTGCTAATATTACAAACTTCTCTTATTTTCCTCTGCTAGTGGTTAGTAGATTTAGCTCTAATGGCAGACTGAAAAACATAGCAGAACATCAAAACAATGGCATTACCCAAGGAAGACTTCACTCCAAATCCCACAAAACCCAGAAAACCACAGTGATTCCATCTGTCAAATGAGCAAGACAGTGTGCTGGGTAGCCAAAGAAGGGAAGTTCCCAAGTGAAGTCACTTAACAGCCACTAAGGAGTTTCCAAGCCCAGAACCCTGGCCACCTCCATCTAGACAGAGAGCAGGACTCCTCCTTAACTCACCTAGGAGTTCAGAAGTATCCTGGTGGAGGCACCACAATATGTAACCAAGAGACTAAAGTGTTTGTCTCTATCACAAAAGTCAATGAGCAGAGATGGGAATTCAATTGCTAAACTGCTTTTTCTTCACAGAGCATGTGGTCTGAGAAGGACTAACATTCCAAAAACAAACAAAAAAATCACCTTATGTCTCATCTTCAGGCAGCCTGGCTTTATAGGGAAGAAACAAGACAAAGGCAATCAATCATCCCAGAGCTCAGTATTGCTCCTTGAGTCAGGTTCTTGGGGCACATTTCTGAGATCTGTGATATCTATATCACTTTAGTTATCATTGCTTCTACTATTCTGCCATGCTCTGAAGGTCTGGGCTCAGGTAGTTCTTGAAACCCTGGAGTCTACTTCATGTGTTAGAGCATCAACCCAGAAGGAAGGTAAGCTAAGAAAATAGCAACTATGCTAGCTTTGAAAATTCACTATATAAAAAATAGTTTTGTTGACAAAATCCAACATCCCTTCATTATAAAGATCTTAGAGAGAACAGGAATAACAGGAGCATATCTAAACATGATAAAAGCAATATACACCAAACCAACACCCAACATCAAACTAAATGGAGAGAAACTCAAAGCGATTCCTCTAAAATCAGGAACAAGGCAAGGCTGTCCACTCTCTATATATCTCTTCAATATTGTACTTGAAGTTCTAGCTAGAGCAATAAGCCAAGAAAAGGAGATCAAAGGTACACAAATTGGAAAGGAAGAAGTCAAACTCTCACTATTTGCAGATGATATTATAGTTTACATAAGTGACCCAAAAAACTCTACCAGGGAACTCCTACAGCTGATAAACACCTTCAGCAAAGTAGCAGGATACAAAATTAACTCAAAAAAAAAAATCAGTAGCCCTACTATATACAGATGATGAATGCAATGAGAAAGAAATCAGAGAAGCATCACCCTTCACAATATCCACAAGCAACATAAATTATCTTGGGGTAACGCTAACCAACAAAGTGAAAGACCTGTACAGTAAGAACTTTGAGTCTTTAAAGAAAAAAATTAAAGGAAATCAGGCCTCTGTCAGATGTGGGGTTGGTGAAGATCCAAACAATGAAATTAAAAAGTGGGGTGCAGAACTAAATAGAGAATTCTCAACAGAGGAATCTGAAATGGCTGAAAGACACTTAAGAAAGTGTTCAAAATTCTTGGCCATCAGAGAAATGCAACTCAAAACAACTCTGAGATACCACTCACACCTGTCAGAATGGCTAAAATCAAAAACACCAATGACAATCTATGCTGGAGACGATGTGGAGAAAAAGGAACATTCCACTGCTGGAGTAACTTGTAAGACCACTCTAGAAATCAGTATGGCAGTTGCTCAGAAAAATGTGAATCAGTCTACCTCAAGATCCAGCAATTCTTCTCTTGGGTATATACCCAAATAATGCACGTTCATACAACAAGGACATATGTTCATCCATGTTCATAGCAGCATTGTTTGTAATAGCCAGAACCTGGAAGCAACCTAGATGCCCCTCAACTGAAGAATGGATAGAGAAAATGTGGTACATTTAGACAATGGAGTTCTACTCAGCAGAAAAAAAGCAATGGAATGTTGAAATTCGCAGGCAAATGGAGGAAACTAGAAGAAACCATCCTGAGTGTGGTAACCCAGTTACAAAAAGACAAGCATGGTATGTACTCACTCATATATGAATTTTGGACATAGAGCAAAGGATTACCAGCCTACAATCCTCTTCACCAAAGAAATTAGGAAACATGAAGGACTCTAAGATATAAATGCATGGACCCCAGGAATGGGAAGGGACAGGAACTCCTGAGCTTATTGGGAGCATGAGGTTAGGGGAGAAGGAGCTGCCAGAATGAAAGCAGGAGAAGAGGAGAGGAGAGGAGGAAATGGAGGAGCAGAAATATTGAGTTGGGGGATGAATAGAGGAGAGAGAGCAGGATGAGAGATACCATACTAGAGGGAGCCATTTTAGGTCCAAGGAGAGATCTGGCACTAGGGAGATTTCCAGAGACCTACAAGGATGACACGAACTTACAATCCAGGCAATGGTGGAGAGGATAACCTAAACACCCTTACCCTAAAATGAAATTGATGACTACTTCTTATGCCATCCTAGGACCCTCATCCAGTGGCTGATGGAAGCAGAGGCAGATATCCACAAATATACACTGTAGACACCAAGGGGCCCCCTAGAGTGCAGAGGCCTCCTCATTGACATCCATGTTCAGGGGTCTGGATCAGTCCTGTACTGGCCTCCCAGATAGCATCTGGGGTCGATGTGTTCCCCCTTGTTCAGGCCAGCTGTTTCTGTGGGTTTCACCAGCCTGGTACTGACCCCTTCGATATTCATTCCTCCCTCTCTGCAACTAAGTTGGTGCAGACACCACACACTAATGTGCATTGGATTGACAATGCTTCCCACAGCAACCATAGACCAACAAAGAAATCCAGGAGCCAGAATGGGAAATCTCCTTTTGAATGGTTAGAGTAGTTCAAGTGACTCCTGAAACAATATGGACTAGCAATGTAGTCCTTGGTTACTTGTCAAGGTTAAGAGTGGGCCTTTATTGCTGATACTGTACACTTAGGACACTGAATCACATGATTCAAGTGGATCTGAACCACAAACCTCCTTCCTGTGCTATGTCTCCCATGGTACAGAAAATGTTATACAAGTTGTTAACAAATGGATGCGATTAAAGAATCCTGCCCAGCTGCAACACCCATGAACCGTGTTGATGACCAGCATGGCAAGACATCCATATGGGTGAAGTAAGAGTCACTCACATGTTGGTGATAACCAGCAGCTGTCTAATTGAAATTAAGTCCCATGCAACAGGAAGAAAATCACACCTGGTTCTGGAAACCTAGCCAGCTTCCCAAGGTTAGTAAGGGCACAGACCTTAGAAAAGAGTCCCTACCACAGTTTTGCTAAACCAGAATAAATTACCTACTACATTCTAAATCTCATCCTTACACACACAGATAAGTGTAGGTTGCTGCCACACCACATCAAAGAAGCCTCTGTTTACAGCAAATAGAGGCTATTGCAAAAAAGAAGTGAACACTATTCAGAGATCAACAGATCAATAAATACATCTATATCACAACTCCTGGCTCTGTGGCTCAGGGGACAGACACTAGGAAGAGATGGTGAAAAGACTGTAAGAGCCAGAATACCAGGAAGTCAACTGTGTCCATCTCTCCTAGAAATAGCTGAATAAACAAGACTGGACCAATGGCAATATCAATGTGAATGCTGACATGGAAGGGAGTAAAATGTCATGGGGCCCACCCATAGACAAATAACTATAGGTCACTAATGATTTCTAGGAGGAGAATTAGCCTCTCCCAGAGATAGAACTTCTTATTGGTTGGCCAGTGCACAGCGGTCAGCCCTGAATCTATATACACATAAACAACAGAAACAGACTCAACAGATTGACTATATATTTGTGCATACACATATATGAAACAATAATAAAGAAATAGAGGCTATCAGCTTGAATGTGGAGAGACCATAGGAGGGGTTGGGGGAAGATACCTGGGAAGGGCGTGGAGGATGAAAGGGGGAAAATGATGTAACTCTCTTTCAACTGAAAATCTATTAATGAAAATAGAAATGAACTTTCGCTATTAACTTGCAGATTATGTAACTTATTTTTCTATCATCTCCAAAGGGCTCCGAGACAGCATCTTCTCATTCACATACAGAAGGGCCATTTGCACACCCAGGACCTAAGTTACTACCTTCTTCTGAGAACTACAAGACAAGTTAAAAATTCATCTTGTGGTTCCTCAGCTGATCATGTGAAAAATCTGTGTAACAGGACCTAAAAGGTATGACATCATCTTTCTAGAGTTCCTGGGTTTTTTTTTAAATGTCACTCCAAAGGTTCCCTCTTTCTTAGCACATTCTAGTCATAAAAGCCAATGGGAATAGCTAAAAGTCACCAAGTTCTTGCATAAGGTAGTATTTTCCAAGGTTCAGAACATGAACCCAGTAACAGGGATCCAGATCTCCTGACTTCTACTTCTAGGCCATGACACAACATCACCATTCTATGACATGTATGCAGCTCTCACTTCTGCCCTGACACCTCTCCTATGCAGGTGGTTTCCTACATCTCCCTTCCTTGTCCTTTTCTGAATTCACCCAGATTTTATTTGCATATGTTTTCACTACTTCTAAGTGTCCCCAGGCAATAATTATATTAAAATCCAAAATCTAATAAAATAGTTAATATAAAACTATAGCACTGCTGTTAAAAGGAAGACAATAATTGTGACCTGACCTCCAGGGAAATGGAGAAGTAGTCAAATCACTTTTCTATTTTTACCTGCCTCTAATTATAGAAGGAATTGTATGTGTCTAAT
Source organism: Cricetulus griseus (assembly GCF_003668045.3). Classification (NCBI taxonomy): domain Eukaryota; kingdom Metazoa; phylum Chordata; class Mammalia; order Rodentia; family Cricetidae; genus Cricetulus; species Cricetulus griseus. The sequence continues at coordinate 339,366,994 of NC_048595.1, read as the reverse complement.
CGAATGTGCAATCACATGGACAGTGACTCAGAGCTCTGAGAAAAGTAGAACTACAGTGACAGCAACTATGCTCAAAAGATCCTTATCTTTCACTTCTGCCATTGAATTATTCATCTTGAGAGTTAGTAACCCAGTGTTGGCCCTGAGTCTCTCATCTGTGAGGTGAACGACTTGGACAACATGATTTCTAATTTTCTTTCCATGGCAAAATATTATTTTAAGGGGCTATGCAGAAGGAAACTAAGAGACTGAGTAAAGTTGAAGAGATATAGCAAAGAAAACAGGAAGCAGGAAGTATAAAAAATAGTCTTTGTCTTCATTAGGAGCCAAAGAATCTTGGGCTCAGCCCCCTCAAACCCACTCTCTTACCTCTTCCACCATTTTACTTGAAATAAAATTTCTTAACTATAAATGCTGTAAGTCGAAACATTGCAAGAGCCAGAGGTTCAGAGAGTTTGTGATGAGACTATGTCTCCTAGTAACATGAAGCTACACCCACAAAGTCTCACTGATGACTCCCCAAATGGGAGCTGAACAAGAAGAACACCAGTGGACATGCCAAGCTGGACAAGGAAACACCAGTGAAACCTCAACCCTTAAGTTATAACCCTGAAGTTATAAATTACCTTAAGCATAGTCCTAAAATGCCAAATGACCCTTTTGAGCATGGTATTTTGGATGTCAGAGATTCATAGAAATTCTTTATAGTGAGTTACATGAACCATGAGCCACAAAAATGCTACATGGGTATGAGAGAACTATGCAATGCAGAGGATTAAAAGATGGAAGCTGAGAGTGAGATAAGTTTCACCCATTCTGGCCATGAACGAACCATCACTACTTGCCACTGAGCACCTCCTTGTTAAGTTTTGGGCACCACTCCACCTAGTGTCTAGGACACTAAGGTTCTGGGGCATACAGTGACAAGGTTATCTGAAGGATCCTTTAATATATCACTCCATGAAACAGTAGGAAAGATGTATCCTTTACATAGACCAGCCCATAGACAACAAATAGTTTCTGGTCCTAAGCAATTAATAATTCACAGCATCCAAAGAACATTGCACATGACTTTGAGAACTATAAAACTACTATGGCTGAGGGAAAAAGAAAACAAAAGGAACATTGCCGTTCTGATATAGCTTCTCATTAAGCAACAATCGGACAGACTAAATTTCATAGATTACCTACAATAACATTCACTTCCACCTTAAGAGATCATTCAGCACAATTGTGAGTATATTTTTATAATCCATATTCTTTTATGACTTGAAGGGAAACAATTTCCATAGGACTGGCCAATGAAACAACTGAATCAGAGCTTGGGTCATAATCTGTGGGTAGACGGTTGTTTGGCCCTCATTTTCTCCTTCCTCTTTTCTGGTTTTAGACAACAGAAATTGATTGACCATAGATAGGACATACTTTTTATTTTCTCACACTCCCTTTCTGCTAGAAGTAGCTATAAAAGGGAAGTCTACTGGGAAAACTTCTGATAAAGTTTTGCTTTCCTAATAAAAGTAGAAGGGACAAAAATGATGTGATCTCTTTGCCCTTAGCAAGGATGTTTTTAATCCATCTTGTATTATCTGTACCAGAATATCATGGAGTGAGTAATGTTTAATAAGTCAGGCAAGGCATTTGCCATGAAAGTGTCCATTGTTCGATGAAGAGATAAAATTATGAAGGTGGGGGGCATCACATAAATACACTCTAATGTCACTGAGCACCTGCTCCAGACTACCTGTTTAGAATAAAGTCCACTAGTCTCCAAAACTTTAATGTTCTCTCCTTGTTACTGCAAGCATTCTGCCAGTAAGATGGCCTCTCAAAGAACCCAGAGCCTACAGTCAATTAACCTTCCCTTGTTCTGTTGATAACATCCACACCCAACAGCACAATCCAATTTTTGATCGAGCCTCTCAACTATGCCAGGTTTGCTTCTATTTTTTTATATTTATGCGTATACTATTCATATTCTCTCTTGCTCTTGAAAGGTTGGGATGAAGAAGAAATTACCATTAAGGTATTTCTGAAACCAGATGTTCCTTGTTTTTTATTTGAAAATATTAGGTTTCAACTTAATTAAATTCAGTATGAGCCACTTTGAAAAGAACCCCAAACTAACTAACTTGATGGTCTTGTGTTTAATTTGTTGCATCTATTTGAAAGAATAACAATTGGAATACACTACTCAGCATTCTGTTACTGCAACTAATACTGGCTACTTATGAAATAAAAAGAGATTTACTTGGACACATGGTTCTGAAGGTTCCAGTTCAAGATCAGGTGGCCCCATTGGTTTAGACTCCTAATATGGACAATGTGTATAGAAATGCAAGAGACACACATTGGAGCAAGTGAACACTCATACTCCTAAACCAAACGTTAAAAGACTGCAGGTTTCTACATCCCACACACATTTCAAGTGACCTAAAGACATTCCAGTAGGCACTACATCCTAAAAGTTCCATTGCCTCTAAAGTTGTCTCAGCCTTGAACACATGCACCCCTTGGAGAACTAGAGATGCTCATTCAAATCACAGCATAGACCCATGGTTCTCAATCTTGCTAGTTCTGAGACCCTTTAATTCAGTTCCTCATATTGTGATGACCCTCAAACATAAAGTTATTTTTGTTCCTACTTAATAACTAATTTTGTTACTGTCGTGGATTGTAATATAAGTATCTGTGTTATCTGAAAGTCTTAGAAGACCACCTGTGAAAGGGTAATTCAAAACCCAAGGGTATCAAAAGCCACAGGGTGAGAACTGCTGGCATAGACCAATATCTCTAGTGTAATAGGCAAGTGTCACATGCCATTAACCAGTTTGTTCTTCTTAACCAATAGCACTAGTCATGCAGGTCAGTGAAGTTACTTAAAGCCATCAACTTTGTCATGCTTTTTAGAATATGGCTGTACTGCTGAGCTAGGGCACAAAGAAACTGTTTCATCCAGGCTCATTTGCATACAAAAAGAGAAATATGGTGTTAAAGAATAGCTCTGAAATTTTGAGATGTGCTAATATTCTTCCAAGAGGAAGACAAAAACCAAAACCAGTCTGCTACCAAAAATATGGACTTTGTCCAATGGAACACACTCCAGAGCCAACTTACATGTCAACACTGTGTACACTTCAGGGTCAACTTACATGTCAGTACTGTGGATTTTTTTGTTCTTCATTTTCTGTTTGCTTGTTTTTCTGTAACTAAATTCTACTTTTCTCATAAAGAAGTCTAATAGGATATAATGCATTTCTGTGTTGCCTAATCCTTCCCAAACAATTTCACTAACTGGAGACAGAGCATTCAAATATATATGCCTATGGGGGCCATTCTCATTCACACACCACAAAGGCTATTAACCACCTTTTACTTCTGAAGTAAATGCATTGAGGGTAGTAAGAATCCCACAAAAGCCTTTCTGTATACACTTCCACGTTATAAAAGGATAATTGTCTCTATTGTGTTAAGTGTCCTTAATCGGTAACTGAAATACTTTTGTTTTCCACAGTGTTCCATGTGTAAAATGTAAACTGGATACCAATGGGTTAACAGAGCCCTTGCTGGTGTCTGGCTTTGATGAAGGAGAATGGGGTATGATATTATTTGGGGGTAGAAAAAAGAAAGTGGATACATTTTGACTGCTTTACAACAACCTCTACTATTAGCCTTTTTCTTGGTCCAGCAATAGGCCTAAGCAGTTTCACATGACAGAATTTCCAGTCCTAAGACCAGTGGAGAACTACTGTAGAGTGCCAAGCAAACTTGTACGGTTGGCCATCCTGTGACCCATGTTTTTCCATCTGTCCAATCTGTTTCCATCTGTCAATTATCAGTCCTCTGACGTTAATCCCATTGTCTCTTAATGGGTTAATGGATGAACAAGCTGCAATGAAGCCAAATAATGAAAGTCAACTAACAATAAAAAAGAGCAAATGAATGATTCATGGAACTATTGAACAAATCTCAAGTGTAGGATGCTCTCAGTACATTGCCAGACTCAAAGCTTACACTATATTGCAACCTTATTTGACAGACATCCGCTAATGTTTTTTAAATCCCTAAGTGATGGATAGGAAAGATTATACAAACCCATGAATGCAATAAAATCCATAGACCTTTGTACCAAAGGGCAAAAACAATCCATATTATTTATTTGCAGGAAATATTTTAAACAAAATAAATTCATTTATAAAATGCTATTTAAAAGAAAAATGTTGTCCTCATATACATCTGTGTCATAAAACAAGGAATATTATGTAAAAAAATCAAAACCTGAGACCCATATTTTATTATTATTTGACAATGTGTATATGAATACACTCAATTTTTGGTCATTTTCACTCCCCATTACCTTCCTCCCTCACTCTCTAAATGAAACCCTTCTTGCCAATAACTGCCCCACTTTGATGGTGTCTGCACGTGCATGCATGGGTAACCCACTGAGTTAACTATAATTATTTTCATGAACTTGGGTAGGACATTATTTGCTGAAACATGGGCAACTTAAAACTGGCTACATCACTAAAGAAAATGAAACCCTTCAACCAGCAACCCTTGACTACTTCAGTGAAAAAAATGGTATCTCATAAGCTGAAATGAGGATGCCCAATCTTGTGCAATTCTTATGCAAGTAACCACAGGTGCAATGAGTTTATGAACAGGACAGCTATGCTGAGTCCCAAAGACACTCTCTTGCAGCATTCCTTCACAGCCTCTGCTCTTCCATTCTTTATACACCCTCCCTTCCACAATGGCCCTGAGCCTTTGACACAGATGTCCTGTTTGGGGCCAATCACTCTCTAGTCACTTAATTCTCCTCACTTTCATAAGAGGAACCATTACCCACTAATCAAAAGGGCAGCTTCTCTGACAGTGGCTGAGAGCAGCACTTGTCTACAGCTAAAAACATAAGGATTTTGTAAGGTACAAATTGAGTTTTGGGTTTGTTTGGTTTTTTTTTTTTTTTGGTTTTGTTTTTTTGTTTTGTTTTGAGACAGAGTTTCTCTGTGGCTTTGGAGGCTGTCCTGAAACTCGCTCTTTTAGACCAGGCTGGTCTTGAACTCACAGAGATCCGCCAGCCTCTGCCTCCCAAGTGCTGTGATTAAAGTCATGCACCACCACCACCTGGCACAAATCAAGTTCTTATATAAACGTCATAAATCACTCCTGACTTCAGCATTCTGGTTTATAAAGCGCAAGTTCTAAGCCAATTCTCCGAAACCAGCTCTATAATTCTATGAAGTTATCAAGCTGCAGCATATGGAATTCCCCAAACTCTTCATCTTAAGCATTAGCAAAGACTAAGGTTAGCTCAGGGTGACAGTTGGAAGGGTCAGACATCAAATGGGAGTGTTTCATAATGTAAGATGATCACTAAAGAGGAAGTACTAATAGAAGCCTTTCTCACCAGTATCAGATTTAACAAATACTCTTAAATATTGAGCTATACACAACACCTTTCTGACTTAATATTTCAAGACAAAAAATTATGCATATTTATGGGATACCACATGATAATCGACACATGTATACATTGTGTAATGTTCAAATTAGGGTTAACATAACTATACCTCAGAGATGTATCATATCTTTATAATATAAACATTCAAAAGCATTTCTTTTAGATTTTTTGAAATTCTCATAGCATTGTTATTTTTCTATAGTTACTCTGTATGCAGAAGAATCCCTAATCTTACTTTCCTGTCTGGATGTAGCTTACAGCCTATTGACTAACCTTCCCCAGCTTATCATCCCCCATTTAATTTTTTTAAAACAATTTTCCCCTTCTTGGTCAAAATAAACTTGCAAATAAAGGGGAAAGAGAGAAAATCCTGTTTCCTTCTGCCAGGGATGAAGCTCCTGCATTTTGTTTTGGCCTTTGATGGTAGATGTACGATGAGAAAGAAGGGACTTTCTAGGCTAACAAAGCAATGTGAAGTCACTCACATGGCACACGGTGTGGACTCAATCTGAAAGCAGCAGAGCTGCTCATAGCTTCTTTAAAAAACTCCAGAACAGACAGTCGCTCTTTCCATTATATTGGAATGTCCCTTAAATTTTTGTCTCTATTTCTAATTGAGAATGCTCTATGAAACCAAAGGAAAAGAAAAAGGTCACTTCAGAGGATTTGAAGAAACCTTAAAAGATATTATAGCAGAAGTTGACCAACAGACCAATGTCATGCTGGGATCAGGGAAAGACTTCAGAAATGGATAAAGGGAAGTGTGGAGAAGACAATTGCTTTGGCATTTTGCTTTAATATCTAAAACTCTAATATACTGGACTTATTCTCATCAAAGTCTAATATTAAACCAGTATGTAGAGTATTAAATGTCATATGTGGTATTTTGGCTAGTTTTATGTCAACTTGACATAAGCTAGAGTCATCTAAGAGGAGGAAACTTCGATTGAAAAAAAAAATGCCTTCATAAGATCTGGCTGTAGGGCATTTTCTTAAACAGTGATTGATGGGGAGATACTAGTCCATTGTGGGTGGTGCCATGCCTGTGATGGTGGTCTATAAGAAAGCAGGCTGAGTAGCCATCGGGGGCAAGCCAGTAAGTAGCACTCCTCCATGACCTCTGCATCAGCTCCTACCTCCAGGTTCCTGACCTATTTATTTGAGTTCCTGTCCTGACTTGTTCAATGATGAACAGTGATTTGGAATCATAAGCCAAATAAACCCTTTCCTTCCCAAGTTTCTTTGGTCGTGATGTTTCCTCACAGCAGTGTTAACCCTAACTATGACATGTGGATGCCAATTCTCAAGATTTAACGTTTAGAAATATGAGTACTTAAAAACAAATCATTCGTGTGAGCTTGATTTATTTTCCTTGCAGTCACCAAATTGTAGCTTCCTAAGAGCCTCTTTATGTGTTAGGCTTATTGAGTGTATTGAATTTTTCTTCAATATAAGTATCTTGTAACAGGAAATCTGAATTATGTGGCAGAAATTAACCCTGGAAGCTACTGTCTGTTAAAGATGTTTTGGTTTAACATTATCACTGAAGATGCAGAGTGAATTTTGAACTAAGCAAAATATGATTACTCAGTCCATTATCTCTTGGAATCTCAGAGCCTGAAAACCTCATCTGTCATTAGATACAACCTCCAGACTGACACAGAAGCCCACTCTCCCCATCTTGCTAGAACATTTGTTTCTAAAGCCAGGCTGCTCTCTACTATCTATGACAGATGCCAACAACGTAAATTATTGTAAATTATAAATTGCTTCTAGCTCCCTGACATCCCCCCTGTTTGTTGAGACCAGATTTGTTTCCCATGGATCCAAACCAAGAACCAAGTTCTGTTCTGAAGAGTACCAAAGATGCTATCTTCTTTCTATGCATCTGTCCTGTGGCCAAATAAATTAGGATTATGTCTATTATTTTGTTTTCTCACATCAAACTTATTCTTTCTCTACAAAAGGTCATCACATTGCTTGATTTTCAGTATCTTTTCATCCTGTCTACCCTTCTCTAACTACTGTAGGGTCTCAATGACTTTCAAATTCTATATATCTACAAGAAAATACAATGGTTCCAGGTTGAGTTTCCACCTTCAAATGAATGACAATCTTCTATTGCTTTAGTATTGTGTTGTTCATCACCATGGCATTCTTTAATATGAAATAACCTTTCAATAAGAAACTTTCTCAAGATTTTACATCAGATCAGCAGGGGAGCTACTTTTATCAGCGGTAATTTCACATGAGGACCAGTATCATACGAAATTATGCAGGCCATTACCTAGTTAAAAGTACAGCTGCAGATACAGAGAGAAGCTGGTATCTGCCTGTTTAAATGCCCCACATCACAATCTCCACATTCATGGGTTGAGAAGAAATGAAGAGTCAATGTTGTGTCTCGAATGTGTTCCCCCAGGTTCATATTGGCATTTGTCAACTTATTTCATGACTGTTGTTGTAGTATTACATAACCCAGAATAGCCTCAAATGTGTATGCAGCCTCTTCTGACCCCTAACTACTGATTCTCCCATTTCAATTACCAAATACCAGAATTACAACATACAAGGCTAGAACTTGTAAACTTAATCCCTAATAATATAATTTTTAGAGCTGTGACAATTAAGAGATGACTGGGCAATGACTGATGTCATTATCATAACAAGTGGGGTTTTTTAATTCTTTAATTACCACTCATATTTACATATCCATCCCCCCATTCCCTCACCCTCCTACCCTCCCATGTTCCCCACCAACCCCCCCAACCCATCCCCCAACTCCTCCCCAGAGACAGTGAGGCCCTCCATGAGGAACCTTCAAAGTCTGTCATATTTTTGGGGGGAGGGCCCAGGCCCTCCTTGCTATATCTGGACTGCAATAGTATCCCTCCATAGGGAATGGGCTCCCAAAGTCCATTTATGCTCTAGGGTTGAAGACTGGCTCCACTGTTAGAGGTCCCAGTGAGTTTTCAATTACCTTGCTATCGTGCCACCTCTCCACCATGTTGCATTCAACCACATTGCAGTACAGGTGAAGACTCTCACTGGATGCCAGCACCATGTTTTCAGTGTCTCACCCTTTATGACTACTAGTCATATCTTTCTGTGTATTGTAAGTAGTTAGTAGTCTAGTGTATTGTATTGTATTGTATTATAGACACATAAGATGAAGTAAGTAGATACAAAGTCAAGAGGAGGACTCGGGGATGAAAAAATAAGATGAACAAACAACATAGTTCTGGAGGAGCAGCACAAACATGAAAGAATTTAAGATCCCTCCACATACCCTTAAGAGCAAAAGCCTACTCTACAGTCCAGGGGTTCCCATCAGTGAGGAGCAGACCTCCCAAGATCATTTCTAGGAAAGAAGCAAACATCTCAACACCATCTGCTCTTATACAACATGTGCAACACTGGCATTTTTTAAAATATACTTTAAGCACTTCCGAAGTTCAAGGGATTTTCACTTTGAAACTGTTATATACTCCCCATCCCATGCTCAAAAATAGACTCAAGGCTTTAAAAGATAATAATTACAGGAATTGTAAGTGAAAAGTCACATGAGGTCACTGCTCCAATTATCGTTTTGCATGTGGAGAATGAGTGGCTCAGAGCAGATGTGACCTTCCCAGGATCACACACTTAGAAGAGAGGTATGGCCATAAACCAGAACAGTTGAAAGCAGAGTATCCATGTTCTCATGGTGAGGGCAGGGTTGTGTCTGTGTAGAATTACCACTGACACAGCCTGAGTTGTCATCACCTCAATCTTCCACTGCACTTCTGCAGACTTGGCTCTGTCGCATCACTACTTCCTGACAGGAGGTTGTTTTCCTTTTGAGAATAAATAAGCAGTGAGAACCAATAAATAAATACCCTTTTATCTCAATATTTTTTCCCAGAAGATGGAATACCGCACACAAAGAAACTTCTTTTCTCCAAAGTGATAAATATTTATTATAAGACACAAACAGAATACTAAATAAAGTATCGGGATGCTTTTACTTTCTGACAGTGCAATGTTTTCTCCAAGTTCATGGGGACATTGACCCAGAATGGACACACAGAGAACAAAGTTGAGTGATCTTGAAAACCAGTTTAGACAATGTGCTGGACGGTTTTTCTGTCAACTTCACACAAGCTAAAGTCATCTGAGAGGAGGGAACCTCAGTTTAAAAAAAAGAAAAAGAAAAAAGAAAAATGCTTCCATAAGATCTGACTGTAGGCAAGCCTGTAGGACATTTTCTTGATTAGTGATTGATGGGGGAGGGCCCAGGCCATTGTGGATGGTGCCATTCTTGGGCTGATGGTCCTAGGTTCTGTAAAAAAGCAGGCTGAGCAAGCATGGGAAGCAAGCCAATAGGCGGAACTCCTCTACAGCCTCTGCATCAGCTCCTGCCTCCAGGTGCCAGCCCTGCATGAGTTCCTGCCCTTGGTGCTTTTGCGGATTTAACCATTTGTTTTATGGAACTATGAGCAAAATAAACCCTTTTCTCCCCAAGTTGCTTTTGGTCATGGTGATTCATCACAGAAATAGTAACCTAACCTTAAGACAGACACCAAGCCAATAGTCCATTAGGCCTTGGTACTTACAAAGTCAGTTCTCCTTTTCACTTTCATATGAATTTTGGGGATCAAGCGGAAGTTTCCAGGCTTGCATGGAAAGCACCATTACCCAATGATGCCTCTCTCAAATCCCAAATGACTTTTATCTAAGTCACTATTTAATCCAATTAGAAGGGTTATAAATCCTTTTATTTATTTGTATGTTTGGTTTTGGTTTTCGTTTGGTGACAGGGTTTCACTGTGTAGCCCTGGCTGTCCTGGAACTCACTCTGTAGACCAGGCTGGCTTCAAACTCACAGAGACCTGCCTGCCTCTGCCTTCTGAGTGCTGGAATTAAAAGTGTGTACCACCACACCCTGCTGGATTATAAATTCTTATTGCATATTAAGGTACCCTATTATGATTGACAGGCTTGGTGGGGAAGTTGAATCATAATGATATCATAATGTAAAACTACTAATTCCAAAATTTTCAGCTACCTGTTTAGAGTGTGGCTGGCTGGCCTTGGTCTTTGCTTTGTCCCCATCCTTCGCTTACTCTATGACTGTTCGTATTAGCATCTTTCTAAGAAGATAATATGGAAAAATAGATGATGCAGATACAAAGGATATGAAGATTGGAGGTCATGCCTGGATACCAATAACCCTGGTTCTGTGAAACCCTAACCATGTCCACTGATTTGGTAAACAAGTAAATGGTAAAGTACTTCCCTGGGTTTATTCAACTGCCTGAGTACAGAGAGCATCTCTGATGTGGCTGCTCTTCTATGTTCTGGACCTCTTTTTCTCCTCAAGAAGAAGTACTATAACCTTTATGCAAAAAAAAAAAAAAAACGCCTTCATTGTTTATGAGGACCATGTCTGCCAACATTAAAGTCTCAGATAGCAACTCTTGTGCCTTCTCTTGCCCCACTGACACAAATCAATAGCTAATTCATAGAAAAATATATAATCTGGGATGCAGAAATGGGGAGCATGGATGTAATTGGAGTGCTCCAACAGCACAAATGCAGGTTTTGCTGGTCCTCTTAGATGTACAATTGCAATAGGTTGATAAGGTGACATTCTGCCAAAGGCAAGGAACCTATTAGGTGGCCTTTGATGAAATCTCTAGCCTTATAAATCTGATTGTTGGTTCAATGCCCCTAAGACGTGTGAAATTTAAAAGACCAGCAAAATTGAGTTTTGGGGGAAAGTGTAGTTGTAAGACTGGGGCATTTTTTAATGTTCATGCTATTTCCATCATGATGGATAATTGTGATTCAAAAAGCTAGAAGAAATAAGAGACATTTAGCCAATGTGTTCTGCTAAAGATCAATATAAGATATAAATGATGCTGGCCCCTTTATTGAATTTGTAATCATCTCACATGCAGACCTGCTGGCCATTGTTTATCCACTAGGATATAGTAAGCACCCTTGTATGCATATGGTGAAGTGTTAGGAACAGAAGTTCAGGCTTGGAGTAGTAGATCTACAAGTTGAAGCCTGCCTGGTTTATATAGTGAGTTTCAGATCAGATAGAGATACACAGTGAAATCCTACCTTAAAAAATAATTCAACAAAGGAGGAAGAACAAAGAATACTGAAAAGACATTAGTCACTGACTTCAAATGACTGCAAGTGTCACACACTGAGCTTGTGCCAGTTGATTGGTCTTCCCTAAAGTGTCATGCACAGAGCCTCTGATCAGGATCACTGCCAGGACTTTCGAAAGCAGAGAACTGGACATTACAAAGCATTCTATGGCATAACATCTCTGAAAGAAGGACCCCTGTGACTCTCAAGTACAACATCTTTGATGTTGAATTGTCATAGTGATGATTTCATATTGTCTGGATACAGTCGGAGATGAGGGTGACTCAATTCCACGGAGCAAAATACATCCAAAGTCCCAGTCAGTGTTTTCTGACCTCTACTAAAGTTCACATGCCAGTGGCATTCCTTTGGCTTGTATAGCTAAAGAAAATTGTTATATGCTCCTGAATTGACTTTATTAATAGTCAAGTCATGCTTGATAGCTGAACCCAGTAAAGATTTGATTCACCTGTTAAAGAAGTCACATTACCCCTAGAGTAGTCAAAGTTAGCAGATATTTGAAAGGGAACTTTTTACCCCATTTCCTAACAATGTATTCTAAAGTAGAAATTAATGTCAAGCTTTCAGAACTGTGTGTTCAGCCTTGATGTATTTCGGGATGTGCTAAAAAGAAGAAAAATTTCTTCACCAGTTTGCCTGTACCATGGTCCATCATTCCTAACTGATAAGGAAGTTCTCCTCTCTCTGATTCAGCAAGCACTCTAATTCTAGCTGAAAAGGAACAGCAAAGAGAGAGGAAAACTCAACATTAAATATATAATATTATAGGAACGAATTTCTTAGCTATTCTCATCTCATTCCTTCAGCATCATAATCTTGAGAAAGGCTATGATGAACTCTGTTTTGTAGTTGGAGATAGGCAGTCTATGATTTGTAAGTGATAAAGCCAGATGTAATGCCAGGGTTTCCATTCTCCAACTGAAGAAGCTGCCTTTACCACACCACACAGCATTGTGTTTCTTTCAACGTAAATAGTCATCAAGGTGACCCACGTTTGCTGTACTAGGGAGCAAAGTACATAATGGGAAAAAGGGTTTTAAAACCCACCAGCATGAATTTGAATAAAGAATGTGTGCCTCTAACTCGATGCATTACCTTGAGCAGTATCCCTTAATCTATTTGAGGCTCAATTTCCTCATGTATTAAAGAGGATAGCATCTTCAAGGAGTAATTGAAACAAAGAAAGAACATTGCAATAGCTAATGGGTAATAAATTTTAGTTTGTATTCTTCCTTTTAAAAAATCAATTAGTTCAATAAGAATACTTTTCTAAAAACACATTGGAGCAGCTTGTGAAGCAAATGGAGAATGAAGAGGAGAGCATTGGTTAGGTAAGGACTCCCTGGAAAGCAGAAGGGAATGAGGTTGTTCACAGGCAGAGCAAGAGCGCAGAGGAAAATAAAATATACAGGTGTTCAAACCAAACCTCTTCTTGACAAATCTTATGAAAGTTGTTCTGATAAATAATGTTCTCATCATGCTTGCCTTAATGAACATACAAAGCTCAGTAATCAGCAGGTTCAGATGATAACTTCATGTACTCATACTCAATAAAACATCCACCTCCCTGTTAGCATAAACTAAGCTCCTACTGATTGGTTTTCACTATGGCTGAAATGTGTTCAGAGGTGTTTTCATAATGGTACTCTATATGATACCACACATGGTACTCTATATAATATCGTACATCGTACTCTCCATAACATCACACATGGTACTCTACATAATCTCACACTTGGTACTCTATACATTATCATACATGGTACTCTTCATACTATCACACATGGTACCCTTCATAATACCACACATGGTACTCTATGTAATATCACACATTGTACTCTGTGTAACATCACACATGATACTCTACATAATACACACATGGTACTCTATCCTACAGCTGACAAAACACTCATGGATTCCAGAGGTCAACAAATCAACAAGTACCATGGCACCAAGCCATCAAATGGCAAAGACTCTTCACAACTCAGACTCCTAGAAACATGGTACAATACCTACAAAGAAGAAAAATTTCCAGTCTCCTGTCACTTGTTCCTCCAAGATCCCACTGATTCCACACAGGAAGAAAAAGATTTTTATGTCTCCTTTTGCTCTGGGTATCAGCACACCAGGGTTCTTTCATTTAGCCCTTGGCCATCACACTGCTGCAAGCTGCAGATGAGAACACCAGCTGGTAGTTTCATTTTATCCTGGTTTGCCATCATCAGACCTAATGTTATCAGGCCTTGAATCCATATTATTGATTAATCAGAGCACTCAGTTCCCATACAATCCATTACCCAAAATTTCCTCCACATCAACTACTCTGACCCACTTTTCCAACCATTTTCTACCTCTGAAACCTACTGTGTCCTCTTTACTGTCACCAGTAAACATCCTTGCTATGAATTTCATTATAAGTTTGAATCCTAACACCATGATAATATTTAGAAATAAATTTATTTAGATATAACAGATGTTTCGATATTAACCTGGATGAGATCATATTGAAGTAGGATGCCCTTCTAACCTAACATGACTAGTGTCCTTAATTTTAAGAGGGCAGATTAAGACACAGGCACATGCACATGGGAGGATGTCATGGGTTGACACTAGTTATGCTCTCAAAAGCCAAAGAACTACTATAAGCTAGGAGAGAAGCCTGGCACAGACCATCCCCTGAAGCCTGCAATGCGAATGTAATGTTCCCAGCACCACTAGTTTTGATTTTTGATGCCTCAAATAGTGAGATGATAAGTTTCTTTTGTTATGAGCTACCAGAGTGTGGAACTTGTCATGTGCCCCCATTAACTACCACAGAACTTCCCCCAAAGATTCCCTCCATGGCAATATACGTAGCGACAGTCCTCAGAAGTAAAGGATTTTTTTCCTTTTTTTAATAGAAAGAAAATTATTTTACATGTCAATACCAGGTCCTTCTCCCTCCCCACCTCCCCTGCCCCCCCAATTAATGCCCTATCTATCCCATACCTTTTCTGCTCCCCAGAGAGGGTGAGGCCTTCCATAGGGGGTCTTCAAAGTCTGTCATTATTCTTTGGGATAGGGCCTAGGCCAACCCCCTTGTGTCTAGGCTCAGGGAGTATCCCTCCATGTGGGATGGGCTCCTAAAGTCCATTCCTATGGTAGTGATAAGTACTGATTCACTACAAGAAGCCCCATAGATTTCCAAGGTCTCCTCACTGACACCCACATTCAGGGGGTCTGGATCAGTCCCATGCTGGTTTCCAATGCTTGGTCCCCATGCTGGAGACCAAGAGTTCTCCCTTGTTCAGGTCAGCTGCTTCTGTGGGTTTCACCAGCCTGGTATGGAACCCTTTGCTTATCAGTCCTCCTTCTCTGTATATGGATTTCAGTTCAGTTCAAGGTTTAGCTGTGGGTGTCTGCTTCTACTTCCACCAACTGCTGGATGAAGGCTATACGATGGCATATGAATTAGTCATCAATCTCATTATCAGAAGAGGGCATTTAAGGTAGCCTCTCCTCTGTTGCTCAGATTGTTAGTTGGTGTCTTCTTTGGAGCTCTCCAGACATTTCCCTAGTGCCTGATTCCTCTTTGAATTTATAATGTCTCCTTCTATTATATTATCTCTTATCTTGCTCTCTTCTGTTCTTCCCCCAACTCAACCTCCCTGTTCCATCATGTCCTCCTCACCCCTCCTCTTCGCCCCTTTTCATTCTTCTAGTTTCCTGTCCCCTCCCCCCATGCTCCCAATTTGCTCAGGAGATCTTGTCCCTTTCCCCTTCTCCAGGGGACCATGTATGTCTCTCTTAGGGTCCTCCTTGTTTACCAGCCTCTCCGGCAGCCTGGGCTGCAGGCTGGCACTCCTTTACTCTATGTCTAAAATCCACATATGAATGAGTACATACAATGCCTGTCTTTTTGTGACTGGGTTACCTCGCTCAGAATGGTTTCTTCTAGTTGCATCCATTTACCTGCGAATTTCAAGATTCCACTGCTTTTTTTTCTGGCTGAGTAGTACTCCATTGTGTAAATGTACCACATTTTCTCTATCCATTAGAAGTAAAGGATTTTTTCTCATAATCCTCTATACTTCAAAACCTGAAGATGAAAATCATGTCTACCTGGTTCCCATTGTTCCCTCCACAGTGTTTCTTCTCTCCATCCTTCAAAGATTACTCTCTCATTTGCTTCTTCAGTTTACTCCCTTTTCTGCCCCCTACTTGCTACCGTCATCTACAAACCGTGGTCAGCTCTCATCACTTGTTCCGTACTATTGCTGTATTTTTCTTTCCACCCCACTCCTTCTTGTCAAAACATTGAATGACATCAACACTCTTGTGTCTAAATTCCCTACTTCCTTGTGTCCAGTGATTATTTGACCCTTTACAGTCCACTCTCTTCATCCATCTTATTATTATCACCATCAGTGCTTTTTCTTTCAACAGCCAACGCTCAAGTATCTTATTTTGAACACCAGGCTCTAGCCTTCGAGCTCATTCTTCTTCTTTATCATGACATTCTCTACTTTTAGTTGTACAGACTTCCAACCTATTAAAAAGTAACACACATCCTACTCTTCTTCCTGATCTTTCTTCACACCTCTTTCCTTATTTTCTTATCCAGTTCACATTTCAATGTTCTTTAATCAGAATGGTTCTCTTGAACACACATATACTCAATATAATTATTTGACAGACATTCAATATCAGTAACACCTAACAATATATCTATTCTAAATCTCTATGTCTGAAAAATTGAATTTGCCAAGATAAAATGCGTAGTTGCATTGTTACAGTTATGGCTTCCTTTAAAGTTATAATTGCCAAAATCTTTTTACCAAATGCCTTCACTGCAGGCCATCTATTCTCACTGTTAGAATCTCTTATTCCTCAGGGAGTCAAACTTTGGGATTCTTCTCATTTTGTTACCATTTATCTATGACTTATTTGTGGTCACCATACTGTGATAATTGAACTACTTAGTTCTACAGCATGCCATCCTCTTGATTTCCTCATTTCTGTTGATACTGGCTTCCCTTTACCACAAATACATACTTATCAGTTATGTCTGGAATAACATTTCTAACATCAATAACCTCAATTTTAAGTGTCCCTTCTGAATCTCAGCTTCCTATCTTCCTAGTTCACTCTCTTTCATAAGTACTTCAAAACTCTCTGCAGCTTATGGGACATTCAATCCACAGACTATACATTCTTCTTTTAAAAATCCCTTTTCTTTCTATTAAATAGACCCCAAATTTCATCATTTCAATCACTCCTTCCATATATCCTAGGCTACCTGCTTCCTTTTTATCTGATAAGCAAATACCCACCTTCTTTCATCCTACTCTAATGACAACTACATGTCTGTCGCTGTGCAGCTGAGTGTGACTGGAGGTAAATCCAGAACTGTTCTGACTTTAACCCTCAAAAAAGCAAAAACTACCTAGCAACAGTGTCCATTCTCTGACATTCTCTCTCTTCAGACACTTTTTTCTTGTTTTCAAATATATTTATTTTATCTTTGGCTGGCACATAACTGTATACTCTTAATAGGTATACTATATTTCAAAATGTTTACAATGTGTTTCCAATCAAGGTAATTGTCATACCCATCCTCTTATATAGTCATCATTTCTTTGTATTAGAAACATTTCCCTAAGCCACTGCTAACCACTGTTTTTTATCTGCTTCTGACAACAAATGTCTTAGCTGCCACATAAAAGGATATTCAGAATTTTTTCAAATGCTACTTTGAAGACTGGTCCTGCAGCCATTCAGTCCCAAATAAACACACACAGGCATATAATGTGGAAAATTATCAATACAAAGCCAGGTAAAAATACAAGGGAATTTAATAGGGAAAAGCCTTACTTACAGAGCGACCTAGCCAGCTGGCAGACAGCAGTAAGTACAGCAAGCTGAAGATGAAAGCAAAAGCATCCCACCACATAAGCATCCCTCCCTCTTAACACTTCCCTATCTCACCCTGACCACGCCCTTGCAGGCGTGGTCAGGCACACCTGTAGCCAACCCCTAGAAGGTGTGGCTACAGCATCCCTACAGGCGTATATTGATTATAAACTGCTTGGCCAATGTCTCAGGCTTCTTATTGGCTTGCCTTCTCTTAATTATTAACCCATTTCCATTAAATTATGTGTTGCTACTAAGGTGTGGCTTACCCAAAATGATCAGGAATATTATTCCTTTGGTGGCTACATGGCATCTCCCTGGTGACTCACTCTCCCTTTTCCAAGAATTCTCCTAGCCTGGTAGCCTAGCCTATACTTCCTGTCTGGCTACTGGACAATCAGCATTTATTCATCAACCAATAAGAGAAACATATATTCACAGAATACAGAAGGGCATCCCCATCAATACATTTATATCTTTTCTTCCTCTCCCCAAACCTCCAAACTAGGCTCCATACTTAGTCTAATCTGAAAGATTTACCTCATTTTTCCTAAGAAAATAGGAGTATTTAGAAGATAGTTCCTATATCTTCCACATACCAAGTTTACCACATGTATCTGTACACATACCCTCCACCGCCCGCCCTTCTCACATAGTGAATGAACTGACTTACTCCTATCAAATGTTAACCCCATTCTTAACATCTGGATTTTATTGTTCCATTGATTTAAAGATTTTCCTCATACAGGCATCTCCTCTTTTATTGCAATATCATATTTTATCATCATAAAACTATGCTGCAATCCCTCCCACTTTGGAAATACCCTCCTTAACATCCATCTTTTTCCAGCACCTGGCACTGTTCTCACTAGCAGCACAGCCCCTGCCAAGAAATGCTTAGAGGAATCACCTTGATCTTCTTGACTTCTCAAGTAGGATGGTAATGTACCATTGCTGTATCCCCATACTACTCCAACACACAGTAGTAGAAAGCATGACCTTTGGAAACCCTGAATTCTCTTAGGTCCCAGACTACCATGATTCATTTTCTGTCTCTACTTCATAGGCTGTTCTTTTCCACTTTGTAGGATACCTCTTCTGTTCTGAACACTGAGTGGTAGAGTAACCATAGCCTTCATATCTAAAATAACACCTAATCCCTAGAGTTCTCATCTAGTCCCATAGCTTACTTCCTCTCTTATGATAATGATGCCCTGGTCACCAGCCTTAACCTAGTACTTAAAACTCAAGATGTTCTTGTTCTTGGAGTATCCCCTAATATGTCTCCCACATCCATCCCTGGTGAAAATGACTAGTAATAACTACCCCACTGAAACACATTCATCAGGTCAATTATCTAAGGGCAGTCTTGGCTATCTTTACCTTTTCTGGATTTCTTGAGTTCAATCTATTGGCAAGTGTAAATTGTAGAATGATCTCAACACACAAGCATGGAGTGAATGGGTAGATGGGAAAAAAAAAAAACAAGTATACACAACTTCTTTGTGCCAGGAAAGGAATTACGAGAAACTGTTCCTTAGAGTTCAAAGACACAAGCACAGTGTTCATTCTTAGCATGTCATTTGGAATCTCTTGTGAGGAAATGAAACCTGTGATAAAGTCAACTGCTCAGATTTAGAGCAAGAGTCCTCACTTCTCAGATTTGATCACTTCCTCTCAAGTTACTGGCACAGTCAACTTCATGCTGTTATTTTGAGATATCTGATTTCTATTCTGTTAATCAGTTCATATTAGTCCTGGTTGGCATGTTGCACTTTTAATCATGGCTATTCAAAGATAACAAATGCCAAAACGTCTATAATATATTGGTTGGTAGACACTGACTTTGTAACTGACTGCTGGAGTGAAAAATCTAAAGGCAGAAAAAAATCTAATTGAACTAGTCTTATATACAAAAGAAAACATGAACTGTGCTGTATGGAAGCTGAAAGCTAGTGAACCATAGCAACTGTTTCTGGCAACAACCTCTAAGAGAAGAATAAATAAGAAATAAGTTGGGTTTTTTTTAATTTATTGTTTTGATCCAATTTTTATACTTGTTTTTCAAACCCAAATTCAATTTAAAATGTAAACAATTAATGTTTTTAGGAATAGGAAACATTAATTCACTTTCTTTCTGGTACACAAAGAGCATTAGTCCCTATAAAAATGCCTTGGATCATTGCTTTTTCAATAAAAACACTAAAAACTTGAGCCAAGGTTGACTCACATACTCATTAGCATCTTAGGTTTATTGATTGCTGTTCACATTCTTTCTAAGCTCTTATGAATCCAGAGAGAACTTAGCAGATGTTAAGTGTTCAGATCACTCACTCTAATAAAACTGTGCCTAAGACCCAACTCCACACACTGTGAGTCAATCCTGAGACAGTTAATCCTGACAAGACCACCCTCAGAGACACCCAGTGGTCAGGAGGGCAATCCAGGATGCCTGTTTCCCTCTCCACTAAGAAATAAAACTCATTTCTGTTTCTTTGTCCATTTACAGTATGATAAATTTGACAGAGATTTGAAGATAAAAGATGCTGAAAGAATCAAGTGGCTGCTAAAGGAGCAGAAACTGTCAACACAAGTTGAAAACTGAAGAGGACACAAGACACCTGTGTCCATTGAATTCATGACTGAGGACGTCATGGGATCCAGGAGGAGGAAGTTTCAGATGATTATTAGACACTGGGGAAAGCTACTGAGCAACACATGTCATGGGTCCACTAACAGGGAACAGAATGGTTAAGAACTTGAGTTTGGAGAATGAAACATTTTATTATTTTTATTATTAACTTATAAACAAGCAAGTTTGTACCACAGCTTCCTGTGGAAGTCATAAACTGCCACACAAACTACCTGTCCTCAATTTCCAAACAAGTCATTGGAGTTCAATAAAACAGTTGATAACTACATCTGTCCTGTGGGATTTTTATATAAAGGCCATCTGTGATAATAACTAACAGTAGTATTTACTGCAATGTTAGGCATTGCTGAAGTACATTTAGAGTATCTGGGCTTAATCCTTTTAATAGTTATGAGAGAGATAATATTGTTGTGTCCATGTGGAAGAGGAAACTGAGTGTCAAATATATAACCCCAAGAGCAGAAGCATCAGCGACACATGAGAGTTTGTTGGAAATACAGACTCTCAAGTCAGGACTCCTATTACTGAAGTGGAATATACTTTCAATAATATTGACTGATTCTAAAGCACCTGAGACCACCTGGATGAGAGTAATAGAAGGATATGTTGAAGCTTCTAGGCAGCAATTTCTAGCCATTGTGCTTTCTTGCCTCTTTGCATTAAAAAATACATGTTAAGTTAATATATAATAAGTATCAGTATATTTCAGGGATGCTTTGTAAATAGCTCTATATTCAAAATGAACTTTCAAAAAGCTGGCTTTAAAGTCATCAAACACAGCAGATAAGAATTTGAATCAGAGACTCATAAAATATTAAGACTAAAATGGGACAGAGGGACCTAAGAAATCAAGTGTCACTTCATGGAAATTGATAATGAAGGAGAGATTTGAGTAATTTGCCTAAGGTGAACCAGCAAATTGTGTGTGTGATAAGGACTGGAGCTTGAGCATCGTAGATAGATTGGGGTATGGTCATGCAATCTCTGGTTTCTTTAGTCTATGCTACTGCACAGAACAACAAAAAAAGACTTTTGGCTACATATGCAATTAGCAAATGCCCATAGTGTCCTATTACTATTTAAAGTGCTCTGTTAATCATGGAGGTTACTTCTAATGTCTATGAAGATAAAATATCCTAAAAATGAGCCTCTTCGAAAGGAAACAAGAAGGACCCTAAGAGAGATATACGTGGTCACTCAGCGAAGGGGAAAGGGACAAGATCTCCTGAGCTAATTGGGAGCATGGGGGAAGAGAGAGGGAGTTAGTAGAAAGAGAAGGGGAGAAGAGGAGGAGAGAGGAGTACATGAGGGAGCAGGAAGATTGAGTCAGGGGGAGAATAGAGGAGAGCAAGAAAAGAGATACCGTAATAGGTATCTATTATAGGTTTCATAAAGAGAAATCTGACACTAGGGAATTGTCCGTGTGTTTTAATCTACAAGGTTAACCCCAACTAACAATCTAAGAAATAGTGGAAAGGCTACCTTAAACACCCTTTTCTGATAATGATGTTGATGACTACCTTATATGCCACCCTAGAGCCTTCATCCAGTAACTGATGGAAGCAGTAGCAGACACCCACACTAAGCTGAACTCTGAAATGGAATCCAGTTGTAGAGAGGAGGAGTGATGAGCAAAGGAGTCAAGACCAGGCTGGAGAAACCAACAGAAAAAGCTGACCAGAACAAGGGGGAGCTCGTGGACCCAGACTGATAGCTGATCAGTATTTATCCACTACCAGACTTTGGGAGCCCACTCCACATAGAGGGATATTCTCTCAGTCTAGACACACAGGGGAGGGTCTAGGCCCTGCTCCAAATGATATGACAGACTTTGAAGAGTCCCCCCCCCATGGAAGGCCTCACCCTCCCTGGGGAGCAGAAAATGGGTTGGATAGGGGGCATGTGGGGGGAAGGGGAGGAGGGGAGGGAGAGGTATCTGGGATTGACATGTAAAACAAGCTTGTTTCTTTTCTTTTCTTTGCAGATTTTTTATTTGAATTAGAAACAAGATTGTTTTCCATGACAATCCCAGTTTCCTTCTCCCTCCTGTCCTCTCCTACCACCACCCCCAACTAAAACCCTCTCTATCACATATCCTTTCTGCTCCCCCTGGATGGTGAGACCTTCCATAAGGTGTCATCAGAGTCTATCGTATCCTTTGGGATAGGGCCTAGGCCCACCCCCCGTGTGTCTTGGCTCAGGGAGTATTCCTCTATGTGGAATGGGCTCCCAAAGTCCACACCTATGCTAGGGATAAGTACTGAACTACTACAGGAGGTCCCATAGATTTCCAAGGTTTCCTCACTGAAACCCATGTTCCTGGGGTCTGGATCAGTCCCATGCTGGTATCCCAGCTATCAGTCTGGGGAGCAAGAGTTCCCCGATGTTCAGGTCAGCTGTTTCTGTGGGTTTCACCAGCCTGGTCTGGACCCCTTTGAACAAGCTTGTTTCTAATTTAAATTTAAAAGGGGGAGATGAGTTTCTTCCTAAACCAATTGCTTACTGCTCAATAGCAGATGTGTTTCTTGGGCGTTTCCTGCCATTTGACCAGAGCACTGATACAAAATTGATGTTGTGTGACACTGTAAACTTTGAGCAAGAGTGTAACACTCCCCCCACACCAAGAACCTTTCTATGCAACATTAATCCTTACCATTCTAGCCATCTTCATAGATAACTTTTTAAAGGATATCAATGCTTTGATCTTTTATAAATGACATCATATTATTCTCATAAATATTTGTCTTCTTATTAGTTAAGCCAAGATTTACTTCCTATCTGCACAGTTAGTCTTTTTACTTCTGTAAAAATTGAGATCTACTCCTGACTGTCCATTTCTCCTTCTTTATGTACACTCTTTCAAGATGGTAGGTCATGCAAAGTATACACAGATCAATCCTTCAGTGTTCTACTTCATCCAAATTGTCCAAATATACTTTTGTCAAAACTATCCTCATTAATAACAAGTATTGTTGAAGATGACCAAGATAGTTATCTTTTTAAATAATTTTTGAGCTCCATTATGACTCTCTCTCTCTCTCTCTCTCTCTCTCTCTCTCTCTCTCTCTCACACACACACACACACACACACACACACACACACATGAGTGGTGGTGCAAAGAGGGAGAGAACAAGTGCTGGCAAGGTTGTGGAGAAAGAAGAATACTCATTCACTATTGGTGAGAATGCACATTGGTACAACCACTCTAGAAACCAATATGTAGAATATTCAAGAAAACAAAAATAAATCTACCATATTATTCAGGTAGACCATTTCTTGGCATATTCCCAAAGGGGTCAATATTCTACTACAGAGATACTTTCTCACTCATGCTTACCACCACCTTATTTCCAATAGCCATTAAATGGAAACAAACTAGATGACTTTCAACAGATGAATTAAAAATGAAAATGATTACATATGCACAATAGAACACTGTTCAGATGTAAAAAAAACTGAAATTTGCAAATAGATATATACACATAGAAAACACTATGTCCAGTGAGACAACCCAGACACAGAGAGACAAATGCCACCTGTTCTCTTCCATCTGTGTCTTAGTTCCAAATCTTCTGATATAACTACCAGTCCTAATTAAGAACTGTCTTTTTACAGCAAATGGAGAGTACCACAAAAATCAAAACTGGACACAATGCAGAGATCAATGGATCATGGAGATCCCAGCCCAACCAATACATCTATCTTCATCAAAGCTCCTGCAACTATGGCTCAAAAACATTACAGAAAAGGTGACAGAAAGATTGTAAGACCCAGAATACCAGGAAGGTTGATGTAAAACAGTCTCTCCTAGAAATATTTCCATAAACAATGTCTGAGCAATTGCAATATCAATAGAAATGTTAACACGGAAGGGGGAAATCTCATGGGACCCTACACCTAAACCTAGAACTATAGTAACTAATGACTGCTAGTAGAAGGAGAGTTAGCATAACTCAGGGATGAGACCTGAATTATTAGTTAACCATTATGAAGCAGTCAATCCTGAAATCACATATACACTAACAACAAAAACAAATAAAATTTAAAAATCAGAATTATTTCCATCGAAAAAAATGTGCTTGAAGGCACAACTGTTTCATTGTTGTAAGTCTGACTAAAAATTGTGTAAAAATAAACCATAAAATTTAAAAAGACTAGCATTGTTTTCAAGTATCATGCTTCCTTCTTTCCAAATGAGGTAATCTATTTAAAATTTTTAATAATCCTATTACCTAAAAATCCACAGGTCTTAAGTATGTTAAATAGTTTTGGATGTTGGCCGTGTAGGAGATTAACTCTGAGTCTCACTCATACTAGGTAGTCCATTATCACTGATCTAGGTCCCCAACCCTTAAAGGGAATTATAAACAATTAATCTTTAAGCTATTGATCCAATTTTATTGCCTGGATGCATATTCTAAGATTATACATTCAGCTGCAAGAGACTAAGTTTTTCTCCACAAAAAGTGGAATAGATGCTCTATTTCTACTCATGTGATGAAGCTGTGTTTGGTAAGACTTTGGCTCTCATCCTCTTGTGTGTTGTCTGTTTTTATGATCAAAAGAGAAATGGGATTCTTTGTCAAAGGTTTTTTGAGTCATCTGAGAAAGCCTCACCATAAATAGCACCATATATCTAGCAATTACGTATATTCACTTACTGGTTCACTTAACAGAACACAGTGTAAGTCCCAGAATAAGAAGATATGCAGGGTGAATACACAAATGAATTTTTGTCTCACCTATCTTGTTTTCTCATGGCAAAGATGGACATTGCACAAAAGTCCAAGTAAGTTATGGTCCTATAATAAACATGTGTGCTGGAAGACCATAAAGAAGGCTAGTGTCCCATGCCCTTTGAAATATGCATTCAGAAGTGTTTATATACAACCATATCCTACTGCTAAGAACAGTTTCTCAAGTGACAAAGTAACAGAAACTCATTAACAAGTCATAGCACATGAACAGCTATTTGCCATGGCGTTGTAATAACACAAAACTCCTTGAGTTCCCACGGTGTTACCTACCATCCAGTTAACCCTCTTCAAAGCCAGGCAACTGAGTGCCTAGAGCAGAAGTGTTAGTTCTGGCAAGACCAGTAAAGCAAAGACTCGTTGAAAAACTGTTTTCAGGCCCTGTGGAGGCTTCATGAACAATAGTAATACTATGTACTGAAACCCTGTACCCAATAAACCAACATTCAGAGACCAAGAATACAGCTGCTCTTATTTAAACATGGACTTTGACTGGAGAGATGGCTTAGTGGTTAAGAGCACTGGCTGCTCTTCCAGAAGACCAGGGTTCAATTCCAAACACCCACATGGCAGCTCATAACTGCCTGTAAACTCCAGTTTCAGAGGCTCTGATGTCTTTACACAGATGTACATGGAGGCAAAACATGAATGCACATGAAATCAAAATAAATAAAATATATTTAAAAAATTTTTTAAAAAATTAAACATGGACTTTGGCCAGAGCACAGGTCTAAGGAATACTGGTTGCTTAAAAGGGAATTGCAGATATAGACTTCAGGCACAAATTACAGAATAAAATTACTATGCATCATTTTTAATAACTGATTGCCATCAATCATTTCAGCTTCAATAACAGGGCCAGTCATATGTACACTGAGCACCACTATCCTGTATTCAGATTTATACTAGGTGCCATAGAGCAATCCAAAGGAACTAGAGTCATGATCTAGTTGACAAATTATATGTGGCCATACTATCTAAAGTTATTCTTATAAAGCTCAGAATACAACCATAAGTAATTATTGGATTAGTCTTTTTCTGACAATAATTGCCTCAAGATACTCTAAACCCTATGAGCTTACAGACAATCACTGCCTCGTCCACTACTTTATTTCCATAGCCAAGTGCCTACTAGTGAATATGTCTTAGATAGACAAGCCTAGGAATAAATTGACATATTACATTTTTTTTACAAATTGAGTCCAGCCTGAATTGAGCTTAGTATAAATAAGCACAAAGAATGGCGAGACAATTAATGGCTTAAGTGATGGGAAAAGAATAATTAGTGACTTTCATATAATCTCTATGAAAGAATACCAAACCAATTGTACCCAAATGTACAAGTTTAAACTACATGTTTGATTTACCAACTAAGCTGCAGCTCCTAAACCTACCTGCCTCTGACTGAGAGCTGCCATCCTCTGATTGTCTTCTCAATGCTGCTGTGATGTCCATAATGCCCCTACCAACTGGACAATAAAAGTTTAGGCCTAGCTCTTTATTTCCATACAATGTGGTAGAGCTGTAACTCATCACTAGAGGCTTTGGAAACAGCAAAAGCACAATTCACACAGGAGCCTATCCTGTTACAATAGGTAGCCCCACATGGGTAGTTTGAAGTCTACTAGTGGAAAAACAACCTTCCTTGTGATTTCTAGAATCTATAAGAACGAGTTCAACCAAGTCCTATCACCAAGCATGGGCTGTAAGTTGCCCAGTGCCTGCCTGTCTTCTCCTACAGTCATGATAAGCTAAATAACCTGAAGGTGTTAGACCCCCCCGAAAAACTCAGGTGTCTGGTGTCCCAGGCAATGACTGTGGTCACCCCAATCACCAGGCGGAGTCGAGAGCTTGATGCAAACTGCACAAGGCTTTATTGTAATTTAACAAGCTAACCCCATGTTAGCTCGGGTCTTTCACCCATCCGCCATGGCGGATGGCTTGCAAAAGACAACTCCTAGGGCCTCCCAAGAGATCTTGTAGGGCAGCATAAGGGGAGTGTCTAGGGGTACGCACAGGCTCACTATTGGTGTGCCTCCAGCCTTGGAGGGCTTGCCCTGTGTTGATTGGTCAACTGGTTGTTATGGCCCATAGGCCCTCCCAGGGTGGTTGCTATGCTCTGCGTCATTGCCGTGTGCTTGTCAGTAAAGTACACCCAGGGTCGTAAAGCATAGCGCCACCAGCTAACTTCTGATTGGTTCCTTGTCACGAAGCAAGCACCTAACCTCTAGTGACTAAGACAAGGTCATAGAGCACGTGTTACTGTCATGGCTGCCGAAATGGGGAGCTGGTCCCTTCAAAGGGGCAATGGGAATTCTCTGGACACATGCACTCCAGTTTGGTTTTCTAGTTTTCATGTGTCCCTCTTTCTGATAGTGTGATTGGAATCTAATCAGTTTTTCTGATATTTGTTTCATTTGCCTTTTCTCTACTAGAAACATTTACATATCATTTGCAGACACAGCCTTTATTTTCACTTTGAAAACAATTCATTCTATTACATTATTACTTTAATTTCATCATCATTTTTATTGTTTGTTGTGCATAATACATGTGTGTATGAGTGCACATGTGTGTGCCACAGCACACATATGAAGACCAGAATACAGGTCTGTGGAGTTGGTTTTCTGTTTCCACGTGGATTCCAACTACCAAACTCACATCATCAATCTTTCATGGTTTTTAACAACCAAACCATCCTGCCAGCCCTTGTTATATTTTGTTTTTATTTCTAGTAAGAATAAACTGCACATTCCTACTCACAAACATTTTATGTTATTCTTTGTGTTTTGCTCTGTTAAGTCATCAGGGCATCAATTATATTCATAGAAGGCAGATAGTTAGGGGTGTTTCAAATTATCATGTAATTTGGTTACACATAAATATTCAAAGAATAACAAGAAGGGGCCAAATTGAAAGCAATGAAATGTCCACATCCTTGGTTTCACTCAAAGAATGCAGCAACCAGGAAGCATCTCACTGTTCCTCTACGTTCACCACTGAACACAGACAAAGCCATGTATATGTATTAATTGAGTGCCAAGCCTTCTGACAGCTGCCACTGATCATCAAATTCTGTTTGCTAATTAATTCTTATCACAAATTTGGTAATTTTAGAATAATGAGCATTCGACAGAAATCAGTGTATTTTACAACATACATTCTTTTTACTATTGAACTTCAAATACTATTCCATTCCAATAGTCAGTAATATTCAAGTACAAATGAGACACGTGATGCCTCTTATGAACCCTTATCATATAAAGCTTACTTTTATGTTCATTAATATAATTATGTAACTATAAAATATTATGTTATATTAAAATACACCCGGCATGTCTCAGCCCCAAGCCATGGTAGCCATGAGGTTCGGCCTGAGTGGGATAGCGTGGACTTGGAAACTCCTAGCAACCCAATGGCGATAAACACCAAATACAGACATCTTGTAATCTTTAGAGGGCTCTCAGTTCCATGCTGCAAAACTGGAGTCTTTTCTTTATTTGGCATCTTCATGGCTGTTTCCTAACCATGCTTCCCTGATCCTGAAACCATTTCTCTCCTCCAGTCGACCCCTCTCTAGGTTGCTCCTAACTCTCCCTGTGTCCTCACTTGTCCTGCACACCTGCCTCCACCCTGGTACAGGCCTATTCAAATGCTTAGTTTTGTAGAGATGCAAACTAGGGGACATTCCCCACTGAGGCCATGCTATTCAATAGCAAATCAGCTAGTATCTGCTATTCAAGGCAAACCTGAGCTCCCAGTTACTGGAACCTGAGGTTTGGACCCCAAGATTGTCTAATGGAATTTTCCTGGTTCCCGACAATGGTGGAAGGAATATAAAACTGGATCAAGATGAGTTTATTGATATGGGCCCCCAGAGGCAAGATTCTAGGTTTAATATGGAAGCCTGCACAGTTTAAAAAAAAAAAAAAAGTCAAAAGTTTTAATGATTGACTGAAGCATTTGTGAAAAGATGGCCCACTGAAAAAGTTTGAAATGCCTGATATCCCTTGGCTTAGCGTTGATGAAGGAATTCTAAGGCTCAGGTAAATTGCAATGCTCGAGTGGGTACACTGTGTAAAACCTAATCTTCCAAAATGAGAAGGCCCA
Organism: Cricetulus griseus; assembly: GCF_003668045.3. Classification (NCBI taxonomy): domain Eukaryota; kingdom Metazoa; phylum Chordata; class Mammalia; order Rodentia; family Cricetidae; genus Cricetulus; species Cricetulus griseus. Next base: position 339,337,952 of record NC_048595.1, on the reverse strand, counting down.
GAAGACATGCCCTTCACTAATTCTATAGGACAAAAACTGGTGAGAGGGGCACCAGTGCATTTGAAGACTTTTGTTGCTGTCACCCTTTTCCTTGTGCTATACTTTAGAGTGTGTGATACTGCTGGCTCAGTTGAATGAATTAAATGTAATGGGTTTAACTGGGCCCCAAAGTAGCAAGAGTCAGGTAGCATCACTAAGTAGACAAAGACAAGGTGATCACGTTATCACAATAGGCAACACAGGCAAAGGAATGTCCATAATGGCCTGACCCATAATGGGCAGCACAGGCAAAGTGAATTCTATGGTGCCATGACTCATATGAACCTTTGGTACTGGCTAATCAGTCATGGCATTTCCAAGCATAAAATAGATAAGACTCCTACTCCACTTTTTGTTTGATCTGTATAAGTGTTAGACCCCTGGAAAACTCAGGTATCTGGGGTCCCAGGCCACGACTGCAGTCACCCCAATCACCAGGCAAATTCCAGAGCTTGCTGCAAACTGCATGAGGCTTTATTGTAATTTAACGATCTAACCCCATGTTAGCTCGGGTCTTATGTCCACCCACCATGGCGGTTGGCTACAAAAGACAGTTTGAACTGGCTGCCGAGAGATCTTGTAGGGCAGCATAGGGGAGTGTCTAGGGGTACGCACAGGCTCACTATTGGTGTGCCTCCAGGCTTGGAGAGCTTGCCCTGTGTTGATTGGTCAACTGGTTGTTATGGCTCATAGGCCCTCCCAGGGTGGTTGCTATGCTCTGTGCGTCATTGCTGTGTGCTTGTCTGTAAAGTACACCCAGGGTCGTAAAGCATAGTGCCACCAGCTAACTTCTGATTGGTTCCTTGTCACGAGGTAGGCACCTAACCTCTACTGACTAAGACAAGGTCATAGCGAGCACTGTTACTGTCATGGCTGCCGAAATGGGGGTCCCTTCATAAGCAGAAAAACATTCTCAAACAAGGTAAAGAAAAGCTCTACTGGATCATGGCAAAAGTGACTTGGCCCCAGGAACCAATTTCCAGATTTGAGCCAATTTGCAGACCCAGAAGACCACAGCTGAAGGGAAAGCCAGGTCTGCCTCAGGAATATTAATCAGTGTTGTGATTACAATATCTGACAGAAACAACTGAAAGGAAGAAAGGTTAATCTGCCTTACTGTTTAGAGGTTTTCAGTCCATGCTGGAAGAAAAGGCATAGAGAGCCAAGTGGCTCATGTCAACAAGAGCAAGCAGAAAGGGCTGTTCACATCATGGCAGACCAAGAATCAGAGATCCAGGACAGGAATAACTTTTAAATCCCTCCCTCTAGCAAGGCTCCACCTCCTAAAACAGTACCGCCGTCCTAGGGCCAAGTATTCAAAACATGAATGTACAAAGAACATTCCAGATTCAAACCAAAACAGTAGTGAAATCCTCTCCAAAATCATTAAGCTTTTGTATTTGTCCATAGTTAATTATATTAAATTTTTAAGATAAGTTATATTTTTAATTTTTAAAAGTTCAAGTTCAGCAATGAATTCAGAGGTGATATAGCTCTGTCTGAGTGAACCCAAACAACTAGGGAATTTGTAAAAGTCCTTCAGAGTCCCTTTTAAATCATCACTTAGAGACCCATGGATGTGGACAAGTTCTCTGACAGCAAGACTTGACAGGCTAGTTGATAAAGGTCAACAACAAGGTTCTTACAACTCATCAAGCGTATTTTCCAAGACATCTACTTCTGAGTAGATCAGACTCCATCTCCCTGTGTGTACAATGTTGTTTCCTTAGCAAGTTTGATTTAGCTCAGCCAAAGGTCCTACATTTTTGCTTCCCTCAAATCTCTTAAAATGAAGATGGCATTGTCTAATACATTACTAAGTCAATGGTGTCTTCCTTATGCTCATGATAATTTAACATTTCCAAAAATCATCTATGTTTTCCCTCATGCTATAAGTGACTTCCCATCTTTAGAACCCCTTGACTGCAGACAACCTGGTATATTCCGTCACATATAGCCACCTTCTGCCTTTATAGAGAGCACAGAATTTGACTGTTTCAAAAGAGCCTCCTGTGTCTCCTTCCTTCTAACTCTATGGAAACCTAAGCCTAAAGATAATATGAACATCCAAGCTATTTTCTCATTATCAGGATGATAATAGGAGCACAAGAAATCACCCACTAAACCATCTTTCCATCTTTAGCTATTTTTTAAAAGAAACCATTTCCTGTTCATTTCCTTGTTACTATGTGATTATAATAATGTCTGCCAATACAAGAGGCTGTTTGATCTCCAGCTTTTCATGCAGGAGAATTGTATTTTGCTGAGTAAAATGCAGCAAGCTTCAGTATCTATGATAAAGATGCAATATTGATTTTTTTAAATAATGGTTGTTTGGGGGGCATATATTGCTGTGGAATACTTTGTCTCTTAGAATGCAGCAATTCACAAATGGAATCAAGATAGTGTTTTATGGATTGAAATGCTTCTGAATAGTACATTATTTATAACACAAAAATAAATCTCCAGTATGTGAATAAATCATTGATTATACAATGCCCCCCATTAATTTGAACTTGAGTATTTCAGTTTTCAACAACATAGCGTGATATCCAAATACATGATAGCCTAGTAATGTCAACTCAAATTTAAAAGTAAAAAGAATTCTTTGTTTCTGATAAACAGTTGTAAACGAAATGAAAATACCATACATTTTTAAAAGAATTCATCTAATGCCAATGGTTTTAATATTGGCTTTTCCATGAACTCAGAAAAATCTAATGGGAAAAATACTCATTTCATGAGCTACCACACATGACTTGAAAAGATAAGTTTTAGACTGATCCAACCAAAATTTAGGAGGTTGAAAGTATCTTTACCTCCAAAACTACTTACCAGTCCCATATTGTGCTTCTTAGACAGTGTGCATGGTCTATTTATAGAATGTGGTTGCAGCCAAGCTATCATCTTCATCAGCATCATTGCCCGGGTGAGCACAGTATGACTGAATCCTGGGATTTTTCAAGGGGTTGAGTCTAACATGGGACCAAACCAAGCCCTCTATATGTGGGAGACAGTTGTGAAGCTTGGGCTATCTGAGGGGCAATAGAACCAGGATCTATCCCTGGTGCCTGAGCTAGCTTGTTGGAGCCCATTCCCTATGATATGGCACCATGCTCAGCCTTAACGAAGGTTGGGAGGGTCTTGGTCCTGCCCCAACTTAATGTGCCATACTTTGTTGACTCACCATGGGAGCACTGTTGGGAAGAGTGGATGCAAGTTGGGCTGAGGGAAAGCCGAGGGGCGGAGAGGTAGAAGGGGTGAGAGGGAGAACTTTGGTTGGAATGTAAAATTAAATTTTTAAAAATTAGCACATGATTTCAAAAGTAGAATGAGCATCTGGCACTGGGTCCTGCTTCTTAGCTTCTGAAGCACTGCTGTCAACATCAACACTAACATAAAGTTGCAATGTTGGGCATATTTGTTTATTAAGACAACAAAAAATGGCACTAATGGTGGAAAATATTTTTTAAAGTAGAGCTTTGGAGCTCGAGTTGGAGTTAAAATCATATAAAGTCCTAAAATTGTACTAGTCACCTTAGGTGATGTGATGGCTAATCCTGATTATCACCTTGAGTAGATCTGGAATCAATTTGTGAAGCGTTTCTTGGTTACATCATTTGAGGTCAGAAGACCCACCCTGAATTTGGACCACAGCCTCTGGTGACACCCTACATAAAAGGACATGGAAAAAGGAAGTGTTTGTTTTTGTATGCTTGTTCTCACTCTCACTGGCAAGTTCATGTAGTCTGCTGCTGAGGCACCCCTTCACTGGTGTTAAAATGTACTTCTTCCAGATGCCAGTGTAGCCTGAGACTGGCAAAGACACCCTGCCTCATGGACTAAACAACTACTGGATTCTTGGTTTTTCTGTTGGGAGACAGCCAGTGTCAAATTATCTGGACCACAGCATGTAAGCCCCTCTGATACATCACACACACACACACACACACACACACACACACACTCATTCATTCTATCAGTTCCTCCAGATAAGTCTGTCTAATACAGGTAGATCAAAATACTTATTCTCCTAACCATGCTTTTGTAGTATGGACACCATTAGGATTGTGAAGCAGAATCAAATACCAAAGGTAACCAATACAAAGATAATTCTATTCTAGATGTCAGTAATTCTCAGACCTCATGGTAACATGTTCTATCAAAGGATCTTAGAAAAAGTACTTCTGTCATCATGGAGACAGAATGTGAATAGTTAAGCAAGCTAAACACCAGAACTTTTGTGAAGTTCTCAGTATGAGTGCAGTGTACAGTCTGAAAATGCTCTGCTAATTCAAGGCTATCTACATGCTGTGAATTAAGACAGTGAAAAGGCCACCTGTTTGGGACACAAAGTAGCCAATAATTCCAGAGACTCTATTCACAGTTAGCTTAGAGAAGGCAAAACAAACGTGTTTTTTTTGTCCACCAGCCTATCAACAGATGATCTGTCTCAGCCTGTTTACAGCTACTTCACAGTCCAAGAAGGGGCTTGAAAAACAATGATAAGTGGATATAACTTCCTGATAAAGACTTGGGATTGCATTGATATTTCCTGCAGGAAATATCAAAGCTAATTTCAGCATAAGAATCCACTTAGAAGCCACTGGGAAAAAAGCAGGGTTTAAGGACTTGCACTTTCACTTTGCAAAAAGTCCTTGCTGTTCAAACTAATTCAATATCTGAAATTCTGAGAAATGTAGGGAACAAGATGAAGAGATAGGTCAGGCTGAAATTTTATCACAAAAACACAACTCATTTGAAGGTTGGGAATCAAGAAATACCACTTAGATAAGAGGTCAATGATGGAGAAGAGTCTAGAATTAAATAGTATTACAAGGGAGAGATAAGAAGCAGTAGCAAAAGAGGAAAAAGGAAATAGGACAGTGTGGTGACTTGGAGCCAATATGGGTAAATGGTTCTGGAAGTGGGGAGTGAGTGTTCACCTATTCAAACACAGATGAGAAATGAAGGAGGATGAAGACAGATGAGTGTCCACTGTGTGTGACTAAAAGGGTATCACAACTGGTGACATCATTTTTGTGTCTATTTTATATCATTTGTGTTCTATATCTCATTTGTATTCTGTCAGTAGATTAAAGATATTCTGTTGAATTTAATGGTAAAATAAACCTCAAGTCCTCAATTGAATGCATTTTTATTTTTGATTTTTTGATTTTTTGAGACAGGGTTTCTCTGTGTAGCTTTGGAGCCTATCCTGGCTGGCCTCGAACTCACAGAGATCCCACTTGAATGCATTTTATAATTTGTAGTTGTAATGTTCCTTTTAACAAAAACTAAAGCTTAGTTTGGAGGAATTGGACACTGAAGTACAAATCATAAAATAATGAACTAGAAAAAGGAAAAATACATTTAACCTTAAATTTTAACTTGGAGTTTTGAAAAACAAATGAGCAGTATAGTTACAGTCATATCTTGACTTAAACGCTTAATAATAAGATGTGCTTTTGATGTTTCCATTTCTTTGCATCATGTCTATAAACCACAAGATGTGTTTTGAGGAAACTATAATTGGAGATGCTGTGTGACAATTGATAATTGTTCTAAATACTGTATATATAGCAGTTATATTACATTGTGGATAGGAAAGTGTTAAAAAGAAAAAAATCAGTGACTGACAGGGGCCCAAGAGAGGGGAGAGGACCGAGCAGGTGATGCACATGGCATTGTTTAGACAGCAACACTTATATAGATGAGACTATTGTGGCAGAAATATAACATGTCCATTTGTCAAAATCCATAAAATTTATGCTAAATGTATACATATGTGAAACTTTAAAACTAATCATTTAGGAGTTCCAGGGAGCCCAAGAGGAAACACAGACTAGGACAAGAAAATGTGAACATATTATAAACATGTAAAACAACCTCACTGGTAGAGTGTGCAGGTCAAAGCCTAACCTGAACATTTAAAAAATGAGTGTAGAATGCAAGACAAAGAACAAAGACCTGCTCATGAGTACTACACTTTAACTGATTAAGTTGTCCTTTCTCATCAGGATACAGGGCTAAGGGTTCACAATTCTGATGCTAGCACACATCCACACAGTCCTGGAATCAAACAATAAGTGGATCATGATTGGTAGGAATGAGTTTTCTGTAGTGGTAAGCATAAGAGTTCACAAGAAAGCAAGACAGGGAGTCTTTTATGATTCATCTGATAATTGATTAAAATATGGATATCAGTATCCTTATGATCAGATTACTATAGATGAATGTGGGCATACATATATTCATATATGCATATAGTTTTGTACATGTAAGAATATATAGGGAATGGTATGACTACAAGCATTTCATTTCTCTCTCATCTGAGATCTGAAAAGATCAAACCCTAGTAATAATGAATTCATCTAGCACCAAAATTATAATTCCCTCTGCTGTAGATAGTCCTTTAGCTGAGATGTGTACACCAGAACTGTTTGGGATTTTAGAACAGTTTCTACATTTGGGGTATATTTGTATTGAATTAACCAACAGCACACTCCTACTTCAAAACTCCTATATGCCAAAAATCAGATTTCAGAAAACTCTGTATCCCAAATTTTCAGGTTAGAATGCTCAACTTGTGTCAGTATTTAGTGAAATAAAGCATAGTTGTCTACGGACATGGTTAATTCTAGGATGCAGGAAAATATAGAAGACACAACTTTAGCATATTGCTCTGTCAAAAATAAGAAAAGTGCTCAGAAAAGGAAAAGAAGAAACTCTCTATTGATAAATATAAAGTAAAGGGAAACAGAATCCAATTGAGAGTACTTTCTGTACTAACTCCTCAAATCCATAATACTAAAATTACTCTAAAGCTTTATTATGTGTTTTATAGTAGATTGTGGGGTAAGATCAATGTGTATGTCATTTGAACAATGATGTAATAAGCCATTTCAAAACAGAAAATGCTTAAATTTTTATCTTTTTATTTTTTTTAGAAACAATCGTTTTACATATCAATTCCCCCATTCCCTCTCCTTCCCATCCTCCCATGCCCCCTACCAACCCTCTCAATTCACCCCCCACCCACTCCCCAAGGTCGGTGAGGCCTTCCATGGGAATCATCAAAGTCTGACACATCATTTGGGGGAGGGCCTAGGCCCTCCTACATATATCTGGACTGAAATAGTATCCCTCCATACGAAATGAGCTCCCAAAATCCATTTGTGCCCTATGGATAGACAATGATTTCTCTGTTAGAGGTTCCATAGACTGCCCAGGCCTCCTAACTGGCACCCACCTTCAGATGGTTTGGTTTAGTCCAATGCTGGTTCCTCAGCTTTATGGCTAGGGTCCATGTGCTCTCACTAGGTCAGGTCAGCTGGTTTTGTAGGTTTCTCCAGAAAAAAAATGCTTATTTGTAATGCAGTTGGAAATGGTAATTATGCCACCCACATACTCTTCTGGGTGCTCACACATCTGTGAAGAGTGAAAAAAGGTATTTGTTCAAAAGGAAGACAATAACATTAACAGCGTCTTTTCAAAAGAATGCACCTGACCTCACAAAACATACCATGTGACTGAACATGTCATATCTGTGAGGCAACTACAATGAGTTTCTCCACAGGGGAAGAGTACTTCTCTCCTTAATAAGAGGCACTTCTGATGGAGTGTCTTCCTTACCTGGCTTCTTCTGTAGCCATGCGATTTTCATAGCAGTGAGTTCCACTTCTTGAATACACTTGATTGTAGCTTCCCAAAGCCCAAAACAGAAATTAGCAACTGTCATCAAGCTGAAAGTGTGTACATCATACACAGACCTATTGTTACATGAAAGTAAAAGGTAATTAAATGTACTGCTGGGGTTCTGTGACTGAAATTAATGTGTCTGCTTCTAAAAGGTTCAATGTCAATGTTCCAAAAGCCCAGCCACGTCTTGACAACTGACAAAGTTTCAGCTTTAGGATCTTTCTCCCTGGGGAAAGCCATATGATTTTTCTTCTCCATTAGCCCATTGTAGCTAAGAAGCTAAGTGCCTGAAGCCACCCTGGTACCCAGCTCTGGTTTTGAGGGTAAAACTGCATCCTGTTCACATGCAGACTGAACCTTGTCTCCAATGGGACTCACCAAAGGCTCCCCTGCCTGTCTCTTCCTCCTAGGTTTGCAAGGAGGAGACAAGAACTTCACTGTCATTTTCTTATAATGTTGCCTACATGCAAGTCCTGACAAGTCATTGTACCTTCCTGGTGTTTGAGTTGTCTTTTGATACCCAATTCTTGTAAACTTGTTTTACAGTCTTGAAGCTCAAAACACTAGACAACAAGAATATGATCAAAGTACATTCTGAGTATGAAAATGTCACAATGTGACTATTTTATACAATTAAAATATACTAATAAATTACTTAAGACAAGTGGGTTCATGGCATGTTTCAGACATGCATAGAGTAAGAAATATATTTTACAATGTGTGTCCACTCTCAAAATCTTTTAGAACTAATAGACCAAATTACCCTGTCAGGCACAAGACTAAACTTTACATATCATTTTATATCATCCTAAACTTTCTTATGATTAGTAAATAAACACCTATTGTAAGCTACTGTTTGTTGAACTCACTTTAAGTCATGCATTTCCCTGTGGATTGAACATATGCTATGCCATTTGTTGTATTATTGACTGACTATATGCTACATCATTTGTTCTACTCAATAGCTTAATGTAACTCCGAGTTTAAAAGTAAGCAAATTAAACCTTAAAAGATGAGATAATAGAGTTGAATACTGCACCACAATTAAAATCTTCATGGAGAGCTGCAGTCGGAGCTGTTAAAGTCAACACCATACAGTCTGGTCACAGGATTCTGAAAGATGAAAGATGTGGTAGCCCAGGATGTATGCTATAAGCCTTTCACTTACTTCTAAGTAAATACTCTATTTCTTTGTATTATACAGAATAATGGCCACATCAGTGTTTTAGTACCTGTAACGTCCCTACATCAGAAGTCTCATCCCACATGAGAGAGTTCTTGCAGTTGTCTTGAAATATAATTTGTACTCATCACTACCAGGCATCATATAGTCATGATGTACCAGGCCTTACATTTACTGCCTTCATAAAACATAGCACAAAACTGTAAATATGTTGATTTCTTTTGATAGTATCAGTTTTCTTAAATTTTTAAGTATTTAGTTTTATGCCTTACAATATTATTTTGCAAAGAGTAAATTTCATAAGACCGACAAAAAGTTTATGGCACAAAAAAAATGTTAAAACTCTCACCTAGGGACTGAAACATTTCCTAGCAGTTAAGAACCCTAGCTGCTCTTCCAAAAGACCCAGGATCAATTCCTGGAGCCATAAGGTGGCTCACAACCAACTATAACCTAAGTTCCAGAGGATCTGATACCCTTTTCTGGTCTCCACAGGGACAAACATGGTACACAGACATACATTAATGCAAAACACCCATACACACAAAATCAAATTTAATTTAAAATAAAAAAAAACTACCAAAAATCTCTAACTCTAGGTATGGTGGCACATGCCAGTAGCCCAAACTACTCAAGAAGCTGAGGTTAGAAGATCACTTCAGCCCAGAATTTCAAGACCTGGAAACACAGCAATATCCCATAACAAAACAACAACAATAATAATAATAGTAATACAAACTCAAGAAATACTACATAAAGTGATATTTTAATAAGCAATAACATCAAAATGACTTTTTATTGCTTGAATTGAACTAAAATGTCAATTCTGTTCACCACCAATCTCCAAGCTGGCCATCTTCAATTTTTTAAAAAATATGGGATACACTCCATAAACTGATCCCTTTTAGTTACCTTTGTAAATCATCCCTTCACATTGAACTCTATTCAGAGAGTCCATTAGTCTCTGCTATTACACCTGTTCTCAGCTGCTCTATCTTGTGCCCAGCATGTCCAAGATTCCAAGATGGGAATTTTTAGGCACCAAGAAAAAATTATAGGGTCATCCGACTTCCTCTTTTTTATACTAATTCCCATAATTCTTCTAAGAAAGAAAAACATGCAGCTTTTATAATTTATTTGTGGAAGATAATTAATGTTCAAGTATCCCCTAAAAGATATGTAATTATTTACATCCACACAGAGATATAAATATGAAACAACAGCCTTCTCCTACCCCTTGAAGAAAAGTTTTAAAAAGAAAACTGTGCAATTAGAAGCATTGAAGAGGATAGGAAATGTGTCTGAAGAGAAACCAAAGTCTCTCTTACAGGTTTTAACTTTAGGCTTTAAATATCAATGATCCCCTTAATACTAGCATCAGAAGTTCCACTACCTTGGTTTCATTTTTGTCACACAGGAATGAAATTACCAGGACATCCTGACAACCTCCCGGTTCTCAAATGCTTTGTATTCACTCAGGCACATGCCATCATATGCCACAATCGGTAACGGCAAAGCCCATTTCTTCTTTATGATGAATGTCACCACGGTCAACTCTATTCCTCCCCCATAATGCAGCTCTCCAGTCTCTGGGCTTCCCATAACACAGGAAGAGTGCAATTACATGTGTTTGCTGGATGACTCATTTTCTGATGGTAATGATCACTACTTAAGGTAATTAAGATGCTTTTGATGTCTTATTTCACTCACAATTAGTGTTGGGCTATATACTTTTAAAATAAACTCTCAGAAAGTGGTGTGAGAAGGAGGGATGGTTTCACTATCCTCTGTGTCTATCTGGTTTCGGGGAATTGCTCATCACCTGTTTCTCGTCTCTTAATGAGCATCTAAAATGATGGGTGCCTAGAGATACTGAGCTTATCTGAGTTACATTTGGACACAAGAGATCTGAATCCTTGTCTTGTAAAAACCTGAGATATGACAAAATCCAACGTTCTGGAATGTTCTCTCTCCTTTTGATGGGTTAAATCTCCACTAAATCCAGGCTCAATCCAGGTGCACGCCTTTAATCCGAGCAACTGGGAGACCCAAGTGCAGAGGTAAGATGATCTCGCTGTGTTTAAGGCCAGCCTTGTCTACAGTAGGTGTTCCAGGACAGCCAGATCTACATAGACAGACCCTGTCTCGAGAAACCAAAATAACAATAATAAATAAAAATAAAATCCAGACTCAATTTCCAAACTTCAGAAAATGTTCCAGATGAAGTTACCAGATACCTCTATTACAGAGGTCAAGACAGGAAAGAAAAAAGAAATGGTTAAAACTAGATGTGGTACAAGACTATATTTTATACTAGAAATGCATGCTGTGATGGAAATCCTTCAATTGGAAAGCAGGGAGCACAAGATGGCACAGGGAAGGAGTGTGGATGTCCTGGGTTCTCTGAATGAATGCTTCTGTCTTAGGGCTTCTACTGCTGTGATGAAACACCGTGACCAAAAATCAAATTGGCTAGCAAAGGGTTTATCTGGCTAAAACTTCCAGATCAGAGTCCATCACTGAAGGAATCCAGAACAGGAACTCAAACAGGGCAGTAACCTGGTGGCAGGGGCTGATGCAGAGGCCATGGAGGTGTGCTGCTTACTGGCTTGTTTCTCCTGGCTTGCTCAGCCTGCTTTCTTATAGAACCCAGGACTGCCAGCCCATTGATGACTAATTGAGAAAATGTCTTACAGATGGATATCATGGAGGCATTTCCTCAGCTGAGGCTCCTTCCTCTCTGATGACTCTATCTTGTATCAAGTTGACACACAAAGCCAGCCAGTACAGCCTCTGACATTGGAATCAATGACTGTCTTTGTCAAAGGAAAGCTCGAGAGACCTCAATCCTACACAAAGAACTACAGGCAACCAAGGAAAACTAAAAGCAGGAGAAATAGTCTTTCCCAGTAAAGAGCGCACTAATTGACTATCAAATACCAAGTGGTCAATCCTGAAGCATTCTTACAAGTAACATTACAAGACTGGACATGTTGTATTTATGTATTTAATAATATACACACATATACACATATATTTATGGAGCAACTATTAATAAAAGAAGAGACCATGTATTTGAAAGAGAGAAAGGGAGTTCTGTGGGATGGTTTGGAAGGAGGAAAAGGAAGGGGGAATTTGTGTAATTATATTATAACCTCAAAAAATAATAGAAATAATTTTTGAAAATTCAAGTTAAAATTCAGTGCTCTGATCTCTCTTGTTTTATGATGATAGAGGATGGGGTGAGGGAGGGAACAGTCAGGAAGAATGCCCACATCATCTAGGTGTTGATCCTACTCCTAAAAATAGAATTTATTTATTGAGATCTATCTGGGAGATTCTTTATTCTACTTGCTTCCATAGCAGGCATTTTTTGAGACAGAGTTTCTCTTTGTAGCTATGGAACTCATTTTGGAAACCAGGCTGGCCTGGAACTCAGTAATTCACCTGACTCTGCCTCTCAAGTGATGAGATTAAAGGTGTGTGCTACAACGTTGATTGGTGTGGCTTTCTGTGGACAGATACTTAGAAAATAGTTAGGGATTATGCTAGGTTAGTAAAGTAGCAGATGCAGGTTCCCCTCCAAGATCCACAACTTCACTAGTCCTGGCTAGTTGGCTAGGGTTCCGACAGGCATGGTCTCCCTCTTGTTTAGTGGCCTTAAATCCAATTAGAGATCTGTGGGTTACCATCAAAGTACACATGCTGCTACTACACTCTTGGAGTTATTGTGACATGGTGGCAAATGTGGTACTTAGGTGTCATAGCTGGGAAGGACTATTGGTTGCTTCCCTCCTTTGGGAACTTTTATGGTACCATGAAAGCTAGTCCTCAAGCATGAGACATTCAAGTCAGTTCCAGCTCGGGGAATCTATGGGCCTTGCTTCTGAAATGCACAGTGGCTTCAGTAACAGAGACTTACCTCTGGAGAGGTAATAGCAATAGCAATAGACTGTGTTTCAGGAGTCTCTTGGACAGCCCTGACCAAACTCAAAAGAGTATCTTACATTAGGGTTTTTGTTAGGTGGCCTTTTATTATTCATGCAACACATTTATTTATTGGATGTACATGTGTGTGAGTGTGTGTATGTGTGTTTGTGTATATGTTTGTGTGTGTATCAGTCTGTTTGCCTGCATGTGCAGCTGTGTATATAGGCAGTGCAGCATGTCAGCCAATAGGCTTAATGTGGCTAGCGGATATCTTCCAGTCAGTTCTATAATTCCATTTTGTAGAATTTGGGCACTAGGCTCAGGCCATCAGGTTTGGTTGTAATACCCTTACTCATGTCACTGGTTCTCAAGTGTCATTTCAGTTAAGAGATAAAAAACAGTAGCAACCACCTTTCCTAAAACAAACATGATTTATAATAATTAAATAATAACTAGCAATATTTACTATATTTTATCAATTATAATATATAGGTTGTATTTTTGCTAGATGAAAAATCCTATAATATATGAGATTAGCCATAATATTTAGTATGCATTTTGTTTGTCAACGTGAAAACATACATGAAAGAAGTAAAACTTTTCATCTCAACATTTTTTTGTATTTATAAGAAAATGAATTTATATTATGTCAAGTAATTTAGACAAAGTCAACTAAGGAAAAAGTAAAAACATAATTATTGCTTCACAGATGCCTACAGTTTACAAAGTGCTAAGAATGTGTGAGAGACACACTAAAAATCACCCTCTCTTCTGTTAAATGTTTTTGCTAGTCTACTAAAATAAATAAAAATCTGCCAAGAATCATTGAATTAAAAAATGAGAATCATTGAATTGACATGAAATTCTAAAAGTGACAGTATTGCACTTAAATATTGCACTGTACTACTGAGAATTTCAATTGTTTTATAAACAGTAGATTGATAAATATAGCTGATATTTATGGGTAAGAGTTTTGTTTCTGGCCGGGGGTTGGTGGCGCATGCCTTTAATCCCAGCACTCGGGAGGCAGAGGCAGGCAGATCTTTGTGAGTTCAAGGCAAGCCTGGTCTCCAGAGTGAGTGTCAGGATAGCCTCCAAAGCTACACAGAGAAACCCTGTCTCAAAAAACAACAAAAAAAGAGTTTTGTTTCTGTTAAATATCTAATACAAAAAATATGTTTTGATAATAGAAACCACAGGTATTTTCTAAATAAAAATAATTCTGGTGTATTTATTATAATAACCTACAAAATTACCCTGTATAAATGCATATTTTTTTTAAAAATCAGCTTTTCTCCCAGAGAAGTTTATATAGTCCTATTTTTTACACAATCAACACAGGCATAACTGGTCAATGTGCTCACAGCTGTTGTGTAATATTACTTTAACTATGTAAAAATTTGTTACATTTGTTTATGCTGCATTTGTTTAACTATGTAAAGATATGTTGCTTTGCCTGCCTAAGGTACCTGATCGGTCTTACAAAACACTGAGCAATCAGCGAGGCAGTAGAGGATAGGCAAGGATGGAAGGCAGAGAAAAAAGGGTAGGAGGAGGGATCTAGTCTCAGAAAGAATGAGAAAAGAGAGACTGATGGAAAAGGAAAGGGAGATGTCAAGGTCAGCCAATCAGGCAACTGCCAGACAGCCAAACACTGAGTAAGACATACAGAATGAATGAAAGGAGAAAGCCCCAAGGCAAAATGTAGATAAAGAGAAACAAGTTAAATTAAGTTATAAGAGCTAGTTGGACAAGTATAGAGTAGGCTGAGCATTCATAACTAATAATAATTCTCTGTGTTATGATTTGGGAGCTTGCTAGTGCCCCCAAAGCCTGCTACCCTCAGTCATAGATGAACATATATATCGAGCTCTTCTACTCCAAGTTTCAGGGAGAGGGGTGAAAGATGCTGTCTTCCAGGCACAGCATAGCTTTAAACAAACAGAGCTTGTCTGTATACCAATTCAAGCTAGTTAAAATTCTAGCATGGGTGGGGAAGAAGAATCTAGGGCCCCATCTCAGCTGAAGGGCTATTGCAATTGTGGACTTGGCCACTGTTGGTTGTCCATGCTCATACTCACAGAGTACAGCACCGCCCTGCACAGAACACACTTTCTTGCTTCTTTGTAGTGAAATCCCATTCGAATTGTAACTGCCATGTGATATCTCCAGCTCTGAAAGCTATTCCTCTTTCTATGTGAGCATTTGTGCTCTATCTCCATTATAATATTAATAGACCATTTACCTGTGTTAATTGTTTTGTTTTGTTTTATTTTTTGAAACAGGGTTTCTCTGTGTAACAGTCCTGGCTGTCATGGAACTCGCTTTGGAGACCAGGCTGGCCTTGAACTCACAGAGATCTGCCTGCCTCTGCTTCCCAAGTGTTGGGATTAAAGGCATGTGTCACCACCGCCCGGCACCTGTGTTACTTTTTAATATGAGTAACTTTATAATTCAAAACTTTATTTTTTTATTTATTTTTAGTCACTTTATTTATTTTTAGTCACCCAGAATGATTTCTGATCCCCCAAAAAAATCACGGATGAATTAATAAAGAGTTGAGTAGTCTATTTCTACAACAAAATTGGTCAAGTATTATTTAGTGTTGACATAATATGTATGTTATAAAACATCTGGGTGGTACCAAGTTTCCATCCAAAGCTCTTACTGTAGTTCAGAGATGATTATGACAAAAAGTTTTAAAAAATCAAGTAAAAAATCTCTTAGAAAAACCTTAGAATTTTCAAAAAATATAAGATTCTGTGGACCTTCAATTTCCTTTATTACTTGGTTAATCATAACTACAGTGTGCCGAACACACAACAGTGCCATTTTGAGCATGACTGAGTACAGCAAGACCAACATGCAACAGTTCCCTTGACAATTTTTTTAACACTTTGATAGCATTTTATTTCAAATGCTGACTTCTGCCCTATAATTAGAAAGAAAGAATGCTGTCAGTGTGCTCCCACAGTGCCTCAGTGAAAACCCCAGTATCACATGTTTGTCTCTCAAATGCTGCTTTTCATTTTACCTCAGTGGGTAAACAAGACTTAAAAGGAAGATGCATCCCAGACATCTATCTACCTGGCCAGACATCAGACCCAGCCAGGGCAGGAGAGGGCAAGGGAAGCCTACAGGGAATAGGTGATTTTGGAGCCCCATCATCTGGGTACTCCTCAGGAGTCTTTTTTATTTTGTTTTGTTTTGGGTTTTCCAGACAGAGTTTCTCTGTGTAGCTTTGGGTATTCGGGAACTCTGTAGATCAGGCTGGACTAGAATTCACAGAGATCTCCTGCCTCTGTCTCCCCAGTGCTGGGATTAAAAGTATGTGCCACCACCACCACCACCACCACCACCACCAGGCTCCTTAGGAGTCACTCATGCCATTAGGCAAGCTGAGGCTTATGGGCCTCTCCTTGTGTCTCTTCATACTCCTCCCATGGGTTCAGCTGAGGACCAGCAATCATCAACTCTTAAGGATGGTCTGCTTAGGGGGTGTCCATGGGGGCACAATCTTGGCATGCATTCTCCAGCTCCCATACGGGTTCATCAAGTGTCTTTCTAACACCACATACTCCAGGACATCCTTAGGCACATCTTCCTGCCCATATATCAGCCGGCCAAACCGATCATGGTCAGTCTTGTACTTGAGGTCCCAGACCATGGCCGGAAAACGATGTTCAGTTGCCAAGGTATGAAGCTGGTCATGGTCTGAGTTGTTTAGACAAAGATGAGCTTCAATGAAAATATCCTTAGCTTCTTCAGGGAAGTCTTTCGTTTTAAAATTAGCATCAAATTCTTTTATCTTTCGAACTGCGAACTGTGATGCCACATTCTTTTTTGAATCCATCAGTTCTCTGTGTCAGTCCTTCCTCTGAGAGGGATGACATTTGAGCATCACCTTCAGGTGGAACATAGGGATCAAATACACCAGCTGTACAGGCCAGATGTTTAGGACACTCCAGCTTTTCCGGGGGAATAACCAATCCTGCTTTCCTGGCATATTCCAAAAAACTCCTCTGTTTTGTACTTGCGTTCACGAGAAAGGAATCTGAAACGGCTTTTTTTTTTTTACTGGAACTACAGCTGGGAATTGAGTCACCAGAATGGGCTGCCGAGACCACCATCCCAAAGCCCTGGCTAAGCAGGACAAGCCCCAAGGTATGGGGGCTGCCAATTTAAAAAAATCAAGTAAAAATCTCTTAGAAAAACCTTAGAATTTTCAAAAAATTGTAAGATTCTGTGGACCTTCAATTTTCTTTATTACTTGGTTACTTGGTTACTTTATTACTTTATTACTTGGTTACTTTATTACTTAGTGTGCCGAAGACACAACAGTGCCATTCTGAGCTTGACTGGGTACAGCAAGACCAGCATGCAACAGTTCCCTTCACAATTTGTAAGGTACCAACTACTTCTCTGATATGAGAGAGCAAAATGAGTTTTATGTGGTCCCTGGAAAGCATGGGTAGATAACCCAAATGAGTGGGCTAGCAGTTGCTTGTGAATTGATAGCATCTTAGTTACCAGAACCCAGAAATGTACCCTGAAAGTAAAAAATCTTTCACAGGAGCTGATGCCCACAGTTTCCCACCTGCACTTGAAAACATTTCCAGACCAAAAGCTTATCAGAAATCTAGTTTACAGTTGTTGAAAATTAATGAGGAAATGCATGTAAAGCATCTGGCACACAGTAATTGTTTAGTAAAAGTTATTGTCTAATTCATGAAGATACTAGCAGCCTACTTTAAATAATAACATCATAATTATCAATGGTTCAGGCCTGGTCCATCTGACTGACAGTTACTTCTTTTAATATTTATATGATGTGCCCTTATTTAAAGAGTAGGGAGTATGTGTAAGTATAAGATGCTGTGTATGGGTGGGTGGGTGTAACCCTACTTACAAGGTTTCTTGTTGGTGTTCCATTGCTACCACTCCAAAACTAGAGGGACTCTAATGTCCATGGCCCCTTCAAAAAATCTATCCTAATTCTGATTCTAGAACACTACTAGACTAGGTGCTGGGGTGACATGAAAAGCCCTTTCTTCCATCTTATGCTAAACATTATTACTGATCCTTAGAGTGCTATTGCTGGAATGACAGTCCCCAAAAATCCATCACTAATCTAAGCAATTCAGGATGCCAACCAGTGAATCACCTTCCTCACCCTCTAGTTATTCAAGGCTCGGCCACTAATTGCTTATGGTAAATATTTAACCTCACTTGTGCAAAATAAAGATATAAAATAGCCCCACTAGAATAAGTAGCTGTTTCTAAGTCCATTGTGGCAAATTACCACTTAGTGCAGAAGGTTATGTTAATTGTGTAGTGTCTACACAGGGATGCAGCCCTAACTGGAGTGTAAACATCTACCAACATTATCACATATTACAGTTCAGCTACTGAGAGCCCCAGCTGTCTGACACTCACTGTGCTAATGAAGGGATAAGATCTGCAATGATTCTGTGTTGAAAATGATGTTATAATCCTTCAGGTCAGATGTCTGACAGGCCGTGCTAAGCTGCAGATAAGAAGCCAGAAGAATCATGATGCTTTTGAATGTCCTAGGGAACAAATCCATTTCTTTGCCTTTCTATTGTAGAGGATGCATGACATCCCAGATTTAGGACTCCTTCCATCTTTAAAGCCTGTAGGGCTGGCTGGTCAAGTGTCTGTTACCTTCCACAATTCTAGCCCTGATTCTTCTTTTGATCCCTAATTCCTCCTTTAAGTATCCTTGTGATGAGTTTATCCTACCTGAATAATCCAAGATAATCTCCCAATTATAAGATGGGTTGATTAGAAATCTTAATTGCATCTGTAACCTAGTTTCCTGTTGCCATACACCTGCTCAGGCTATAATGGCTAGGACACAAGCTGTTATGATAAATGTAAATAGGTAAATAGAGTGCATTATTGATGTCCACAAAAGTTCTGTAGTAATTCCCCACCCCAGTTTGATAACATTCTGATGGGGAATGTACTATGTATGTTCATCTTATTAATTATTGAATAAACTACTTGTTTGGCCAATGAGACAGCAAGTTAGACGGGACTAGGAGTCAAAGAGGATTCTGGGAAATGTAGTAGAGAAGTGGTGACCCAGGCAGGAAGTGACATAGCAAGGAGACTCATATTTAAGCAAGGAAGAAAAGAGGAAGTGTCCTTTTCCCCTTTGCTTCCTCTAGCGGCTGGATGTGAGCCACCAGCAAGAGAAGGCGCCAGCGAAAAGCATCCTCTATAAGTCTTATAAAATATGTAGATTTATGATAATTAAAACTGAGCTAACAGATGAGAATCCTAGTCATTAGCCAAGCAGCTTTGTACTTAATATATCTCTATATTATTTTGTCCATCCATGCGGCGGACAGAACTTGGGCGGCTGGCAGAGACCACCCACTAGGCGGTAGGACTCGGGTGGATTTTGGCGGAAAAATTTATGGTAACAACAGTCTATCTTTTTATTTTTATTTTAATTATTGTTTATTAGTTCAAATTTGGAACAAGCTTGCTTTAAGTGTCAATCCCTTCTCCCTCTCCCACCCCATCCCCCAACTATCCCCTCAGACCCCACCCCCCAACACCCACCTGCCCCCACTCCATCCACCCTCCACTCCCCAAGCAGGGTAGGGCCCTCGACGGGGCTCCCCAAAGTCCACCACATCATCCTGGGCCGGGCCTAGGCCCTCCCCCATGTGTCCAGGCCTAGAGTGCATCCCTTCATGTGGGATGGGCTCTCAAAGTCCCTTCTTACACCAGGGAAAAATACTAATAATCCACTACCAGGGGCCCCCTAGAGTGTGGAAGCCTCCTAATTGACATCCATGTTCAGGGGTCTGGATCAGTCCTGTGTTGGCCTCCCAGACAGCAGTCTGGGGTCCATGTGCTCCCCCTTGTTCAGGCCAGCTGTTTCTGTGGGTTTCACCAGCCTGGTACTGATCTCTTCCATCTTCATTCCTCCCTCTCTGCAACTAGGTTCTAGAGTTCAGTTCAGTGTATATCTGTGGATATCTGCCTCTGCTTCCATCAGCCACTGGATGAGGGCTCTACAATGGCATAAAAAGTAGTCATCAGTCTCATTATAGGGGAAGGGGATTTAGGTTATCCTCTCCACCATTGCCTAATTCGTGCCCTCCTTGTAGATCTCTGGAAATCTCCCTAGTTCCAGATCTCGCCTCGGACCTATAATGGCTCCCTCTGATTTGATATCTCTCATCCTGCTCTCCTCTATTCTTCCCCCAGCTCAACATTTCTGCTCCTCCATTTCCTGCTGTCCCATCCTCTTCTCCTCTCATTCTGGCAGCTCCCTCTCCCCTACCCTCATTCTCCCAATTAGCTCATGAGATCTTGCTCCTTCCCATTCTCTGGGGTCCATGAATTTTTCCCTTAGAGTCCTTCTTGTTTCCTAGTTTCTTTGGTGAAGAGGATTGTAGGATGGTAATCTTTGCGCTGTGTCTAAAATTCATATATGAGTGAGTACATACCATGCTTGTCTTTTTGTGACTGGGTTACCACAGTCAGGATGATTTCTTCTAGTTCCCTCCATTTGCCTGCAAATTTCAAGATTCCATTGATTTTTTTCTGCTGAGCAGTACTCCATTGTCTAAATGTACCACATTTTCTGTATCCATTCTTCAGTTGAAGGGCATCTAGGTTGCATCCAGGTTCTGGCTATTACAAACAATGCTGCTATGAACATGGTTGAACATATGTCCTTGTTGTATGGACATGCATTATTTGGGTATATACCCAAGAAGGAATTCCTGGATCTTGAGGTAGACTGATTCCCATTTTTCTGAGCAACTGCTATACTGATTTCCAAAGTGGCCTTACAAGTTTGCACTCCAACCAGCAATGGAGGAGTGTTCCTTTTTCTCCACATCCTCTCCAGCATAGATTGTCATTGGTGTTTTTGATTTTAGCCATTTTGACAGGTGTGAGGTTGTATCTCAGAGTTGTTTTGAGCTGCATTTCTCTGATGGCCAAGGATTTTGAGCACTTTCTTATGTGTTTTTCACCCATTTCCGATTCCTCTGTTGAGAATTCTCTATTTAGTTCTGCACCCCACTTTTTAATTTTATTGTTTGGTGTTTTGGTGGCTAGCTTCTTGAGTTCATTGTATATTTTGGAAAACAGCCCTCTGTCAGATGTGGGGTTGGTGAAGATCTTTTCCCATTCTGTGGGCTGTCATTTTGTCTTACTGACTGTGTCCTTTGCCTTACAGAAGCTTCTCAGTTTCATGAGGTCCCATTTATTATTGAAGATCTCAATGTCTGTGCTACTGGTGTAATGTTCAGGAGGCAGTCTCCTGTGCCAATTCGTTCAAGGGTATCTCCCACTTTCTCTTCTAGAAGATTCAGTGTGGAGGGATTTATGTTGAGATCTTTTATCCATTTGCACTTTAGTTTTGTGCATCATGACAGATATGGATCTATCTGCAATCTTCTGTATGTCCAAATCCAGTTGTTGAAGATGCTATCTTTTTTCCATTGTATAGATTTAGCATCTTTATGAAACAAATAAATTGTTCCTAGGTGTGTGGGTTAATATCAGGGTTTTCAATTCCATTCCATTGGTCTATCTGTTTTTGTTTTTGTTTTTGTTTTTTTGCCAATACCAAGCTGTTTTCAGAAATATGGCTCTATAATAGAGCTTGAAGTCAGGGATGGTGATGCCTCCAGAAGATCCTTTATTGTACAGAGTTGTTATGGCTATCCTGGGTTTTTTCTTTTTCCATATAAAGTTGAGTGTTGTTCTTCCAAGGTCTGTGAAGAATTGTGTTAGGATTTTGATGGGGATTGTGTTGAATCTGTAGATTACTTTTGGCAAGATTGACATTTTTACTATGTTGATTCTACCTATCCAAGAGCATGGGAGATCTTCCCATTTTCCAGTATCTCCTTTAATTTCTTTCTTTAAAGATTCAAAGTTCTTACTGTACAGGTCTTTCACTTTTTTGGTTAGTGTTACCCCAAGATATTTTATGTTGCTTGTGGATATTGTGACGGGTGATGTTTCTCTGATTTCTTTCTCCACCAATGTGTCATTGGTGTATAGTAAGGCTACAGATTTTTTTTGAGTTAATAGTATCCAGCCACATTGCTGAAGGTGTTTATCAGCTGTAGGAGTTCCCTGGTAGAGTTTTTCAGGTCATTTATGTAGACTATCATATCATCTGCAAATAGTGAGAGTTTGACTTCTTCCTTTCCAATTTGTATCCCTTTGATCTCCTTTTCTTGTCTTATTGCTCTAGCTAGATCTTCAAGTACAATATTGAAGAGATATGGAGATAGTGGACAGCATTGTCTTGTTCCTGATTTTAGAAGAATCGCTTTGAGTTTCTCTCCATTTAGTTTGATGTTGGCTGTTGGTTTGGTGTATATTGCTTTTATCATGCTTAGATATGTTCCTGTTATTCCTGTTCTCTCCAAGATCTTTATCATGAAGGGGTGTTGGATTTTGTCAAAGGCTTTTTCAGCATCTAGTTAGATGATCATGTGGTCTTTCTTTTTCAGTTAATTTATGGTGGATTACATTGATGGATTTTCATATGTTGAACCATCCTTGCATCCCTGGGATGAAGCCTACTTGATCATAGTGGATGATTTTACTGATGTGTTCTTGGATTTGATTTGCCAGTATTTTGTTGAGTATTTTTGCATCGATGTTCATGAGGGATATTGGTCTGTATTTCTCTTTTTTAGTTGTATCTTTGTGTGGTTTGGGTATCAAAGTGATTGTAGCCTCGTAAAAAGAGTTTGGCAATGTTTCTTCTGCTTCTATTATGTGGAATACTTTGAGGATAATTTGTATTAGCTGTTCCTTGAATTTCTGGTAGAATTCTGCAGTGAAGCCTTCTGGCCCTGGGCTGTTTTTGGTTGGGAGGCTTTTGATGACTGTTTCAATTTCATTAGGGGTTATAGGTCGATTTAAGTTGCTTATCTGTTCTTGGTTTAATTTTGGTAAGTGATATCTATCCAGAAAATTATCCATTTCCTTTAGATTTTTGAATTTTGTGGAGTACAGGTTTTCAAAGTATGACCTGATGATTCTCTGGATTTCCTCAGTGTCTGTTGTTATACCCCCGTTTTTATTTGATTTTTGTTAATTAGAATGCTCTCTCTCTCTGCCTTTTGGTTAGTTTGGATAGAGGTTTGTCTATCTTGTTGATCTTCTCAAAGAACCAACTCTGTTACATTGATTCTTTGTAATGGTTTCCTAGGTTCTATTTTATTAATTTCAGCCAATTTGATTATTTCCTTGTGTCTAATCCTCCGTAGTGAGTTTGCTTCTTTTTGTTATAAAGCTTTCAATTGTTCTGTCAATTCTCTAGTGTGACTATTCTCCAGTTTCTTCATGTGGGCACTTAGTGCTATGAACTTTCCTCTTAGCACTGCTTTCAGAGTTTCCCATAAGTTTGAGTATGTTGTGTCTACATTCTCATTAAATTCTAGGAAGTCTTTAATTTCTTTTTTATTTCTTCCTCGACTCAGGAATGGTGCAATTGGGTGTTATTCAATTCCTTTGAGTTTGTAGGTTTTCTGCAATTTGTTTGCTGTTGAATTCTAATCTTAAAGCATGGTGGTCTGATAAGACTCAGGGGGTTATTTCAATTTTTTTGTATGTGTGGAGGTTTGTTATGTTGCCAAGTATGTGGTCAATTTTAGAGAAGGTTCCGTGTGCGGCTGAGAAGAAGGTATATTATTTTGTGTTTGGATGGAATCCCAATTGGGTCATAATTTCTGTTAGATCCTTTGTTTATTTGTTAAGTTTCTGTCTGGTGGTGCTGTCTAGTGATGCAAGAGGTGTGTTGAAGTCTCCTACTATAAGTGTGTGTGGTTTTATGTGTGGTTTGAGGTTTAGTAATGTTTCTTTTACAAATGTGGGTGCCTTCGTATTTGGGGCATAGATGTTTAGGATTGAGACTTCATCTTGATGGACTTTTCCTTTGATAATATGAAATGCCCTTCTTCATCTCTTTTGTTTGATTTTTAGTTTAAAGTCTAATTTGTTAGATATTAGGATTGCTACACCAGCTTGTTTCTTGGGTCCATTTGATTGGAAAATCTTTTCCCAACCCTTTACTCTGAGGTAATGCCTGTCTCTGAAGTTGAGGTGTGTTTCTTGTATACAGCAGAAGGATGGATTCTGTGTTTGTATCCACTCTGTTAACCTGTATCTTTTTATAGGCAAGTTAAGACCATTGACATTGAGGGATATTAATGTCCATTTATTGTTGGTTCTTGTTTGTTTTGGATTTATTGTTGGTGGTATCATTGTGTGTGTATTTCACCCTCCTGTTTCTTTTCGTGTTTGGTAAAATTGGATTATCTATTGCCTATGTTTTTGTGAGTGTAGTTATCTTCGTTAGGTTGGAGTGTATAGGCCATGACTTCAATGTCGCAGATATGGATGGTCTTGCCTCTCCTGGTAGTCTCCTCACTCAGTAGAGGTTGGGGGAGCAGAGGGGGAAGGGAGAGTGAGGTATTTCCAGACTCCATGGTCCTTCCTGTCCAGGTGGGTCCACCCTATGAAGGCGGGTTCACTCTCTATAGCTGCAGGCCCAGAGAGATCCTGGGGTGATGGGGATCTTGGGCAGGAGTAGGGCTCAGGAGAGGTCAGGGAGGTGGCAGGGGAAGGAAGAGTCAATAACATTCTATCTTACAAAAATAAAAGTGTTCCTCCTGCTCAAATCTGTTTCTGTGTTGTGTGTATATGCTTTCAGGGCCAATGGGTCTGCATTGGACAACCAACAAAGGGCCTCACTCCTGAAAGAGGCTAAATCTCCTTCTCCACAAAGTTATTAGTTGCCTGTAGTTCTTGTTCCAGGGGTAGAACCCCATGAAATTTTTCTCCTTCCACATTAGTATGTCCATTGATATTGGCCATTGTTTTGGTCTTGTTTAGGAGAGTTTTTTGTTGTTGATTGATTTTTTACTCTTTGACTCTTTGCTGTTTGTGGGGCCCACCACTCAGCTCCCTGGTAAATACACAGAGGCTTAGCCTTACTTACAAATGCCCGGCCTTAGCTTGGCTTGTGCCTTGCCAGCTTTTCTTAACTTAAATTATCCAGTATGTCTTTTGCCTATGGGCTTTTACCTTTCTCTATTTCTGTGTATCTTTCTTTACTTCTTACTTTGTGGCTGGCTGAGTAGCTGGCTGGCTGGCCCCTTAAGTGTTCCTCCTTCCTCTTGCTCCTAGATATTTCCTTCCAGATTTCTGCTATTTATTTTCTCTGCCTGCCAGCCCTGTCTCTCCTTTCTCCTGTCTTGCTATTGGCCATTCAACCCTTTATTAGATCAATCAAGTGTTTTAGACAGGCAAAGTAACACAGCTTCACAGAGTTAAACAAATGCAATGTATCTTTGCATCATTAAAACAAATGTTCCACAGCATAGCCAAATGTAACACATCTTAAAATAACATTGTACAACAGATTTATTTTCACAGAGTACTTCCCGGTATTCTGAATCTTACAATCTTTCTGTCCCCTCTTCTGTGATGTTCCCTGGTTCATAGATACAGAAGGTATTCTGAATCTTACAATCTTTCTGTCCCCTCTTCTGTGATGTTCCCTGGTTCATAGATACAGAAGCTGTGCTATAGATGTCTCTGTTGGGGCATGGCTTTCCTTGATCTGTTATCTCTGCATTGTGTGCAGTTGTAGTTTTCTATGATGGCCTCCATTTGCTATAAAAAGAGACTTCTTGGATGAAGGGTATTTGTGTATGGGTGTGTGTGTGCATGTGTTTTGTGTGTGTGTGTGTGTGTGTGTGTGTGTGTGTGTGTGTGTGTGTGTGTGTTGACTGTATGTAACAATAATAAAGAAAAAGAAGCTATCAACTTAGTGGTGGGTGGAAGACATTAACAGGAAGGTACCTGGGAGGGACTAGAGGAAGAAAAGGAGGAGGTGGAGAGTAATATAATTCTATTAAAACATTCCATTTAAAAACATATTTTTAAATGATGCTTACTATCTTTATCTGAAATAAAAGTTTTTTTAATTACTTTGGTACTTGTGAGGTGTGTTCTACGACATGTCATGAGGACTTTGAATCAGCCTCTATGAGCATATGCCTTTCTGGAATCAAATACCAGCTCCACCCTTACCCTGTTTAGCATATGTCTCAGTTAATTCCTTTGCAGAATGAGGATGAAGTTAGTGCCTGCATCATAGACTTGGTGTTAGGCTGACCTGAGTTACTAAGCACTTACACATGACAGAACATGGCAAGCAGCCAGTACATGCTGCCTGGTTTGACCTGATTCACATCCACATGTAAATAGCTCTAGAAGTGTCTCTCCCAAGGCAGAATGCCCATTTCCAAAATAACATTTCGTTCTGTCTTCAGAGACTTAAGAAAATTTTCACAAATTATTTTCTAATCCATCCTATCACACTATTTTATTAACAAACCAAAAGATGACATCAGGCTGCCTGACTCAATTCCAGAAGCCTACAGAGCCCACTGGTTTCCTGCTGCATCATATGGATTGAGCTTTATGATCTCTGCTTTCAAACAAATGGCCACTCATCAAACAAAGCTGGAACATACGAAAACAAATTTAACAACAACAATTCATTCACACATCACTAAATAAAATGGACCTCAAAAGCAAAGGGAAGAATTCCTTTTTTTTAGTCAGTTCTGCATTCTCATTCCTAACTCCAAGGAAGCTGCACATGATGCTGTCACTAGGGACACCTTCTCTACAATTACCAATCACATAATTACCAATCTACATCATTGTATCTCTGTAAACTATTCCTCTGCTACCCATGGATTGCTTCTAGGAACTATCTTTTCAAAGATATCTAACTCATCTCTGTAGTTTTATTTTTATTGAAGGATTATCCAATACCTAAACCAAAAAAATAAATAAATAATCATGGGCACTCATGGTATCCTGCATTAACAACTAAGCATCAAAAATAAAAATAATCACAGTGAAAACCACTTGCATTTTTACTATGATAAATAGCTTGGTAACTGGCCATCCTCCTTCCTAATTACTGCTAAATTGGAATCAGGAGATCTATCTCTATTGATTCTTTCAAGTATTTTGGCAGTGAATCCAACATGTAATTCAAAGCACTTATAAAACCTGACAATACCCAAATGTCAACTCCATGGAAAGGGCATGCAAAACCAAGGGGCTGTGCTTTATCATAATCATCCAATGAAATTAAATTTCATATTATCAAATACAATGATTTGTCTTCATGTAGTAAACTGTATAATTAATGAAGAAAGTGAATGCAAATTTTGCAAACTAAATATACAATATGATTAAATCCAGTCTGTGGACACTCAATCCCTTTTCTCAAATCTTTCAGAATATGAGGACTCTCCTATTTTGTCTTTTATGAGTCAAATGAAATTCATTTAGTGTAAAAATATAGCC
The DNA here is from genome assembly GCF_003668045.3 of Cricetulus griseus. Lineage (NCBI taxonomy): Eukaryota > Metazoa > Chordata > Mammalia > Rodentia > Cricetidae > Cricetulus > Cricetulus griseus. Next base: position 339,310,687 of record NC_048595.1, on the reverse strand, counting down.
ATATTATGACACAAAAGGTTTCATTTTACACATTGGTCCCTTTTGGAAATATCAAAGCTAAAAATCATATTAGTCATCACTTATATCAGGTTAGAAATAAAATAATCATTCTCTTTGGCACTAAACTTGTGTGATACTTCTGCTGTATTTCAAAAAGCAATGATTTACCCAAGAAGCATAGATTCTCAACCCAATTGGGCACACAACAAAATCTTCATTTTAAGTGGCTTTTTTATTTTTATTTTATTTTATTTTATTAGTTCAAATTAGGAACAAGCTTGCTTCAGATGTCAATCCCGTCTACCCTTCCCTCCCCTCCCGCCCAACATCCCACCTGCCCTTAGCCATCCCTCCTCCACTCCCCAGGCAGGGTAAGGCCCTCAAAGGGGGCTCGAAGTGGCTTTTTTTAAAGTGGCTTTTATTTTACCTGGTTACAGTGAGTGTTTGGGTTTTTTTTTAATATGAAGAGCATCCAAGTTGTTCATTACTTTGAGGAATAGTCATTGCCTCCAAATAAGAGCTAATCACTGTTTTAGAAACTAGGGACACATGGGTAAAAGCCAGAGATGTACTGCAGTTATTGTTTCAAGCTTCTTTTTGCAATGCACAGCAGTTGGTGTAGACACACAAATTGTCAAAGTGCTAAGAGTAAGAGGCTGAGTGCTCTAGACCAACCCCCACACATGACAAGTCTCAGGGAGCATCTCAAAAAGGAGGCAGAAAGAATGTAAAGTGGGGATGGGGAGAGGTGGTAGGAAATGAGATTTTTCTGGACATGACATGGCTATCACACTCTTTGAACTCACAGCAGCTGTCATTACCTGCACAAGAGCAGCATAAGATCAAGCCAATCCAAACTTTCAGCAGAGATAGGGCAATAACTTCCAGGCTCCCTCCCTTACTGAGGAGCCATTGAGAGCTGATAATTGCTGGGGAAAGAACATTCATTCTTCTTTGAGGATGTGGTCACTGGCAGGTTCCCCATTCTCGAGTCAATAGGCCCACTCCCATACACTTATGGGCAGCACTAATTGGATATAGCCAGTTATAAAAATATGGAAACCAAAGGACATGATGTTGGGATGAGGTCATGTTGTAAAGTGAGAGGAGGATCTGGAGGAGGGAAATGGGAATGGATATGATCATGTTTTATTTTATGCATGTATAAAATTCTCGAAAATAAAGGAAAATGTAATTGAAAAAGGAAGTTCATCCTTCAAAAGAGCCAACATAGCTACTCAGAAAAGAAGGAAAGAGGGCCAAATCCAAGCAGTGTAATTAAAGCAACAAACATTATTTGGAGACAGGGTATCATGTACCTCCAGTCAACCTCAAAATTTGTGTGTAGCTGAGGATGATCTTCAACATCTGATCCCCCTGCCTCCACCACCAGAATTCTCGGATTATCGGCATGCACCAATGTGCCTGATATCAACCAATTATTATTTTTAACAAGCAAATCAAAAAAAGGATGGTTTTGAGATCTTGTGTTAAAAAAATACTGGATGTTAATAAATTGTTGAAAAGAATCAAAGATACAAAACCACAATAAGAAAGGTTGAAGAAGAAATTTTTTAAAAAATCAGCAAATGCAATAAATAAAACAGGAGTACTGGGCACAAAATAGATAGCCCAGACAAGAAACTGCCAGAAACTTAGAGAAGTAAATCTGACAGTTTTGAGAGCATTGATCTCATCTGACATTGTTTATAAAAAGGAAAAGCATCATGAACTTGAGACTGTTCCCTCCTCCTTTTCCAATCAGTGGTAACATCCTTTTGACGATGAGACTTTAAACAATTAGGAAAACATTCTGGTTTCCAGCTAATGGACTTAATAGTGATTGCCATTTCAGGAAAAGCACTTCATTGGCTTGTAGGCATGCCAAAGGTAGAAGAGAGGGGAGCTGAAAAAGCATAAACTGTACTGAAGGCCTGTGCAGCTGGCTTTCCGTCACTGAGTAACATCCTTCCTCTAATACTCCCTGAAACACTTGAGACTGCATTCATTCAGAAAGAGAACGTGCTGGCCAGAGAACAACTGTTGTCTCAACACCAGCATCGGAGAGCTCAGTACTGTATTTACTGTGCTGATGCCAAGCATTCATGGGTAATGAGTAAGCACTCCTTGAAAAAATTCGCATATATTAGAGGTTCAAACATGTAGAGACTTGTTCTCTCATTAATAAGCCAGATTTGACCTTTCACAGATTTTTCTCCTGCTCAGTGCCCTAGCACTCTGAGTTTATTCTACACCCTTGTCTTCACTCAAGAGCAAAGCAGGGTGGAGAAAGGACTATGACCCTGGGCCAGTAACCCTTTGCCACAGATCTCTTGAGTCACTAATTGGTCATTTGGGGATCTTGCTTTTCCAGAATTCTCCCTCACATTTGCCCTTTACCAATGCTTTAACTTTTAAATAGACTGAAATATGTTATTGTTTTATGTTAAGCATATTTCAACTCACCTGCAGATGTCATCATCTCAAAATTTGCTATGGATACTGGCATTAATACAAAATAGAAAAAAATGATAACTAAGCTAGATTTTATGTATGGATTATAAATAATTAGCCTAGAACAAACAATGAATTTTTATTACTGCTAAATTAACTTATGTTTAGTTTTCTTAAGATAATATCCAAATGTCTTCATTATTAATATCATTAGATTAAGCCATCTTATATTTGATTGAATTATTTCTTAGTATTTATTTTGTTTATTTTATGTGTATGGATATTTCCCCTGTGTGCATATCTGTGTACCACATGTGTGCAGTGTCTGGGGAGGCCAAAAGATTCCCTGAAACAGGAGTTATAGATGGTTGTAACTCACCATGTAAGTGAGGGGAATAGAACCCATGTCTTCTGGATGAGCAGTCAGTGCTCTTAACCATTGAGGCATCTCTCCAGCCTCTAAACTGTTATTTTAATTGCTGTGTAGGAGCTTCTATGTAAAACTGAAAGCTATGGGAAGGAAACAATAATATAGTCCTGTGGGTTCTTCTCTGGTGCTGTAACTGAGTACCCAAGGTCAGGTAACATGTAAAGAAAATAAATATACTTCCAACAATTCTGGAAACATTGTGTCAGTGTCTACTGAGGGTGCTCTTGCTGTGTCAGAACATGCCAGAGAACCACATGAGAAGACATCACATGTACTAACCAATGTGTCCTCTCCTCATCATCACCCTCTTCCTCCTCATGGTCCTCTACTTCATCATCCTCATCATCCCTTTTTTCTTCTGCTGCTTTCACTTCTCCCTCCACTTCTATTCCTCCTCCTTAGCATTCTTCTTCATCTATTGATTACATCCTGGGACCTCACCTTGTCTGATCTGAATTATCCTCAAAATGCTTTACCTTCAAATGTCATTAATATATAACTTTGGGAATTAAATCAACTTAAATTTTGGAAGGGAAAAACTCAGACTATTGAAGGTCTTATTAGAATAATGTATAAATTATAAAAGGTTTTAAGCAAAAGTTTCAGAAATCCTAACAGAATTAAAACACAGAGATCACACTTAACAAAAGACTAAATAGAATCCAGCCCAGAACTGAGTTAATAACTCAGTGGCACCATGGAGGAAATGGACTTACTCAAATTTCTAGCTCAGCCATCCTTGGTGTTCTTCCAATGTTCTTCATCAAGGTCAATGACAGTTATCAAAGGTCCAAATACGAGTTCCTCTTACAACTGTAGAAATTTTCCAATCTTATAAGTGTACTTCATTCCACAGTTGTATCACATGGCCAGTCTCAGAGAAGTCATTAGTAAGAAACAACGATTGCCACAACCTTTTACACCGAATATAATGTACACAGATATCTTGAGTCACTAATTGGTCATTATTTACTTTTCTATTGCTGTTATAATACAACACGACCAAGACAATTTATAGAAAGAAGGGTTTATTTGGGCTTATGGATCCATATTATTGGGAGTCCATAATGGCAGGGAAAAGATGGCAGCAGGTGACAGACATGGCAGCTGGAGCTGGGAGCTGAGAGCTGAGATGTGAGAGCTGAGAGCCCACATCCCAAACCACAAGTTGGAAACAGAGAGAAGCGGGCCAGGATATGGCTTTGAAACCTCAAAGCTAACCCCCAATGACACACATACTCCAGCAAGGCCACACCTCCTAAAGCTACCCAAACATTGCCACCAACTGGACAAGTATTCAGATATCTGCACCTATTAGGGACAGCCTCATAAAACCACCACACATCCTGAAGCAGATTTAGCTGGCATGTATAAAAGGCACATAACAGAGTTTCCCACCAGTATGTATGGCTATTTTAAAGTCAAAATATAACTCAATTTTGCAACTACAGTCAAAGGGAACAAGAAAAGATGATTTGGGATTCCAGAATTTTCATGCCCCTATGAAATTATTATAAGTTACCAGGTCTTCTGATTTTTTGAGAAACACAATATCTAATGACAACAATAAGAAATGAGTGCCACTGTCCATTGTCCTCAGCAATGGGAAAAAAAGAAAAAAAGCCAGTTCATCCTACATGATACAATGTTGGGACATAAAAGAATCTTTAAGGCATGAGGGCTAAAGGGAGGAACTTAGGTCATCAAGGTGCACACTTGGAGTCGATTCCGGTACTTAACCCACTTCTCATCTTTCTCCCTTTTCTTCCTGGTGGTCATGAGCCAAATCTTTCATCTATGAGGTACCATGGAGCTGTAGAAACAATGCAGCAGGACCAAAAGACTATAAGCCAAAATAATCCCTTTCTCCTCATACATTATTTATCTTTGTATTTTGTCACAGTGATGGAAGTTTACAGAAATGGTTTAGAACCACAAATACACACACAAAAAAAAAATCTAAAGTGGTAAGTCCATTTTAACAAAGTATCTCAAATGTTTTCTTCTATTAACTTCCCATCAGCCTGATCCAGCAAAGTCAATGGACAAAATATTTCTTCCATCTATTTCATGTCTTACTAGAACAATTCTGTGAAGCTTGTAAGAACTTTAAAATAAAGGCTGGAGAGATGGTTCAGTGGTTAAGAGCATATATTATTCTAGCAGAGAACCCAAGTTTGATTCCCAGATCCCAAACTCCTGTAACTCCAGCTCCAAGTGAATGACAGCCTTATGTCATTCTCATATGCAGGCAAACATATAAATAAATAATATTTTTAAAGAACCTTGAAAATAAAGCCCAGAGCACATCTCCAAGTTGCTAGCCAAAACACTCAGGTACAATGCCTACATTCCTGCTAGAATTGTATGATCTTTTGGACACAGTAGAGAAGGCATCATATTTAAAATATGGAGAAGGGATCATATTTCTGTGTGGAGCAATGGTCTCTCCTAAGATGACATATACTGCAAATTGATTCAAAACTACCACAGAGCATCATTCTAGCAATTCAGCCAGTCACTTAAGCTTTTCAGATTTATGGCTGGTATTCACTAATAGAAGAGAAAACAAAACATAAAATTGAACCTACAATAAGTTATATGGTGGAGGAGAAATCAATACTATCTGTTCATGATTGATTGACCATCCCATCATTTCTTGTATTCTCAGAAGTTCCACACTGCATGACACCAAATGGTACCCTTCATGTAGCAGAGAGCTGACACCAGCAAATCCATGAAGCTCATGCCTTCATCGTCAGCCTGACAGAGGTGACACTGTGGAAACTTCTTAAACTCTATGAGCCTCAGTTTCCATGAGTGCAGAAAACAAGGCATCTGAGCAGGACAGCCTGTGCTCTCAAAACCAGTGTATAGAACTGAGAAATCAATGTACCACTAAATGCCAGCCTTTTGTTATCTTTTTATATTTTTTCTAAATAGATATATTGTGTTATGTGCATATGATGTATATGGCATAGAACTTTTATTTGTGACATGAGAACAATGATCAAAAATCATACTGCAAACAATAGCAAGAAACTCATGCTACAAGAATGAAATGGGATTAAGTCAGATAAGACAAGAGATTTGTCATCATGCTAATGAAAGGGTTTTGCTCTCCTTGGGAACATGTTAAATGCATGGAGGCTTTGTAAATGGGCATTGGAGACACAAAACCAGAGTTCATCTGGTGTACTTTCACAAGACTACCATTTTTTCCAAGATGGTGTTTGTTTTTGTTTCTAAATTCAGATTGTGAACTTCTCATGTTATATGAGGCCAGCCACACAGCAAGCCATAGAGTAAGAAGGAAAGAAAAGATATAGAGAATGGTAAAAGCCCAGAGACAAAATGTAGATGGGCTAATTTAAGCTAAGAAAAAGTGGTTAAAAAAAATAAGTCAAGCTAAGAAAGAATCTATAAGAAAGAATAAGTAAGTCTCTGTGTATTTACTTGGGAGCTGGGCAGCAGGCCCCCAAAGAGCAAAGAAAACAACAACAACAACAAAAGAGGTAACAACAACTACTACAGTTCTCCTCTTCCCTCCCCTTTCCCCTCTTCCCTCCCTTTCCCCCTTTCTCTCTTCCTCCCTTCTTCCCTCCTCCTGTTACTGATGGGCAAGATCCCTGTCAAATATTTCCAGGTTCCTAGCCTCTTAGTAAAAGAATAGAATAAAGGTTCACAGAGAATACACAAATAGTAAGTTAACTTTATTTAAAGCAAAAGGAAAAAACAGCAATGAAGGTGACAGCTAGACATGTGAGTGAGGGCTCTCAAGGGCCCTAGACACATGAGTGAGGGTACTCAAGGGCCCTAGACACATGAGTGAGGGCACTCAAGGGCCCTAGACACATGAGTGAGGGCACTCAAGGGCCCTAGACACATGAGTGAGGGCACTCAAGGGCCCTAGACACATGAGTGATGGTGCTCAAGGGGCTCAGATTATTGCCTAGGTTTTCTTTCTTTAAAAAGACAGTTTGATTACTAGGGCTGTAGTAGTTTGGGTAATTGTCCATATTGATTGACAAAATAAAGTTATATAACTTCTTTTCTATTGGGCATGCCCTTTCTCCATTGATGCATCTAATTTTAGCCATGTGTACACACAGTCATGCATTGACTTAATAGGCTGTCTGCCCTAAAAGTTCACTTTGGAGACACAGCTTACTTTATTGAACATGCACTCAAAGCTAGTTCAGACCAAATCAACCTCTCTACCTGAACATAACTAGGGCAAAATTGAATGTAAGCAAATTTTGATGGTTGTTAAGGGGAGGAGAAGCCTTTTCCAACTGTTCAGAAAAGAGGTATGCATTCTGATCAAGTCAGGTGAGGGTGCTATGCTGCTGACAGCATGCAAATACATTGTTCAGAAAGGATGAGCATGCATAGTATGTGTGGACAAGGTTTTCAGGCTGCCAAGTGCATTATTTAAAGAGTAGTGTATGCACAGCCCAAGTCAAATGTAAACTCATGCTGATAAAGTTCCCATATGCTTGTCTGTCTCACTGTGTTAGCCTCCCAAATGCTGGGAATACTGGCATGTGCCACTATACCTTGTTCTGTTTATCTCTCTTATTCTACAACTTTCTATCTTGACTCTAGATTCTATTTCTTTTAACACACACACACACACACACACACACACACACACACACACACACACACACACACAGAGCCTTGATCTAATGGCTAATGAGCCATGAGGCCCAGAAGCCAGATCATAGTAAATACAAGAGTTTCATAGTAATTAGTGACTATGTCTCTGAAGTCAAAACACCCCAGTACTCTTACGTGTATAACATTCTTGTTACCAGAGGGATGATAACTCTGGTATTGTGCCAGTCCACACAACCCTGGGTTCTGCCCAACACTACATTGAATTTCCTTCTCTGTTTTCTAATTTTCAACCTTTCCATCACTCTTCTCAAAACTGACAGGTTTTCTCTAAGCAGTTATTTCATTTTTTACTACATGAAAGTTTGGAACAGATAGATAGATAGATAGATAGATAGATAGATAGATAGATAGATAGATAGAAGATAATTTGTCCCTCATTGATCTCAATTCAAGTTTTTCCTAGATGTGCACCACCTAGACAACAAGACAACTGCCTTCAGAACAGATAGGTGCCCCAAACCACCATTTACAAGAATTTGTGCGTAAGTTATTGTACGTATTATGTGAGAGTCCTAGAAGTTCTATTTAGAATGGGTATCACTGCTCAACCATGTTTGTAGAGCTCTTCACGATTTCCCTCTCCTTGTCACGCCCACTCAAATTTGTGACATGTTCAAGCAAATTGCAGAATTCAAAGACATGTTTGCAGTGTATCTGTGACGATGTAAATTATCCCCTCTGACAACTCATCTTTTTCCTGTGAAGTATTGGAGCAAGGATGTTTCTGGAGTCTCAGTAGCTACACCCTACTTGTTCATATTTTTCCAGTGAGATAGAAAGTGAACAAGAGGAAATGAAAGTTTCTCCTTTTAGAGAAAACAAGAATAGGGTGGTGTCAACAGATTAAAGCTATTCAGACAAATCTAAATACAGTGGTGGTGTTTCAGATGCTACTGGAAGGGACAAATCAGAGATGCTCTTTCTCACACAAATGTCTCTGAGCTCCTGCCTCTGTGGGTCCGAGAAGAGACTTCAAACTCACTCCAAAACCTGAGCTAAGAGCCTCTTGTGGGACAATACCCCAGTTATGGAGAAGGAGGAATAAAGTAGCCATGTCTCTAAGAGCCTCCTAGTTTGGAAATAGAGACCAACACACCACATGGAGTGATGATTAAAATCCCATGTGGAAAGAAGCATACCAAAGATGTCTACAAAGTGTTTTGGTCTCATAAAAGTCATAACGCTGGACTAAGTAGGAGAAGACTTCTCAGGGGCAGTGGCACGTGGCTGAAAATAAAGTGTTCTGTGAAATCTGTGCCAGGAAAGCCTAGTTTTCCTTCCTGGTTTTCCCAGAATATCTCCAATGCTACCAGCCCGACAGCATATTTCTTTAGGATGAATCATGAGAATGCTAGGCGTCTGCCAACTGCCATCTCTAATAGCATCTCTAAGGAAAGCAATTAACTCACAATTTTCCTTTATTATCACACTCATGCGCATAATTAAATATCCTTAACATACTTATTTCATGGCATTTTATGAAGAATGATAACACTGTGTTGCCTTATATTAATGATAATATAATTGACCACCATTTTCACACGCTTTGATGTATTCTTCCTTAAAATTATTCTAAAGTTAAAGTTTAATGTCAGTCTAAGATTCTACCAAGGCCCTTCCTCTAAGACAGCACTTGCCTTTATTTCACAGTGGAAAAACATCTTGAAAGGCTTGCTTGGATACATGTTTTCAAAATTACTAACATGTGTAATGATATATAGCATTAATTTACTTATCATTAATATACTTAAATATATATATATATATATATATATATATATATATATATATATCACTAAAGAGCCCACTGCTTCCTCAAAAAACATTCCTAAGGGATTTTAAGGATTTTGTCACTTTTCACATGTTTCTTTCAGCACATGGTAAGTAGTCTTTATCAGAAACTCCAGGCTCGGAACAGCAGTATAATGCCCTGAGCAGGGAACCCGACACCACAAAACTGTTTCCTGCTCAGAAATATTCAAGATGCTGTGCAAAATTTTCTTCAAGCTCTGAATGGAAGATGTATAAAACATAAAGAAGTTTCATGTTTAGAGTTCTCATTTATGTAAACTATCTTGTTATATAAAGAAAAATCCAAAATCTGAAACAACTCTGTTCTTGGGCATTTTACAAGAGATATATGCAATTACTGATGTGATTTTATCTTTATCATATATGTAGATTTATATACATAAAGAGAGAATATATGTAGCATGTCTGTGCTCAGGCATACATAGTTATATTTATAATACTATTTATATACTATATTATTTCACATATGGAATTTATACATATACATTTAAACACAAAAAGAGATGTTCACATATGATGTATATATCAATGTAAAGATATGGTACAAATCCTTTAACCTTGTCTTAAATCCCATCTCTGTTTTACAAATATCAAAAATTATTTCTTTCAAATCTTTTTCATGAATACCTTTTGGAGCAAAATGTAATGTTCCAGCCTTGGAGTATAGCATAGTGGTAGAGGCCATAATAGCACCTAGGGCATCACAGGTATCATGTCCAGCATGGAAACAAAGTTTCATTTCTGATACAAATCCTCAGTGTGGGGATTTGAATAAGAGTGGTCACCATATAATTGAATACTTGGTCACCAGGGAGTGGCACTACTTGAAAAGATTAGGAGTCATGGTCTTGATGGAGTAGATGTGGCCTTGTTGTAGGAAGTGTCACTTGGACTGGGCTTTGAGGTTTCAAAAGCCCAAGACAAGGTCAGGGTTTCCCTCTTCCTGCTGCCTGCAGATCCAGATGTAGACTTCTCAGTTACTTCTCCAGCCCCATGTCTGCCTGAGTGCTACCATGCTTCCTGCCATGATGATAATGGATGAAACCTCTGAGACTGTAGGCAAGCCCCCAATTAAATACTTTCTTTTATAAGTGTTGCCATGGTCTTGGTGTCTCTTTGCATGTACAGTTTTTAATTCATTTTGAAAATAACTGTCATAGTCTTACTTGCACTCTGTGTATTTTCAGGCTCTGCTTGAATCTGTCAAAGTGGCACAGCAAGCCTGACAGTGAGGTGATATGACATTAGGTAATAACTATTCCTATAGTTTGTTTTTTAAAAAAATTACTATATTTGTGTGTGTGTGTGTGTGAGAGAGAGAGAGAGAGAGAGAGAGAGAGAGAGAGAGATGGAGAGAGAGAGAGAGAGAGCATATGCTTGTGAGTGTCTCTGTGCATATGCATGTATGTAGCTGCCTTGAGAAAAAGACTTTCAGAACCCCAGGAGCTAGAGTACAGGCAGTTATGAATCACCCAGTGTGAGCACTGGAAACTGATCTCAGTCCTCTGGAAGGGCAGTAACCACTCTTTAACACTTGAGCATCTCTCCGGCTCTCTAATTTGGCTTTTAGTCTCTAGTGTCTTTTATGAGACTTTCCTTCACAAGTTACAACCTGCTACTTTTTAAGGTGAATAAAAATTAGCTTTAATATATTCAGCATTTCATAATATGAGCGCACATTTCAAACAATATTTCTTGTATCACACATTCTTCTTTTGATTGCTAGGATCTAATTTGGTTCAAAAAAAGTTTATGAAAAAGACAAACATGATATGTACTCACTCATATGTGGACCTGCTTTATGATACATAGTAGTAACCGTGCTTTTTCAGAGCTGTTTTTAATGATGTTGCTCAGAATGGTTTCCTTCCAGATGATGATTGAGAAGCTAATTTTAACAAAAAAATGGTGCCAGGTACCACAAGGGTAACAGAACTGTGCTGTTTTTCTGGGATTTTGTTTTTTACTATTTTTTTAAAAAATGGAGAGTGCTGGATGTTTCTACAATTTTGTTCAAATGACTGCAGAACCTGGAAAAGCTGTTGCTGCTATTGATGCATAACCTACTGCCATTATTGGTCTTTTTATATAAATATAAATATATATATACATATATAAAAAATACTGTATTGGTGGCTATGTCTTAAATTGTAAACATGTTATTAACACATAATTCAACAAAAATGTGTAACAGTAGACTTTTTATAATCATACTATTTTATTTCACTTGCTCATCTGCATTTGGATAATTAAGGTTTTAAATTCATTTTTAAAAAAGTTTATGTAATAGCTGGGAAGGAAGTTTGAGATAAAAGCTCCTAGAAGCCTAAAGTTGGAAGACATTTCTTTGCCTTTCCTTCCTTCCTTCCTTTCTTCCTTCCTTCCTTCCTTCTTTTCTTTCTTTCTTTTTCTTGTTATTATGTTTTGTTTTCAGAGTCTAGTTACACAGGCCAAGTTATTCTCAAATTCACTATGCAATCCAGGCTAGTCCTGAACTTTTAATACCTCTACCTCAGTTTCTCACCTGCTTAGCTTACAAACATGTAACCCTTCACTGGTAAGGATACATCTCAGCAACTGTATTTAAGTCTGCTTCTTAATACTTTCCAAAGCACAGCTTGGCTGCACTTGGAGGGAAGCAAACCAAAGGTTTACCTTAAATAATAAAATTAAACTTTGGGGGAACTAAGAAGTCTCAAACGTCTAGCTCATTAAAACACATTGCTGCTTTCCTTAAAAACATAAGTAGATGCTAGCTAACAAAATGCATCAAAAACAATAATATTTTATATGTATTAAAGGACATGCAATATGAAATATTAAGACTTTGCTTGAAACACTGAATGCACCAAGAACTGATTTTATGGGTTCATTTTTCTAACTCAAAGATACTACAAGACAATTTATTTCGCACTTCTCTTAAGCTGATTTTTGGCACAGGCAAGCTGGCTAAAATTGTGCCAATAGATTTCTGGTGGAATTTTTTGTTGTTGTTGTTCTTCATTTGTTCACAGTTATCTTTAAGGTCTGTGCAGAATGATTTATCTAAGCAAATCATTTATCCTTGTGGTGGCTTAACAGAAGTTAAGTTGTGTCATTCTTTGCATACCTCGTTACTCAGTGCTGCTAATGCTCCTGTGTCATTAACCATAAACCACCTGGGATTTTGCAGCTCTGTTGTGTATTCCTGGTTGCCATGCTGGAGTAGAGGTCCATGGCAGAATTAAGCACTTGTTTGTTCGTGTCGTACAGGAGTAAGGACTGTGCACTTTCTCAGAACATTTTGTCTTGAGACCAGAGGTTGGCTTTGTCCAAAAGTCTCATGCACATGTTTCCATAATTTTGAACATTGGCAGGCAAGCATGCGCTTTATAGCACATGATTTCTAAAAGGGCTCCCATCTCTTCTTCCCTGTGAACATGTTATTGTTTCTTAGAGAGAGAGAAAATGACCAGAGGAAGGTTAATAAACTGCCAAACATGCAGTAACTATCACTAGCTCCGAACTAGAGAATAGATTGAAGCTTTCGTTTCATGAGAAAAAAGATGTTCATAGAGGAGAATTATTCTGCCCCTGTTGTTCATAAGCTATCATTTGACAACTCTTTTTTTTTTTTTTGGTTTTTTTGAGACAAGGTTTCTCTGTGGCTTTGGAGGCTATCCTGGAACTAGCTGTTGTAGACCAGGCTGGTCTCGAACTCACAGAGATCTGCCTGCCTCTGCCTCATGGGTGCTGAGATTAAAGGCATGCACCACCAACACCCAGCCGACAACTCCTTCTTAATACCTCTATTTTCTAGTGTTTATTAATTTATTTCCATGCATGCATGTATTCAACAGCAAAACAAACAGTAGGTAAAGGGTTCTCAAAGTTAATTCCCCAAAAAGAGAAAACATTTTCCAGGAAAGAAAAAAACACTTTCCAGGAGACTCTCCAAGAATTTCACATAGTTGGTGTTCTTTTACAATTTTCAAGATAGTTGAAAATTAAAGGATGCTGTTTTCTCAGTTGGATGTGTTGCTCCGGGTGTTGTCCCTAATAGTCTGCTGTGTGCACTGCTTATCTTCATTTGAACATTCTATAGGGCCATTATTTATGGCATGAGTTTACTTTCTCAGCTGCTCTAAGTTAAATTTAATGGTGGTTCATGATGTCCTGCAAAGATGACTCTGACTTTCAAGAATTCTCCCACGTGAGCATACCTGGGTATTAAAATTTTCTTTCTGCTCACATTTCCTAACAAAATCACTTTCCTTGATGGCACCTCTAATATCATTTCTCTGGGAAAACCTTCAGTTGCCTTCTCATTGCCATATGCACAATATCCAAAGCCGGGGACAGTGGAGCACGCAGAAGTGCTGTGAGCTACACTAACACTCTGCTTTTGTGAAAATGAAGCTGACCGACTTCACACTTTGGCATTCATGTGTGGGATCACATCACACAGAAGAGACAGAGAGCATCTTATTCATAATGCATCCCTAGGATCTGTGTGACTTACTTTCCCAAAGAAGCCATGCTAAAGTATATGTGGCATTACAAACTCAGAAAGTTAACCAAAATAAATTAGAGCTGATGTACACACTGGTCAGCAAACAAAGATGTAAACATGCATGCTAAAACTCCTATATATAATAAAATTGTCTTTCATGTCAAAAAAGAAATACTATCAAATACTGCCATTATAGGTATAAGGGGCTGTGGAGTGTATAATAATATTCTGTAGTATTATACTTTAATATTCATGCTACAAACACCAAAGAGCTCCCTGATGTTGATCATAACCCATATCTCCCAGCAGGATCAGCACAAGTTACAGACTCAGGGTAAAGACTGGGTCTGACTCCAGGTAAAGCCCATAGGCACGTGGCAAGTTCCACATAGCACAGAGAAAGTTGAAGACTCCAGGAGGCTCAAGTGGCACAAGACAATGACTATCAGAGGAAAACCTGAGATACAGCCTCTGGCTGTAATTTGTTTGTTAATGTCATGCACACAATGTATGTCAATATCAATCCCACAGATAGAAGTGAACTCTGCTACAAATTAGTCCTACACCACTAAAAGAAAGCCCAACCTTTAATTCTTAGGTCCCATCTGTCTTTGAAGTTGAGGTGTGTTTCTTGTATGCAGCAGAAGGATGGATTCTGTCTTCTTATACATTCTGCTAATCTGTGCCTTCTTATAAGTGAGTTAAGACCATTAATGTTGATGGATATTAATGACCATTGATTGTTCATTCTTGTTTATTTTTGATTTGGTGATGGTGGTGAAATTATGTGTGGGATTATATCCCTTTTTCCTTTTGGCTGTTGATAAAGTGGAATTATCTATTGCTTATGTTTTTCTGGTTGTAGTTAACTTCCTTGGGTTGGACTTTTCCTTCCAGAACTTTCTGTAGGGCTGGATTGGTGGATATGTATTGTTTGAATCTGGTTTTGTCATGGAATATCTTGTTTTCTTCATCTATATTGATTGAAAGCTTTGCTGGGTATGTAGTCTGGGCTGGAATCTGTGGTCTCTTAGTGTAGGTAGAATATCTTATCCAGGACCTTCTGGCTTTCAGAGTTTCCATGGAAAAGTCAGGTATAATTCTGATAGGTTTGCCTTTATATGTTACTTGACCTTTTTCCTTTGCTGCTCTTAATATTTACTCTTTATTCTGTATGTTTGGTATTTTGACTATTATGTGGTGAGGAGACCTTATTTTTGGTTCAGTCTAGTTGGTGTTCTGTCAGCTTCTTGTATTTTCATTGGCATGTCTTTCTTAAGGTTGGGAAAGTTTTCTTCTATGATTTTGTTGAATATGTTTTCTGTGCCTTTGAGTTGGATTTCTTTACCTTCTCCTATACCTATTATTCTTAGGTTTGGTCTTTTCATGGTATTCCATATTTCCTGGATATTTTGTGTTAGGGATTTGTTGGACTTAAGATTTTCTTTGGTTGATGAGTCTATTTCTGCTAGAGTGTCTTCAACTCCTGAGATTCTCTCTTCTATCTCTTGTATTCTGTTGTTTATGTGCTTTTATATTGTCCTCTTTTCATCCTTTCTTCTGGTGGGTGTAGCAGGAGTCTCTTCCTCTCCTGGTGGGTATGGGACCAAGGTACCCTTCTGGTAGATACAAACAGTTCCAATACTCTGATGTCTGTCCTCTTCTCATGGATGGAGGCGGCACTGTTACCAGGGCCTTGGCAGTGTCTGGGTTTGTTGGATCCCATTGCCAAGTTCGGATCTGGTGAGCAGACCCTGGCATTAGATGTTTCCAAACAGGGCCGCAGAACCCGAGAATGCTTCATTTCTTGATCGAAGTGTTGGTTACATAATCTTGTTTAGTACCTAGTGATGTACAGACTCTTAAACATCCATTGCTTTTATTCATTGTACGTTAAATTACATTGCATGAGAACATGTTCATGCACGTGTATATTGCCTTTGAGCAAATTCCCCTTTATGCTCCCTAGTCTCCCCCTTTCCAGCCCCCACCACCTCTTGTCCCCATTCATCACCTTTGTTTTCTTAGACATTCTCCCTTCTATCTTCTCATCAGACATACATATGTGATTTTATGCATGTACATAAAATCTAGGAATCACAAATAGAAAAAAACATGTGTCTGTCTTTTTGAGACAAGATTCATTGCATAAATATGATATGATGATCTACTGTGGGATGTGCCTACTTTTTTAATTGTATTTTGATTTAAGAGGTTTTTTTAAGAATCAACAAAATCAAAAAGGATTTTCAACTGCCATGTGGGAAATGCAGCCTTTTAAAGGATCTGGGTATCCCCAGTGGATCCCAAATCTAAACATTACTAAAGCAAAGGCACAAATCAGCCAAGACTCAATCACTTGAGCTGGACAACCTTTGTTTTTAGTATGTTTTGTTGATGAATAAATTCAGGCAGAGGCTGTTAAAACACTAGAAAAGTGTGGGGCTGGAGAGAAAGCTCAGAGGTTAAGAGCACCGGCTGCTCTTCCAGAGATCCTGAGTTCAATTCCCAGCAACCACATGGTGGCTCACAACCCTCGTTATGAGATCTGGTGCCCTCTTCTTGTGTGCAGATATACATGGAAGCAGAATGTTGTATACATAATAAATAAATAAAATCTTTAAAAAAAAAAAGCACTAGAAAGTGAAAGTTATCATTTCTGACTACACTCTGCACCAAGTAGTTACAATAAAAGAAAGCATTTATGAGCCGAAATCCAAAATGGGACACCAAGCCTGCCTCCTAGGGCTCCTTGCTCTCGTTATCAATGGCCAATGCATGTATAGCCCTGAGTCGGAACAATAATGGATGCTGCCGCCAGTCTGGGTGTCTCTGGGCCTAGTGGACCCTGAAGAAGAGCTGAGTCTCACTTTTGCCCTGAAACAGCAAAACCTGGGAAGACTCTTGGAGCTGGTGCAGGCGGTGTCAGATCCCAGCTCTCCTCAATACATAAAGTACCTAACCCTAGAAGATGTGCTGAGTTGGTCCAACCATCACCATTGATCCTGCACACCATCCAAAAATGGCTCTTGGCAGCTGGAGCCCGGAACTGTCATTCAGTGACCACACAGGACTTTCTGACTTGCCGGCTGAGTGTCTGGCAGGCTGAGCTGCTGCTCCCTGGGGCAGAGTTTTATCGCTATGTGGGGGGACCTACAGAGACCCGTGTTGTAAGGTCCCCACATCCCTACCAGCTTCCCCAGGCCTTGGCCCCTCATGTGGACTTTGTAGGGGGACTGCACCGTTTTCCCCCATGTCATCTCTGAGACAACGGCCAGAGCCACAGGGGTGAAAAACTGTTGGCCTTCACCTGAGAGTGACTCCATCTGTGCTCTGTCAGCGATACAACCTGACAGCACAAGATGTGGGCTCTGGCACCATCAACAATAGCCAGGCCTGTGCCCAGTTCCTGGAACAGTATTTCCATGACTCAAATTTGACTGAGTTCATGCGCCTGTTTGGTGGCGATTTTGCACACCAAGCATCAGTGGCCAGAGTGGTTGGAAAACAGGGTCGAGGCCAAACTGGGATGAGGCCAGTCTAGATGTGGAATACCTGATGAGTGCTGGTGCCAACATCTCCACTTGGGTCAACAGTAGCCCTGGCTGGCATGAGGTACAGGAGCCCTTCTTGCAGTGGATCCTGCTTCTCAGCAATGAGTCAACCTTGCCACATGTATATACTGTGAGTTATGGAGATGATGAAGACTCCCTCAGCAGCATCTACATCCAGAGAGTCAACACCGAGTTCATGAAGGCTACTGCTCTGGGTCTCACCCTACTTTTTGCCTCAGGTGACACTGGAGCTGGGTGTTGGTCTGTCTCTGGAAGACACAAGTTCCGTCCTAGCTTCCCTGCTTCTAGCCCCTACATCACTACAGTAGGCGGAACCTCCTTCAGGAATCCATTCCTCATCACAAATGAAGTAGTTGACTATATCAGTGGTGGAGGCTTCAGCTGTTTTCCCACAGCCTTCATACCAGGAGGAAGCAGTGGCCCAGTTCTTGAAGTCCAGCTCTCATCTACCACCATCTAGTTACTTCAATGCTAGTGGCGGTGCCTACCCAGATGTTGCTGCACTTTCTGATGGCTACTGGGTAGTCAGCAACAACGTCCCCATTCCATGGGTATCTGGAACCTCGGCCTCTACTCCAGTGTTTGGGGGAATTTTATCTTTGATAAATGAACACAGAATACTCAATGGCCAGCCCCTGCTTGGCTTTCTCAATCCAAGACTTTATCAGCAGCATGGAGCAGGACTCTTTGATGAAACCCATGGCTGCCATGAGTCCTGTCTGAATGAAGAAGTGGAGGGTCAGGGTTTCTGCTCTGGTCCTGGCTGGGATCCTGTGACAGGTTGGGGAACTCCCAGCTTCCCTGCCCTACTGAAGACTCTACTCAACCCTTGACCCTTTCCTGCTGGGAAAGTAGAATTGTCCCCTCTGCTACAGGAGAAGGCTTAGTCCCTTATTCTGCCTCAATGGAAGCCCTGCTAAACTCATAACTCTTGCCTCCTGCAGCCATCTTTTCC
Source organism: Cricetulus griseus (assembly GCF_003668045.3). Classification (NCBI taxonomy): domain Eukaryota; kingdom Metazoa; phylum Chordata; class Mammalia; order Rodentia; family Cricetidae; genus Cricetulus; species Cricetulus griseus. Next base: position 339,292,286 of record NC_048595.1, on the reverse strand, counting down.
CCAACCCTCAAATGCTGTGAGCAGGACTTGACTTCCAACCCTACTATGCTTCATCAAACTCAGGTCTCCTAACTCAACAAGGTACTATAACCAGCTTATTTTGTCTCACCCTTCCCCATCTTCCTCTTTCCAACTTGAGATGTGAAAGGAAGATGAGGAGGTTGTCTCCCATTATTGATACTAGCAGGTCCGTTGGGGCCGGGGTTGGGTACCACCTCTGCACTGACTATATGCTCTATTTCTCTTCAAGTTTCCTTCTCAATTCACTAGAATGAGACCTTTGCACTAATTGTTTAGTCTTTCTTCCCCTGGCAATGAGGTGTAATAGTCTCCCTGACATTTTATCCAGTATACACTTCTCCATCCTTGTTTTATGCTTTTTTTTTTTTTAAGAACAGGTTGCCAACAATCTCATATTCTAAAGAAAGTTAAAAGTTTGTAAACTCCAAGTGTTTTAAACATGTTCTCATTGGCAAAATTTCTCAACAAAATAAACAGGTCGTTACAAATGGGAAAAAAGAAAGAAAGAAAGCATTTATGAAAGCTACTTTATTTTTTTAATCACATCTAATTCCTATTATTACTAAACTGATTGTGAATTAAACTTCATGGGGAATTTTGTAAGGTCAAAGAAAGTGACAGCTTGTCTCCTAGAAATTTGCTGTGGCTTCATCACCATGAAGATATGTTTCCCCACCCTTGCCGTCACTTCCCCAAAACTGTTTTTTCTTTATCAAGTCAAATATGCAGGGACAAGCATTTTACCAACTATCTGCCAGTGGGACCCTACTATAAACTGTACTTCCCAGTACTGAAGCACTAGCTCATTTCAATGGTAACAGCTGGACACTTGGAACATGCTCACAAGTGACTGTTCTGATGCTTTAAATCTGGGCTCTGCAGTTTCCAAATAGCATATTTCTGAGATCATGCTATCTAGTTCAGGAGTCAAACATACAGTTGCTTTGGCCAGGAAGTTCAACAGGAACAAGATAAAGAAAAAATAATAAATATCCAGAGAAAATGTCTTGATGAATCTTGTTCCTCTGACTTAAGGGAGAAAAAAAAGTTTCTTTTATGTAATTCATCCTGACAAGACTTCAACTTCCTTCTTCATGTAAATAAATGAATACAAGAGTTCTCTTCTAACTGAAGAAGAGGTCTTTGTAGTTGCTTCTAGGACTTCCCATCACATGGGATGACCTGCTGCCACACAGCATTATTCACAGTTCCTTGGACACCTTCTCAGAAAATCATGCTTTCCTACATAAAAAGGCATATTAACCAAACCTGTGAAAGCAAACATTTGGTTAAAGTATTAAAGTATGTTAAGCCCTTAGAAATATATTCCTCTTAACACATACAGAAAGCATGAAGATTTGAAGTAGTTAGATCATTTCAACCAAAGCCTTCACCATACAATCAAATTAAAAGACTTGACAAGAATCACACAACTAATTGAAACTTAAGCTGAGACTGGAATCCAAGATCACTAATTTTACATCACCTTCATACCACATCAAGATGCCTCTAAGTCATGAGCAATTACATGAATGCATGACAATCTAGTTTTGTGTGTTATGCATTGCTACTCAACCAGAACCAAGTGCCACAGAGTAAAATGAAATGAACTCTCTATGACCTGAATATTCTTCAAGGAGATGTATGCCCTGTCAGGGGTGCCTGCTGTATCTACCCACTTGAATTCCTGTCACACTTGTTGAACCTTAAAAAGCTATTATGAAGAAAGGAAAACAGGGAATATACACTTCATATGTGTACACACATATCCTCTCCTTCACCTTGCTTCACCCCATTCTAGCAAGTCACTTGTATTCTATGATTAAAGCCAAGGCATGAAACTGGAGAAGTGGCTCAGTGTAGTATGTAGTTAAGCATACTTACTGCTCTTCCAGAAAACCCAAGATCTAGGTTCAATTCTCAGCACCCACATAACAGCTCACAACTGTAACTTGCTGTAGTTCCAGGAGATCTTATGCCCTTGTCTAGCCCTCGGGGCACCAGATATATGCCTAATGCACACACATACATGTAGACAAGCTTCACATACACAAAAGAAGATAAAAATAATTTTTAAAAGTCAAAACGTAATTATGCAACAGCTTCTCATTTTACTGGAAAGGAATGGAGAAATCAAGTCCACCAGATAAGGCCTTCTAAAATGACCTAAAGAGTCAGCAAAAACAGAAAAGGAACTTTCATTCTTTTACACTCAACACATTTGTGTCTCTTCTTGCCATACTTAGTAGGCAAGTAGGATACATAGTCAGTAGGATACATAACTAAAACACATTTACCCTACCCTAAGCAGTTAACTAGACAGACAACAATAGCTAAGCAATGGAATTAAGTACCATGATGAAGATGGAAGGAGAGAAAAGGGGTTTTAAAAAAGGATGGAAATTGGAGGATGTAGGGCAACAGATTTGAGGAAACTATTAAGGAAAGAGTTAATGTAATAAAAAAAATCTCTTCCAAAGAATGAGTAGTAAAATAAGAGAAATTGTCATATTTTCTTTAATGGACTTCCTCATATTCTGACTAACATCCCTGGTTCTTACAAGGCAGGGTGGTCAAGAAAAATTGTGCTAGATAAACCTATAGTAAGGGGTGATGAAAATTTGTATGTTTGCACAGTTAAAGGTAGTTCTCATGGCAATGTTTTTTGCTCTGGTAATTTTTAACGTAAATGTGTTAACTTGAAAAATATTTGTTCAAATGTTTTTAACATATATTAGAAAATTATTTAGAAATATATGAACCTTGCCATTTGCTAAAATCAGCCCTAGAAATGAAGGGATGCTTCTAAAATAAAGGGATGCCTTTGAGGTGTTCCCTAGAGTCAGGTTTCTTGGTTGAAGAGCAACACAGTGAACAACAGAAGACTCAGGAGAGACCATAAAGCAAACTGAAAATTCTGTGGATAGCACTCACTTATTTTTGTCCTCAGCCTTCCTGATCCATGCTGGTTACATGTTACTTCCTTTCCTTAATCTCTTTCCAGAGACATATTTCTTGCTTAATTTTATCTGTTGTTGGCTACATGTCAGTCACTGACCCCAACCCAATGACCCTAGAGCACCCAGACCTACAATTTCCAGCTACGTTCTCTAAACCTATTAACTTTATGGTGCTTTGTGAAAATTTTTATATTGTACCTCTTTGGTTCAATAGTTCCCTTAGCCCTGGCTTCAAGTATTAATAAAACAAAAGGCAGAAAGAAGAATGGAAGGCAAGGAATTAACCCTGGGTAGAGTCATGTTCTCATCAAGGGGCGTTGCCTGCTACAATAGACACCTTTGCCTACTACAATAGACAATAGGCCTGAAAGTCTACCTAAGTCAAGAGTTGCTGGGGCATCCTTTATTTCTATTAATTCCAAAAATTACAGTGGGAAATTCAGACAAGAAGGCAAAGGCTTTTAAAAAATAATTTGATAATGTATGTTAAACTCTTAAATATATACATTCTTTACTTCAGAAACTTATATTCTAGGTTTTTAACCCAAGAGGAAAAATGATACATGTCTTATAAAAATAAGTAAACAAGGAGTCTTGTCACAATACTGGTTTTTATAGGAAAATATAGAAAGAAACTATGTTTTCCTACAGAATGTCTTTCTCTGTTATCTACTGATGTTTTGAGGTTTAAAATTACATGATAGAAAATAGAAAAATATAATGTTGGCATTTAAAAAAAACATAAAACCTAGATTTCTAAAAATATGGATTTTTTTTATTAGTGAAAGTCATTTTCTCTATTTCTTTCTCTACCAAAAACAAAAATCCAATACTACATCTTTGGATATTGTTTTTCTACTTTGCTAAAGAAGACAGTAAGCTCTAACATTGTTTTAATAGTGACATAAGGAAACTGCCAACAGATTGCCTCCCACACTGTTTCTGTGTCTGGGTTGCAGTCACCATGATGATCTGGCTGCAGCTGCTGCCTGATCTCTTCCAGCTGCAAATTTCATATGCTCCTACTCGTCCCCAATGGAATTTAGATGCTTCCTTCACTCCTCCACTTCAACAGGGCCTTCCACCTTAAAGGTTTCTCAGTCCATATACAGGAAAACCCATGCTTGAGAGATGAAGTTCATCTAGAGCAGACCCCTATCATTCTCATCAACAATTTACTTTCTGTAATACTGGCAACCTTGATATTTTTCACTGTAAAGTCAGTACGTCAAGACTGGAGAGATGGGTCCATTGGTAAAGGGCTTGCCATGCAAGCATAAGGTCCTGAATTCACATCCAAAAAAATACACACACACACACACACACACACACACACACACACACACACACACACACACATAAGCTGGGTGTGGCAGCATGCTTTCAATACCAGCACTGAAGAGAAATAGACAGAAAAATTCTTGAAGAGCATTGGTCACACAGCCCGCCTGAATATATGAACTTCAGGGTCAATGAAAGACCCTGTCTCTAAAAAAACTAGGTGGAGAGCAAGTAAATAAGACACCCATCAACCTCTCTTCTCCTTTGACATATGGATCCCTACACAAAAGTGCATATAGCTGCAGAATGCCCATGAGCATACACACACACCACACACACCACACACACACACACACACACACACACACACACAATTAGGACTTCAATTGGAGATGAGGATGAAACAAGCCCAAACGGGACCAATATCTAACAACAAAGTCAGTAAAGCCTAAAGCAATTTACCTATATCATACCTAATGATCACAACCTTACAGCCCCAGAGTCACTGCATTTGCCTCAGTTGATACCCATCAACTCATTCATATAAGCACAATGTGACTGGGCTTGACTAAGCAGCCAAGCAAGGCACTCTGCTCTTAAAATGCACAAGGATTTATTTGTCAGACATAGAAGCACAGGCTCTTAATCCCAGTATTCTGGAGGCAAACTATGAGTTTGAGGCAACTTTAGTGGACATAGTGAGTTCTGGGACAGCCAAAACAACATCTGAGACTGTGAGAAATAAAGGAAACATAGGAGTTTCATGAAGAATACCAACTTCTTTGGCTACTGGAAGGATTCTATTCCTACTGTTCCCACGATTTTCAGTAGCTCACTGCTGCTGCTTCTATAAATAGATGAAAATCCATCAAAACTGATAAATAAAGGACTGAGGCAACTTCCATTTAAAAGTGCAGAACATGATCCTGCTGCTCGCTGCCTTTTGATTTCTTCTACGTTTTTCTTGTACCCAGACAGCTGGAGCTCTACACTGGCAGGACCTAGGAGTCTCTAGAACACAGAATGACAATCAGTGGGTATGCAATCTTTTATGTCCCTCCCTGCCACCACATGCTCATTTCTATATGCTTGTAATTTCTTTCTGAAAGTAGACATTTATAACCTTAAAGTACCAACTAAATATTTGTCCCATATATATTGAATGAACTAAGTTTGAAATAGTACCTCTATGTCCAATAATTTAATAAACTTTCAAAAACTCAAAGACTTTTAGGACCAAGATCACTCCTTTTTCAGCAACTAAGAACAGAACAAAATCATCTTTTAAAGGTACTTTTGAACTTGATCATCATTTGGTTTGGGGCTGCCTTTTCTATAGTAGCTGTGAGCTCCTTATGTACTTGCTTCCTAAAACTGGGTGTACAGCTCACATAATTGTGTTGCTCTTCTGCACAAGCCTGAATGTCCATAGCTTATCTTTTCAGCTATGGACATAGGTTTTCTAACCCAGCTAACACTTTGCTATTCATGGAACTGTAAACAAATCTGAGAACCTTACAGTTTCCTCATCTGAAAGAGCAATAGAGAAATGGATAACAAGACAAAGATAGGCTTTGAAGACTGCATGAAATAACATGCCACGCATGGCAACTGGCAAATAATTGGCACCTCATAAGGGACAACTAGAATAAGTACTCGATTGAAAATTAAGAAACAAATTATGCAGCATATCACAGATACTGTTTATTAGTTAGTAACAAGCTTGCTTCACATGTCAATTTCAGCTCTCCCTCCCCTCCTCCCCCTTCCCTCCACCAATCTCCTAAGTCCCCACCCCATCCCCCCTCTGCTTCCCAGGGAGGGTGAGGCCCTCCATAGGGGATCTCAAAAGTTTGTCATATCATCCCAGGCAGAGCCTAGGCCCTCCCCCATGTGTCCAGACTGAGAGAGCATCCCTCCATGTGGAATGGGCTCCCAAAGTCCATTTGTGTGCCAGGGATAAACATTGGCCTACTACCCAAGGCCCCATAGATTGTCGAGGCCTCCTCACTGACACCCATGTTCAGAGGGTCTAGATCAGTCCCATGCTGGCCAGTAAGCCATCAGTCTGGGGTCCCTGAGTTCCCCCCTTGTTCAGGTCAGCTGTTTCTGTGAGTTTCACCAGACCGGTCTTGACCCCATTGCTCATCACTCCTCTCTCTCTCTGCAACAGTGTTTAGCTGCCTCTGCTTCCATCAACCACTGGATGAGGCTCTAGGATGGCATATAAGGTAGTCATCAATCTCATTATAGGGGGAGAGCAAATTTTAAGGTAGCCTCTCCACTATTGCTTAGATTGCCAGTTGGTGTCATCCTTGTAGAACTCTGGAAATCTCCCTAGTGCCAGATTTCTCTGTAAACCTATGCTGACTCCCTCTATTATGATATCTCTTATCTTGCTCTCCTCTATTCTTTCCCTGACTCAACCTTCCTGCTCCCCCATGTCCTCCTCTCCCCTCCTCTTCTCCCCCTCTCTTTCTCCCATCTCCCTCTCCCCTCTCCCCATGCTCCCAATTTTCTCAGGATATACTATAACAGGGGGTACCATGCTTGTCTCTTTTAAGGTCCTCCGTATTTCCCTTACAAGCTGTCTTACCTTACATCTATTACCTTATATGAATTGTCCAATGCATATGTTCCATGTGCAACTGTTGCATATGCACAGCATGCGCTGGCCCTTAGCCTTCTTTTGCCTACCCTTCCCCTCAACCCGAAATCCCCTCCCACTAATGATTATTGTGAATTCCTGGTGACATTTTTAGCTTTCCATATGAGAAAGAATGTGAGCTGTTGTCTTACTGTGTCTTACTTCACTTAATGTCATTCAACGCAACTGATTTTGCTGAAAATGACAGAATTTCACTCTTCTTTGTAGCTGAATAAGTCTTTCATGTATACAGACTATTTTTTTTTCAAAAAGAGGAAAATCTAAAGTCTGCCAAGATAGCTCAGTGGGTGAAAGTGATTGACATGCAAGCCTGACAACCTCAGTTGTCTGCACAAAGGAAGAAGGAATGTATTGACTCTACAAAGTTGTCCTCTGACCTACATACACACAAATAATAATAATAATAATAATAATAATAATAATAATAATAATAATAATAATTTAAAATAGTTATAAGTTATCTATTGCATTTTAAAGTAGAAACAATCAAGAGGTCAAGAAGTAATAGCCACTTTGGTATCATAAAGTGAGCTGAATGATAGCAGCATCCTGATCTCCATGACTGGCTAATAATATAGGTAGCATTAGACTTGTGTATCCCCTCTTGCCTCCTAGGTAATCATGTGTTCCCCTGCCAAACAAAGTCTTTCTATGATCCTTTTCTCCCACTAGATTTTTTATTTTTGAAAAGGGTAAAGATATTTACCTTCAAAGTTAAAGTCAGAAGACATCTCACAATCTATCAATCCACCCATAGAAAGTTCTCCTTCAAAGATTTAGCCACAGTTTCTTCCTAGCTCTGACATCTCCCCAAAGTTTTTTGTAATGGATGTCTTTTTTCTACAAATATCCTTCTGTTCCTGGAAATAATGATGAACATCTACACTTTCTCTTTTTTTCCAAATGTAGTGATATGATCAACAAGAAAGCCATTATGTCCTCCCATAGCCTTATCCCCAGTCAAATTTGACCAATGACCAATGGAAGGTGAACTCCTACAAGATCATCAGCTTGAGCATCTGTGAATAAAGAAACACCAGTAATGAAGCAGCCTGTATTTGGTAACTACAACTATTAAATGCAGTATGGCTGCCACCAATCATGATCAATACATTGAACATTATGTAGATCTCCCACATTTAGAATGGAGAAGCAAAAAACGAGTGTCTATAAAAGTAGCAATGGGCAGCATCCTCAGGTGCATGGAAAGAAACAGAAACTAAAGACAGAGGGGATTTGACAGCATCTCAAGTCCTGTTCTGGAGGTAAAGTCACATTCCCTAGTCTTACCAGTGACTATTATATACCACTTTGCAAGCAGGCAAGATTGGCCAATGGGTTAAAGTATTTGCTATGCAAACCTGACAATCTGAGTTCAAACCTCAGAACCCATGAGGGAAGGAAAGGACCAACTGCAAAATGTTGTCCTCTGACCCCAATGCACACATTGTGGTACATAGAAACACACACACACACAAGTAATAATAATAATAATATGAACTTTAACTTTAGATAGTTAAATTTTAATGTGTGCTACTACTAACTAGATCAAGGGTATGTATAAATATATACATCTAAAATCTCCCTAAGACTGAATTTTAAAGTCCAATAGTTATATTCCAGACAGACAGAAAACTGTAAGCCTTCTGAACCAGACAAGCCATTGTTTTGGGGTTGCCTTCTCCACTTCCTTTTAAGTAGGGTAGCTACCTGTCCAAATTTGACCTGGAAAGTCTCGGTTTCTACCCTGTACCCCAATTAATGTACAGTTAGCAGCAATTTCAGATGATCCTGATTTGGGTGCAAAAGTGTATGTCACTCCACTCCCACAGATAGAGCTACCACTGTAAGAGGGCTTGCCTGTGGTTGTCTTCCCGTAAATTCATTACTTCTCACAAAACTATTGTTGTTGTCACACTTTGCTGGCTGAGCACTTTCGAGTGAGTATAATGTCTGGAAATAAGCCAGAAAATAAATCAAATTATTAAATAGTGTTAGCAAGCAGGGAATAATAGGGATGATAATAAATAGTATCAGCACATTGAACATCAAGGGCAGTATTGGGTCCTAATAGTTATTAATACTTTTTGTTATACTGTACAACACAATGACCTCAATATTTCTATGGCCATGGACTTTTAGATCCTTAAAAGTTGTGTGTGTGTGTGTGTGTGTGTGTGTGTGTGTGTGTGTGTGTGTGTGTGTGTGTATTAAAATTAAAATTTACCTCCTTGACATTTAATAAAGGGGAAGAATGTTCCTTTATGACATCAATTTGGAAGAAATTCCTATGAGTCTTAACTGGATAATGATTTTTCTAATGAATACGCTGACCTTCTGATCTTTCTTGTTCTGCTGCTTCATTAAGGTAAAGGCACAGATGCTATTCAGAATTAGAGCATAAAAGAAATTGTTTCACTTTGATTTTTCAGGTAGTTTTGTTTTTAACACTTATACAACATGCTAAATAAATGTACATTGTCTAAAAATTCAAAATTTCTTCTCAACATTGGCAGAAGAAGTGTGATTTATAGATCACCTTCAACAGAAGAGGCGGAGAGGCACACACAGAAGACTCCAGAGGATCATTACTTCGTGAGAAATGATTAAGGACAAAACACGGCTGGCTCGCAGAGCGATAAAAATGTAACTGCTTTATACTGTGTTATATTTCATCAGATTCCTTCCACTTTTCCCAAGTAGTCCCCTGTCCCACATATTAATATTCTGAGTCATTTTAAAACATAGCAGGCAAGGGAGGAGATATTAATAATAAATGAAGCATCCAGGACTTCTCCATTTTTCCTCCCAAGAACTCTTAAGTGATGCCTGTTATTTCACAATATCCCTTGAAGGAGGATACAGATGCTTATCACTATTCCTGCTATGTGTTTAAAGATAACACAGGGAAAGCTGAATAAATTACTGCATTTCATGACAGCTGAGCTAGGATTACAATTCTTGTCCCCCTTGACCCCTTTCTCTTCTTTGTGAAAGAGAAAGGAGAGATGGTGAATGTAGATGGAAATTTTAAGCTGTGCATGTAAGAGACAGGGGATGTACTTCCAAGGTAGAGCACGTGATGAGCTTGCACAAGGCTAATAATCCTCAGCACTGCAAAATGAAATAGTTAATATGTGCTTTAGAAAATGATAACTCTTTTAGTGCATATAATAAGGCATGGTACATTCGAATTATAATTTTCCTTATGCACGTGGGTATAATTTATATACACTTAATATTTATACAACAAAATCATCCTATGGACTTCATTTTATTGTATATTCCTCTCAGATTACAGTACATTGTAAATAACTGTCATCCTTCTACATCAGTATTTGAGACAACTGTAATATAATTGACATACACATGTACCCTAATCAATAAGAAATGCATTGGGGGAAAGTTATACAAAATCCACACATATAAGCATCTTTGAAAAATAAAGATGAGGCTGGATAGATAGTCCAGTGAGAATACCTGCTCAGCAAGTGTGCAGATCCCCAGTACCCACGTAACATGCCAAGCATAGCTGTAAATGCTGTAATTCCAACACCTAGTGGATGGGAGTGGGCAGAGACAGGAGGATACCAAATGCTCTCCTGTGAATCAACCTAGCCTAAGCAACAAGCTTCCATCTTGATGAGATCCCCTGTCTCAAGGCAGTAAAGCTGATAGTGATGGAGGAAGACACCAGATATCAGATCTGGTCTCCACATGCATCTTCCTTAATTGACATGCTACAAACTCAGGTGTATGCAAGGTGCGTGCACACACACACACACACACACACACACACACACACACTCATAACTATGTAGATTGGTTTCCTTCAACAAAAGCTTACTGAGTACATGTGGCCCAGTACACATGCTAATAATAATATAAATAGAAGACAGGATCTTCTTATTCAAGCACCAAAAACTCAGGGGAGATGAGCAAAGAAGCCAGCAGTTGTAATTCTAACCATTTTCCTGAATGTGCCATGATTTCATTTTTTCCTGTGGCTGAAGAAATGCCTTGTGTGTGTGTATCACATATTCCTTATCTGCAGATAAACATCTATGCTGTTTCTATATCTTGACTATTAGAAACAGTAACAACAAATATGGATTTGAAAATGTGTCTATGGCCCACCCCCCTAGGATCCTTCATGTGTGCAAGAATGGTAAGAATGGTAAAGCTGGGCCATGGGCTGTTCTATTGGAGGTATTTGTTTGTTTGCCTGTTTATTTGTTCAACAAACTCCATACAGACTTTTCTGATGGCTGGCCCAGTTTACATTTCCATCAGTGATTAATAAAAATTAATTTGTGTTCCTATTCTCACTATAATTTATGCCTGTTTTTCTTGAAGATAGCCATCCTGACTGGCTTAAATTTGCATTTTCCTCATGACAAAGATATTGCATATTCTCCATTCTCCCTTCCTTTGAGAATTATGTATTCAAATGGATGCATTTGGATATTTGTTATTTAATTGTTTGTGTTTTTATAAATTCTGCATATTAATATTAATCCTGAATCATGTGTATAGTTGACAAATATTTCTCTTCACACTGTTTTCTCTGCTGTGCATAAACTTTTCAATTTCAGGAAATCATATTTTCAACTCTTGCTTATTTCCTCTGATGTTAAAGTCCTTTGCATACATCATATACCTACACCTACACCTACACCTACACCTACACCTACACCTACACCTACACCTACACCTACACCTGCACCTATACCTATACCTACACCTACACCTCTATCTTGAAGTGTTTTACTAATGTTTCTCTCCAGCATTCTCAGGGATTCAGGTCTTACATTAAGGCCTCTGACCCACTTTGGAGTGATTTTTGTGCAGGGTCAGAGATATGAACCTGGTTTCTATCATTTACATGTGAACATTCAGTTTTCACAGCACCATTTATTCAAGAGGCTGTCCATTCTCCAGTGTGTAGCTTATTCCTTTCTTTTATTCTTCCTTCCTTCCTTCCTTCCTTCCTTTCTTCCTATATATCTATCTTTCTTTTTGGACAGGGCCCATTTTTCAAAGATTGGTTCGGGATCCTCTGTTCTATTCCACTGATCAACCTGTTTGCCTTTGTGCCAATGCCACACTGTTTTTTCTACTATGGCCCTGTAGTGTGTTTGAAAAGATGTTTTTACCATTGCTCTTTTAGTATGGGATTGCTTTGACTATTTGAGGTCTTTTGCTTTTTCCCATAATATTTTTACTGATATTTGGGAATTTCACACCATGCACCCTGATCACACTCACTACCCAGTCCTCCCAGGTTTGCCACACACCCTTGTGACTCCCCCCAGGAAAAAAAGTGGAAAAAAGCACGAGTCCAATTTGGGTTGACTGTATACTCACTAGAACATGCCCAAACTCATAGTAGCCAGCCCCTTAAAGAAAATTGAGTCTTTCCCTACCAACAATCCCCACCAGAAGTCATCAACTGTGGAGAGCTACACTTCATCATCCTTATCACAATTTTTAAAAGTTCTCTTCTATGGTTTCCTATCTAGGCTGCTACTTTGTGGGGGAGGATAAGTGGTTATTACCAAAGCCTCTTATATTCCTCTTTCTCAACTGTAGGTCTGCAGAAATTGATGCCTCTGCAAAAGTAGCTTCCTTGCCCTTTACAGTCAGTGGGAGCACAGCCCATGGACTTCCACATGATCTCCTAAGTTAGCACATGCCACAGACCTCAGCATGGTCTCTGGTAACAGTACAGACCACAGACATCAACTGGGAGCTTTGCCACAGCACAGGTCACAAACACCATCATAACCATCAAGGCCTTGATAGCAATACAGGCCAAGGACATCAACATGGCCTCTGGAGCAACACAGATCATGGACACCAATATGATCCCTGGCAGCAGCCCATGGACATCACCATGGCCTCAGGTGGCAGTGGAGGCCACCCACTTCAACATTGCCCCCAGCAGCAGCAGAGCCCACAGATAACAATATGGTGTCAGGCCACAACACAGACCACAGACATCTGAATGCCCTTTGGTGGTTACACAGGCCACAGACATCAACATAGTCCCCTGCTGGAGTAGGACACAAACCCAGACATGACCCACAGTGGTAGAAGTCTTTTCTTTTTTTTAATATACTTTTTAAGATTTTATATATTTATTATGTATACAACATTCTGCTTCCATGTATATCTGCACTCCAGAAGAGGGCACCAGATCTCATTATAGATGGTTGTTGAGCCACCATGTGGTTGCTGGGAATTGAACTCAGGACCTCTGGAAGAGCAATCAGTGCTCTTAGCCTCTGAGCCATCTCTCCAGCCCAGTCTTTTCATTTTTTAAGCTATCATAAAAAGTTTTTAGTAAGTCAGGCATGGTCAGCCATGCCTTTAATACTAGCACTCAGGAAGAAGAGGCAGGTGGACTTCTGTGAGTTGGAGGACAGCCTGGTCTTCAAAGCAAGTTTCAGGATAGCCAAGGCTATTGCACAGAGAAACCCTGTCTCCAAATAAATAAATAAAAATTATTAGTTTTATTGTGGCATTTTCACACATATATGCTATTTTACTTTGTTCTTACCATCCCTGATGCCAATTGCTCTTCCTTATCCTGTCTGCCCCTTTTTTTTGGGGGGGGCTTCATCAACCAAATAGTCCTCCTTTGTGCTTCCATGCCACATGTGTTCCATTATTAATACATTTTTCCCTCCACTAACCTTCCTTAAGATCTCTTCTTCCACTCACATAGATCTCTTGGTACTTTCATGAAACACACACACATCACCATCACCACCGCCATCAAAACTCCACCATCACCTGTTGTGGAATAATTTTTTGTGCACTGTGAAGATATTTCACTCTGATTGGCTTAATAAAAAAAAGCTAAATGGCCCATAGCAAAGCAGGATTTGGGGGTCAGAGAGACGCTGGGGAGAAGAAGGCAGAGTCACCAGCCAGATGCAGAGGAAGCATGACCTGTAGGAGATGAGGGAACAAACCATGAGCCACATGGCAGCATTTAATGTAATAGTAATGGGTTAAGTTACAAAAGCTAGTTAAAAACAAGCCCAAGCTATCAGCCAAGCTTTAATAATTAATAATAAGTCTCTGTGTTGTGATTTGGGAGCTGACAGGCAGGACAGAGAAAGACTCGCTACAATCACCACGACCCCAATGAAAGAGAACCTGTGGTATTTGCCAGGGCCTAAAATATTTAGCTGTGTATAATATCCAAGAGCATCCATTGCCCTACAAATGTTATCACTTTATTTTTTAAAGCCTCAAAGAAATTCATTGTTTATATATACACATTTTCTTTATCCACTCATTTGTTAAACATGGCTGCTGTGGATAGTACAATAAAAAAATTAAAAAAAAAAACATGTTCTAACTTAGAATTCTCCAGGTATATACCCAGAAACTGTGTAACTAGGTTACACTGGTTTTATTTTTAGCTTTTTGAGGAACTTCCATAGTGGCTGCCCCAGTTTAGATTCCTCTTTCATCTTTCCCCACATCCTCACCAGCACTTGAGGTCTTTAGCTTTCTTCATGTTAGCCATTCTGAGTCAGCTGAGATGGGATTCCAAAGCAGTTTGAATTTGTATCTTCTGATATCTAAAGACAGTCCACTCTTTTTAAATCTCGCTGGCCCTAGGAATGGATTTCTCCTTTTGAAAACTGTCTATTCAAATCCATGGCCCATTTGTGGACTGGATAATTTGGTATTTTGTGTTTAATGTTTGAAGTTTTTATATATTTTACATATAACCCCCAGTGTGACATACAGTTGGCAAACTTTTTTGTCTCATGCTGTAAGCTCTTTACTTAATCTTCTGTTTCTTCTGCTGTGATGTTATTAATCAGTTTGTCATCTCTTGGGATTATCCCCTGTGGTTTTGGAGTCCTTTGAAGAAAGTGCTTGTCTATGACTCTATCTTAAAGGAAGTGTTCTATGATTTTTTAATCTATCAATTTCAGCGTCTTACCTTATGTATTTCATTCATTTTTAATTGATTTTGTTCAGGGTGAGAGATGTAGCTCTATTATCATCTATTTACATATAGATATCCAGATGCCCCAGTACCATTAGTTAAAGAGGCCATCTTTTCCTAATGTATATGTGCATTTGACATTTTTGTCAAAAAAAATGATTAGGCTGTAGCTATGTGAGTTGTTCCTTGGTCTTCTGTTCTACTCCATTGGCCTTCATGAGTGTTTTGTGAGGGTCTAATCATTTGATCACCACGTTTCTGCAATCTAGTTCAAAATCAGGTGTTAGGAGGCTTCCAGCATTCCTCTTTTGACTTAAGATTGCTTTAGGTAGCTGTAGTCATTTATTCCTCCATTTGAATTCCCACATAGTTTATTCAAATCCAGTGAAGAATGTAATTGGGATTTTTATGAGGATTGAGTTGCCCATAGGCCAGTTCCAGTTATCCAACCATTGAACAACACTAATTTTGCCAATCCATGAATGTGGTCTTTCTACCTAGTAATGTTTTAATTTCTGTCTTCTATTTCTTAAAGCTTTTGTCAGCGAAGTAGTCACCTCTTTCATTTTTCTTTATTCTCCAGATTTTGTTTACTTGTTCATGGTTGATTTTGTTTCTTAGTTGTTATTAATTATTTTGTGAATGGAATTTTCCTGACTTCTTTCTTACAAAGTTCTTGGTTGGTACATGGGAAAGTTACATGGTTTCTGCTGTTGACGTGTATCTTGCTCCTTCTTGAAAATATGCAACAAAGTACAAAAGTTTTCTAGTTCTGTTTTTAAATCTTTTAAGAAAAGATCATGTCTTCTGAAAAGAGGAATAATTTCATTTACTCCTTTACTTATTGTCCTAGCAAAGACATTTTGATAAACACTATATTTAATCAAAGCAGAGATAATAGTCTCCTTCATCTTGTTTCTGATTTTTGAGAAGCCACTTTCAATTTCTGTCAGATGGTATAACATTGGGTAATACATAGTATAGCTTAGTTATATACAGCCCTTATTTTTTTCTGTTTTGGGACTTTATTCATGACCAATAAACAACTTAAAATGCCTTCCCTCAGGTGTTAAGATACAGCGATCTTAAGATACAGTACTTTAACTATGGAGTTGCCAGTGTAGTATTAATAATATGGAAAGGTGATTTAAAGCTGAGTAAGAAAGGATATGTCAAACCAGGAGACGTGGGCCCTGGCTTTCATAATGACAATGGTGGTGATTACAATATTAATGACAATCTCATGCTGATGAAGATCCATAATTGACATAAATTTTTAGCTACTGAATGAATGCCAGACAGTCTAAGTGCCTTACCTGAATTTCCTCTAGTGTAATAATTTTACCATCCCTATATGTGTAGTGAGTGGTCTTGCAGTGAACTTGTAACAGTGACCACACCCCTTGGGCATGGCCTCCGACATATGGAAGCAAAAGAGGAAGCTTGGGGGAGTTTTCCTTGGCACTTCCTTTCTGGTGGGTCAGCTGATTAGGTAGGAAGGTCATAGAAGCCCCCCTGCAGTTCTTTGTATTTTTCTGGGTAATTGTTCCCCAATAAACACCCATTTATCATTTTAAAAAGGAATAGACATTGTTTTTAATGAACTGTATTATTTTTGCTGTTAAGAACAAAATGTCCTGCACAATATTATGCTAGTCCTTACTTTAGTTCATGTGAAGGAGGAGAATCACTGTACTGTCAAAGTAAAAAGAATAAATACATTCTGTATCCCACTGTGATAAAATAAAAAAAAAAAGATACAGAACTAGATTCCATACTTTAGCAAACTAAGTAACAAAAGTGTGTATGCTTTGTGACATTCCAGAAAATGCCAGACATAACTGAAATCTACATTTTAGAAATTTCTTATGTTTCATGGGAGCCAACTGTAAAACCATCTCAGGAAAATAAAAGATGACCAAAAGTCCCTCTCACAGAACCATTAAAAACAGGGGCACTCTGGTTCATGTCTGGGTACAGAAATGGGTACACTGCCTAAAGCTATCTAGGATCCCTACCAGTGAGAATTCATAAGCCCTGCAAAGAAACAAGACCTTGCAATCTTTTCTGGATTCCTACCTATATGCAAACCTCATATTAATATAGCACTATAGGACCATTACGAGAAGAGTAGCCCTTATTATTTTAAGATATGTTCCTCCCCTTCCTAGTTTATTCATGGTTTTATCATGAAATGATGTTTAATTTTTGCCAAAGGCCTTTTCATGGTCTCTTAAGATAATCATGTGATTTCTGTCATTAAATATAGTGATGTGTTTTAATTACAAGTTTAGATATACAGAGCTATTTTTACCTCTGCCAAGGAATAAGCATGGTCATGAAACATAATCTCCTTTTTTCTTTTGTTTTTCTTTTATTGAAAAATCAATTCTTTTCTGAAACAATTTCCTGATTATACTTTCCCTTCCTTCTACTCCTCCTAGTTTCTCATCACCTCCCATCCCCTCCAGATTCATTCTCTTTGCTTCTCTCCTTAGAAAAGAACAGGCTTCCAAGACATAACAACCAAACATGAAAAAATAAAATATAATAATATAAAGCAAAAAATTATCATAATGAAGTTGAACATGGTAACCCAACAGATGGGAAAGACTCCCAAGAGTGGGCACAAGAGTTCACTAGACTCACATAGACTCACTAGTTCTTACAGTCAGGAGTCCCATAAAAATACTAATCTAGCCTCACGGTGGTGGCACACGCATTAGTCCCAGCACTCTGGAGGCAGTGGTAGGCAGATCTCCAAGTTTGAGGCCAACTTGGCCTACAGAAGAAGTCCCAGGATAGTCAGGACTACACAGAGAAACCCTGTCTCCAAAAAACCAAAACCAAAACCAAACTTACTAATCTAATAGCTTAATGTATATGCAGAGGACTTGGTATAGACCCTTGTAGGCTCTATGCTTGTGGCTTCAGTCTCTGTGAGTTCATGTGTGTCTTGGCTTTGTTGATTCAGAGGGTCTTGCTCTGCTCATATCCTCTATTTCCTCTGACTCTAACAATCTTTCAACCTCCTCTTTGGTGGTATTCCCTAAGCTCTGAGGAGAGGGATTTAATGGAGACCTCCCATTTAGGCTCTCTCTCCATATAAATGTCTGGCTGGGGGTCTCTAGATCTGTTTCTATCTGGTGCCAGAGGAAGCCTCTCTGACAATGACTGGATAAAACACTGATCTATGAGTATAGCAGAATACCATTAGGGACATGATCTTAATGTTCTCTTGAATTCAGCTTGCAAGTATTTGATTGGGAAATTTTGGATCTATATTCACCAGGGATTCTTTTATTGCTTTTGTTTTTGTGTCCTTATCTGATTTTCTTAAGAATGCTGGCTTCATATAACAAATTTAGTAATATTCCTCCTCTCCTGTATTATTGGGTATTTTGAGGAACATTAATGGTATCTCTCTTCTTTTTAATGTGGTTGAATTTGGCTATGAATCCATCTAATCCTGGGTTTTGCTTTGGGGGAAACTTTTTATTACTACTTCAATTTTGCTGTACATTATAAAACTATTTAAAGTCTTTGTAGCATCCTCGTTTAATTTTAGGTAATACATCTATGTAGGAGTTTATTATTTTTTTCCAGGCTTTCAAGAATTTTGCAGTATAGGTACACCAAGTCTTCTCCAATAATCACCTGGATCTCCTTGGTTTCTATTGTCTGCCTCTTCATCTCTAATTTTAATAATCTGAGTCTTAGTTCTCTTTCCTTTGGTCAGATTGACTCATAGCTTGTCAATTTTATTTGATGTTTTCAAAGAATCAATTTCTTGAAACCCACAGCTAAACACTGAGGCAAACTCCTGGAATCCAGTTGCAGAGAGGGAGGAGTGATGAGCAAAGGGGTCAAGACTAGGCTGGAAAAACCCACAGAAACAGCTGACCTGAACAAGGGAGAGCTCATAGACCCCAGATTGATTGCTGGGAAACCAGCATAGGACCTACCCAGACCCCCTGAACGTGGGTGTCAGTTAGGAGGCCTGGGCAATCTATGGGGCCTCTGGTAGTTAATCAGTATTTCTCCCTAGTGTATGAATGGACTTTGGGAACCCATCCCACATAGAGGGATACTGTCTCAGCCTAGACACAAGGGGAAGGGCCTAGGCCCTTCTCCAAATGATATGACAGACTCTGAAGATCCCCCACGGAAAGCCTCACCCTCCTTGGGGAGCAGAAAAGTGATGGGATGGGGGGTCAGTGTTGGGCAGGGGAGGAGGGGAGGGAAAGGGAACTGGGATTGACTTGTAAAACAAGATTGTTTCTAATTTAAATTTAAAAAGAGGGGAGAAAAAATAATTGACTGCTTGTCTAATTGGTATGAATTGTTCTCTTGCTCTCTGTTGTGTTAATTACTGCCCTGGTCTTTATTTGTCCTTGCTTTGTTTTTCTTCTTTGTGGTACTTCCCCACTGATTCTCCCTTTCTTTCAGATATCTACTCTGTTTATGTATTTCTGAGTAGTTCATATCTCCTAACAAGTCAAAGCTACATCCATAAAGTCTTATCAACATGTTTACCCAAATATGAGCTGATTGAGGATAACAATGGACATGCCGTTGTGGATGGAGGAAGCTCAAAAGGACTCATCCCTACACAAAGAACTACAGGGAACCAAGGAATGCTGGGAGCAGAGGAAATTGTCTACTCCAGGAAAGAGTGTACCTATCTATATATATTGTGTGTGTGTGTGTGTTTATATGTAACAAGAGTTAATGAAAAAAAAGAGGCCAACAATTTGAAAGAGAATAAAAGGAAGTAATGGGAGATTTTTTTGTGTAAGAATCTCAAAAAACAAAAAAATTCAAATACTGCCCCAAAAAGAAGGAGGAATATTTCTCATTTGTTTTACTACCCAGACACACAATTTACTTTAAGTTGCAGGAGGCTGAAGGTTGGCAAAGATCCACTCAACTCTAACTCACACCACATAAAAAGCCCCATGTTCAATTCTGGTAATCACATTCTAAGAGGAAGATGAATTCGGCTAATACCCAGCAAGTATACACCAGCAGGCCAAGACCAGCAACTAGAGTTAATGGAGAGTACAGGAAGGTCTCTAGTCTAGTATTACATGTGCCTGGTGGGATGTTAATACTTTCAGAAACTGAAATACCAAGAAGAGTTACTAATCAGGGTAGTAATTGTCTGGAAATTGCATTAGAGAAGGAACCACTGAACATGCAAAGAATCTTCAGCCTTGGAAAAAGAAGATGTGGAGTGAGCTAGAGCCAGGGAGAATATGAGCTCTGCCTTCCAATATATAAATGGACTTCGTGTGACTATGAAATTAGATTTATTCCATGTAGCTGCAACAGGAAGAATGACGCACAATGATTGGAAGTTATAATGAGGCTGACGTCAGTTTCACACAAAGAACTCTGGAATCCTGGTGCTGCCCAACAATGGAAATGGCTCATGAAGCAGTGAGCATCCATTACTGGGACAGGAAAAGGCTATAATTCTAATAAGGGTGCTGCAGCTGTGTGTAGTTCAGCTGAGACGATGATTAGAGATCAGTGGTTACCAAACCTGAATGTTCCTCTAAGATGTCGATGTAATGTTTTTGAAAGAGACTAGTTTTTTAGAGTAACAGCAGATTCACAGAGAATTTGAACAAAAAAAAAAAGTTTCCACATTCCTCTTGCCCTATATATACATGCACAGCCTTCTTTACTATCAATATTTACAACAGATAGAACATTCCTTTTGCTTTTATTTCTTTTGATGTATTCTTTTTAGATGCAGCCTTATTACATACCTCAGGCTAGCCTTGAACTTGGGATATTCTCACACAAGTTCTGTGAGTGCTGGAGTAACAGGCATTTGCCAATGTGCCTGGTAATGAATTTGTTATGACGGAACTGACACAACATTATCACAAAAAGTCCATAGTTTATACTAGCATTCACTTTGGTGTTGTAAACCCACAAGTTTTGATAAATATAAAGTGATGTGATACTACGTATTCAGCCTTGTCAGCACTTTTCTTAAAATTTTTTTAAAATCATCTTTTATTTAAACTTTAAAATAACTAATGCTCACCTATATTCCAAATATAGTATTTCAAACTTCATTGCATGTGGTAAGGAAAAAACTACTAGCTGACATTTCTCAGGAACAGCCCTGTTTTCAGGTACAATATTCTGAAAACTGTGTTTCATGGAGTTCTTAAAAGTGGGGCAATTTTATCAAACTTATTGCTATAATTTTGAACTTACAGCATATTGTTATCCTTTCTAAAATGAAATAATTGCACTATGTTGATGCCAATATATTCTTTATAACACAACACCTAATATTGAGTAAATTACAAACAATAATCAAAAGTTTTGTGGTTGTTCATATGTCTTTATTTTTCATCTAGGACATTGTTTAGATTTGTAAAGTATTTCTCCACATAAGCATCTTGCTCCTCTCATGTATAATCAACTGATTAACCCCCTTGCAGGGTAATTGCCTGCATAAGGTTTCTCTCAATTACAAATTCACTTGTGTTGACTAAGGACTGAGATCTCCTTAAAGGCCTGGTCCCATTCTTTACATGCTAATTTCCTAGCTGTATCCTAAAACTGTATCTTTATACCCACAGGTCAGTTCGGCTCTCCCTTCTCATCAAAGAAGTTTCTGCTGCAGAGCTACTCCAGAGATCCACAACTGATCGAAACGCAGAGATGATGTCATGTAGTGTGTCCAGCCACAGGTGATAAATCTACAATACAACCCCTATACATAACGCTCAGGGGAGAAAGTAACCAAAAGGAGATAATGAAAATAAGTAAAGTTACCGTTTAAAGAGGGAGACTACTACAGAGTCTAGTGAAACACAGAGAATGACTATGGAGTACTTTGAAATTTTGTATTACAAAAACATAAAATCTAGATGATATAGATATATTCATGGACACATATGACCTAGAAACTAAATCAAGAGGCTATAAACAACTTAAACAGTTCCATGCCAATGAATTCGATAAAGGCAATAATGAAAGATCTCTGTATTAGTTATATTCTGTTTGCTGTGATAAAACACCATGACCAAAGCAACTTAGAGAAGGGTTCCTTTGGGATTTATGGTTCCAGAGAGATAAGGATCCATCACCATCACAGTGGAGAAGCATTGCAGCAAACACAAAGAATGATGACACAGGGACAGCTGAGAGGTCACATCTCAAACAACAAACAGGAAGCAGAGAAAGCAAAATGGGAACTGCATATGATTTTTGAAACCTCAAAGTCTACTCCAGTGATGCACTTCCTTCAGCAAGGCCATACCCCTTAAGCCTACGCAAAACTGTTATCAACTGGAAAGCACGTATTCAGAGACCCAAATGGACATCTCATTCAAACTACAACAAAAAAAAAAAAAGTTCAAAACCACACGTGTTCACTGCCAAATTCTATGAAACCATTGAGGAAGAGATAACAGTGCTTCTCAAAACACTACATATAACAAAAAGGGAAGGACTATGATAAGATCACTCCGTGGAGTGAGCATTACTCTGTTTACATAAAGGTAAAGACACACAAAGAAGAAAACTGAAGCCTGAAATCCTTGATGAACACAGATGCTAAGCATCTCAATAAAATTCCTGAAAACCAATTCAAGAATATCTTAAGATCACACACTACAATCAACTTGGTTTCATCCCAGGTGTGCAAGGTATGTTCAAGACACATAAAATAAGTATATGTACTTTGGTACATAAATAGACCTAAGGACAGAAATCACATCATCATTTCAACTGACACAGAAAATTTTAACATCCTTTCATATAAGAGCCTTGAAGAGTCTAAGAACAAATGATCACACATTGACAAAAAAACTATAAAGCTATGTGTAGCAAACTGTTACTCATGTTAATACTAAATGGGAGAGGAGAATGAGAGAACTTCAAAAAACCTGGAACAAGACAGAGTGTATATTCTCCTCTCTTTGAAGCCTTAGGTAGAGAGCAAATACAAGAGAAAGAAATACAATGGATGTAAATCAGAAAGTAAAAGGTCAACTTATCCCTATTTTTAAAAACATTCATTTGTTATGCCAGGCATTGGTGGTACACGCCTTTAATCACAGCACTCGGGAGGCAGAGGCAGGTGGATCTCTGTGAGTTCGAGGCCAGCCTGGTCTCCAGAGCAAGTGTTAGGATAGGCTCCAAGGTTACACAGAGAAACCTGTCTCGAAAAACCAAAAAAAAAAAAAAAAAAAAAACTTTCATTTGTTATTTTAATTAAAACTACATTGATTTCATTCCCACCTTCCCTTTCCTCCCTCTAACCCCTCCCTGACTCTCTCTCTCAAATTGGCATCCTCTTTTTCCTCAATTATTATTGTTATAGATATATTTATAAATGCATAAGTATATAAAAACAACCTTCCAAATTCACTTAATATTGTTTGTGTGTGTATGGTTTCAGGGATGGCCTCTTTTTGATGGATAACTAATTAGGGGCCTCATCACCAGTACAGGCTGGTTCCCCTTTCTTAGCAGTGATTAGTTGCCTGTAGTTCAGTGTCTAGAAGTCAAATCCATTAAGACTGCCCCCTTCCACATAATCATGTCTATTGACATTGTCATTATTCTGGTCATGTTTAGGCATTCATATTGCTGAGGTATCTTAGATGTAGCTTTCCTGTCATTTCTTGGAGACATAATCTCACAGCAGATTTCCTGGTCCCATGACTCTTAACAGTCATTCTGCCCCTGGCTCTACAATGTTCTCTGAGCCTTGGGTTTAGCTATAGTTGTACCAGCTGGGCCTGGGCACCCAAAATCAGTTGACCTCTGAATTATAGGCAGTTGTGGTTTTCTGGTTTGCTGAAAAGAGAGGGCTCTTCGAAATAGATGAAAGTTCCATTGATCTGTAGGAAATGATTCCTGTGTTAACATAACACAATTCTGTACTTAAAGGACCTGAGGAATTTCACCAGAAATTTCTCAGATCTTATGAATACTTTCAGCAAAGATGCAGGATGCAAAGTCAGCATGCAAAACTTAGTAGCTTTCTAGATAGCAATAGCAAACTACATGAGAAGAAATCCTAGGCAAGTAGCTTCAGAAAAGTAAAATACCTAGGAATTCACCTAACCGAGGAAGCAAAAGACCTACACCATGAAAACTTGAAGACAATAAAGGCAGAAGTTGAAAAACACATTAGCAGATGTAAAGACTCCCCATGATAATGAATTGGAAGAAATAAGATTGCAAAGGTGTCCACAGCACCAAAAGCATTCTACAAATTCAATGCAGTCTCCATGAAATTCCAAATGATATTTCTCACACATGTAGACAAACAGTGCTAAAACTTACATGAAAGTACAAAATATCCCACACAGTCAAAGTAATCCTTAGTAAATCTGGATGAATGACAACACTCAAAATCAAATTATATTACAGAGCTATGATAACCAAAGCAGCATAATACAGGCACAAAAACATATATGTAAGCCAGTGGAATAGGATGGAGGAAGTAGAAATAAATCCACAGAGTTACAGCAATTTAAACTTGTACCAAACCATCAAAAGGGCACACTAAAGAAAGGTGTGGTGAAAACTGGGTTTCCACATGTAGAAAAATAAAACTAGATTATTATCTCTCATCCTAAACACATATCAATTCAGATGGATCAGAGACCTTAATGTAACATGGGCAACTTTGAAAATGCTGGGGGGAAGACACCTCAACATATAAGCATAGGCAAGAATTTACTGAAAAGAACTCCGATAGCAAGGAAATAATCCCAGAATTGGCAAATGGTGTTACACAAAATCACAAAGCTTTTGAACAGCTGAAGAAGACAAATGACAAATGGTGGCAAAGATGTGGAGACAGAGGAATCATTATTTACCTTTGGTGGGAGGGCAAACTGATGTCACCAATACAGAATTCGGTATAGAGGTCCTCAAAAAACTAAAAATGAAACTACCACATGACCTAGCTTGGCTACTTGAGTGCTCCAAATCATAGCTTTACACTATGCTAATAGCTGCATTATTCATAATGGCCAGATACAATGATAGTAAACATAGATGTCCATCAACAGATACATAAAGAATATGGTATATGTAAAGAGTGAGATTTTAATTGGCAGAAAGATAGATGCAATAGGAAATCATTACTGAAATAAGCCAGAATTAGAAAACTAAATACTTTGTTTTCTCACCCATATATATAACTGTGATGGTTAATCGTGGTATCAATTTGAATACTGGAATTGACTAAAACCCAAGAAACAATGACTGTGAAAGTTTTTCTTGATTGGGTTACTTAATATAAGAATATGTACCTTAAATATGGCCCATGCCTTCTGGTGGCAGACTGCATAAATTGACAAAGAGAAAGGAAGCTTGATTTTTACCTACTTGCCCTCATTCTCGATGTCAAGTTCATCTATCCTGGTGTTAAGACATTCTTTCACTGGTGTTAGAACACACTTCTTAGGGATTTCAACCTAGGCAGGACACCAGCAGCTCTCCAGGAATCTTCCATACCAGACTAGGACTGCTGAGATATCTAGTCTCATGAACTGAACAACTACTGGATTCTTGGTCTTGGCAGCATGAGACAGACATTGTTGAACTACATGGACCACAGCCTATAAACTACTTTAATAAAATATATATACAGACATACACATACAGACATACACATTCATTCTGTCAGTTCCATTGCTTTAGAAAACACTGGCTGATAAAATAACCTAGCTTTAAAAGTGTGTGTATGTAATAAAAATGGCAATCTTTCCAAAAGCAATCTACAGATTCAATGCAATCCCCATCAAAATCCCAACACAATTCTTCACAGACTTTGAAAGACAATTCTCAACTTTATATGGAGAAACAAAAGACCCAGGATATCCAAAAAGGAAAATGGGGGAATGAAGGGACCAGCCCCCCATTTCGGCAGCCATGACAGTAACACATGCTCGCTATGACCTTGTCTTAGTCACTAGAGGTTAGGTGCCTGCCTCGTGACAAGGAACCAATCAGAAGTTAGCTGGTGGCACTATGCTTTACGACCCTAGTGTACTTTACAGACAAGCGCACAGCAATGATGCACAGAGCATAGCAACCACCCTGGGAGGGCCTATGGGCCATAACAACCAGTTAACCAATCAACACATGGCAAGCCCTCCAAGTCTGGAGCACACCAATTGTGAGCCTGTGCGTACCCCTAGACACTCCCCTTACACTGCCCTACAAGATCTCTCGGCAGCCGGTTCAAACTGTCTTTTGTAGCCACCACCATGGTGGGTGGACAAAAGACCCAAGCCAACATGGGGTTAGCTTGTTAAATTACAATAAAGCCTCATGCAGTTTGCAGCAAAAAAGAAAAAAAGAAAAAAAAAGACCCAGGATAGCCAAAATAACCCTGTACAATAAAGGAACTTCTGGAGGCATCACCATCGCTGACTTCAAGCTCTATTACAGAGCTATAGTCCTGAAAACAGCTTGGTATTGGCACAAAAACAGACAGGTAGACCAATGGAATAGAGTTGAAAACCCTGATATTAACCCACACACCCACGAACACCTGATTTTTGACAAACAATCCAAATTTATACGATGAAACACAGAGAACATCTTCAACAAATGGTGCTGGCATAACTGGATGCAAACATGTAGAAAACTACAGATAGACCCAAGCCTATTGCCATGCACAAAACTTAAGTCAAAATGGATCAAAGACCTCGACCTAAACCCAGCCACACTAACTCTATTAGAAGACAAAGTGGGAAATACCCTTGAATTAATTGGTACAGGAGACCACTTCCTGAATATTACACCAGTAAGTAGCACAGACACTGAGATCAACAATTGATAAATGGGACCTCCTGAAACTGAGAAGCTTCTGTAAGGCAAAGGACACAGTCAGCAAGACAAAACGGCAGCCCACAGACTGGGAAAAGATATTCACCAACCCCACATCTGACAGAGGGCTGATCTCCAAAATATACAAAGAACTCAAGAAGCTAGTCTCCAAAACACCAAACAATCCAATTAAAAAATGGGGTACAGAACTAAATAGACAATTCTCAATAGAGGAATCTAAAATGGTTGAAAGACACATAAGAAAGTGTTCAACATCCCTAGCCATCAAGGAAATGCAAGTCAAAACAACTCTGAGATACCATCTTACTCCTGTCAGAATGGCCAAAATTAAAAACACCAATGACAGTTTATGCTGGAGAGGGTGTGGAGAAAGGGGAACACTTCTCCACTGCTGATGGGAATGCCAACTTGTACAGCTATTTTGGAAATCAGTATGGCGACTCCTCAAGAAAATGGGAATCAGTCTACCACAAGATCCAGCAATTCCACTCCTAGGCATATACCCAAAAGAAGCACATTCATACAACAAGGACATCTGTTCAACGATGTTCATAGCAGCACTATTTGTAATAGCCAGAAACTGGAAGCAGCCCAGATGCCCATCAACCAAAGAATGGATAGGGAAAATGTGGTACATTTACACAATGGAGTACTACTCAGCAGAAAAAAAAAAACAATGGAATCTTGAAATTAGCAGGAAAATGGATGGAACTCAAAGAAACCATTCTGAGCGAGGTAACCCAATCACAAAAAGACAAACATGATATGTACTCACTCATATGTGGATTTTAGACATAGAGTAAGGGATTACCAGCCTTCAATCCACACTGCCAGAGAAGCTAGTAAACAAGGAGGACCCCAAGAGAGACATACATGGTCCCCTGGAGAATAGGAAAGGGTCAAGATGCCCTGAGCAAATTGAGAGCATGGGAAGAGGGGGGAGGGAGCTACGAGAATGAGAATGAGAAGGGAAGAAGAGGAGGGATGCAGAGGTCATGAGGAAGCAGAAAGGTTGAGTCAGGGGAATAATAGAAAAGGATATGTGATAGGTAGGGTCTTAGTTGAAGAGTGGTAGGGGAGGACTAGAGGGAGAAGGGAACTGGGATTGTCATGTAAAACAATCTTGTTTCCAATTCAAATAAAAATGATTAAATTTTTTTAAAGTGTGTGTATGACAGACTCTGAAGAACCCCCTATGGAAGGCCTCACCCTCCCTGGAGAGCAGAAAGAGATTGGGATGGGGGGGCCAGTGGGGAGCAGGAGAGGAGGAGAAGGAGAGGGAACTGAGATTGATGTGTAAAAGAAGCTTGTTTCTAATTTAAATTTTTTAAAAATGTGTGTGTGTGTGTGTGTGTGGTAAAGTGGGGTGTGGGGAATGTTCATGAAACTAGAAAAGGAATGTTGAGGGGAAGAAGAGACCTTAACAGAAATGGTCAGTAGAAAAAGTAATGGAACACATGCAATAAAAGGAGAGTGGTGGACTAAAAGTGGAAACCAAAATAGAACAGGGAGACAGAAAAATGGGAAAAGACAGTGGAGGAAGAAGATGAGTGAGACCAAACATAATGGAATATTTGAATGAAGCTGCCACGACGAAACCCAATTCTTTGTATGCAAACTTAAACTTTACGTTTAAGAAAGGTTTTTAAAAGTTTTTAAAAAGTCACCACTCCATTCTCTGCATTTGAAAGGGTCCTCTCTGATACGATCTTGCTGGTGTTACATAAGTATTGGATGACTTTTTGTGAGGTGGGGATGTGCATGCAGATGCCAGTGAAGACCCAAAGTTGACATCAGGTATCTTTCTTATTGTTCTTTATTTTTATTTATTGTGAAACAGTCTCTTACTAAACCAAGACCTTATCAATTCTGGCTAGTCTAGCTAGCAGCTTTGCCCTGAGGATCTGCCTCTTCCTTTCCAGTGCTAGAATTACAAGTGATGAACATTTTAAATGAGAGAAAAACGTTCAGCCACATCTTAGCTCATCATAATGGAGAGGATATGTCTACAGTGGAAGCTTTCTGTGCATGATCCACAAAAAGAACAATTGTCTTCCTGGGTCTGTAGTTTTCATTTTATTTATCTATCAATATTCACTGTGCCTAATGGAAGCAGAGCATGTGAGCCACACAGAGTATGTAAGTCAGAGGTCAACTTTGTGGATTTAGCTGTCTCCATCCACCTTTATGCGGGTTACCAAGATTGAACTCAGGTTACTAGCTATACTGACTGGTTTTGTCACAAGATAGAGTCATCACAGGAAGGAGTCTCAACCGAGGAAATGCCTCCTTGACATCCAGTTGTAAGGCATTTACTCAATTAGTGATCAATGGGGGAGGGCCTAGCCCACAGCTGGTGAAGCCATCCCTGGGCTGTTGGTCCTGGGTTCTATAAGAAAGCAGGCTGAGCAGGGGTTGGTGGCACACACCTTTAATCCCAGCACTGGGGGGGGGGGGGGGGGCGCAAAGGCAGGCGGATCTCTGTGAGTTCAAGGCCAGCCTGGTCTACAAGAGCTAGTTCCAGGACAGCCTCCAAAGCCACAGAGAAACCCTGTCTCGAAAAACAAACAAACAACAACAACAAAAAAGCAGGCTGAACAAGCCATGGGAAGCAAGCCAGTAAGCAGCACTCCTCTGTGGCCTCTGCATCAGCTCCTGCCTCAGGGATCCTGCCCTGTTTGGGTCCTGTGCTGACTTCCCTCAGTGATGAACTGCAATGCTGAAGTATAAGCTTAATAAACCCTTTACTTAAAACAATCTTTTTTCTAATTCAAATAAAAAATGGAGAAACAAAACCCTTTCCTCCCCAACTTGCTTTATGGTCATGGTGTTTTGTTGCAGGAATAGAAACCCTGAGACATCAGGCCTCTGCCAAAAGAAAAAAAAAAGTGTTTTTTTACCCACTGAGCAATCCTGAAAGTTCCCTAGAGTTGTCTTCTATCCATTTCCATAGAACATGAAAGAATAGGTTCATTGTTATTAAAAGCACATACCTCTGAGTCGATTCTGGAATATAACGTGGGTCTACTACTAAATATATAATCTTGGTGAGATTTTCTAACCTCAATGGTTAGTTTCCCCCTGAAAAACAAAGCTAAAAATATTTTAATATCTACCTCACAGAGAGCCATAAGAATTACATGTGAAGTAATTAACACCTACCTGCTACTTAGTGAGCATTTAGGAAGTTGATATTATTCTTACTAATGAAGAGATCACATCTCAAATCATATCTCTTTAGCTGGATAGAAACTATTTGTGTATGAATAAGTATGTGTGTGCGTGTGTGTGTGTGTGTGTGTGTGTGTGTGTGTGTGTGTGTGTGTGTGTGTGTGTTTAGCATAGGTAAGAGTAGTAATCTGTCCTCTGCACTTTACAGATTTGCTCTTAGCCCTCAGTTGTAAAAATCTTTAAATGCTTCCAGGTTACAAAATGTAAAGGTAATTGTGGGAAATGAAAAAGGAGTCAAATAGTAGACATGAGAAGTTAAAACTAAGGCAGACATGTGACTGTTCGAGAACTTTCTTAGAAGGTAAATACTAACATATTCCTGTTTCTGCACCTTTTAGACATTTCTCTTTGTTTGTGGACCAGGACAGGCAAGGTGAACTGATCACAAAATGTGTCCCTTAACTCAAGACAAATACCGGTTCATATTCCTTTGATGGCCCCTGGTGCTAAGCACCAAAGACCTTCATTGGAAACTAGTAATCCTCTTTATCTAAAAGCATTTCATTCCTTCTAGCATTTAAAAAATCATCTCCTACACACTAAAATGCCAGCAACATTCCTTTAAAAAAAGAGAGAAAATACTCAGCACAGCAAGGGGTATTAGGTGTGAAAAATAACATAACAGCATCTAATTCCACAGTGTAATCATTGAGGACTGGGGGGACTTGGTGGGTGTGGGGCAGAAGAGGAGGACCATCTCTCCCCTGGTACTGGTCAGTTGTTAATCATTGTTGAAGCACTGTTAACCTCTGTTTAAAAAAAAAAAAAACTGTTGTCATCCTATGGAAGGCCACACCATCCAGGGGGAGCAGAAAGGATATGTGATAGTAGGGGAGGAAGGGAAGGAGAGGGAACTGGGATTGTCATGTAAAACAATCTTGTTTCTAATTGAAATAAAAAAAAATTGCAGAAAAAAAACTGTTGTCATTATTAATGATAAATACCTCAATATATATCATAAACATTCATTTTGTCATCCATTTTCCTGTAAATAAGCAAATACACTGGGGATGGAGTAAGTTGATTCTCCAATTAGCAGCTATTGAACCCTTACTTGCCTCCCTGTCTCAAATGATGGGATGGACTATTGGTACAACAGCCAGCTAGCTACTTTAATACTAAAACTATCATTTTTGAATCTACATGCATGCCTTGAGACAGCTATTCAAAATTGCAGCTGATTGCCTTGGCTCCTGAAGGCACTGCTTTCAACGGGGATGTTTGCAGCCAAGAATACAGGCTTTTTCTGTCACATGCTTCAGAGAACCTTAGATGACCTTGCAACCATTTCCACCTTGACAGGAAAGGAAACACTTCCTCTGGTAGAGGAACTACTGTAATTTGTGCTAATTCCCCTGGTAGAGAGACTACTGTGGTTAGATCTAAATGGCAAGACTTTAGATGTGTGGTTTGTCCAAACAATTACCTGTCATGATTAGCACAAAGAAATGACTGATTTGTCAAAACAAATGACTATTTGTAGGAGTATTTCTTCTATAAGTTGTTTTTATGTTGATATTATTTCAGAACAGAAAAACAACTAATATAGAAATTTGGACTAGAAGGGGGATAGTGCTGCAAAGAACCTGACTGTATTAGTTTATGGAAGAATATGGAAGGAAGACTTTAGAAGTTTCAGTTAAATGTGATAAGCAGAGCTTAAAGGGTTGCTCTAGTTGTTGTGTGGAAGACAGTCATGCTGAGAGTTACATTGCCTGCAGAAGCTCAGCTCATGAGATTTTGAAGATGGTCAAGGTCTTCAAGAGCAACTGGACTAGAGACCATTTGTATATGGTATTTTGGCAAGGAATCTAGCTTCCTTTTGCCCTTGTCCTAAGATCTTTCCTAACACAGATCTAAACACCTCTTTTCAGGCTATGTAAACAGGCTGCTAAGGTTTACTCAAGAAATCAGCTGAGAGAGACACTCCCGGGAAACCTCCCATGGTGTTGCAACATTAGGTCCAATAAAGGTTTTTATAAGTCGTATCTTTTTAGCAACTTTTAGTACTAAGAGATTAGTTGACTACACAAAGAAGAAGCATCAGACACAATAAATAGTGATGGTGACAGGAGCATCATCCAAAATGATGGGAGAAGGAGTAGCAATGGCTTACACCCAGCTTTTAAGTACTAAGCAGTCCCACTTACATCCAGTGTCTGTTCTCAGAGCTTCAAGCCACAGCTTCTGGTTGAAAACTGTGATCAGCCACTCACATCTGAGGATGTAGTGGGAAATAGACAGCATGCTCCCATCAATCCCGACAGCCTTCCAGTGATCCTGTTTGCACATTGGTATCCTACCCACAGCAATATCACCAGAACAGTAGATTCCCAGGCCTGAAAAATACAGCTTACACTTGTTCCGGTTTTAATGAGAAATGTTTTCCGTGGGCTTATCTATTTGAACTGGTTTCCAATTGGTGGTGGTTAGGGGAGGTGGTAAAACCATTTATAAGTATAGAAAGTACTGCTGAATGAAGTTCACCACTGACAGTGCACTCTGGCCATTGCTCGACTTCTAGTTCAATCTCTCTTAGAGTTTGTGATCATGATCTCTCAGCTTCATGCTCTGGCTGCCTGCTGAAATTCTTCCCCTAAAATTACAGACTGTCTCTGTTGAACTTCTAACAAAAATAAACTCTTTCTTCATAAATTGCTTTTTTGGTTTTGTTCTATATCACAACAGAAAAGTAATTAATACAGAATTGGTACCAGAAGTGGGGTGTTATTGTAAATAGCCTACCTATGTTGGTATATGAAGGAATGTGGAAGATTTTGAGAGTTTGGACTAAAAGGCAGTTAAATGTTGTAAGCAAAGCTGGCTGCCTTGTGCCCTTGTTCTAAAATCTTTCCTGAAGTCAAATTTAAAAGTAATGGACAAGGTACCATTATCAGGCCATAAATGTGCCAAGAATCCCTGAAACAGCCCAATAAACAGACCAAGAAGAAGGATGAAGAAGATAAGGATTTCAAGTAGAAATGAAAGAAGTAGCAAAAGAAACTTGAGGACCCAAAGCCACAGGAAAGGGTCATTGGCCACAGATGAAATTTTAAAATGGGCAAAAAGCAAGCTGTTCTTTGTACCTGGGATGAGAGTGACCCTCTTAAGTTCCCAGTTAAACATCTGATACCCCCTTGTAATAGCCTTTGTTGCCTACAGATACAATTAAATGTTGCCTTAGATCCTGTTGTACATTGCAATGAACTTTTGTTCAAAAAAATCATAGATTGGCTCATTATCTCTAGTTTTCATTCAGCTATCCCTACCTCAGCTGTGAATTTAAAATAAACCCAGTATGAAGTTCTGCCAGAACCTGCTATTTCATCTTTACTGTACTCTGAATTCTTTGTCACTTTGAATTAAACTAACTTGTTTTAAAGGCAATAAAATAATAAGAACAGTAAGAATAGTCTATGTTGCAGGTTACCCTGCTCGGACACTCCTTGGGGGAGGGGATGAGAAGACAAAGCACCAATGACTCAGGCACTGGGAGTCAATGAATGGCAGAGCATGCTGGAGACTCATTTATTAAGGAAGTTAGACCTGCCTTTATACCCCCTCCCAAGGTCCTATTGGCTCAGGTGGCTGAGTCTGCTGCGTGTCCTTTCCTCATTGGTCTCTGGATCAGGTGTCTCTCTGTCAGCAGTCTCTGGTCATAGAGGCAGGCCTGCCACACATGCTCATGCAGGCTGGTCTGGGCACCGGGGCAGGGCAACTGCAGCTTGGGTAGGCTGACCACAGTTTCTCCAAGTCTACTTTATTGCTAGAGGAAATATCAAGACAGAATAATGTTGAGTCTGTATATTGGTTATTGCTGTTAAGTATTATGCATGCATGCAATAAAATAGAGCAGGTGAGGCTGAAAGAAATGAAAATGTGAAGCTTTGAAAGAAAAACATATTAGGAAGTTTAATGTTACAGTCAAAGCACATGCTGAAAGATATGTCTTTAATTGGCAATGAGATTGTCACAATTAAGGAGAGGTTTCCTGCTCTGTAAAGGGCAAGACCCTTCCCAACTAAGCTTCCAACTTGTGAAAGGAAAAGGGCTAAGGAGCTGCTTCCTCCTAGAAAGCAATTATTCTGACATCTGAAAGCTGCTCCTCATGTGATTAAAAACAGTGATGGTCCATCCTAAGCTAGCAGCTGAACTTGGCAGTTTCATGCCTGGGGAACTAGCACTGGAAGTATGAAGGATACAAGAGTTAAGGCATCATGTATTCTTCCCCTACCATTTTAGAGAGCCACTGTAGTCAAACATCATGGACCAGTGCTGCAGTCTCTGCAAGAAGGCCCTAAGAGTGTTCGAGATCCTAACAGACTATTACATAAAGCCATGAAAGTAAAACACAGGTTGCAATGGAGACCCTAAGGTGTGAAGATGCCTGAGCCATGAGACATTAACCAATAAGAGCTAAATACAGGTAGTGGGACCATCCCAAGAGAAAGGTGTATACTTCAGGCAGCCAATCAGAAAGGGCAGAGTGATCTAAACCCTTTGAAACTAAAGTTCCAGATATCAGGCCAAAAATTGTAATAGTTGGTATTTGGCCTTCTAGGTTTGGGTCTTCTTTAGGTCTAGTATTTCCTCACTATGCCCTCATTCCTTCTTTTGGGAATGGAAATGATATTCTATGGCATTATATGTTGGGAGTATAGAACTGGCTTTTTTATTTTACATGGGAGCTATAATTAAGACATTATAATGAGTCTCAAAAGACACGTTGGACTTTCGAACAGTGTTGAAACCACTAAAGATTATGGGGACCTTTAAAGCTCGACTAAATGCACTTTGTGTTATGATACAGCCATGAGGCCTATGAGTAGTGGGGAGCAGAATGCTGTGAATTAAGTGAGACTGTCCCCCATAGGTTTATGTATTTGAAAACTTGGTGCCCAGTTGACACTGCTGTTTGCAGGGGTTGTAGAACCTTTGTGGGCATGGCCTTGCTAGAGGAATTCTGTCAGTGTTGATGAAATTTGATAGTTTATAGCCTTCCCCACTCACAGCTCACCCCCTGATTTAATGTTTTACAAGGACAATGTGATTCTTCAGATTCCTGTTCCAGCCACCTACTGACATGCCTCCCCTACTATTGTGGACTGTTGCTTTTACAATAACAGACAAGTTACAACAAACACTGTAGCTTCTGGACACAGTCTGAACAAGTCTCTCTTGAAGCAGCTACTATCCTGTAAAGGCAGTGGCTCTCTGACACCTGCAAAGACAATTTAATAGTTTCAGAATGTTCAGGGCAGGAAGAAGAAGGCATAACAGAGAGCAGAGAACTGACTAGAAAGATCCAGCT
Organism: Cricetulus griseus; assembly: GCF_003668045.3. Taxonomy (NCBI): domain Eukaryota; kingdom Metazoa; phylum Chordata; class Mammalia; order Rodentia; family Cricetidae; genus Cricetulus; species Cricetulus griseus. The sequence goes on along the minus strand of NC_048595.1, from coordinate 339,256,989 downwards.
ATATCCAAGGTTTTAGGTTCTAGCCATGGGCTGCCAGGGAGTTCCAAAGGGTTGTCAAGTTTTCAGAACCAAGGATCTGGACTGCACTATGATAGGGACCACTGTGAAGGACTAAGGGCCCCAATCTTCAAGGCCTGCAGAGAACTGTAACACTTGGTGCTGCCAAACAATAAAGGAAAGAGGAAAGCTACTAGAAACCATCATTTTAGTAGATTCTCCTTGCCTACCCATGATTTCTACCCACATAGAGCAAAAGAACCCTCAACCATCTGGTTGGTGATAAGCAAATACTTTCTAAGAAAGCCTATTATTTGAGAGCTGAGAAGTGTAATGGTTGGTCTTGATTATCAACTTGTATGGATTAAGAAGTGCTTAGGGTGTTGATACAGTACACCCCTCTTCATCTGTAAGTGTATATCCATAGAGAATTAACTAAATGGATAGATTGCCACTGAATGTGAGCAATACCATTTCGTCCTATTACGGTTTCTATTGCTGTGATAAATACCATGACCATAAGCAAAGAATTTGTTTTTTCTTATAGCCTCAAGTCCAAAATCCAGAGAAGTCAGGGCAGGAACATGAAGACAGGAAGTAACGCAATGGCCATGGAGGTGTGCTGCTGACTGACTTGTTCCCTGGGGCCTTCTTATGCTACCCAGGACCACCAGCTGAGGGGTGGCAATGCCCAAAGTGAATCAGGCCCTCCCACATCAGTCACCAATTAAGGAAATGCACTTCAGATTTGCACACAGGCTAATCTGATGGATATATTTTCTGCATTGAGGTTCCCTCTTTCAAAATGACTTTGGATTGTAACAAGTTGCCATAAACTTAATGAGTGTACACATCAATGGCAAGTATGATGATTTTCTAGATTCTGCAATTTTAAGCAAATGTAATATTATTTATCATTTCTTATGTTACAAGTGGCACAGTGATTACTAAACCAAATAAAAGATTTCAAAAGCTGTCTAATTGCACCATTTGTTAAGTTCTTACTTGAACCCAATTAACTTGAGAAGAAGAAAAAGTCAGTTGTGAAAAACAATGAAGCCTTAATTTAGAGGAAGAACACTGCTGACTGTGTGGTGATTTCAACACTCAAAAGGAGAGTCTTAGAATAATACATTTAAGAAAAACTGGTACTTGTGTCTTTTTTAATTTTATTTTACATTTCAATCACAGTTCTCCTGCCCCTCTCCCCTCCTCAGTCCACCCCCACATCCACTTCTCCCAAAGGGTAAGGGTTCCCATGGGGAGTCAACAAAGCCTGGCCGCCCATTAAGTTGAGGCAGGACCAAGCCCCTCCCCCCTGCATTAAGACTGATCATGGCATCCCACCATAGGGAATGGACACCCACTAGCTAGCTCACGCACCAGGGAGATAGAACCTGGCCCTACTGCAAACTCTGTGACTAGTGGAAACTTGGTCTTCACTGTGACAACCTGAAGAAGAGATGAGAACGTGAAGAGGTGGAGGGATGGTAGCCTTCAAGAGGATTTGATGTAGTTAAAAGGTACCTTACTTAGTTGCCATTACCAGGCTGCTATAAAACAGTGAACCTTAACCCTGAACCATTCCCTGGCTCCTTCCTCACCATGTGACTCTTCACTCTACCATGAAGCCATCTGCCGTAAGTTCCTCACCAGAGCTCAGTCCCTTAGGGCTCTGTGTTTAGTCTCATTATTTCCTGTACTTCAAATTTCTTGGGAAAACTAGCATAATCCAAATCTTAACTCACCTCTTCTCTCCTTTCTTCTCCTCCTCTCTTCTCCCTTCTCCTCTCATCCCCACCCCTGCTTTATCCTTTCTCTTTCTTCACTTAATTATCCACCATACCCCTCCTCTGCAAATACCTGCCAGAAGCTTACAGGTTGTTCTAGGCCAGGAGCTGTTTGTCTCTCTTACCTGTTCAGCTTCTAGTCAAGCCCAGGAATTATCTGCATCCAAAACTGTACTCTTTGCCTAAGTCACTGAAACCAGCCTGAGCTCAAGGTAAGTTGGTTGGCAGCTTGATCTTCTTGTCCTACCTAGGCCATTCCTCTTGTCTTTACCAACTGTGAGACCATTGGTGCTTTCTGAGAGGTTATTACTGAAATTTAACCTCTGGTAAAGGGGGGACAGTGACTCCAAGTTGGGTATCCAAGTGTGAAATGAGAATTGTTCCTTTCTGCCCAGTTTAGCCAAACCAAAAGGATGGGGATGGTCTCAGCTATTTTGCAAATGCTGACTCACACCCTCAAGCTCACTCAGATGCATGTAAGTAAAATGGATTGCTAAAAGTACCATCAGCACTGAGAGACCTGGGGGACAGGCATCGATAGAGATGATCTGTCCTTCAAAGTAAAATGTTTAGAGTTGCTCACATTTCTCTCTGGCTTAAACCCTGAGAGACCACTTTTCTTGTAGGCCACCCATAATTTTCTGCTGTTGACCACAGTAAAACATGTCTGAGAAAAGCTTCATTCTAGGCATCATTCTGGGAAAGGGAGGTGGGATGAAAACAAGACACATTTACAGATACTACAAATGGCCAGGGACATCGCTGGCCAGAGGTGCCCTTTCCGATAGAGGTAAATGAGTTAAGAAACCATCCCATCGAATTGGTGGAACAAATGAAAAGCCACAATTGTGAGACAACAGGTATTGATTTACCTCTGCTGTGCTTTAATGACATCTCAGAAGAAAATTTCTACCTCAACAGAAGTACAAAATCGCCAGAAGCGACAAACCCATCCAGAGTCCCTCAAATGGATTGCCTAAAACTAACAGCAGGGATGTTTCTGTTTACATTGAGTTGAAATGGAAATCTAATTTTTCATGATAGGGTTGTGAAACCAAGGTATTTGTCTTTTCCACTCATTAACTAGTTAATATCTTAGTAATTCAATAATAAGTGAACCAACTGAAGCATTGAGGAAACCAAAGGCCCATAAATCTTTCACTATGAGAAACAAGCTAGACATGGAAATGTTATTTTGCCCTAAAACATTTAAGACCCTTTAAATAATCAAGAAGCATTCAAAATTATTCTGTATCCAAGACAAGACATGTTTAATTGATCTAAGTGTTTTATAGTCCTGATAGATGCACAAATTTTCTCCAAATAAATGTAGGAATTATAACTCTAGTATGTTGATGAAGGAGCAAAAAGGGGTCTCTTGTCTCCCATAAGAAAGGGAGAGAGAGAAAAAATGAAAAGAAAGAAAGTCTAGTATATTTAACACAAAAAAAATGGTATGGTTGCTTTCCATATAGAAACTGCAAGCTGTGGACAATGGAGTGGTCAACAAGGAATCACAAACTAAGACAACATACAACACCATCAACAGCCAGTGTGGGCACAAGATGGAAAGCCTCCTTTTTTATGTTTCCTTCCATCAGCTGAAATTGATTTATCAGTTTCATAATGACCTCTACCCCTCTTGGCACTTCCACAAGAACATGGTGAAGTATGTTGATGCCACAAATATCCCCATCATTTTCAGCAAAAACTACAACTAAGAAATATGTTTCCGCAAACCCTGAGGCCAAAGGCCTGCAGTCTGGACTTCAAAAGGCACTGTTATGAAAAACACACATATGCGCACTGAACTGACTCCCATCTGAAACATGCACCCTGAAAATAGCAAAGAGGCCACTTAACAACCAAGTCTTGTGATCTCCTGTCCCTAAGCAAACACTCACCTAGCTGGGAAAGGGAAGAGAAATGAAAGAAAGTCATAACAAAGGTGATCATCAGCCATACACGTTATATCAAGAGACAGAGAGAGAGAGAGAGAGAGAGAGAGAGAGAGAGAGAGAGAGAGAGAGAGAGAGTTTTGGAGGTCTATACATCAAAAAGACACCACCTCTGGCCAACAATGTCCTTAGCAATTTTTGGCGTATATGAATTTCTCTTGTTTCTTCATATTTTTGACCCAGATATTACACACACACACACACACACACACCTAACTTTTGGAGGACCCTCTTTCATGGGAAAGCCAGGCATTCCTATTATAACCAGTACATAGGAAAGCTGTTTCTCATTTTCAGTTAAGTTGGAGCACTTCTTCCAAGAAGTTTTCACTCTGACTAATAGGAAGACAACTGTAGTTAAGTTCATTGTAAAGATCATTATTTAAAAAAAAAAAAAGTGGAAAGCCCCATTCCACATAGAGGGATACTCTCTCAGCCTAGACACATGGGGGAGGGCCTAGACTTTGCTCCAATGATAGGACAGCCCATGGAAGGCCTCACCCACCCTGGGGAGCAGAAAGGGGATGGGATAGAGTTAGTTGGGGGCAGGGGAGGAGGGGAGGAACAGGGAACTGGGATTGACATGTAAAAGAAGCTTGTTTCTAATTTAAATTTAAAAAAATAGAAAAAAAACAGGATTAGAGCCTACTTGGTACCATGTTTCCCCGGATTAAGCCACAAAGATGTTTCAAGCTTATCCCATCTTGAGTGGCAGGTGGACCCTTTGAGGACCTCAGTGGTGTGTTTTCCACACATGATGAGGTAGTGCCCTGACTAGTTTTATGTCAACTTGACACAAGCTAAAGTCATCTGAAAGGAAGGAACCTCAATTGAGAAAATGCCTCTGTAAGATCCAGTTATAAGGCATTTTCTTAGTTAGTGATTGATTAGGGAGGGCCCAACCCATGATGGGTGACGCCATCCCTGGACTGGTGATCCTAGGTTCTATAAGAAAGCAGGCTGAGCAAAGCCATGGAAGCAAGCCAGTAAGCAGCACCCCTCCATGGCTTCTGCATCAGCCCTTGCCTCTAGGATTCTGCCCTGTTCCTGTCCTGACTTCCTTCATGATGAGCAGTGCTGTGGGAGTATAAGCTGAATAAACTCTTTCCTCCCCCAGTAAATAAATAAATAAATAAATAAATAAATAAATAAATAAATAGAAAAGTGAAAAGTTTGGTCGACTCCATTTGTAGACTCTCCAATTCTTCCTTAATTCTAACCTTATTCAATGCCTTATCCCTCCTGTGGTCTGTCCCAAGCACTTTATTAGCCTGATTATGCTGAATACTTTCAGACCCTATCTTCCTACTTTTGCCCTTCCTTATAAAATGTATTCCATTTCCCCAACCCTTTCCTCAACAAAAATCAAAATGAGTTCCTCATACAAATTATCCAGCCCATTTAGTACCCCTCTCACTGAGGAAAACAATAGTAATCTTGATTAAATGTCTGGACTAAACAATATTTTCTTGAACTACAAGACAATCATATTCTCTTCATAGTCTAATAGAACATTTGATAAACAATATTGATCTACATTTTTTTAAATCTTGGAATAGCAAAATTGGCAACCTATCTTTTGGAAATTGGGCCCCTATGAACTGAATCCTTTGTATTGATAAGGGGCATAAACATGTAACATTTTCCAGCTTATCTTCAATTTAATAGTAGTTCTTAGGGATTGTTAGTATATGCTGCATGGATTTTGTACTCTGTGATGAATTAATAACAACTCAAACACTTTACCACACTTCACTGTTGTAGTGTTTCTATTGTTGTGAAGAGACACCATGACCGTATAAAGGAAAAACATTTAATTGGGGTGGCTTACATTTTCAGAGCTTTAGTCCACTATCATCATGGTGGGACTTGGTGGTGTGAAGATAGACATGGTGTTGGAGAAGTAGCTGGAAGTCCTATATCTTGACTTGCAGGCAACAGGAAGTGATCTGAGACACTGAATGTGGCTTGAGCATATATGAGACCTCAAAGCCCACCTCCACATTGTGACACACTTCCTCCAACAAGACCATATCCATTCCAACAAACTCATACCTCCTAATAGTGACACTTCCTTTGGGGGCCATTTTCTTTTGAACCACCACACTCCCATAGAGAAACAAGTCTATTTTGCCTTTAATGTGAAATCAGCCTGGCAAGGTGAGTTTCCTTAATCAACAGAAGGTGGTGAAAGTGGAACTTGGCCAGTGTTGGCTGACACCTTGAACTTAAGAAACAAGGTGACTTCTGCTTCTGCATTCTTTTAAGCCCAAAACCACTCCATAAGATAAGAACATCCTCTTCTGTGTTTCAGAAACCTCTCTTCAGAGAGGCAAACAACCAGCTTCCAGCTGTTCCAAGCAACTCAACTGAAGTGACCAATGTCTGAGTAGAACCATTGAAGATGATTGCAGCTGTAGAACATCTCCTAACAACAGCAGCTACAAGAACATCATCAGTGAAAGCCAGAACCACCCACCTGAGCTCAGTCCACAGAGGGCTGTTGTCATGGCTACTAAGCTATTACACTGCAATAGATAGCTAAAATGATCCTTAAGAGCTTCCCTAGTCCTTTCTTTGAACAAAGTAACAAATAATAAGGAAAAATGTATTAACAAGGTTTTTAATTTATCATAGTCATCTCACCCTCCAGGAGAGAAATTAATCAAAATCTGTGGAACAAAAAAAAAAAGTGAAAGTGGAAGTTGAAACATGGTCTCCTATAGGATAGGCTGTACTCAAACTCACTATACTAGGAAGGCTAATCTTGCTCTTCTGATTCTCCTGCCTCAGCTTCTCATGCAGTGGGGTTGTAGGCATGTGCCACCATAGCTGACTTTAAAATTTCTATTAATATCTTTGTCAGGTTAGGCATGATGACACCCACTTGTAATTTCTGCACTTTCGAATCTGGGGTAGGTTCAAGGCTAATTTAAGCTACAAAGCTACTCTGTGTCAAGAAAAAATATTGTAGTTTTTTTTCATTCTTAAAAGAAGAGACCTAGCATAACTTAGAAAACTAGGTGTGTGGTGGAGGTGGGAAGACTCATTCTATATGCCAAATGCGGGGCAGGGCTGTTATCCTCAGGTCTTAACAATCTATTTTTAAATGTTCTACAATTTACACTAAACGTTTTCCTATGGCACTTCATTAATCTTCACATCAGACAACCAGTCAAAGTCTGAATATGGCAAGGTGCCAGTGTTTCTAATGTAAATTATGCCCCATTAATATCCCCTTGAAAATCAGAAGGCTCTTCTCTACCTACCTTCATTTCTGTTTGTCCTGCCGGAGCTATTTTTCCAGTTGAGTTGTGGGCCTGTTGTGGGCCTCTTCCAAATACAAACTGTGGCTTTTAGATAATTAGTGAGCTAATGTGTAAGAATCATTGTTTGTGCCAGATTAAACCATTAGAGTGCAAGGCCAAGTAACCTTGTTAAATAATGTTCACAGTGACTGACCTTGTTTTCTCCATCATGATCTCATGCCACCATCCATACAATGATCATGATTGTTTCTATAACTTGCTGAACACCTATAATCAATTGGACTCAGCAGGTAGCATTTGTCACACGCTGTTTCTAATGTCCATACAACACTAAAACCTACCTCCTTTCCATTTTTGTGGGTTTGGAAACCGATCCACTGGCAAAGGAGATTTGTCAAAGCACCCACACTGCATAAAAAACAAATTCAGGGTTCCAACCAGAGCTGCTAAAGCCACAGCCACACACCCTGCCTCCTGCCCTGCTAATTCTTCTGGCCAATAGAGTGCTATGCCTGTGCTATAGTTATGAAATCTGCTCCCTTCTGAGGGAATTCCTCACAACCATCTGCTTGCCTTCTCAAGCCACTAATTTGCCTATCCAGTTCATTCCTGTCAATGCCTCTTCTCAAGCTCTAACCCTGAACTCCACTACTCTTCCTTCCCATCCCTTCTGATTGCTCTAATCTAATTATAGCTCTAAGAAGTCTCTGGAACTTACAAGATAATAACAACATCCTGTTGAGCTCAAACAAAATACATTTTAAAAACAAAGTTAATTGCACTTCCAGGTGTTTATAAATAACAGAAGGATAATAGCCCTTTAAACACACAGAGTGGATAGATTCTTTCTCAAAGAGCTTTACAACCACTAACTGGTGTATCAGTGTAATAGTATCCTCTAACCTGGGGAAGCCAGAGTAGCTTACAGGGAAGCAAGTCTGTGCCTCACTTGACAGCCCAGGAGTCCCACCTCTCATTCTCTGGGGAGCAGTGCCCTGAGCAAAGTGAGAACAAAGGCTGGCGATACATGGAGACCCTCCCACCTGTATGCAACATCACTCACAACACTTTACTTAGATTCCCTTAGCCACATAACTTGTTATTTTAGAATATGGCTTCCATCAGTTATTATGTCAGAGGAAAACGAAGTCCTAGTTAATTATTAGTCAAGAACTGACTTCATGCAATTGAAGACAAGGCCAAAAGACATGTGTGAGTTTGCTCCCAGCCATCTACCACTTTGGGAAGTGCTTCATGTGATCACGTGATGTTGCCAACTTTTAAAAAGAACTGTGAGTAACCATCTTTTACTATATAAATTGTCCTAATCATTAGATAACACAACATTCTCTGTTACTATTATTTGAACACTGAGCTCCAAGTGGGTTTGGGGTTTTGTTTTTGTTTTGTTTTGTTTTTTTGTTTATTTGTTTTTTAGGGTTTGGGGGGATTGGGGGTTTTGTTTTTTGCATGAAAACAGCATTTCTCCAAGCTACAACCTTGAAAAAGACTCTGGAGAAATCATTCTCCAGTTCCTATGTCTAAAAGATTTTCAAGTACAATACAAACTACATTCAATACCATAGAGAAATGTGGCCATGTGTAACATTTCAGATACTAGCTCTCAGTGATAATAAAGAAGAGGCCAAATCCAGCCTATGAAACTCCTTTCAAAGGATGGACTTTTAAAACAAACAAACCTGAATTAGTGTCCCGACAGTGAGCACTGGCAACACATCTGTCTCCCCAGGACAAGTGCAAGCAACCAGAGCCAAGTCTTTCTTTACATGGGTTCTGGACATCAAACTCAGGCCCATGTGTTTGCACAGCATACAGGACTGAGCTACTTCCCCTGCCCAAAGGCAGTTTCCAATGTTCTGAAAAGACAACATAAAAATCCAAACTGAGTCATCACTATTTGTATTTGAGAAGAAAAAAGTGCACTGATGACATTCATACAACAAAAGAATATTTGCTATTTAAAATCTACAAATGGGTTGTTTTTCATATATTTCAGTCAGGCTTTCAAGGAAGAAATGGTTGGGAAAACTTAGCATTATATGGTGACTGGACAAACTTAAAAATTTTCTCAGACATACTTGGTACATTTAACTTATTTTAATAGGAGAATCTCCCACAGAGAGAGATACCTGTCAAGCTCATCTATGTGTTTATATTAAATATTCATAGCTTAATATCTAGAGGTGCAATGTAGAAAAGTAAATATATCAAAGGTTGTTATTACGCACAAAATATTCAACTTTCACATCTTACGGCACAGATTTTTGGGAGGAGGTTAATTGGATATGTTTCCAGTACCAGGCATGAATTCCCCCATATTGAGAAAGTCTTTTTTTTTTTTTTTTTGGTTTTTTGAGACAAGGTTTCTCTGTGGCTTTGGAGGCGATCCTGGAACTAGCTCTTGTAGACCAGGCTGGTCTCGAACTCACAGAGATCTGCCTGCCTCTGCCTCCCGAGTGCTGGGATTAAAGGCGTGCGCCACCAACACCCAGCCTGTGAGCAAGTCTTAAGTCCAATTAGATAACTGTTAGTTATCCCCAAAATGTAAGTGCCACTATTGCACCTCTGACTACATCTTGCTGTGCTGGTTACTGTTATGGTCCATAGGCTTTACAGCTGAGTAGGACTATTGGTTGCTTTTCTCCTTTGGCAGCTTGCAGGGCACCTTCAGGTAAGTGTTACTAGGGGAGGAAACTTCCAGATCAGTTCACAGATTCCCCCAAGTCCTGTTTCTAAAGTGAATGGTGTCTTCAGTAATAGGGTCTTACCTTAATGTTGTAAAAGGCAACTAAGGACAATAGTAATAGTTTATATTGTTCTAGGAGTTCCTTGAGCCTTGTGGCCAACTTTCTATGCCTGTCACTGGAAGTTTTGTTAGATAATCTATAGTTCCAAAGGAGAGTGTCATTACTTTATTTAAGACTTATGCATAAACAGAAATATATAAATATTATTGTATATTCCTAAGTAAATATAATTTTTGAAAAAAAAGCCATTAGGAGACATTATTATTTTAGTACAATTTTAAGCTTGAATATGACTTTCAACCAGTCTTCAAACTTGCAATGGAGCGTACAGTAGTAGCTGAACAGTCAATCGGCAAATGAATATGGAGGTAACAAGCTAGTACAAACATCAGTGTCTCCATAGGAGACACTTACTAAATTCCTCCAATAGCCCTAGGACTCCATGAGACACAAGAAAAATGAGGATACAGTGCTCCAAGTGCTGTTTTTAGTAAGGTTCCAGAGTCCTACCTTATACGTAAGATGTTACTAATACATATGGGCTGGGTTGATTGGGGATTTATACAGTTGTATCATACCAAGTTTTATATGTGCCTAGAATTATAGAGAAGTACAGACCAAACAAACCTTTTCCTCAGCAGCAACAGAAAGAAAATTAGAACAATGATGAATGTGTGAAACAAGGAGATAAGAAATAAGGATGTATTTAGCTAAACACTGAACTGAACTGGAATCCAGTTGCAGGGAAGGAGGAGTGATGAGCAAAGGGGTCCAGACCAGGCTGGTAAAACCCACAGAAACAGCTACCTGAACAAGGGAGAGCTCTGGGTCCCCAGACTGATAGCTGGGAAACCAGCATGGGACTGATCCAGACCCCATGAATGTGGGTGTCCATGAGGAGACCTTGAAAATCTATGGGGCCTCCACTTATCCCTAGCATGGGAATGGACTTTGGGAGCCCATTCCACATAGAGGGATACTCCCTGAGCCTAGACACACAGGGGTGGGCCTAGGCCCTATCCTAAAGGATATGACAGACTCTGAAGACCCTCTATGGAAGGCCTCACCCTCCCTGGGGAGCAGAAAGGGTAAGGGATAGGTAGGGTGTTAGTTGGCAGGGGCAGGGGAGGAGTGGAGGGAGAGGGAACTAGGAATGTAAAACAATCTTGTTTCTAATTCAAATAGAAAATGGAGGAAAAAAAAAAAGAAATAGGGATACGGAGTAAAGAGTTGTCCCACTAGTTAAACACACTCATTCCTCTGGCAGAGGACCCAAGTTTGGTACCCAGCATCCACATGGCAGTTTACAAAGTGTACTACAATTCCCAAAGCTCCAATGTCCTCTTCTGATCTCTGTAGGCACCAAGCATGTGTGTGGTGTATGCACATACTTGCATACAAAACACTCATACACATAAAAAATAAACAAATATTACATCATTAGATAAGAAAAAGGGTGAGGAAGAAAACAAAATAAGGATTTGACTAAAATTATGAATTTCAACTTTGACTAGAAAATAAGATCCATAATTTGAACTATAGTAACTTTCCCCACAATACACTTGCCAAAATGTTTGGGGCATTGTCAAAATAATATTCAATCAATGAAAAGACTGCTAATAAGCTAGTATTAAGGCTATCACTAGATAAATTAATAGACGCCCTGTTGATGCTCCATTCACATCTTGTCACAAAACCAGGGCAGCATCTTTCATCTTTCACCTTCTTCCTAATCACATGGAAGTCCCCAGGAATCAGACTGAAGCCCACAGACCACAGAGCTTGCAGGGCTGGGTCATCTCGGCACTGATGGTCTGATCCCTATCCCCAACTTCAGAGATGTCAGTAACATTCTCAGCAGATAAAAGATCTGTTTTGCTTTTTGTTGTTCTTGCTGTTTGTTTGTTGTAGTTTTCTCTCTTTTGCTTCCATGGTACCTTACCTACCTGTTGCCTTTGAACAGGCGCTCCCATTGACCTCCCCTGGTGTGTTATTGGAGGGGGGAAGAACAATTTGCTTACCCTTTTACCCTCTAAGACCTAATGAAATCTTCACTTTCAGTCCTGACTCAGAAATGTGTCAAAGGTATGAACTGATTGATTTATATCAGGCCAACCTCTGGATTCTCCCTTTACTCAAAGTATCTTCTTTTAAATGATTAAAGTTGGCCTTCTGATTGAATTCTTTGTTGGTTAGCGTGTTTTAACCCTGTCTTCTACTAGACCTGGATTGGATGAGAAAAACAGTCACGTAATCAAACATACGTTATCATTGCTACCATGAAGGCGAAGGTCCAAGAGTTATAGGGAAAACATACAGAGCTATTAAAGTGGCAAGAAAGAGTTACACAAAAGATGGACATATGATCAATAACTTCAATAATGAATATCTTTTTTTGAAGAGTACCTCTAACCTTCCCTACTTTAATGGATATTTTTCTTCCTTCATGATTCCTTACAAACTGGGGCTATAGTCAATACAATCTAAATAACATTTGGCTCTAAATAACCTTTGCCTCTAATTACATAGCAGTGATCTAGTTGCCAATATTAAAATACTTCATATCTGCTTTGGTCTGAGAAATATCCACGAGATTCCATTGAAATATAAAGCTGATATAAATATAAAGAGTCAGTGAGTCCTCCAAATAGCCTTTAGCTCCACCTCTCAAAAGAAACTCTAGTTCTTTAAAAAGTGGACTAGTTTAGAAGAGGAAAGGGATCATAATGAATGGGAAGTGGACAAGAGAGGATGATGAGGGGAAAGTATCAAAATACATTATATACAGACATGAAACTATTATTTATAATTTATACATGCTAATGAAACACTTAAAAAGAAACTATTTTTTAAGATCTGTTGATGCCTTGGGACTTTACCATATCCTTTGGTTTAAATAGGTCTCCAGAGCGAGTGCCAGGATAGGCTCCAAAGTTACACAGAGAAACCCTGTCTCGGAAAAAATAATTGACAGAAATTGTATAAATAATTCCCAGTGAGTGCCTTTTGCTGAAATAAGTTAGCCAACATCTATGTTATCTTACTTTTTAATGTTTTCCACATTTTATATTATGAGATTCAAAAAGCCCATGCAGTATGTGTGATATCTTACATTGCTCCTGTTTAGGCAAGCTGTTATCCGTAGATGCACATACAGTCAGACAAATGAATGCCTAGCAAAAGTCAGAAATCCAAAAAGATGCCGGTAAACTGAAGAGCTGATGGAGCTACAGTGATAGAGAACAAGGAAGTTAGATTCTTAGAAATTAGAGGTAATAGACAAATGCACCAGGTAGTGGTAGCGCACCCCTTTAATCCCAGAACTCAGAAGACAGAGGCAGGAGTATCTCTGTGAGTTCCAGGCCAGGCGGATCTATAGAGTGAGTTCCAGGCCAGCCAGGACTACACAGAGAAACTCTGTCTTAAAAAACAAAACCACAACAGAAAAAAAAAGATAAAAGCATATAAAATGGTAATAGAAATGCATGTGATTTTCAGAATAGTCAGCATAAGAAAGGACTTCATATCATAAGCTATCTACTAATGGAACAATTTAAGCAGATAAGTAATTCAACAAATCTTTATTTGTAACCTACTATCTGCCTGGTACTTGTGCTTGGAATACAAAGATAAATATGATAAGGTCTGTCTTCAATAGGAAGTATATGCTATGTCATGCTATGGCTTGATAACACCGATCCCTTAAAAACTACCCAAAGGTTAAAAAATTTTATGTTTCATTTGTACTAGTGAAAATGTAAGACTAAATTACAAATAATTGGCCAATGAGAAGGATGAAAAATTTCAGTTAAAAATTCAAGACTTAAAAATTCAATAACTCGAGTTGATATCCCACAGATGGCAAAAGCAAAATAGGTTAGAGGAAGAGGTCAGCTTTGCAGAAGCTGAGTCAGTTGGCCACGACCATGAATGTGCCTGTTGTGGTCAGAAGCCATGTAAAGCTCACTGTGAAATGGTGAATAACAACAAAACCAGAACATGCAATCTCTTCCATAAGAGGTTTAGACACCAAGGCAAAAGCAAAATATACATAAGACATGATTATACAAAGCTTTTTATTCAATCACACTTGTTCAATAAGCCCAAAGGATAAAACAGTACAGAGAACTAAAGCAGGAAATGAACTGAGCGGAGAGAAGAGTGCACCATGTACATTGTGAAATGTTGACCCAAAGCTGCATTCTCAAGGGAACAGACACTGACAAAGGAATGGCATGCTTGATGATTCTGAAGCAAAATAAAGGACCAGCTAGCTAAGTATGGGCTCACATTAGCCCAACCCTATGGCCCCTGGGAGCTTTTCAATTGCACACAAACTCCCTAATTCTGACTCAACTGATGTTATTGGGGCTCAGGGATTATTATTTTGAGGCAAATTTTCCCAAATAGTTTTGGTGTTCTGCCCATGTGACTCCTGGTTAGCAACCACAGGACTGCATAACAGGAGATGAGGCACTGAGCATGGTTATTTTAGACATAAGTGACATTTCAAATGGCATAATTAATTTGGGTGATTAGACTAAATTTAGAAGTAAGGGACATGCTCTTTTCATGTCTGAGTTATACTAAGTAAATATTGAATGAACGAATTAATACAAAATGTAAAATTTTAAAACCACTTGAACACTTCACCCAATAGAAAAGATGATGACAAAAGAAGTTACTTCAACAGAAGAACAGCAAACATCAGCAAGCTACCTCCTGCCAAGTGCTTCACACACAGTATGTCACCTCATACACCAGCCTCACAAGTAGACACAATTGTAGCAGAGGCCCAAGATTAGGTGCAAAGCTTGGAATCTGGATTTCTGAATATTTGATATTGGGGGTTGTACTGGCAGATGCTTAACTGTGTATGAACAGGCACCATAGCAACCAACACTGGCTCATATTTCCGAGCAGAATTCCATCTTTGGATGCACTCTACTGGAACAGAAATGGCATGTGATTTAATTAAGATATTTACCTAACTACAAGATTAGAGTTCTTAACAGTAATCAGACAGGTGGACAAACATCTGATGTTTCTGCAAAATAATTTGACGCTTCTCATGTAATATTCACTTAGAAATGAAGTAGCAAAGAAAATATGCCCCCCTGTGCTTTATTTTGAAATAGGAAATGCGATTAACTGGCCTTCTAAAATAGGGGGAAATTCTTGATCTTTGTTATTTCTGTTTTCATCCGAGGTAACCTTTTGCTTTGATTTTATAAAGACTGCCCAAAAAGAAATATCTTTACACGATGCTATGCATTGTGCAGAATAGCAGATTATGTCAGCTAATATAATAACAAATAAATTGAAGACAGCTTCTCACATTTGGATAGTCAATATTATGATGAAAAGAATCCCAGTTCCCTCTCCCTCCCCTCCTCCCCTGTCCCCCACCAACCCCTTATCCAAACAGTAAATTTAAGAAGTAAAACAAGACAAATAATGATATACTCTCTCTTATGTGGAAGTAAAATGGGATGACTGCAAAGAGGACAAAGACAGACAAGAGATGGAACAAAGGGACTGGCACAATGGCTCAGCGAGTGAAGGTGCCTGCCACCAAGGCTGCTCACCTGACTCCAGACCCCACGTGGTGGGAAGAATAAAACAGCTTTCAAAAGTTGTCCTCTGACCTCCCTCCACACAGACTGGCGCTCCCTCTCTCTTTCTCTCTCCCTCCCCCCTCTCTCCCTCTCTCTCTCTTTCTCTTTCTCTCTCTAGTGTGTACTCATATACACACAGACAAAATAAATGTAATTTTTAGTTTTGAATTTGGAAAGGAGAAAGGAACAAGTAAGTACTTGGGGAGTAGATATGATCAAAGTACACGACACAAATGTGTGAAAATGTCACAGAACCTATTACTTTATAAAATATATATGGGCTAATAAAAAGTAAAACTTATGTATAGTACATTTTACATAATATCGTCTACTCGGGTACTAGTAGAGAACTTCATTTTAAAAAAGAAACATCTAAGCTGGGCGTTGGTGGCCCACGCCTTTAATCCCAGCACTCGGGAGGCAGAGGCAGGTGGATCTCTGTGAGTTCGAGGCCAGCCTGTTCTCCAGAGAAAGTGCCAAGATAGGCTCCAAAGCTACACAGAGAAACCTTGTCTCGAAAAACAAAACAAAACAAAAAAAAAGATCTAGCTACCCCAAGGAGGAAACTGGGATCTATCCATGTGAGTGCTTTCTGAATGAAATACTGGCAGAAGTAAACAAGATAAGCACATTGATTGCTTTGTGACTCTTTGGGAAGCCAGAAATGGAATCTTTTGAGCTCTGTGTTTGAGTATAACCAAAGCCAATTCACCAAACAGTCTGCCATATATTGCCAACTGGAAACACAGCTGGATTACCCTACCCTTCCAACACATCCACCTTGTCATTTCAAGAACAAAAGCTACACTTCCCATTTTATCCCCATTTGGTATCTGTGACCTTATTTCTTCCAGCCCTAAATGCAGTTAGAATTTACTGTGCAAGCTCACAACTTCTCTCTCTCTGAAATGTGTGTTCATTTACTGATTGAGGTGTGATTGTGGTTTTAAAATACCAATGTTTTAATAGCCTCCTGTCTTGGATCTATGTGTGCAGGTTCTACAAACACCATCATTAGTTCCAGACATCTAAGAGCTTTGCATCTAGTTTGGATATGTACTGGGGATGTTCAGAAAAGTTCCCATGATAGTCTCTAGATTGCTCTGAAACAAACAAACAAAAGGGGGAAATCATCCACAAATTTCCTCTAGCTAGCTTTAATTCTTTAATTCCCAGTTCCATAGATGGTCACCCAGGAGAGCTGTTCTGACAGAACTTAGGCTGGACTCTCTGGAGGAAACAGATGTCTTCCTTCGTGTATATTAACACTTCATATAGTGATTTTCTAATCCATTACATTGCTTTCATTCCTTGAGTCTCTCAGCACTTTACTCTGTCACTTACTCTGAATTTCAAACTAGAAGATAAATGGGAAGTAAACAATGATGAAAAAAAAAGTTCAAAGATTACATAATCAAAAGCAGAAACAAGTTTCTACAGTAAACCACCAAACCCCACAACAGACTGAAAACACTGCCGAGCAAGGCCAAGTCCTCCATCAAAATCAATTCTTTGAAAGGAATCATTTTTCTGGAATCAGGGTTAAATAAATGTGCTCTCCCAGAAAGGTAAAAGTGGCCCTCCCCTGAATGCCTAGAAAAGGCTGAGAGCTGCTCAAAATACACCCAACATATTGTACAGATTTTTCTTTTTACAATCAGTTGAGCATACACAATGTTCTTACTTTGTCCTTTTGTTTCTTGAATTGCTACTTTGAACTCTTCTTGGTCATCATTGTCCCTGCAACACAATGCTTCACAAGAAATATTAATTGAACTAACTAAAAACCCTATTAAATACAGGTTTTCAAAAACACTAGTGGAAAGACCTACTTATATGAACACAGGTTAGTTGGGATGCCTGCTTCATAGGAGACTCATACTGTAATTTGATATTTAAGATATGCATTTAAGTGTAATGTTTTGCTTATGGTATTCTAATAACAGATGCCAATGTACTAGCCCTCAAACTCATTTGTTTTTTTCATAGATACTTTACTGTCACAGCCTTTCCTTATTCATTTAAAATTTATTTTGCTTTAATTATATGAAGGGGGTGTGTGCCTGTATGTTCAGGTGCCCACCAGCATGTCTGATCTCCTAGAGCTGGAATTACAGACAATTGTAAGCTGTTGAAATGGGTGCTGGGAACTGAACTCGGGCCCTTTGTAAGAGCAGTACACTGTCCTGATCCATGGTCTAGTGCATGATCCAGCTCTATGGTGCCCTCCCCATTTATTCTTATACCAATATAAAAAAAAAACTAAAGTGAGTGGGAAATAGCAATTATGCCTCTTCTAATCAATACACATGAAAATACTTTAATCCAGTACACACAGATACTAACATCTTTCACATTTAAAATTTTTAGTTATAATTTCTACTTGAAGATTGAATGAAGACAGACTGGTGGTGGTGGCACATGCCTTTAATCCCAGCACTCGGGAGGCAGAGACAAGTGAATCTCTGTGCGTTCAAGGTCAGCCTGGTATACAAAGCTACATAGAGAAACCCTGTCTCAGGAAAAAAAAAAAAATTGAATGAAGACAAAAGAATTCCTTTTGTTCCAAACCAACCTAGATGGAGAAAAAAAAAAAAAACACCTAAATATATTTTCCATAGTAGCTTCAGATAGTAATCTTATGGTATTGAATTATTAATATGCTCATTTCCCTAAAATAAAAAGAAAGGATTTTCAGGCCAAAAGCACAAGTTGTTTATGTTAAGAACTGCATGTGAGGGAAAGTATTTCCACACACAACCTTCTGCTTTCAGCTCTTCTGCACATGAGGCCATTGTTCAAATACAGCTGTGACAATTTAACAACCTGAAGAGACTGACCACAACCAAGGTGACGGCCAACAGCGAGGAGAAACATCTCTGTGGAGCTCATGTGAGGCAACCGTTGAGTTGTAATGCTTTAAGAGAACCATTTGAAAAGAACAAATTTACTTAATAAATAAGGGGGAAATGAACAAAAATGAAACTCTTCAATAACCTCAGCAAACTTGAAACTCACACAAAATTATAACACTACCAATAAACACTACTGGCCCAAATCCTTATCTAGAACAACAAACACTATGAGGCCCTGGCAACTGGAGTGTATTTTCAACGCTCTCAAGTAATTTCCAAGATAACTGAGGAGAGTTTTCTGCTGCAAAAGTAGAATAAACATCAAAACTAAAAAGAGAGCTGATGTAGCACCAGAGCAGCACCAGTTATATCAAATGATATATAATTTGGCCAGTTTGGAGATGAGTCAAAGGAGGAAGTTATGGTTGTAGAGGGGATATTACTGCAGACCATAACATCTGATGTATAGGTAGAGCAATCACACCAAATTCTACTCACATAATCAAATAGCCCAAATAGCAAAAGTTGGTTCAAATGGCAGCAACATTCATAAATGATAGACCATCCTCATCTACCTTGTCACTCAATAGAAACTAGAGGTCGAAGCTGAACAATAATGGATCTCACACAATACGTGTGCAAATCTGAAACACAAGAATGGACATCTCAATGCACAGTTTATTCTGTTCTAGAAATCAATACCTATGTTTCCCGGAAACTCGATTTCTAATAATCCTGTCCTATCTGCAGTCACACTTCCATCATTTACTTTCAGTAGCTCTTCTCCCACAGTTTGATGTATAGCTACCAAATCCTATGTATCCACTTATCTTATGTATCATATGTATCCAAGCTGTTGGATGGACTTTTATTCTTCTTCCATGGAAATGGAGAGAAATGTGTTTTGAAAGTAATGTATGTTTACATCTCTGCAAATCCCTGAATGGAGAGGTATGCTTTCACACATGAATATGACAACATACTGTGGATTGTCTCCTGGTTACAAAATGGTACTCCTTGAATCCCTTGTTCCAATAAAAATCAGTCCAGAAACTAAAACTAAATCAATCATAACAGCTACCAGCAACCAGGGACGGCAGCATACAGCTGCTGTCCCAACACTCTGAAGCTGAGGCAGGAAGACTATGATTCTGAGGCTCCCTTCAGCTTCATAAGGAGACCCCCATCTCAAAAACCCAATATGACGACCAAAGCAGTGGGGGCAGGAACGACATAGGATCTCTGACAGCTTTTGAAGGTTGGCATGCAATACCTCCATCTAACACCACACATCCACAAGACTCTGTATGATTATCATCCATAGTTACAGACAGAGACATGAAGGCCTAGAGACATAAAGTAACTTGCTAAAATTTCTTCAGGTCCTTATTTGAAGCTCTTGAATACATAACCACTAAGCCATATGCAAACAGCCTGAAGCCCTCTGCTCATATGTATCTTGATGAGGTAGTGACGAAAATGGGAATAATTCAGTCCCTATTGCTGAAAGTTCCTTTACCATGAAAACCTGAAGGATGGCCCATTATAATTCTTGCCCTCTATTTCTTAAGGACTGAAAGATTCCGTAAAGCCACTGCCTAGAAGAGTTATTTATCACCAACTATCAAATGTACCCTCTGTTTCTAATCAATCCTGTCTTTAATTTTACAGCCAACCATCTTGACTCTAAAAATCCCTACAAATGATATACTTTAGTCATGTACTAGAGTTCCTTCTCTATCAAAATCCAGTGTGCTTGGCTGGATAGACAGTTCAGTGGTTAAGAGCACATGCTGCCTTTTCAGAGGCCCCAAAATCTACATGGCAACTCGCAACTGCTCTAACTCCATCTCCACCATATCTGACACCATCTTCTGGTGCTGCGGGCACCATTGCACACCAAGGGTACATACACATATGTAGACAAAACATGCATACAAAAAAAGAATAAAGAAATCTTTTTAATACACTGTGCTTAGAACACAGATTTTAAATATTTAAAATGGAGCAGAAAAGATGGCACAGCAGTTAAGAACACTGATTGTGCTTCAGTTTGCAGCAGTCACGTGGCAGCTCACAATCATCTCTAACTCCAGTCTCAGGAGATCCAACACCCTCTTCTGACTTCTGAAGGCACTATGCACCCATGTGGTTCACAAATATGCATACATTTTGTTTAGACTCACTGGATTCTCTCTGTTGTCTTCATATATGGACAAGGGGCAGTCCCTACCTTCAGGAGACCTCATGCTATTTCTAGATCCATGATCCCATGCAATGAATAGTTCTCACAACTCCCCCAAAGAGTGGGTATTCATGGAGGTAAAATACAGAACTCAAGACCATGTCATCCTTCCAACCACTGAAAAAGGTTCTAGTATAGGGTTAGGGATGGAGCTCGGAGTACAGAACATGTCTAGCATGTTCAAGGTCCTGGATCCAAAGTCTTGAAACATAAGAAAAAAAAAGTTCTACCATGATTGTTTCTTTCATTAAATCCTTATATTTTGTTTGGATTAAGGTTCCATGGAAAAAATAATAATATAATAAGCAATCAATTAATTTCAAGCATTTGTTGGGTAACCTCTACAGCATTGCATGCTGGAATTTTCTTATAACTAGTAAAGAGGCAATTGCTACAATGCTGAGTTTTCCACTGAGTAGTTACATGAAAGGAATCTGCAAACTTGAAAGCATGATATAAGATCAATATGTTTACATACATTAGCTGGATGCAATTTTGTTTCAAAAATCTCTGACTTTACGTAGTTCTTTCAAAACTAATATTATAGGTGTGTGGTATTAAGAAAACCACAGCAGAAAACATCTATATAATCAGCTGCAAGAAGGAAAAAACTTGGCAAGGACAGATGAATTTCTGTAAACTTTATCTCACTAAACAAGATTAACTGAAATATCACTTTTCCTTTCAAATAAGGAAGTTCTGAATATCCATGTCATTACAGAGTATAAGCTGAAGTAAGAACATGGCCAAACTGATCTGACGGACAGTCATTCTCTCATAAACAGCCTGTGATGTTTCTGAGGAACAGACACAGAGCTGCCACATATCTGGTTCATTCACAGTAGCTACAGAAGGACTATATTACTCACCTGCTTAGTGAATAGACTCTGGCATTCACTGAACTCAGGGAGACAAAACCCGACTGTCCCCTCTGTGGTAAATGGAGTAGATGGCACTGGTTTACCCTTAAAGTGATGGTGTCACTTAAGTCCCAGTTGTAAAGAAAAGAATCGCACACTTGCCCAGTTGTAAGCCTCAGTCACAAACATTCTGCCTTTCAATTATTTTTATTTATTTATTTTATTTATTTTATTCGTTCTTTGTGTCTTTCACATCCTACCCATCTCCTGCCCCACCCCAAAATAAAATAAAATAAATTTAAGAAAAAAAGGGGGAGAAGAAGGGGGAAAAATCTCATCATGGAAGCTGCAGTGTGACACAGTGACTCACACAGTAAATCCCTTTACCCATACATTTTTACATGCAGGCGTTTATGGAAAAGAATCATTTGTCTGGTTCAAGACCCCTGGACTCTGCTGCTCCATCATCGCTGGGCCCTCACTGGGACTCTTCCTGGACATTCTGTTGCTGCCCTGGGTCGGCAACTGGATGTTCCCTCCCCACCATGCTCCCACAGATCACAATTAACTCTGGTTCTGGAACTGGGTAGTGGCAGGGTTGGTCAGCCTGCCAGCTCTCCCCTGTCTTCACCAGCATGGGCTCTCCAGCATTGCCCTGGCTAGTTCACCCCTTGCAGCTATGAACAAGAGATGAGGTCAGTTTTCCTGCTTTCACATCCTCAGGGTCGCTTCTCCTACACCCACACCTACACCTTCAGGACCAGCTCTACAGGGTTGCCCAGGCAGGTGTAGTGGCCACTCTCCTGAGTGCTGCAGCTGGTGAGGGGCAGGGACAGCTCTCCTGCTCTTATGACCTCAGGGCCAGCTCTTCCCACCTGCCTCAGGAATTGATGGGGCGGGGGTCAATTACTTTTAAGGTAAGAAAGTCTAGAACATTCTTGCTTGAGTGCCAGATTTCATTTTACTCTATGGAGATGTAGAGAAAGTGTAGACTTCAAAGTGTTTCCTGCCCCCACCTATTCACTCGCTCTCGAGAGAGCTACAATCATTAGAGAAAGACGACCTCTTGGAAAGACTGAGGTGAGCACATGTACATCTTGTCCTAGGAGGACAGAGACACCAAGAAACTTGAGTAAGAGACCAGTCTCAAGTAGCAACATGATTTAGAGGGAGCCTTTCACCTAAATCCTGACGATTCCGATAAACCCTGCTGCCTGTTCCATCCAGAGATTTAGGAAGATAATTGGATCACATCTGTTAATAACCTTGAGTTCCATAGAAACGGATGCAGAGAAATTCCTGACATTGTTAGAGGAATGTCACAAAGGCCAGAAGGTAGAGCAATTTCTCAATAGCTATAATTTCAGGGAAATTATCTTAACATGGGTTTCTGTTTCCATCACATACACACACACACACACACACACACACACACACACACACACACACACACACGCCACAGTGGCACCATGATGTTTACCCACCTGTGTCCTAACAGCAGACCTGTGAAATTGAAGAGGAAAAAAAGGCTGGTGGCAGTGGTCTTTTAGGGAAATGGCTGGGGGTTTTGTTGTCGTTGTGTTGTTGTTGTTTTAATAGAGAATAAACTTAGAAGAAGAAAAAGCAGAAGAAGAAGAAGAAGAAGAAGAAGAGGAAGAGGAAGAGGAAGAGGAAGAAGAAGAAGAAGAAGAAGAAGAAGAAGAAGAAGAAGAAGAAGAAGAAGAAGAAGAAGAAGAAGAAGAAGAAGACAATAAAAGCAGGACTACATCATATGTGTTTGCAAAACTTAAGTTCAGATGAGGGTGAGAGCCATGGACTTCTCGTGTCTAATCCTGATTGGGCCTAAGAGTGGTTTCCACTGTTCTATGGCAGCCCAACACATGCTGGATGCCCTTAAGAGAATGTCTAGCTGTTCCAGAGCCCGTGAACGTGGATGTCAGTTTGGAGGCCTGGGCAATCTATGGGGCCTCTGGTAGTAGATCAGTATTTATCTGTATTTATCAGATAAATACAGTAAAATTATCGGTATTT
The DNA here is from genome assembly GCF_003668045.3 of Cricetulus griseus. Taxonomy (NCBI): domain Eukaryota; kingdom Metazoa; phylum Chordata; class Mammalia; order Rodentia; family Cricetidae; genus Cricetulus; species Cricetulus griseus. Next base: position 339,233,598 of record NC_048595.1, on the reverse strand, counting down.
ATCTAGCAAAAGGATGGTCATTGGGAGCCCACTCCACATAGAAGGATACTCTCTCAGCCTAAACACATGGAGTGGGGCCTCGGTTCTGCTCCAAATGATGATAGACTTTGAAGATTCCCCCATGGAAGGTCTCACCCTCCCTGGGGAGCAGAAAGGGAATGGGATAGGGGGTTAGTGGGGAACAGGGGAGGATGGGAGGGAGAGGGAACTGGGATTGGCATGTAAAACAAGCTTGTTTCTAATTTAAATAAAAAAAGAGAGAGAGAATGTCTACCCTGTCTTCTTCCCAGGTTTAAGATAATGCCCACCCAGTCCCAGAAGGCCAGAAATAGATAAAAAGAAATCTAGAGATTTCAGTATGACCATAGAGGAAATCTAAAGGTAGATTTCCCCTCAAGGTACTCTCATGGACAGAATTCCCTGGACTTCCATAAGGATACAAATGCCTAGCTCAGTGCTCATAACACAGTGACACTCTAGTTAGTATTCCTCTCTTTCTTCCACACTTCTTTATTATTATCTTGCTTTCTACACAAAAGTGACAAGTCATTTACATTTCTGTATTTCCCCTTCTTCATTACCAAAATTGACGGGCAGGTGGAGATGGGGTACATTTAGATAATAGTGTTGGAGAGTCCTTTGTTCTCGAAACAAAGGAATAGCTCCCATCACCACACCCCAGTCATCCTGACAGAGCAGGAAACCAAGGTGAGAGGAGGCTGCAACACAGACATCAAAAGCAAGCTACAGCTGTTGCTACAACAAAGAGTGGTTATGGTGTAATCAGAGTCATCCAGGCTCCATAAAATACTTCATTTACCCATAATACTCAGTTCAGTTCCTTCCCAGTTTCTTTCCTCTATCCTCAACTTGGAGATACAGGGGTCAAAGAGACTCACCCATTTACTGCCAATGAGCCATTGCTTCCATCTTTCAGGCCTACATGAAGAACATAAAGCGTAAAGTTAGAATTCTAGCACCCTCCCAAACAATAACTAACCATGTGACCTCCCATCATCAAACCCATACATGAGGCGTTTGGTCCCTAGGAATCTTAACACCCCTGCTGACATAAGGAATAGCCCTAGTTTCCTAAAAATGTTTCACTCTTATACACCCCTTCCCTTCTGCTTTCCTATAGCTTCGTGTTCCTAAGCTCCTGCATAAATAGTCACCAGGCAGAGCCAGAGGAGTCAAATATTAAGAAGTAAAAATGCAAGGTCCTATTTCATATAGGCTCTGTGTGTGTGAGAACTAATTTTCTCTATTTACTGATCCAAAAAATGGGATTGTGAGGATTACAGGAGATACTGTGTGCCCCATGATTGACACATACATGGTCATTTACTCAAGCATTTACTATGTGATAGACTGAGAATATAGATAGGAGTGAACAACACGCAGCTTCTGCCTATGCTGGTTACCATCTAGTGATCTGGCAAGCCCTGGAGCTAAAGAATGAGAGTGATATATGAGTTGGAGGAATTATATGGAGTCACAGTGCTAAGCAATGCAGTGTCGAAATGAATTTTGGTCATATTATAACAGGCAAGCTTTCTTTAAAGAAACTTGTGGAATGAGGCCCAGAAGATAACTGAGAACAAGCCCACAGCAATGTTAGGAAAGGACTTTGAAAAGACTCTAAAGCAGTGATTCCCAGCCTATGGATCTCAAACCCTTTGGCAAACCTCTATCTCCAAAAATATTTACATTATGATTCAAAACAAAATTACAATAATGAAGTAGCAAGGAGAATAACTTAATGGTTGGGGTCACCACAACATGAGGAACTGTAGTAAAGGCTCGCTGCTTTAGGAAGGTTGAGAACCACTGCTCTAAATCTTTTATTATTATTTTTTTCTTTTTTATTATTTCAAGACAAGATTACTCTGTAGCCCTGGCTGTCCTGGAACTTGCTCTGAAGACCTGTCTGGCCTCGAATTCACAGAGATCCACCTGCCTCTGCCTTCCCAGGGCTGGGATTAAAGGTGTGCACCACCACTTCTCAGCTCTAAATCTTAGAGTGGTCAAAGTGGCCAGAAACTTTGAATATAGAGAAGTAGACTAGAGAAATGGGCAGAGGTCCCCTTAAGCAGACAATCATGCAAATGTTTGCAGTTGTTATTAGCTCTGCCATGTCAATTTAATATGATCTAAGCAGAAACTCCCTTTTTAATGTAACTCCTCTCCTGCTTTTCCTTTTGAATTGTCATGGTATTCTTTTTATTGTTTTTTTTTTAGTTTAAATTAAAAACAACCATATTTTAAATACCAATCCCAGTTCCTTCTCCCTCCTGTCTTTCTACTCACCCCACCATCTCCCGATTCCACCCCCTATCCACTCCTCAGAAAGGGTGAGGCCTCCCATGGGGAATCATCAAAGTCTGTCACATCATCTGGGGCAGGACTGAGGCCCTCCCCCTCGTATATAGGCTGAGAGAATATCCCTCCATCCCTCCATGCATAGCCCATTCATGCACTAGGGATAAATATTGGTTCCACTGCCAGCGGCCTCATATACTGCCCAAGCCCCTCAACGGACACCCACATTCAGGAGGCCTAGTTCAGTCTTACACAGGTTCCCCAGCTGTCAGTCTGGAGTCAGTGAGCTCCAACTTGCTCGGGTCAGCTGTTTCTGTGGGTTTCCCCAACATGGTCTTGACCCCTTGAAATTCTTTTAGGGACTTTTCCCCCTTTCACCTTCCATTCTACATTCTGTGCTGAAGATATATAATGTAACATTTCCAGTTTTTAGACTTCCTTCCACCCTGTGTTCTTGTTTCTCTTCCCATGGCTTCTACACAAACCTTCTGAACTCATGCCCTAGTTATTGCAGTAGCCTATTTACTAAAGCCTTATCATCATATTTTATCAACTCGAAGAAGCCCTACCCGTACATTAAACATCACAAAATATTCTTTATGAATAAAATTTAATGAGGCTTAAAAAAATCAGTGGCCTCTGATCAACTTCGAGATGACAAAAGTTTTCTAAGTCCTTTAAGACATTGCCTTCTATCCATGAGCTGGCCTGAATGTAGGGTATGTAGAAGGTATCCATTCTCACCAAAATGGTTTTGAATTCTCCAAACATTTAAGATACATTCCATACCCTGACCCCTTGTGTCACTGGCATCACCTAAAAGAATAGTTATGATTCTGGAGACAAGGTCAATGTGATCAATAGTTTTTTAACTAAATGGACTTGCAGGATTGAGAGCCATTTGTTGCAAGAGACATTCTCTCTGCTATTTCTCTCCCTAGGAAACCTGCTATACTTCATTCCCTCAATGCCATCTACTCTACCCTGTAGGCTCAGTAATTGTGTGTGTGTCTTTCTCTGTCTGCTCCTTGTTTCACCTTTCTCAAGAACTTTATAGTATCATCAGTTTGGGTCTATTGTGTGTGACAATAAGGAAGCTAAATGGAACTTCTATAATTTGGGACCTCTGGTATATTTTGGAACAAAATGACTAACATGGACCAGTCAAGGAAAAGAACCACTACAAAATTCCATCAGTGGAGAGCAAATCTGCTCTTACTGAAGATGCTAAAGGCCATTAGAGAAATGAATTCAGATTTCCAATTTGGCCCACAAAGCACACATCCTTTCCCTTAATGCTCTATGGGAATGGAGCTTTTTATTTCCACAGCCTCTTACAGACTGGCAAAAAGACAAATTTTTCAAGGCCCTTCTCTTGGCCTTTATGCTCTGAAGCAGCTACCAGCACTTGCAGATCTTACCACTTTGGTGAGCATATAGAGCTATATTCCCTCCTGGTCTTAAAAGAAAGCAATCACTACAGATGTGTTTTCCAAGTAACCTAGGATTATCTGTCCTCATATACAAAATACTGCCTTAATCATTTTATTATGCTGTCTTCTGAATAAAGTTAGTAGGTTGAAATCCTTTTTGCCAGTGTAGGTCTTATTCTAAGCTTTCAGATTTATGTAAGATCTAAACTTTATCCTCATATATATTCAGTTGATACACACAACTGAGAGGAGGAAAGGTGTTAAGGACTGACAAAGTAAAGATTGCCTTTAATCTGCCTGAGCATGACTGTGCATGCCCTGCCCCCTGGCCAAAACAAACCTTGCTGTATATATTCTGAAAGTTTGAGGGTGATGCCTTATCAAACTATGAGCACAATACTTAAACTTAGTGACAAAAACTTTACTCCTTGCTTAATGGTATTGTTTTGCATATCATTAGCTTTAAGAAGCCTGAAAAGAAATGCATGTGAAGGATCGATCTTCTTGTAGGATGGCAAGTGTTTTCCTTACATTGATTATGGAAGTGATTGAGGTCTTCAGTAGGGAAATTGCAATGGCCTACAAGTGAGTATTCCACAGCAGGCAAAACAGATAATATCTTCTCCCTACCCTCACCTAAACATAAAACATAAAAATATAAATTGCTTAGCATTGCATGGGTCATTTGCTTGTTATCAACTCAGCCTGTTTAAAATGTTCTTGTGATCCCCTAATGCATAAGCTATGTCATTGAATTATGTTTCATGACCACCAAATAACAAAGACTCACAAATCCCTAGTTATACTCCTATATAGCGTCATTGACTCCTTCAAAGGATTCATCACATCCCCAAATAAATATGCTTATATTTATTTAAGCAAATATGCTTTATATTTAAGCCAAAGTTAGCTCTCACATATGGCAAGTTATCAGGAACACCAATGATAATATTTATTTGTCTGAGTTAATAATTTTCTTTTTGCTGCACTTCCAGTGAGTATCCTAATATATGTATTCTCTTCCAGCTTCTGCTATTATTCTTTCTCAAAGAAAAATAAAAGATTATAATAATAACCAAAGCGATTTCTATATCTACACCATTAGAATCCACCTCTCTAAATGCATGTCCACCCTTGTGAATTTTTTCCTGCATCTTCTCTCTCCCTTGCCCCCCCCTCCTCACCCCATTGTTCATGGCTATTTAAAATGAAAAATGAGTCAGCAAGAGTAGCTGTTGCACTTAAGGCAATTTGTGATCTAGTTCATAATTTATGCATCAGGGCCCGAGAGAGCTTAAGTGCTTAACTCCAACTTTATGATGAAAGTTTGTGTAATGGCATCTCTCACTCATATCTGATTCAACTTGTTCATTGGATCCAAATCCAACACCTTGAATAAGTTCTCACTCAACACTGATGTCACCAACTTTTTAATCCTTGAATGTGGAGCTACAGCCAAATATTTGTGGTTATCCAAAAGGCCTTATTTCTACTTCCAAGACAAATCATATCATGGTCTTTTTGATAGTCTCAGAAAGCAGTACTTTTCCTGGTGTTAAACATCCAAGGTGATTGTTTATAAAGGAACTATTCTGGGAAAGAAGAAAGTAAAAAGTAGCTCATAACACAACAGGTATATGGTTTTGATCTTCTAGACTAATAGTCAACTATTTCCCAGATTTTCTATTTGTAGCTTTGAGGTTGTTACATCAAATGAGATTGTCATATTCTCTCTATGTCTTTTCATTGGTGATATTTACCACACTTAATGGTGTGCCCCATGACCAGCAGTAGATGGTCAACACAAAATGAACTCAATGATATTTTTGTAGACTTTTCATCTCACATTGCTCTGTTTAGACATCTTTGACTTAATGGTGTTTTATATTATGATATACAATTGTGTACCTTTATAGGTTTTTGTGTGTATGTATGTGAGCATGTGTGAGCACATGTGGCTGTGTGCATGTCTATGCGTGTGAGTGCATATGTGGGGGATGCATGTGTATTCATGTGTCTTTGTGTGTGCATGTGTCAGTGTACATGCTTCTTGTGTTTTCTCTCTTTATTTTCTTAATTCTGGTTTGTTTCCCTGTTGGTTTGTCTTCCAAAGAAAACAAAAAAGAACACACGGAGCTTGGTTTATGCGTAAGACCTGGAAGGAGTTGGGGGAATGGAAACCATATTATTTGTATGGTGGGGGAGATATTTTCAGTTAAAAAAGAAAAACCTCTTTCTTCTCACTTATTCATTGGGAAACTGAAGTCCAAAGAAGCTAAGCAATAAGCTTCTAAGTCTGAAAAAGCCACACATTTTCAGAACCAGTAGTAAACTGTCTGTGGTCCATCCTAGCCATCAGAGGAAACATCCTTCACAAACTAGATGAGCTATCAGTCAAGACCCACAAAGCATGCATCTCACTTGGAACTCCATATACCTATGTGTGCGAATGTAAATGTTTAATTGCTGAAAGTTGCCCTGAGGATGCTGAGATGTTACCATGTCCATGTGGAGGTGATCTGCAGCATCTAAGTTCAACAACCCCTGTTGGGAGCATGGGGCATGAGTGTACAGGAAGGAGGTAGGAAGGGAAGAAGGGGAGGGGGAAGAGAATAAGAGGACTGAGTCAGGGGAGGAATAGAGGAGGGCAAGAAAGGAGATGCCTTGATAGAGGGATACAGTACAGGTATGGAGAGAGGTCTGGCACAGGGAAAATGTTAGGGGATCCACAGGGATGACCCCAACTAAGAATCCAAGTAGTGGTGGAGAAAACACCATTGATACCCTTCCCCTATAATGAGATTGGTGTCTACCTTGGTTACCATTCCTAAATCCTTCATCCAGTAGCTGTTCGAAGCAGAAACAGGCACCCACAGCTAAGCACTGAACCATATTCCTGGAATCCAATTGTGGAGAGGGAGGAGGGATGAGCAAAGAAGCCAAGATGGTGCTGCAGAAACCCACAGTAACAGTTGACCTGGCCTAGTGAAAGCATGGAGACCCTAGTCATAAAGCTGGGGAAACAGCAGTGGACCGAACCAAGCCCTCTGAATGTGGGTGTCAGCTAGGAGGCCAAGACAGTCTATGGGACCTCTAACAGTGGAGCCAGTCTTTATCCCTAGAGCACAAATGGACTTTGGGAGCCCATTCCCTATGGTGGGATACTATTGCAGCCCAGATACAGCAAGGAGGGCATACCTAGGCCCTCCCCCAAACTACATGACAGACTTTGGAGGTCCCTGGTGGAGGGCCTCACTATCCCTGGGGAGGAGTTGGGGATGGGTTGGGGGGTTTGGTGGGGAACATGGGAGGATGGGAGGGCGAGGGAAAGGGGGATGGATATGTAAATATGAGTAGTAATTTAAGAATTTAAATTTAAAAAATGACAATCTTAACAAAAAAAGAAAGTCGGGGCTCTGGAGTCGAAGGCTTGCTTTGGCTGACTTTCATTCTATGGAGTGGATGCTATGTATGTTACTCTCCATTTTAATAAATCTGTGTTTTCACTACTGAAAAAAAAGGGAGACTCACATGTATGGTGTGTTGAGAAAACTTCATTCTGATCTACCCAGGTGGTTAAAATGATTTTCTCCTAGGAAGCTATAACAGATCCTGTCTAGACTTCACTGTAACCAGGCCAGGTTTCAAGCATCAAACACACATAGCACTTGCTGTTCTGGGGAGATATCATGACTGGACTCACTGATGCGCAGTTAAAGACCATCTTCAAATTGGATTTGGAGAACATGTCTTAATCCCCCCAGATCAAGAGCTTCATTTCTTCGGGATACTATTTATCAGTGAAATGGTTTGGTTTGGTTTGGTTTAATTATGCAACAGTACAAGGCAGAAGGGTGGAGGAGTATATGCCCATTTGAGCTAACAATAAAAACATCTGGTGAACTAGCACCTGTGATGTTAACAATGGACAAACGTCCTTCCGAGCTCTTTTGACAACTACTCCATTTAATCCTGAAACAACACTAAAAGTAGGCACTAGTACAATCCCATTTCACAGACAAGGAACTGAGACACAAACTTTTAGGTAACTTGATGAGAGTTGTTACGCCAAATAAATGTAAGAGCAGGATTATACTCCCAGTAGCTGCATCTTTGCCACTCTATATATACCTAACAATACCCCTCTTTCTCTCTCTCTCTCTCTCTCTCTCTCTCTCTCTCTCTCTCTCTCTCTCTCTCTCTCTCTCAAGCCAAAGTATTTTGGAGTCTGAGGAGTGACAAATTAGATAACTAATGACTGAATCAATCAGCTCACAAGTTTTATAATTCAACTCACAGCTTTATAGAATCTGACAAGATCCAGTTCAATGAGTGAGAAATGTTCTATTCCACATAACCTCAGTGGGATACTGATTCACCAGCTTACTATTATGTGCTGAGCTCTAGAACAAAGCCAGGAGTTAGAGACAGTCGTTTTGCCTTGTTCGTGAAAACAAGAGTTAGACATTATAAAAATGTAACAACACAGGCAATGTATGGTGTGTATCAAATTGACAAGCTGACAGTAAACACATTTTGAAAAATTCTTCTAGAAATATTTGAACATTCAGCATTCCAAGTACTAAGGAAATTTTTAAATTTGAAATTAATGAAAGGCAAAGAAATGCAAAAGTTTTTGTAATTTTATTATACATGTGGCAATATTGATTTTCAAATTTTAATAAAATTAAAGAAACATTTTACTAGATGCCTACTTTAAATATTTTGATTATGCTTTTAAAAGATTATGAATTAGATACCAGGTAAATATTTTCTTAACAACTTCAATTAGAGCTTCATTTTATTTAATGTTTACACTTTCTTTCCATGACTGCTTTTCTTCCAAAAATAATAAAGGAAGTACCATAAATCCCTTTGACTATAAATTGTAGAAAGATTTCAAAACAAACCACGCAAACATGAGAAATACAAGCAATTTCGACAAGTTAATTCTCCCCTGCTGTAAATGCATGACTTCTCTCATTACTCGACATTCATTCACTGTGTAGCACAAAGCTGCTTACACGTCGAATTGTTGTTTTAATTTTCTTTTCTAGTTTTCTCCATTTGCATAATGTGTTCATAATTACCCATCATTCTTCAATATCCATCTCCAGTTATTTTCTGTCTGAATGTCTGTAGTCATTTTCATCCTCAATTCATTTTCACCGAATTCTGCCAGAATAGTTAAGAAGCCCTTTAAGAATTTACTTCTTGTGGATTGTGTACCTCACTCACTGAAACTCAAGCTCAAGTCCCAACCTCAGAATGTGACGGCATGTAAAGAGAGACAAGGCTTTCACAGGAGCCATCAAGGTGACATGTGTTAGTGTCAGTTCTAACCTAGTCTCACTAGTATCATCACAAGGGGGAGGGATTCTGGAGGCACAGAAACTACAGATACACAGGAGCATGTGGCAAGGTCCAAGGAGCCTGGCCACCTGCCTAGCAAAGAGATGCATCTGAATCTAAACCTGTCAATACCTTGATTGAAGACTTACAGCTTCCACAACTATAAGAAAGTAAATTTATTTTGCTTAAGCCATTCTGTGTACAGTGCAGGCTAAGCAGAACACAGGGAACCTTGCTCTGCTCTCTCACAGAGCCAATTCCATTGAGGCACAGCCTCGAAAATTCAGATTTGTTTCTGCTGTCTCATTTTATGCCTTTCTTTTCATGTCACAGTTCTCTTTTCTGGTCAATCATAGCAAACATAAATACAAGGCTTTATAACAATAGAAAGTAGATCAGTTCAGAAACATATGTTCAAATCTTGACAATTGGTTTGCTTTTCCACAAGGAGACAACAGTAAGTGGGGAAGCCAAAACCAAAGATATATGAAGAAAGCTTATGGGGATACTTTTGGTGTTGCTCCCAACTTTGGTTGGAGAAGCTTCTTTTTACCCTGGGCAGTGGTTAATTCAGAGATTCACAACTGGTAACAGTGTCTAGTATAAGTACCAATGAGTGCTCAGCTGTGAATGAATTGTGGACATCAACCTTCCACTATGGAGGCATCAGGCAACATGGTGGAAGAAGGGGTGGAGAGAATGGAAGAGCTGGCCGATGGGGTAGAGAATTGTGAAATGCTGACTTCTGGAACACAACGTGGCTGATACATGAAGCACTTGTGGTACCTGCACAAGACCAAACCAATCAAAGTTCCAGCACAGATGGGAGAGTATCCCCATCCTTGATGGAGTGGTTATTGGCAGCTAATGGCTGCTGAGGGAGGAAGAGCCATTCTCCTTTGGGACTTGGCCATGGGGAGGTCGCCTTGCCCCAGTGAATAGCACCACATTCCTTGTACTCAATAGACTCAGGGATTTATTGATAACAACAACAACAAGAGAAATGGGATGGAGACACTATGGAGACTAGTTGGGGGGCAACTGTGGGTGGATGTGATCAAGATACATTGTATAAATGTATGAAAATTTCAAAAAATATATTAAATATTTTAAAGGCAAAAATAATAGGGCAGCGCTCAGGAGGCACAGGCAGGCAGATCTCTGTGAGTTCAAGGCCAGCCTGGTCTACAGAGCGAGTGCCAGGACAGGCTCCAAAGGTACACAGAGAAACCCTGTCTCGAAAAAGAAAAACCAAAATTAATAATAATAATAATAATAATAATAATAATAATAATAGGGGTTAGGAGGAAACTTTTGCAGCTTGTGGGTGTGTTTCAAGCATTAATTGTGGTGATGATCCCACGGGTGAGCATTTGTCTTCAAATTCATCATATTGTACACCTTAAATGTGGACAGTTCTTTGTATGTCAGTTTTTATCCCAATAAAACTATTTTGTTTTGGTTTGCTTTGTTATGGGTACTTTTACTAGATGCTTATTTATTATTTTATAATTCCATCCATCTATACAATACATTCAGATCACATACACTCCCCACAATGCCCTCCAATTCCTACCCAACTCCTTCTCAGCCCCCTCACAACTCCCCTCCAACTCCTTCTAGACCCCACCACCACAACTCCCTCCAAACTTTAGGACTTTTTCTTTTTTTCTTTTTAAGTGACCCTCTGAGTTCAGTTAGTACAGCCCTTACATGCATGGGTGTTAGGGCCACCCATGGGATCACAGGAAACCTATCATAAGCCAGTTTTCTTCAAGGATGGAGTTTAGTTTTTCAAAGTAGAGTCTATGTAGCCCCAGTCAGTATCAAACTTGAGAGTCCTGGCATTACAGGAGTGTACCACCACACCCAGTATACAAGACAACATTTTTTAAGCAGATAAAGGGCTCTTTATAGAAGCATTTGTGGAACTCTGTAGGCTGCCTCCTCACACTATGCAGATGTCTCCCACCTTGAGACAAAATGGTTCCTTCTTTATGGGGCCAGTGATCCAGTCATGCCTTCATAGCTGGGCTAGTTTGATTTCTATTGCTGTGATATGGACCATGACCAAAAGCAACTTGAGAAGGAAAGGGTTTATTTGCCTTACACCCCCACATCCCAGGCAATCATTGAAAGAATTTTGGGCAGGAACTCAAGCAGGAACCTGGGGTCAGGAACTGAAGCAGAGACCATGGAGGAATGCAACTTACTGGTTTGCCATTCCTCTACAACCCTAGACCGCCTGCCCAGAGGTGGCACAATCCACTGTAGGCTCAGCCCTCCCACATCAGTCATTAATGAAGAAGAGGCCCCAAAGTTTTGCCTACAGTCCAGTCTGCTGAAGACATCTTCTCAGCTGAGACTCCCTCTACCTAGATGATGCTAAGGTCTCAAGCTGACAAAAAAAAGCAGCCACCCCAATAACCTTGGCATCTGCCAGCAAGAGAAGGACGTCAGCCTTGACTGCTGACACTTTTCCATGAAGTCCTCATAAAAGCTACACAGAATTGCTTAAACATTAGATAAGCACAATTCAGATTTATTTGTTCCTGAAACAATGTGCCAATCCTTGCAGTTGAAAATTAAACTATAATACATTTCCCCTTCTGCCTCACAAAGCAATGGTCTGTTTCCCTGGTGGATAATCAGAGGCCAAAGGGTGGGTCATTTGTCATAAAGGAGAAATGGGAACATTGCCAAGAGTAACAAAGGAGTAATGATATGGTAGCTCTTGCTGCACTGGTTTAATTAAGGTAAAGCTGATAAACTTCACCCCTGGTTCACAACAGAGTGAAGTCTAGTTCAGTCGTCTCGCTCAAGACCCCAGAAAAGAAGCAGGAAGTCACTGATACCACACCAATCACCTTTTTATGGCCAAGAGCTGAATTCTTAGGAACTGCAAGACTACTGTGTCACAGTCTGGTAGATTTCTTTAAGAACCTGTGATGTCTCATAGAGTCACACTAATGAATGGAGGCCATGCTTTTAGCTCAGGACAAGTGTCACACTGAGATTAAAAGGCAATGAGGAAATCAAAGTTATGTGTCTTTCTAAGGGGAAATCATTTATGGATTATATTTCACAAGTGGAATGTGCCTGTGTGTGCGCCCATGTGTGTGCATATGTGTGTGTAGTACTTAGGTACTACACATGATTGTAGTATCTGAGTCTATATAATGACTTGCTGGAAACAGTAAATAGGAAGTAGGTAATGGAATGAATAAATCGGTGAGAGGCTTGTTCTGGTTTCATTTCTGTTGTTGTGACAACTGACAAGCAACTTCAAGGGAGAAGAGCTTATTCTGCTTACAATTCCAGGTTATAATCCAGTTGTCAATCTGTGGGTCAGGACCCCTTTGGAGGACACATATCAGATATCCGCATAGCACATATTTGCATTACCATTCAAAACAATAGCAAAATTACAGTTGTGAAGTGGCAACAAAATAATTTTATGGCTGTGGGTCACCATAACATGAGGAACTGTATGTGGAAGGGTCTCAGAGTTAGGAAGGTTAAGAACCCCCAGTTCATCACTTGCAGGAAATCAAGACAGGGACTTGAAACACCTGGTCACATCCACAGTCAAGAGCAGAAAAGAGAGTAAGTGCCTGCATGTGTGCTTGTGTTCGGTCCACTCTCTACACTTAAACAGTCTCAGACCCAAAGCTCAGGGAATGGTGCCACCCACAGTGGGCGTGGTCTCCTCACCTTAGCTTATATAATCAAGACACTTCCCCACAGACACGCCCACAGGCCGGCCTGGCCTAAATGGTCCTGAGACTCTCCCGGTGTTTCTAATTTGTGTCACCTTGACAATAAAACTAACACCAAGGTCATACAACCTCTGCAGCTGCTAAATTGGTTTTACAACTTCAAAATCGCATACATAGAAAGGGTGGCTGGGGCCATATAAACAAAATAAATCATAAGTCAGTACTTTAAAAACTAAAGAAAAAATCTCTGTAAAAAATGTGTGTTTGGCTGGGTGTTGGTAGCGCTCACCTTTAATCCCAGCACTCCAGAAGCAGAGGCAGCCGATCTCTGTGAGTTCCAGGCCAGCCTGGTCTACTGAGCTAGTTTCAGGACAGGTCCCAAAGCTAAAGAGAAACCCTGCCTCAAAAAGCACCCCCCCAAAAGAAGGTGCTGTCTTGAGGAAAGGAAGTGCTCTGCTTCTTGACTTAGGTATTAGTTATGGAGTGGAGTTTCTCCCATGAGCATCCACCAGGCAAAATTCTTGTGCTGTATGTGCATTTCTGAAAATGAACAAATTTATAGTTGATTTTTGAAGCTGCAACCTTACTGTAAGTTACAGTATATTTATGACACTCCTTACCTTTCTTCTTTCTACAGTTTTATTCATTTACTTTGTGTTATTATTTTATATGTGTCATGTCACACATGTGGCAGTCAGGGGACAACTTTTGGGAGCCCAGGAATCAAACTCAGGTTGTCAGGTATATCAGTTACATTCCTATTGCTGTCATAAAATACCCTGGCAAAAAGCAAATTAGGAAAGAGAGTTTATCTTGGCTTCTGGTTCCAAAAGGGATATAGTCCATCAGAGAAGAATGGACATAGCAGCAGGAGTCCTGCCTGAGGCCAATCTGGTAGACAGGATGCAGACTGATAACATTTCATGGGCACCCAGGGACTAGGGTGACAGAACAGGAAGCAGGGCCAGGCTATAAACCATCAGGCCTGTCCTCTGGTGACAGTACTTTATCCATCAAGGTCCTACCTCCTAAAGATCCCATCACCTTCCCAAACTGTCCCATGAGCTAGGGACCAAATGCTTAATCATATGAGCCTGTGGAGGACCACTTATATTCAAACCACAGCATCAGAGTTGACAGCGGGTGCTTCACCCTCTTTATGGCCCACTCTATGCCTTGCAAGTTGACCACTGAAGTGTTAACCAATATCCTGAGAGGTGCCGCTTTTTGATAATATGAAGCAAACTTTTTAGAAGACAGTTTGTGAATGGACGGTGCTTGTCCAAAGCTCTTAATATAGTCCTGCTGGTCTGGTCATTGCATTTCTCAGAATCTGTCTCAAGGAGCTAATCTTCAATAGGGGAGGGCTCTATCTTCATCAACTAAAGAGGGGAAACCTATAAAAAGAATCAGAGAAGCTCCATCGGTAAAGTCCCACCAACATGATTGCCTCAACATGAGCTGAACAAGGACAAGGGGGGAGGGGAGGGGAAGACAGAGAGAGCACACCTACACAGATTTTCCTAATGTATAATTGTGTTTTAGGACATTTGAGACAACTGACTGACCATGTCTCAACAGTAATAAGTTTAGTAATCTGACTGAGAATTATCCTGGCTAAGGAATAACAGCCAACCGTTTTTCAGGATGATACACCAGACACTGAAAATGAATTTCTCTTGTATCAATTCTTTCAATTTGGACATGCTAGTATTTTGATGAATTTTAGAAATTATTTAACCTTAAGGAACAAATGTTGAATAACTTTATGTAAGGTCACACAGCTAGGGGGTGACAACCCAGGAGAGTTTGTGCATAGAACCATTACATGATATTGTCACAATACGAAGGCAAAAAAAAAAAAAAATACAGGTCACAGGATCCTACTAGTGGTACAATCAATAACCAACTAGACATCCAACTGAAAGAAAACAAGACAAAAGGCACCAGGGATAAATCTGACAGCCAAAGGAACTACAGGCTTCAAAATGGAAAACAAGATGAGATTGGAAGAATCAAATTTTCAGTATCTGAGTTTCAACTTTTGAGAACCACAAAACCTTCTACAGGAAATACACCTGATGTCCAGTCATCACTCAGAACAACCTCCAGAGAAGGAATTATGCAGGACCAGGACACTACACTCTAGGAAGGAGGCTTAGACTCAGGAACCCTACTCAGCAACTCCAGAAATGGGCCTAAAGGATATGCGGTTGCACCAGAACCTCAAATAATTTAGAGCACTGCCTTGGGCCCTACTAGGAGCTAAACTTTGAGTTTGACAGCCTGGTGACACTGGGTGTGGTGTATGGTCACTGTTTTCCTGATAGAGACGGGTGCAGCTGTGTACATACTAGTAGACAGCTAGTAGCCAGCTGTCTACTGCATTACCTGCATTTATTTTCTGTAAAGGAGACTGAAGCCCCAGCTTACAGAATTATTCTAAGGCAGACCTAGAGAACTAAGTAATGACCCCAGCTTCAGGTTTTTTTGACAACTGGGTTGGATGTGCATACATAGCCAAAGTACTGTGCCTAGTAAATTGGGACCCAAGGTTGCAGTTCTACTTAGACAAGCAGTAACTAACCCTTAGACATTCACCCACCACCTTTAAGGTTTTGTCATGTTTATACATTATTTCTAACATCATTTACTTTACATTTTAAAATCTATTTTTGACATATATTAGGTCCATCCCAAGCCATAAAATTGGAATTAAAACATACATTTTCTTAATACATCCAAACCAATATCTGTCTACTAAAATTACAGCATCAGCCTATCTTGGAAAAATAAAGCATCCTTTGCATTGTTTGGAAATATATTCTCTGTATGTCCCGAGGAATTTTTATGGTCTTTACATGTTAATAGGTGCCATCAAATAAAGAGCACATGATCACCCAAACCTAGGAGAAGCAAACTTTAAAGTGTTGCTTTCTAAAAAATATTAGACCGCTCAGAGCCTTCAATAGCTTCAATGTGCAATGAGAGCTGGCTTTGTGTTTTCTTTATTTGTTTTGGTTTTTTGCTGCTGTTGTTTAGTTTTGTTTTGGTTTTAGAGACAGGGTTTCTCTGTGCAGCCTTGGCTCTCCTGGAACTTGCTTTGTAGACCAGGCTGGCTGAGAATTCACAGAGATCTACCTGTCTCTGCCTCCTGAATGCTGGGATTAAAGGTGTGCACCATCATCACCCAGCTAATGAGATTTTTTTAAAACACAATTTCCAAAGATCTGGTCTTGAAACTTCTTTTTCGAGACATAAGCATTGAAATTATGCTCAAAGCTGTATTAATTTCAAGAAGTAACAAGCTCTCTTTTGAGCCCCTAAATGAGAAAAAGGTTATCATTTATAATAATTTGCTATCCTTATAAACACATTCCCACTATTTTCAAATAAAAGATATAGAAATGAAAGTGTAATTGCTTTTTATCATTTTTCAAAGAGTCAACTTCTTGCAGCAAGGTAACTCACTTCATTCATAATAAAACATATTACAAACTTGAGCTTTCCAACAAATAAATAAATTCTATCAATAAATTTGAAAAACCCTTGAAATGAGCAGTGGGGTTATTGATTAGTAATGTCTCCAATGTGCACAGGAGTAATACAAAACTCAGAAGATAGATCCCGACCTCCACATCATCCCTGAGTTGATGCTAATCCCTCATATCCATTCTTATTCCATCCCTCAAAAATAAGAACTCATGAAGGAGCTGGAGAGATGGCTGAATGGTTAAGGGTCTTTAATGCTCTTATTATATATACTATGGCCCAGAATTTGTTTCCCTGAACCCACACAACAGCTCATAATCACCTATAACTCCAGTTCCAGAGAATCTGACACCCTCTTCTGTGCCACATACACCAGACATAGTAGTGAACACCTATAATCTCAAGACTTGGGAGGCAAAGTCAGGAAGAGTAGGAGTTCAAAATCATCCTAGGTAATAATATAGGAAGGTGGGAGTTTATGTTATTGGGAGGTGGTCATGAGAATGATATTTGCTGACAGAGCAAGGAACCTAGATGGTATGCCCATTAAAAACTAACAGCACAAGGCTTTCAGGAAGTTAATCTATACAAAAGCCACACAGCTAAAGATGGCTGAGGCTTGAATTTCCATTTCTTCCTGATATAAATGCCTCCCTATAACAGAGTAGTTAGGATACTATTCTTTGGCCCCTTTCCTCTCAGTGCCATCCTGAAGAATGTCTTTCTAAGGCTCAGTTTACATTTCTGTAAATTAAGGCTATAATGCTACTTACTCCATTTGTATAGTTAATTAAGATAAAAAAAATAAGGGTTAAATGCCGTCCCAGAATATAGCCTGTGCATATTCAATGACTTCTCATTTTACAAAAACATGAGGCCCAACTTAGGCTGGAAATTGGTTTTGGCTGTGTTTGTTAACAGAATAAACCAAAGAGTCACAATGAAGTTTCAGTTGTTTAACTGTCACAGAAACCAATATCAATCCCATCAGCAATTTCGGAAGTGGAAGCTATCTGCTCATAAAACAGCAAATAAAAACACATGGCCAACATATCAAATTGAGGACTTTGTGCTTCTGGTTTCTGGCAAAAGTTTCTTGGGGACATAGAGAGGGATAATGGGTAGATAGTATGAAAATACCATTGCTGTCCACAAAAATCTCGCCTTTTATTGGTTTAATGGTATGCTGTGCATTTCATTTATTTTGTCGTTGGTTAACTTTTTTAAGGATGATTGAGACATTTAGGATTTTGATAGTATCATCCAATGATCAGTAACACATACTCCCCATCATAGAGCTATTGAGCTCTATGACCTTAAAACAATGACTTGGGTCTTTGTCACAATAACCTTTTTTGTAAAATGAGGGCAATTATTCAATAAGTACTCCACACATTTTCTGGTGCACAACTAGTGTTCCTTAAAGGTTAGTTGTGAAGACCATTCACTGGGTAGCTGACTCATGACTCATCCCAGAGATACTCTTCAACTGGAGGATGATGGGAGCATCTCTGCTGTGGAGCATTTTCTCCAGGGGAGTAGCATCATTGTGGGTAAGCTTCCACAGTGATCTTAACTTGAATTTTCAGAAAGGTTGAAAGAAGAGATGAGATGCCAGTACCACCCTACAGCTTCTAATATCACACAACTACTGTAATAGCTCAAAGATCATAGGTTGATGACACCTCTGCGAAGGAATTATTCAAGTAAGCCCCACCCCAACCACCTCACAACTCATTTGGGAGTACCTGAGAAGAACACACACTTTCTGATAAGAAAAACATCCTCAAAGCCACTGAATCAGAAATCTTTCCCTAAAGGTGAATGTGTGTGTGTCAGTCTACAAAATAGTAGGCTGTAACTTGTAACTTAGAAGTCTTTTCCTAAATATCGTGTTAGAAAAGTAAGGTAACAGACTAGTTGAGATAGCTCTTGGCCTTGGGCAGAGAAACCCCTCTGTGCAGCAAATGTTAATTAGAACAAAAACCCAAGGCTGGTAAGGTGCTGAGAATAAGTAATTGTTTGGATGCTCAGTACTCCACAGGAATGTGCAACACACCTTCCAAGGAAGATCAAGAAAGAAAGGGGGCTGAAGAGATGGCTCATTGGTTAAGAGTGATGGCTGCTCTTCCTGAGGACCCAGATTCAATTCCCAGCATCCACGTGGCAGCTCAAAACTGTCTGTAATGCCAGTTCCAGGGGATCTGACACTCTCACAGAGAAATGCTTGCAGGCGAGACACCAGTGCACATAAAATAAAAATAAATTTTATAAAGGAAGAAAGAATAGAAAAATGTAAGAGCTAGATGATATGGAGGAGGGCCTTAAACCATTGTCTCCTGGGTATAACACAGTCACTGGGCTACATCCCAGCTTCATGGGCTGCACTTCACCATAAAAGACAATCTGTGGATTAACATCCAACAGTGTGTATAAGAGGAAGCTGAAACAGGGCCTGGTTAATCCTGGCTGTCTCTGTCACCTCCCTCCCTCACATCCTCCAGGAAATACTCATAAAGTCATGCAGGAATGCAGATGTGAGAGTGCTATGGAAAGCCGTGGCCATGACGAGCTACACATGACACTGGTGGTGATGAGCAACTGGAGAGTTCCTTTTATTCCTTTTTCCTTTTGAGATTATAATTTAATTATAATGCTTCTCCCTTCCCTCTCCTCCCTCCAGTCCTTCATATACCCCCTCACTGCTCTCTTTCAAATCATTGACTCTTTTGTCACTAGTTGCTATTGCATACCTCTGTGTGTGTGTGTGTGTGTGTGTGTGTGTGTGTGTGTGTGTGTGTGTAATATATATGTATTTCTAAAATATAACCTGTTCAGTCCACATAGTGTTACTCGTATGTGTGTTTGGCACTGGCCTACCAAATGTGTCTTTCCCAGATGAAGACCACCCCTCCCTCTCCCAGCCCTTTTCAGTTGCTTATGGTTGGGTAGGGTTGAGGGTTTGTGAGCTTTTCCCCATCCAGTTAGCCTGTCTGTGATGTCATCCATGTTCATCTCATGTGTGTGCACATGATTCCGTGCATAGATATATGATTTTATTGAACTTTTCTCATCTGGGCTGATGGTATTCTCTCCAAGAGTCAAAATCCTCATAACAATTCAAATACAAGACGTGAGAAGACCCCTTTGGAGTTGTTAGCCAAGGCTGTCCAAGAGTCTCCCAGAACATGCAGCCTCTTGCTTTTTAACTTGGTCACTCTCCAGAAGTGGAGAAAGGTTAAGTCCACACTGCTGTGTATCTTTTACAGTATTACAAAACAGAGATTTGGGTGAGTAGAAAAGTTAAAAAAAAAATAATAAGACTGAAACTTAATGACAAGGTCCTCCGTCCTCTAGAAGAGACTCTGAATTAAAAAATGTGTTATCATTTCACCTGGACCTTCAAATACAGGCAGCAACGGAGATAAGTCATCTCTTTTCTTTGCCATTGGCTCTAAACCACAATAGAGGTGTGAAAGACCTATTTGAAGGAAAGACAGGGGAAGAGTGAACAAAGAGAAAGCCATTGCTTTGAGAGGTGCAACTGCTGGAGCAGAAGGCAGCCTGAAGCAAACACTTGTGGTGAGCAGCCTCCACAGCGATGCTTTGTTGACACATAAGGATAATGGGGGAGTCAGTCACAGCACTGACATGTGCCACAGCTCCAGGCAATAGACTCAGCATAAAGTTCATACTTTATGTCAGGGACAATCCAAAATGAAGCTAATTAGAGGAGTATACACTTGAAATGCACCACTAAAAAGGGAGGCACCATTAGGGCCACAACCATAACCAAGGGCCTCTTTCCATACCCAGCATCCGATCAGTGTCATTTTTGTAATCCACTGAACCAGATGGAAGACAACTGTGTCTAACGATACTGTGTTGCTGAATGAGACAGACACCTTTGTATTTTGAGTCATGAAAGACAGACAAAAACAAACTCAATCGGTGAGGCCTCCTTTTATTTTTAACTACGTGAATGCTAGTACCTGAGGAATGTACTGAGAACTCATTAAAGGGTTGGGACGAGAGAGCTCCTGCTTCTCTTCCAGCAGATCAGAGTTCGGTTCCTAGCCCCCAGGTCGGTGACTCATAATCACCTACAACTCCAATTTCAGAGATTATCTAGAGCCTCTAACCACATATGCACACACCCTCACACAGACACACAGACACACACAAATAAATAAAATAAAATAACCATGCTCCTGTGAATATAGAGATAACACAAATTGAACTTGTTTTTCTGTTGTTTTTTAATATATATTTTTCTCTCTTTTATTCTTCTTTTTATTTTTACTTTTTGGGGTGGTCACAAGGTTGGGGGTAGACACAGAAGGACTGGGAAGTGAGTACAATTGTTTGTTCATGATGTGAAATTCCCAGAGAATCAATAAAAACGTTATGTTGGAAAAATAACAATAATAATAAAATAAATTTTAAAAGAGGTTGGACCTGACCTGATTCACCTTTGTGCCCAGAAGTCATTTCTTCCTTTCCCCAATCCTGATGGCTGAATCTGGTTTGTCCCACAGTCACTTTCATTCAGGGACAATCCAAACCTGTTAGTAGAACCAGCTAGTAGAAGTGCATTTGGGTGGCAGCCTACCGCAGCCTGTGGTTTTAAATGGCTTCTCACTTTAAGTTATTTACTTGAAACAATTAACCAGGACAATCACACAATCAGTTCTTGAACTAATTCAAACCTCCAGGGAGGATTTAATGACAGTTCCAAAGAACTGCACCTTCAATGCAGAGAGGTAGGTATGAGACAGAAACTGCAAGGGAGAACAGAGAGCAAAGAGTAAAAGGCTCTTCTCTGAAATATACAAACAATAACAAGAATTACCCACGTGATTATGGCAAGTCTCCCCCTTCGCAATGTGGATTCCTGGCAGAATGTGAGGGAAACTGGACTCTGCTGTCCCAGTTTCCCAAACCAAGAAAATAAAATGTTTCCCAAACTTTTAACTTCTCCTTTTCCAAGTATTAACCTGACCTGACCCTGCTTAGCTTCCTAAGCAAATGTGTTGGGAGTAGTATAGCTGAAGACCAAACTCAATTTTTACCTCTGAAGTGTAAGTTCTAAGAACGGTGACCTGGGCTGGGGAGATGGCTCCATGGTCAAAAGTGCTCCCTGCTCTTGCAGAGGACCTGGCTTTGATCCCCAGGATCCACAATGCAGCTCGCAGCTTTTTTTTCTGTAGCACCAGGTCCAAGGGACCCAACGAGCCCTTCTGGGCTCCACAGGCAGCAAGCACACAAGTGGTGCACAAGCATGCATACAGGCAAAACACTCAAACACCTCTTACCTCTCATCTCTGTGTCTGTCCCCCTCCCAACCAATCCCTGTCCACGGTTTGTGAGCTTGGGCTTGCTCTGTGAACTACCTAGTTTAGCCAACACCATCTGTGTGAATTGAAACTATCTACTATAGCCTGCACTACACTAATCTTAACTTTTTCTTTTCAGGAGCTTCAGAAAAAAGTAAATTAACAGACTATGAGAAACATACTCTCTTCTCTTCGTGGGTTTTCTGACCACCAGCTAACATGAGCAACAATCATGCAATGTGGTTAGTGAGGAATGGGGGTGCAGGCTAGGGTTTCTGTCTTGTTATTTTTCTGGTGTTGATTTGTGTCCTGTGCTGACATCATTCTAGAGATTACTATCAGAAGGACTCACAGACAACAGAAATGACTATAGTGGTAATAGACTGAGAAAAAAATGAACGATTACCACCGATTTTTCTACCAGTTAAGAACGTTGTCCCTTGTGGTGTTCGTGATGAAAAAGTTTACACACAGAATAATGCCTTATTGCTATGCCCACATGCTTCCTTATGCAAATAAGCACAATTCTGGGCACTTTTATAGGCTTAAGCTAGCTCTTCAGTTCTTATTTCTCATTTGTTACTGAGACTAGCTTGAAGAACCAGATAAATTCTTAGCAGATTTTTTTAATTCATGAAGTAATACTTAAAGAGTGTGCACTTATGTAAGATCCAATCCACTCAGTTACTGTATACTGTATATGCATGCTTCAGCCAGACAGAGGCTTTTCTAAGAATTTGAATTGCTTGGAACGCCATTCTACCATCTCATTGTGTAGTCTTTAAAGGGTTTGGTGAAGCGGTTTTAATTGGCCCTGTGTTTTCCAAACTTAAATTCTGTTTTTTAGGTGAAAGTCGATAATTAAGAAATGATTGTTCCTCCTCAAATAAACCAAACAAACTATAAACCAAAGAATAAGGAAACGCAAATAGGCCTTTTCCAAGTTGAAAAAAAAAAAAAAGAAGAGGTAACACCTGGAAAATCTGTTTATTTGCTTGACTTCCAAATCCCCTTCTTAGCCTGCAGGTGAAGTCTTCTACCAGAAATCTAACAGGAAGGCGGAAGCTGCTCAGTCTACACTTCAGAGCTCAGAAGTCCTCCTGAAAAAGAATGCTCTTCCCAGTAAACAGTCCCCCTCAACTAAGTCTCAGGTGTACCTGTGGCCATCTGTGGTCTCTGCAAAGCCCCAAGGCTCTGCCACCCAAGCCAGGAGAGTTGCAGTTCTGTGTCTGTTGCCTTCCTCTCCGCCCCCGCTTTGGTGCCCTATTGAGGGCAGTTAGGGCACTGCCAAGTAACTCCTTTTATGGTGAGAGGATGGATTCTTCGTCGTCTCCCCGCCCAAGCCTGGTACCTACCCATCCGTCCGCCCATGCGTCTGCCAAGTCCCACCCTCAGCGTTAGGTCGTACACACCCACGCACAACCACACACCCACTTCTCCTCTCCGCCCTGCCGCTCCCGGCTAGGATCCTAAAGCAATTGTCCCGACATCCCAAGACCTACATGCTAGGTCCGAGGGTGGAAGGTGAGAGAATTAATCCCCTCCATCCCGCAGAGCGAGGTAGACTAGACGCTGGTCCCAGCATCATCCCCACTAAATGCCCGGCTCAGGAGTAGCAAAGCGCGTTCAGGGACTTCCCTGGGGCTCCAGGGCGCTCTCGGTATATCTGAAGGACGGAAAGCACTGGAGCCGTCCCCGCAGCCCGGTAGCACCCCCTCAGGTCCCTCCAGACCTCCCCAGGCTCTCCGCTCCTCCCCCTATCACCAGGTTCCCGGGTGGTGCCATAAGAAGACTCGCCCCGCCCCCTTTCCAGGTCAGCCAATGGGCGCCCGGGCCGCGCGCTGTCTGTCTCCGCCCCCGCCAGGGAAACTTGCGGGAGGAGAAAAGTTTGTACAGAGTCTGGAAGGGCAAGAGCGAAGCTCGAAACCCGGCAGCGGGAGAGGAAGATGCACAGCCCCAGGTCAGAGCCCCAGGCCCAGGGGACCCCGAGTCTACCCCAGAGCACAAGGAGCGGCCTCAGCGGCAGCCGCCTTCTCCGGTAGCTGTCCGTTCAGCCCGCGTCTAGGGAGGAGGGAGCCCGGACCTACGCTCCGCTCCACCTGCGCGCGTGGCGGCACACCTGGACGCTGACCTCCCGCACCAGACGTGCGGACTCTGCGAAGCTGAGACTCGCCTTTGAAAGAAGGAGAGGGTAAATCAAACAAGACACCCGAGACTCATCTTCCCTTGAGCCTCGCTTGCTTTCTAAGCTTTTTGCAAGCTCGATCCTCTGACCTCAGTTCCGGAAAGTTGGCAGCCACCGAGAGCCGGTTCCGAGGGGGGCAAAGGCTTGACAAGTTCCTCACTGAGCGGGAAGAGACTGATGGCTGAGGTTAGAGGCAGGTCCAAATCGTCTGAGGCCTGAGCCTAGGGGCGCACCGAGCTCCTAACCCCACCCTACAGGTAAGTTGGGATGGAGGTCTTTGCGCGGACCGCTCAGTGGCCAGGCTCTTTCGGGGAATCAAAGAACAGAATGTGCTTCCCAAATCGTCCATAACTTGTTTCAATGAGAATTTTATCGACTCTGTCGGGAATATCACTAGCGAGTCACTTTTCCCTTGAGAAGGGTCTTGCTCATCTTGGCGATGGAATGAGTGTGGGGGGAGGGGTAGGCGGGAACCGCAGTTATCAGTTTATAAATATTAATGTCAGCAGAGTGGTGCTCTTGGCAGGACGCATTCAGAGCTTGGGGATTTGAGTAGCCACGGTTAGTGAGTGGCTACAGATCAGGAAGTCGGATCCGGTTGCTCTCCCTGTCTCACCCCCATAGCATTTTGGGTCATGGGTCTAACACCTTGCAATTTGTAAATGGTTCACCTCTCCCTTTCCTCTCTCACCATCCCTAGATCGAACCGTGAGCCCCAAAGCTGTGTACTACTGACCACCATCATGTCCATTCCCGGGATCAATGCATCCTTCTCCTCCACTTCGGAGAGGCTGAACAGCCCAGTGACCATTCCGGCAGTGATGTTCATCTTTGGGGTCGTGGGCAACCTGGTGGCCATCGTAGTGCTGTGCAAGTCGCGCAAGGAGCAGAAGGAGACGACCTTCTACACTCTAGTATGTGGGCTGGCTGTCACTGACCTACTAGGCACGCTGCTGGTAAGCCCAGTGACCATCGCCACATACATGAAGGGCCAATGGCCCGGGGACCAGGCACTGTGTGACTACAGCACCTTCATCCTACTCTTCTTTGGCCTGTCGGGTCTCAGCATCATCTGTGCCATGAGCATTGAGCGCTACCTGGCCATCAACCACGCCTACTTCTACAGCCACTACGTGGACAAGCGGCTGGCCGGCCTCACACTCTTCGCGGTCTATGCATCTAACGTGCTATTCTGCGCACTGCCCAACATGGGCCTGGGCAGGTCTGAGCGACAGTACCCCGGCACCTGGTGCTTCATCGACTGGACCACCAACGTAACAGCCTATGCCGCCTTCTCTTACATGTACGCGGGCTTCAGCTCCTTCCTCATCCTCGCCACCGTGCTCTGCAATGTGCTGGTGTGCGGCGCGCTGCTCCGCATGCACCGCCAGTTCATGCGCCGCACCTCGCTGGGCACCGAGCAGCACCACGCGGCTGCCGCGGCCGCAGTGGCTTCGGCGGCCTGTCGGGGCCACGCGGCCGCCTCCCCAGCCCTGCAGCGCCTCAGCGACTTTCGCCGCCGCAGGAGCTTCCGGCGCATCGCGGGCGCCGAGATCCAGATGGTCATCTTACTCATCGCCACCTCCCTCGTGGTGCTCATCTGCTCCATTCCGCTCGTGGTGAGTGTCTGGGGTCCACTTAGTTCTTTTCTCGCATCCTCCTCTCTCCCCTCACTCCCTGCTCTCTCCCTGATTCCTTGGCGGTTACAGTTTCCTCCAGGTCTGGACTGGGACCTGCTCAAGGCTGCTCTGAGCAGACCCAGGCTTTCCTAAGTCCTGACCCTAAGGAGACTTGACAGGTGATTTTCCCCTTGGTCCCCCGAGGGTTTTTTTTTCCCCGAAAGCATGGGTTCTGAGGTTCCCTGGGCAGCCCCCTTGGGCTCCCCTTACAGCCTGATGTTTTGCTTTGTGTCTTCCCAGAACCTTCACTGATGGCGGATGGGGACAACTCACTATAAGGTTACTTACTCTAGGGCTCCACTCTGTGGCCCCCAGAGCCTGCAAACCAGCAGTGATAAGCCCTGTTGAATTTAGCCCTTAAGAGAGTGAGGGTTTGAGTGTTTTGATTTCTATAAGCCTTTTTGTTTTTCCTAAATTATACAGTATTTTAAAGCTAGAATAGATGAGATGTTTTTATTTTAAAGCCTGACTCGGGAGTCACTTCACGGAAGAGAAAGAGTGACTTGCTTAGAATAATCTTGCAGACACATTCAAGCTGCTCCCCACCCCCTCCCTCAGCCGCCCACCACCCATCTACCCCCCTACACACACACACACACACACACACACACACACACACACACACACACACAAAACCATGTCATGCCTGAGAAGACACTTAAACAGGGTAATGTCTAAATTCAAGTTCCTTATTTTGCAAGCCAAGAAAGCATGGTGGAGTCGGGAAGTATGAACAAGTTGGTGTGCATTGGGTGCTGCATTTTAATTCTCAGTGACCAGGAGAGGTCCAATTTCTCTTTTGTGGTGACGGTTCCCCTTAGGTCACCAGACTCCAGTCCCCACCACTGTAGTATTACAGTCTCCTCTAATTTGGACTTTTGCGGAGTGTCCACTGGTGTTTTGGTGCACTTCATCTTTGAGGCAACACACTCTTTAAGGTTGTCTTTAGTAACGCTTAAAATATAAATGGAGAGGTGCAAATGCCTCTTAAGTTCTCCGCTTTTACCTGTTCTCGGTAGAATGGTGGGAGAAACCGGTGGGTGGGAGAGCACCATTGTTCATCTAGAATTTATCTTGTTCCAAGTTCTATCTCTCAAAATACTGTGTTCCTGGAAATTCTAAAGCACCTATATAAAAAGAAATCACTACCTATGTTCATTGGGAGCAAGTGGAAATAAATTTAATGGGCTATTATTCTTCTCTTTCTGATATTAATACTGCTAGGGATCTTTGATATAAAAATATTTTTATCTCTTTTTTTTTTGGTTTTTTGAGACAGGGTTTCTCTGTGTAGTTTTGGAGCCTATCTTGGCACTTGCTCTGGAGACCAGGCTGGCCTCGAACTCACAGAGATCCACCTGCCTCTGCCTCCCGGGTGCTGGGATTAAAGGTGTGCGCCACCAATGCCCAGCTAAAAATATTTTTATCTCTTACAAAAGTGACTGTAAATGGAAGAAACTTAGTGGTGGCAGGGAGCCAGCATACAGTAGCTCCTTGCCAATTTGTATAAACAGAAGTAAATATGACTGGCCAGAAGGGCCTTTAAGCCATCCCAGAATCTGATGTAATTTACAGAGTTAAGTCACACTTGAGCCACATAAATATATTTTACTGTCTGCAATGTCAACTCAAAATAAAGTGAGAGTTGGAAGAGAAGAACCATTTTCTGCTGAGGCTTCTAACCTCTCTGCCTTATAGTTTACGGGACAGTAAATGACAATGTGAGTAGTTGTAATTTACAGGATGTCCACTTCATGGAACTGAGGAATCGGGGCTAGGCCATTAGTAACCATGTACATACTTTCTAAATGTTTTGGTTAGAAGTGAGCATGTGACACTACTGATTCACATGGAGCTACTAATAAAGTGTTCCCTGTCATCTGGAGAGGCATACAAAACTAATTCTATGGGCTGACCTGGCCCTCAGGTTCAGGGCCATTTATGACAAAGCCTGAAATTATGTGAGGACCGGGAGCTATATTTATGGCTGGCACGTTAATCACATTTTAGCCAAAGAAAAATACTGTCCAGTCTAAAGAAAGTCAGAACCAGGTATCGATGTTAAATACTCTCTATTTGGAAGCTGAAACTGACTGGGCTGAGGGGTAAACATGTTGGTCAGCCTGAATACTTTCGGGAGAAATAACTAATCAAATAAATAAGAGTAGCTTCAGATTTTAGCCTTGAGTTTGAGCTACAAAAAAAAAAAAAATCTACTTTTTCAGAGGCCAGTTTAAATTAAATTTGTGACAAGTAATGGGGAGCCTTAGAACCCATGCAGTCCCCCCACGATTCAGTAGTTATTGAAATAATCAAAAGGAACTTTCACAGTTACAGTCTTTCTTGGCTTATTTTACAGCACCGACCCCACGTTTCTCATATATTCAGAGAATAAGTGAGATTAAAGCTGGGAGAGCTCCCTGATGGTTAAAGCAGTTGGGCATTCTTTCAGTGCAAAGGGAAGATGAAGCACCTGCTTTAACATTATTGAATAAAATTGAGTGCTAATTCGTCTGGAAGGAAATGAAACCCTCTGGGTCATTTTCAGGACTTTCGGAGGGCTACCTGGCAGAGCAGACACAGCCTGTTTGGACTTCCAGGGAGCTACACACAATATAGAGAGGGAAGACAGGCAGCCACTGCAAAGCAGGCAAGAGTTTTGTCTTTGGTCCTGTGGGAAGAGCCTGGATTAGCTCTTTCAGGATGGTTGATCCTAAATTTAATATGAAAAGTAAATTTTAATTTGTTTTGAAAAAAATGGAGCCGAAGCTGGAAAACTAAAGCTAAGGCAGCCTGAGAATTCCATTGTGGACATAATGAAAGTGGCAAATCTGCAAAATTCTCCACAGATCATAATCAATGAACAGAGAAAGTATAAGCAGACTACAGCACAAGAAACATTTGGTAGGAATATGGTCTTTGTCATTTTGTCCTTTTTGCTATTTATAACTGGTCTTGGAGTTGGGTTGCCGTTTTTTCTTTTTCAAAACAGGAGAAGCTAAAGAAATGAAAGTACATGCTTAAGATAAATATCTTGCATTCTTTAGAAATATGCAATCAACGTGAACTCCTAAGGACACCATATTAAGTACTGTAACTAGATCGATCTCTGGTACTTAATTTTGCAGTTATAATACTAACGTTGAGATATCAGTCCTAATCAGATTTTTTGCCTCGGGGCTAAAGAGCTAGAGTGTCAAGTTGGGAAAGGCATTTCCCTCCCTATGCAGGCAAGCCAAGGACATATTTATTGCTTATTTGTTCCTTTTCTTTCTTCTCTCTCTGCTCTACCAGTAGTATGGAAAATTAATTACTCTTCTGCCTTGGTCAGAGAAATAGTTTTCTGAGTTTCTTTGGTTGTTTACTGTAAGCAAGTTGTCACTATAGAGGCATCAACAACAGATTATAAAAGCAGATCAAACTGTAAACAGGAACACATTTTGTAGAAGGCAAACTGGAAGTGGGCCCCCTAAATGATCATATGAACAGAAAGCATGTGCACAGGTAAAAGTAATGTGATTAATTTAGATGCCACTACAGTGAGACCACAGACATTTGATCACTTTTCTAATAAACATGGCTAAGTTTTTAAAAGAACTGCAATCCCTAGAAGCAATTTTGAGGCACAACTTAAAATGGCAGGCCTCTTAGAAGAACTTGGATAACTGCAGAGTAGCTCATAAAAATAATTTCAGCAAACCCAGCAGCTTATTGGAATCTTCTCTGTGAAGTCGTCTCGTGTTTCCAACCCCTCAGTGCCTCAGTTTCTCCAGCCACAGATGAAGAACTGCCACTAACTGGGTGACTGGAAATGTATCCTTCATTTCTTCTCATCATCTTTACTGAATCTCAAGCTTTGGTTTCATTAAACATTTATAACAAGACAGTTTTCTCCCCTAGAGCTGAAGTGTTGAGGCTGTGAATTAGGAGGGGGGAAAAAAACCTTCTAAAATAGATTTACAATGTAGATACTAGCCACTAGGGATGGAGTAACTTTCATGCAGTGGATGGCCAGTTAGTGATCTAGAAGGAACACAAAATACAGACTCTTATGCCACCACTCAGTTAAGGACATTTTCCATGACCCATTATTTAAAAGGAGGGTGGTAAAACTTCTAGTAACAGCTGTGTCAATTTTGGACTCTTCACAAGGCAATGAGATAACAGAGTACACACAGACGATTCCTTTCATGTGCTTGGAACAGAACAAGAAACCCACATGCTCAAATTCAGTTTCAAATCCTGCCATTTACTGGACAACATTTCAATTCAGATAATCAGTTATTGCATTGGTCTAGTCAAGAGTTCAACATTTTAGTTCAACATTCTCTTCAAACAGATTATTATTAAGTGGGAAGTACACATTTGTTTTTCAAGACAGAGTTTCTCTGTGTAACAGCCCTAGCAGTCCTGGAACTCACTTTGTAGACCTGGCTGGTGAAAGTACACATTTTTAATAGCAGTCATCAATGATACCCCAAAGCTACCTTTTACCTGCAGTTATCAGTGTAGCCCAGAGTGGCCATGTTTCTATATATGTGTTAAAAGGAAAGTAGTAGGTGAAAAACATATGTTAAATCCTAGGCACTATACTAAGCACTTAAAGAATTTATGCACAGCCTGAACTGGTGTTGGTGCACGCCTTTAATCCCAGCACTAGGGAGGCAGAGGCAGGCAGAGCTCTGTGGGTTCCAGACCATCCTTATCCACACTGAAGGTTTCAGGCCAGACAGAGCTACATAGAGGAACCTTGTCTCAAAACAAGAAACAAAAACAAAAAACAACCAACAAATAAAAAACCTTTATGCATAAATGGTAAATTCCACAACCAAAATATGGAGAAGTTTGTTTGGTAACAAATCTTGGGCATTTTCCACACTACCATATATCCTCCCATGAACTTTCCTGCAAGCATACTTTCTAGTTTT
The DNA here is from genome assembly GCF_003668045.3 of Cricetulus griseus. NCBI lineage: Eukaryota > Metazoa > Chordata > Mammalia > Rodentia > Cricetidae > Cricetulus > Cricetulus griseus. Next base: position 339,203,152 of record NC_048595.1, on the reverse strand, counting down.
TATTGAACCCTCTTCCAGTCTTATTCCAGAGTCCCTAAGCTTAATGTCTAATCAGTCTTAAGAAGTTGAGAATCTTGGAATCATTGCCAATATCAGGCACAAGTTACATTCACCAAGTCTGCAGTTGCTCATCGTCAAAAGGGAAGAAAGTTAGGAGCCTTGTTTGTATCCAGTAAGGTTTTGAGACTTTTCCCCTCTCTGACTCAGAGGTTCTGTTTTATCAGCAACACATGCTTCCATAACTGCAGACTGCCTGAACCTATTTATTTATATAACATCTAGGGCTTGCTGGAGGAGGGTGGAAAAAAGTACTGCTGTGGGTATTCCTCCCCAGCCTGTCACTGCTCTTCAGGGACAGGAAAGCAAGTGGTCTTTTTTTTTGTGTGTTTGTTTGTCATTTTGTTGATGATGATGATTGGTTGGTTGGTTTTTCAAGACAGGGTTTCTCTGTGTCACTATGGCTGTCTTAGGACTCACTCTGTAGAGTAAATGGCCTTTCAAGTGGAGTCAGAGCTGCTGTATTTTTTTTTTCAAACTCTATAAAATGCCTCAAGTTTTGGGTTTTGTTTCTTTTTCCTTACTCTACTTGAAACTAAACTGAGAATAGGAGGCAAAGAATCCATTTGGATTATCTGAAAATAATTTGATTGACCTCTGATAATTTCTATATGAATTTAGAATTGGGGTGTGTTATTGAATTTGTTGTGAAGTTAGGGGATTAAGCCCTAGGCTTTATGCATGCCAGGCAAGTGCTCTGTCCCTGTGCTGTAATCCAGGATGTTGTGTTTTATACTCATCCATATGCTACCCCATGAACACTTCTTTACTAAAAGACACAAGATGATGAGATCCAGGGGCTTGTGACAATTGTAAGCACCCATGGAACTCTAAAATAGAACTAAAAAAAAAATCACAGCTTCCTTCATTCCTTTCTGTAGTAGTCAAATTTAATTATGGCTGCAGATAAAATGAAATACAAAGGTGATTTCTTCCTTGCTCCTTGTTAGTTTTGATTGTAAAAATATGTCATTAATTTTTCATAGCATTGAATTTTTAAAGTATCACAGAAATTTGAAAACAAAATGTGAATTGCTTTAAGGAGCTACAGCTTATTTTGCCTTAACTGTTCAGAACTTTCCTCTTTTCAGGGGTAACTGTGTTTCCTTTGAGGTTGTGGCGGAGAACCAGCCAGCAGAGAAATATGTATATATAATTCAGAGTCCAAACTTAACCAAGACTCTAATCTGAAAGCTTCTTGGAAAATACCTGTGCAAAAGGCATCCCAAGGGATGGAGGTACTAGGCACTCCAGAGTAGAGCAACACTGCCCTCTAGAGGCTTGAAGTGTTAGGTTCACACAAACCCTGCCCTGACGCTTGCTACTGAGCAGGTTCTTGTGCAATGTGAGTAAAATACAGACAGTAATATTTTCTAGTGATGACCTCATTACTAAAAATAAATTTTAGACAAAAATCCATCCTGGTAGAACAATAAAAGCCATGTGAAATTCATCTGGAAACTAGACCTGATCATCAATAGGATAGGAGAAAGCTTCAAAAGTTCCTCAACACTTTCAGGTCTCTAGTTTATACCTGTTTATCCTGGCACTTGGGAAGTTGAGGCAAGAAGGATGGCCATACTGGTAAAGAATAAACTTCTCCTCTCTCTCTCTCTCTCTCTCTCTCTCTCTCTCTCTCTCTCTCTCTCTCTCTCACACACACACACACACACACACACACACACACACACACACACAGCCTTCCAGGTCCAGGCAACAAACACACATCAGCTGAGAAAACTGGAGGAACTCGCTCAGCTACCATGGGCCACTAAGAACTTTGGGAAAGAAAGTATCTGGAAGGAAGAAACCGGGATACTTTGTGTGTGTGTGTGGTTGTTCTTCAGGCTTTAGAAGCACAGAGGAGGGGTTGCTTCTCATTAGAGTTGTGCAATAGTCGCTGAATTCAGTTGAACACAGTCTTGAAAATGTGCAAAACTATGGCTCAGGAGGAGCTACGGCGGGGGGGGGGGGGTGCTTTTTAGCAGCTAAACTGCAGATAGTACATGCACTTCAGAGATAATTTTCTGGGGCAGTTTGGAGGAGGGATTGCAAATGGAAATGCTATTTGGGTGGCTGCTGCAATGGTACCTCCCATGAGAAATGCTGTTGAGGAAATGGATTAAGAAAAATGCCAGGGTTCAAGAAAAACAGTAACACAAGATAATTATTATGGAGAGTGGAGAGTGCCAGGAAAGAAATCTATGCTCTGGTCATTCTAGCTAACAGAAGACAGTGATGTTGGTTCAAAAGTTCAAAGTATTTCCTCTAAATGTAAAGGCATAGGCGCCTCTGTATTTTGTAATTACAAGCTTAATTGACTTACAAAATGAGTGTCTTTTAAAATATAGTAACCGACTTATGTAAGCTGCCGTTGCAAAGTAGGCATTACCACATAAGAGCAGCTACATCACGTCACGCTGCAAAGGTAAATGCAGCACTTAAAAGTGTTTTTGCCAAATGGCTTAATTATTAAAATTTCAACGTGGGCCTCTCGTTTGTGCAGGTGCGAGTGTTCATCAACCAGTTATATCAGCCAAGTGTGGTGAAAGACATCAGCAGAAACCCCGATTTGCAGGCCATCAGAATTGCCTCCGTGAACCCCATTCTGGACCCGTGGATCTATATCCTTCTGCGGAAGACTGTACTCAGTAAAGCCATAGAGAAGATCAAGTGCCTCTTCTGCCGCATAGGTGGGTCTGGCAGAGATGGGTCGGCACAGCACTGCTCAGAGAGTCGGAGGACATCTTCTGCCATGTCGAGCCACTCTCGCTCCTTCCTCTCTCGGGAGCTGAGGGAGATCAGCAGCACATCTCAGACTCTCCTGTACCTGCCAGACCTAAGTGAAAGCAGCCTCGGAGGCAGGAATTTGCTTCCGGGTGTGCATGGCATGGGCCTGACCCAAGCAGATACCACCTCGACAAGAACTTTGCGAATATCAGAGACCTCGGACTCCTCCCAGGGCCAGGACTCAGAGAGTGTCCTGTTGGTGGATGAGGTCGGTGGGAGCGGCAGGGAGGAGCCTGCCTCTAAAGGAAACTCTCTGCAGGTCACGTTCCCCAGTGAAACGCTGAACTTATCTGAAAAATGTATATAGTAGCTAAAGGGGTCGGAGGAGCACTGTCTTGGGAACTTGATGAAATCCTGTGCAATAGACATACACGTGTTTAGCTGTACTCAGAAGGGTTGTCTTTTGTGACTCCTAGTAGAGAGCATTGGAGCATGAATGCTCTCCAGTGCGGCAGATGAGTCCCTTGAGTGCCCAGGTCTGAAGCACACTGGCAGCCACTCTGATGTGACTCAGCGTTGCAGCTGCAGCTTGCCTACTGAATAGGAAGATGGCAGAAGCTGTTATTTCCGTAACATCAGACCTTCGATTTTGGCACATACCAGAGGTCCGGATACTGGAAGGGCTCTACCCCAAACTCTGAGGACTATCTTACAGCTGATTTAAGTGTCTCTCTAAAGCATGAAATGTGAATTTTTATTGTTGGAAATGTAATTTAAGGTATTTATGTTCTTCTCTGTGAGAAGGTTTATTGTTAATACAAGGTATAAGAAAATTATGATCCGCCCTCTCCTGCCAGTATAACCAGCTAATATTGTCAATGTTATGTTTTTATCCATAAAGAAGTCAGGCCAAAGTATTGAAAAGAGTGAAACTAATATCTATAAAACAGATATAAATTTTTAAGAGTTTAGCACTATCAAAGGAAAAAGATTGTTATTTAAGATGTAAAAATTAACCTAAAATATATTTTCCAAACTATATATAATAATGAAAAAAATCAGAAACATAATATTACATTTATTTATCCAGGAAACTGTGATTCAGGAGTACCTAATATTGCTGGTAAATATTTTCAACCTTTGTCCCCACTAATGGGTATTTTTAAAGCTGTAATATACTTTTTTAAAGTCTCTAGCTACCCATCATTGAAGTGTGTAGTATAAGAAGTCCAAGTAGCTTGTTCTGTCCTGAAAGCCTGTGTAGTTTTACTTGCCAACAGAATGTCTGACAGCATCCTTTCTGATTTAAAGAGGAAGATGGCTCTCTGGTGTGGTCTCCACTCTGTGGTGTGTGCCAAGAGACACTGACAGTCTTCTGTGACACCCAGTAATGCTGTACCTGTGTTTGGAGGTGCTGTCTTGGAGAAATATTATGCATGTTTTGTTGCTCAACGTGTTCTTGTGAACTGCTTGGTTGTGATTGAATTCTGAGCCTGATACTGATAAGGATTAAGGAGTAGCTGGACCAACTGAAATTATTCTGGAGATGACAATAAATAATTGCATTCCATCTGAGTTCCATAGCCTCAATTTTGGAAATCATGTATGGGGTTTTTGCTGCTGTTTTGTTCTGAGGTGCCTTCTATATCCTTTTAAACTGAAAGCTTTTTGTTTGTTTTTGTTTTGTCTGAAGCTTGAAGATGCTTTTATTAGATTTTGAAGAAAAACTCCATGGCAGCAAGTTGTAAATCCCACCAGCTGCCCAGAGAAGGACAGAAGAGAGAAGGGGCGATGGCATTTCAGCTGAGTGGGTATGGAGGGCAGACAAGCAGCAGCACATGGTAGGGAGAAGAAATTCAAGAGAGAGACCAACGTACCAAAAAAAAGCACACTTGGGCTCTAGCTAGCATCTGAAAGAGTGAGACAGAAAAGACAAAAAGGGAAAAGTCACACCTTTCCAACAGGTGGGCAGACCCATCAGAAGATCATGGCAGCCAAGAATTGACAGCATAGCAGGGAATTCTAGAAAAGTGCATTATATCTAGGTGGAGAGTGGAGAGATGCCAGGTCTCCTGAGTTAATTTAGTTGGCCATGTCAATCACCTACCCTCGGGAATTAGGGTCCACCTTAAACTCTACTAAAGAGACAGGAAGATTGATTATCCTCTTATGAATTTTTAAATGTTTTAAAATAATGCTGTTATTAAAATGTCAACCATAGGAACAAGTGACAGACAACTAGTACTCAGTGTCACCAGTGGTGGAAGAAGCAATGTTATACTTAACTTGCTGCATGTTCAATATCCAAATAATTACCACTATCTATTGACATCAGTACTTCCTGTTTGCACTTTCCTTGCATCAGCAATTCTGAGGCATTAGCCTGCACAAGTCATCGACAGAACCTACTAATCTTTTCCCCTTCCTTCCCCTGCCTTTTCTTCTTCCTTTCTTTCCCTTCTTTCTTGCCCATCTGTCTTTTTTGACAGAATCTTGCTCTATGGCTCAGGCTGGCCTGTAACTCCTATGGAGTTGAGAGATTACAGACCTGCACCAGCACACCCAGCAGCAGTCTCTGAGTAAGACAGACATTTCCTCAGCTTTCCTGGGTGACACTGCCACTGCCAGCTTTCGGATATACTTTAGCAATAACCTCTAGGCTGAAGTCATAGTTTTCTATTTGTAAATACTTAAAGACATTTTTAGGTAGTGTTGGAAAAGCAAGACATCATCTTTGCGGGCCTACTGGCTCTGGGATTAAGGTAAGGACAACTCAAGAAAGGAGCATGTGGATTTAACTTCTGAATGTTTTATGAATTTTTAAATGTTTTAAAATAATGCTGTTATTAAAATGTCAACCATAGGAACAAGTGACAACTAGTACTCAGTGTCAACAGTGGTGGAAGAAGCATTTAACTTCTAAAATGTTTTCTTTCACCATCTGAATGAATGCCTAAGAAACAATGGTTTCAGAAAATGTGTTGTGAATAAGGATTGTTTTGCCTCCACAAATATGATCCATAGAGATCACCTAGGTTTATATATAAATTAATGTATATATATACATATATATGTGTATGTGTGTGTATATATATACATATACATATACATACATAAATACATACATACATACATCTTCACTTATGCCCCTGGGGAAAGCAAAAGCCTCACTCATGAATTAGTGTTATTAATATACAAGACATATTCATGTTTTACTTCAGGTTCACTACCAACAACACTGACCTGGCTTAATCTTGTTTACTGAAATAATCACATACGGTGGCAATTATTCTTTAAAGTATACATCCTTTAAAATGTTTTAGTAAGTTCAACTAAAAAAAATGCATCCATCACTAATGTCCAGTTCCCAAACATTTCATCATTACTGGTTCTACAGACAGCGGCCCCATAGATTGCCCAAACCCCTCAACTGTCACCTTCATTCAGGGGGCCTAGTTCAGTCTTATGCAGGCTCCCCAGCTGTCAATCTGGAGTCAGTGAGGTCCCACTTGCTCAGGTGAGCTGTTTCTGTGGGTTTCCCCAACATTGACTCCCTAATCGCTCCTCCTTCTCTACAACTGAACAACAGGAGTTTGGCCCAGTGTTTAGCTGTGGATCTCTGCATCTGCTCCCATCAGCTACTAGATGAAGGCTCTAGGATGGCATTTAAAGTAGTTATCAATCTCATTATTGGGGAAGGGCACTATGCTTAGATTCTTAGTCGGGGTCATCCTGTGGATTCCTGGGAATTTCCCTAGTGCCAGTTTTCTTGCTAACCCCATAATGGCTCCCTCTATCAAAGCATCTCTTTCCTTGCTCTCCCTCTCTGTCCTTCCCCCAATCCTTCCCAATTTTTTAAAGGTAGATTGTTTGATATGTAGGATTACTAGAAGGAGGATTATAAATTCATTAAATAGTCAGTCAAGATGCTTACTGATCCCAGGAAAAACAAAGAGGGGTCCAGGAATGAAAAGATAAATATGAAATACCTAACTCAACTGTATGTAGCAATTATATACGGTCACTAAATACTGAATACAGACTGAACCACATCATAATGAATTCCATGGGAGACAGTAAATATATATACCATAAGCTAGACTTACCCGAAGCAAGAAAAACCAGTAACAGTTAAACTGTTAAAAATAACTAAAAACAACAGTAAGATCATTGAAAGTCAGAGAACACTGAGTACACTTCAGAAAATCTTCCACACTGTTGATAGAAGCACAAAATTAATACAGCCACCTTGAAAATCAACTTGCATAGTAATTTTAGGAACTGAAATATATCAAAAATGTGTCTCAATGCATGGCTTTATAAGATGCAACAAAACTAAACAGTTCACTGGTCACCACTGGAGAATGCTAGGGAGCCAACTTACTATTTTTAAATGTTAAATATTAAAGACTTGTGTGGGAGGACATGGATAGAACCAGAGATCACCACATTAAGTGAGGTAAGCTAGATTCAGAAAGGCAAATACTGGCTTATTATTTTCATATGCAGACTCTGAACAGTGTGTGTGTGTGTGTGTGTGTGTGTGTGTGTGTGTGTGTGTGTGTGTTAGGGGGTTTCTGTGTGCAGAAGGTGTGGAATATGAAACTAGAGGACTATGAGAAGAAAGGAAGATAAAGTGAGGTCAAGTGATGCAAAACCGATAATGGAGAATCTATCACAAGAAAACAGAAAAGGGGATGATTTGGGGGAGGGGAGGGAGAAGTAAAGGTGGGCAATGAGGAGGAATGAACAATAAGAACAAAGTATAATGGCATAGACATGAAAATGCCACAATGAAACCCATCATTTTGTGTGCGAACTTCCAATTTTAAATTTTAAATGAGAAAGAAAAAGAACCAGGTCTTTACTCCTAAATGGCTTTAATGTATAAATTGTTTCCCAAAGAAAGAAAATATAGTTGACTCGAGGAGTTTCTCTTTAGAATTTTCTGGGCCCAAAGACAGAATTATCACAATTATTATGACCTCTAGTGAAATAATGACCTAGGTTGGATGGTTAATCTTAACTTGATGCTATCTGGAATCACTTAGGACACAGACTTTTGGATATATCTGTTTCCAGAAGACACACCCACCCTGAATGTGGGTAGAGCCATCCCGTGGGCTGCGGTCCTGGACTGAATAGAAAGGAGAAGGCGAGCTGAGCACCAGCTTTGGGTTCTTTCTGCTTCCTGACTGCAGATGCTATGTGACCAGCTAGCTAGCTACATAGGCTGCTGCCATCTTGCCTTCCACTCCATGATGGACTGACTATACCTTCAAATCATGAGCCAAAAACAATGTGTTTTATTTCTATGACAAGGAAAGTACACCAGATAAAGTCAATCAATAGATGCTGATAAGACTAAGATGTGATAGCGAGAAATATTTAACTTCTGGTAGAAGTAGTCAAGGCTATAACCCTCCTCTCCCCACCCGCTAAAAAAATAACTCTGACCAGCCAGCCTCCAGAACTAAGAGCACAGAAGAAAATTAATAGTATCAGGTAGGCTACAATAAGCAAAATATAAAATGTGAAAATAACTACTAAAGAAAAAATGACTAGTTCCTTTTTATAACAAAGGAGGGGACCAGATGTGGAAGGTAAGTGGTCCCTATTGCTGAAGACACCTTGCACTCTAGAAACATAGCCCAGGGCTTCTGAGCTGGGACTGAACTGAAAGACGCCGCCCTGAGGAATGGCATTCATGACACCAGAAGGACCATGCAGGCTTCCAAAGAAGGGGCACAACCAACAGTCCTACCCAGCTATGATGCCTATGAATCACAGCAACAACCAGTACGCCATGATAACTCCAAGGATGCAGTAGCAGCTCACAAACCTTGGCAGTAACCAACAGCTCTCTAATTTACTTAATACCCACTCAACAAGAAAAAAGTCATGCCTGGAAACCTAGCTGACTTCCCAGGAAGAGGGCAGTCAAAGCTTAGAAGAGAACCACCTACAATCACCACTTTATTAAACCATCATAATCCTTAACTAAAGTCTAAATATTTGTATTTCTAACCAAAAAGAAGTGTTATCTTCCACCCCCATCAAGGAAACTTATCTTTGTAAAAAATGGAGGACCTCTATAGAAAACCACAACCAATCAAAATGCAGAGTTGTGGAGCCCAATCCCATAGGATACATCTACAAAACATTCCTGTACCTAAAGATCAGGGAACATTGCAGAAGAGGGGGCAGAAGATCAGGCTGGAGAGATGCTCAGCTGTTAAAAGCACTGGCTGCTCTTCCAGAGAACCTAGGTTCAATTCCCAGCACCCACATGGCAGCTCACAACTGTCTTGAACTCCAGTTCCAGGAGATTGACACCCTCACAGATATGTGCAGGCAAAGCACAATGCACATAAAAATTTTAAAAAGAACGAACCAGAATATTAACTAGTTTGTTGGAAGACTGTGTCTCCTAGTAACATCAGAAGCTACATCCATAAAGCCCCACCATGACTGTCCAAATGCAAGCAGAACAAGGGTGACACCAGTGGGCATGCCAAACTGGACAGGAAAAACTCTACAGGCCTCACTCCTACACAAGAAATGGTAAGCAAATGAGGAAAGCTAGGAGCAGAAGGGTTCTTCACAAGGGAAGGGCACACCAGTTGGTTGTCCAGTGCCAAATGATCTGCTCTGAAAACATGCATACAAATAACACTACACAGACTGGACAGGTTATATTCAAGAGAGAGAGAGAGATTGTGTGTGTACATATATATACAATTAGTGAAAAGAGGCCATAAATTTGAAGGAGAATGGGGTGGGGTGTATGAGAGGGTTTGGAGGGAGGAAAGGGAAATGAGAAATATGATTGTTACAATCTCAAAATGAAAACAGTAGTGGAGGAGGGACAGAAAGAAGACTTTCAAATAATAAAGGACTGTGAGACATATCAACATGGCTGTGAATGGTCTCTTGGCAGATCTTTGTTTAATATTATCACTCAATGTCACATAATAACTACATTATACCTTATACCTATTTTTTTTCAGATTTTTTTATTTGACTTAGAAACAAGATTGTTTTACATGACAATCCCAGTTCCCTTCTCTATCCCGTCCTCCCCCACCAACCCTCCCAACTAAAACCTACCTATCGAATATCCTTTCTTCTATTCTTCACATGACTTAACCTTTCTGCTCCCTCATGACCTCTGAATCCTTCCTCTTCATTCCTTCTCATTCTTGTAGCTCCCTCCCACCTCTTCCCGTGCTCTCGATTTGCTCAGGGGATCGTGACCCTCTCCCCTTCTCCAGGGAACCAAGTATGTCTCTCTAAGGGTCCTCCTTCATTACTAGCTTCTCTGGCAGTGTGGATTGTAGGCTGACTATACCTATTTTTAAAATTGCATTTGTAATTAAAAATCTTCTTCCAAAGAAAACTCTAGGCCCAAGTGATCATGTGTCATGTGCTATCATGTGTGATCTCTACTAAGTGCTTGAGAAAGAAGAGTAGACAAAGATACTTACCATTTTTCGAGGACTCTGTATAATTCTTATTTGAAAACTGAACGCAGACATTAAAATAAAAAATTATAAGCCAATATCGTGTACAAACAGACACAAAATCCTTCATGCAATATTACCAAATTGAATTGAGAAGTACTTAAAATGGATAATCCCTCATGACTAAGAGAAGTTTATCCCAGAAATATAATTGATTTGGGCTGGAGAGATGGCTCAGCCATTAAAGGCTAAGCTCACAACCAAAAATGTAAGAAATGTAATTGAATGAACATTTATAAAATAACTGTAACTTACCATAAAAAGAGATTTTATTTACTTGTTTGTTTACATATATACTTGCTTATTTTTTGAGGCAGTTCGTGCTATGTAGCTCCAGCTGGCCTGGATATCACAATTCTGCCCTGGCTCCCAAGTGCTGAGATGGCAGGCATATGCCAGGTAGGAAAGAACAGGTTTTCAATGAACATTATGAACAACTGGACATGGAAAAATGAACCTCAGCTTCTGTCATACATTACATATAAAATGAACTTAACAAAGAACAAACCTAGTCACAAAAGCTAAAACTACAAAATATCAGCAGACATTACAGAATTCTTTGTGCCTCAGAAGAACTGAGAAAAACCCTATATATTGGCCTTCAGCGAAGTTTAGTGTCTACTGTCACAACAGTATTTGACGAAAACTATGAAAGAAAACATTCATAATACTAACTCATAAAGATTTTTATCCAGTGTTAGTTACAAAATTGAGTAGGGAAACCAAAATTTAAAATGGGGAAATTTGAACATACACTTCTCTCCAAAAGATGATGTCAAGAAAGCCCATGAAAAACAGCACCAGGGACTGAGATGCAGGCCAGGAGTGTTTACCTACCCTGGCCTCAGTGCCCGGCACCTCATAAGTCAGGTGTGGTGGTGATCCACAACACCTATAATTCCCAACACTTGGGAGATGGAGAAAGAGAGATCAGTAGTTCAAGTTCATCTGTAACTACACAGAAAATTCAAAGCCAGCTCAGCCAGGATACATCAAACACAGCATCAAGAGAGAGAGAGAGAGATGGAGGGAGGGATGGAGGGAGGGAGGGAGGGAGGAGGGAGGGGGAGGGAGGGAGGGAGGAAAGGAAGGAAAGAAGGAAGGAAGGAAGGAAGGAAGGAAAGAAGGAAGGAAGGAAGGAAGGAAGGAAGGAAGGAAGGAAGGAAGGAAGGAAGGAAGGAAGGAAGGAAAACAGCTCCATATCACTAAGTGATATATTCTTAGAACAAAAACATCCATTAACCTGGGTAAAATGATAAAGATGGACAATACCAATACTAACAAAGCTGTGGGAAAACAAACACTTCTTCAGCAATTGCTAGTAAAAACAAAACAAGGGAAATTTTGGGAATTAGTTTCGGAGATCTTTAAAAGCTTCATATAAGTTCCACATACAGCAAGAGTCAGTGTTTATCCTACGCATTTACCCAAAAGAAATTAATGTATGTGTCCATAAACAGAATGTGTCATGTGTACATAGCAGCTTTATTCATAGTAAAGCAAAACTTGAAACAACCTAAATGTTCATTACCAATAGTTAAACTGTGGTATATTCCTTCAACAGAATACTAAGGAAAAGAACAGAACACACTATTGACATATGAAAAAACGGATCGATCTGAACATGGAGAACTTCAAATACACTGTGCTAAGCAAAATATGCCAGACATGAGAGTACAGACCATATGATCTATTTTTTTATAACTCCATAAAAGGAAAATCTAATTTACCGTCACAGAGAGCAGATAAGTCATTGAATAGAGCAGGGTACTGGGGTAGAAGTGAACTAGAGTGCTTAAGATTTTTAAAAATTTTTTAGGTAGACATAAGGCTACTCACAATGGCAGACACAAGATAGGTTAGTGGATATTCACCCATTTGTCAAGAACTTTTCAAACTGCAAACTTCAAGTGGCTGCCTTTTCCTATATCTAAACTATAGACACTTAAAATTGGCAGAAGCAGGTAGTGGATACCATAACTCATTCCACATTCCTTCCTTCAACTTTGTGGTTGAAAGAGGTAGACTTTAAATAGTATAAGCAAAATTTCCTGTTGCCTTGTAACAAACATTATTTTCAGTAAAATCTCCACAACTTAAAAAAAAGCCAAAATTAGGCTTTTTACTAAATTTCACAAATATACTCAAATCTTTATTAGGGCTTTAGGGTTCCCTCGTGGCCTAACTACCTAAGAGACAAGTCAGGGACACAGAGATTACACCAATGACTGCATATAATGACCTGCTAACACTGAACCCAGAACTGGAGAGGCCTCTCCAAGCTGTGGACAGTTCTGAAGCTCAGGTTTCTCCTTCACTGAAAGATTAACAATGTAGCTGGAAGGAGACCAGCACAACCAGTCCTGTTTCCTACCTTCCTTCCTCTCCTTGGGAGGTGGGAGGGGATCAGGATTCCTTGGCTAATCGATGTTCCAAGAATCAGGATGAAAGAAATTCATCCCTACCTAACCTACTTTCCCAACAAAGTGAGTGCACATTCATCAGCTTTCCCGCCACTCTCCAAGTGCAATACAGGGAGCTCAAAACATGACACTCAATGGGCACTGCATATTAGCTAAAGGGCCACTCTTGCACTCATAGTGGCCGGCCTATTCAATTGCATGTGGCTAAAGTACATGACTTTGGATGTTATTTGCCTTCATTCATTTTAACTGACATGGGTAAAGAGGTCATTTACAAACGGTCATGTTTTATTACCGGTTTAAAAAGTGAGTTCCTGTACCCTAAAATGGCACCAATCATAAACCCCTTTGTTGGTTTAAAGTCATCTCAGAAAAACACACACACTGAAGATGATGATGGTGGTGGTTTTTGTGTTAACTCCTAACTCATTTAGACACATGCTATGTCATGAAACCACAGCCTAGAAAGTCTATTACAGAGTGGGTTTTGAAGCGTTTCTGACTGAAGGAAATGAAAGACCTGATTAATCATTCTTACTGCGGGAAAGGGGAGCCAGCCTGTGAGTCACTGCCCAAAGCATGATCTGCAAACTGACTGACAGGGCTGTGCTGTCCTACTACGATCATGGAAATACCAGTTTTCTTTTTTTTTTTTTTTTTTTTTTTTTTTTGGTTTTTTGAGACAGGTTTCTCTGTGTAGCTTTGGAGCCTATCCTGACACTTGCTCTGTAGACCAGGCTGGTCTCGAACTCACAGAGATCTGCCTGCCTCTGCCTCCCAAGTGCTGGGATTAAAGGCTTGCACCACCACCGCCCAGCTATGTTCCATATTTAAGATACAATATTTTATCAGCCAGCCGCCTGCATCCTAGAGAGTAACACTGAGTCTCAAGTTTTCAGGTATGATCTCAATGTAGAATGAATGCTCTGATAAATATCTATACCGTGCAACCTTGAAACCAAAACAATGCAAATCATATTTGATGTCATTTTAACAATAATGCTGTTGTTTAGATCACTAAACATAAATATATCATTATCATGAGTGTCATTTTTCTCCAGATTCATAAAAATGCATTGTTCTAATTAACAAGCTTAGTAAACTTTTATACACCATTCCTCACAGCCTAGCAAAATAATGGATGTGCTTTTCTCTTCTTGCATGGAAGTATTAGCTAAAGTACCTTTTGGGGTCTAGAGAAATGAGACTTTCTCCATAGTTCATTCTTCCTTTTTCTCCCCATCTCATGCCTATTTTGTATCTTATATCTGAGTAGTAAAGAGACTAGAATGATCCACTAAGGGCAAACAACAGGTTTACCCTTAGTCTAGAAGCAGCACACTGGCCATGTGGGGTCTTGCCTTATTGAGGTTGAGGCATAGACTCCATACCAAGAACAATCTCTGACAACTGTCTTTCAGTATCACAAGCAGTGAATTCATTCAGATAAAGGGCTATGAAAAAAAATCTTCTAAAATCAGAAGGAAGTGAGAGGAAGTATTCCCAAACTAAGACAAGCTCTTCCTAGAAATGGTTAGCATTTACTATGCAATGCACCTATGAGGAACCATGCAAATGTTTCACATATACTTTGATGCAGAAAAAAACAAAGTCTACCAATCTAAGTCCCAAAATCTAAGAGGAAAATCTCCAAAACACAAGGGGAAAACTATTTTTTCACAAACCATACAATAAACAGAGATCCATATGTAACATATCACATGTGATATATTCACTTCTCTAGCCATCTAGCTACTCTCTGAGAATATCCCTTTCTATTTAACAAAATATTTTTTCACTCATTCTAAAACTGGTCTCTCTATCCAAGGGTTAATATTTTGATGGTATAATTTAGGGGGAATATAATACTTTTTAAGGCAACTGCCAATTTCTCCAACTCTAAAAGAAAAAAAAAAAAATATTTCCCTAAAATACCTCTGAAAATATCTTCACAAAAATGCTGGCCATACTTATATGTGCCAACGGTTTTTGCTAAGATTGCATAACACAACATAAATAACTTTCATCTCTAATGGAAAAAATTACATCAATAATAACTTCCTGAGTATCAGACAGAACAGCACCTGACAGTTGTGTATGTTTGTACTACAGTATATACAATAAAAACAGTAATTCACAGCAATAACAGTATTGGTTTGAGACTGTGGATGAGGATTTTTAATAAATTTCTTTCTTTTGCTGTTTTATGGTCTACTGTTTGTTTTGTTTTGAGGCAAGGGCTTGCTATGAGTTGTCCAGGATGGCCTTGAACTTACCACTCTCCAGCCTTCACCTGACAGTGCTGGGATTACAGGCATTTGCTTCTTGCCATATGTGCTCACTAGCAGTATTACACCACTAATCACATTCCAGTTCCTTGGCTGTCAGTCATATACTGACACTCTAATACCTCTGCCTTTTTACTTTTAAAGAGAGATATTTTATACTCATTTGAAATTGCAACTATTTTTTCATTTCACTGAATAGTTCCAAAAAAGCTCTTTAGAAAGACATTTATAAATTGTTCACTGCAAAGTTACAAGCAAGAAGTATCTGCCAGCTGCAGTAGCTCATACCTTTATTCCCAGCAGTCTCAGACACGGAGGCAGGAAGACAGACTTGAGGCCAGCCTAAGTTAAAAGTAAGACCTTCTCTCTCAAAACCAAAAACCAAAAGGGGAATAAGTTTTCTGGGTTCTTCATACTTTCAAAAATAACAAAAAGATAAATAGGAGGATTTAGCTCAGCAGCAGGGCGCTAGTGTAGTATGCTGGGGGGCTCTAGGTACACCCTCCCCCATGAAAAGCAAAAAGGAAAGAAACTGTTTTGACCAGGATAATGTAAGAGTAGAATTTACTGACAATCTGCAAATACCATTCAATTTTACATACGAATGAGGTGATAAAGATGACAATGGAATGAAACATCATTCTGACACATCAGTATTCATAGGCAGCAAACACTGAAGAACACAGTTACCACTTCTTAACTTTAAAGTCATAACGGAAGCACAGATTAGAACAAAAAAAATCAAAGAAATGTTCAGGATATACACGTTTGCATGCATTTGTAGGCAAACTTTCAAATATTTCAAATATAACCAATTGATAACTTTAAATCAAGATGAATGTCACAAATATATAAACTTACACTAGTGAAGCAAGAAAAACGGAAGAGACAACATCAGATTTCTAGGAGAGGAAGAAATCACATACTTTCTTTATCATAAAACAAAAGTCTGCAAGTCTATATTGTAATAACACTGCCTGTCAAAAGTTAATCACTGTTCAAGAACACACTTTCCAAATTGTATCTTTAAATGTAAATTTGACAACAGTCAAATTAAATGCTCATCAGTCAAAACACATCACTTAAGATGCTCACCTTAAATATAAATTGCTTATAGAAGCACAGTCCAATCACTAAAGAGTAATTCCACTACTTGATTTTTATATGCTTCATCTGAAAAACTCAGTTTAAAAACAGAAGTGTTGCCCTCCTCCGCCAGAGCAGATATCTGTATGTTATGTAAGCATTAAGTAGCAACAACAACAAAAAAAAACTAGATTCAAACACCTTTTCATTGTGTATGCTTCATCGGGCTTTGATAAAGACAGAGCCATCTGGGGTAGAAGAGCCCTCTTCCTTCTCATTTACTATCTCCACAGTTCCAGAAGCTGACACAATAACCATTGTTTTATTTGCAGACACTGACTTCTGTTTTTCTGCAACAGCTGCACACACAGCAACAATCTCATCGCTTTCAAAGTCATAGTCAGGGATTGACTCTGGTGAGATGTCTGTTCCTTCTGGTGGAATTTCTTTTTTTTCAATCCTCTGTGCTACTTTCTGCTGTTCCTGTAGCTTTCTTGCCCAAGAAAGGTCTTCCTTCCATATTTCAGGGTTCATTGGATATATGTGGAGGGCTACTTGAAAACTCCGAATTGCCTGGGGGGAAAGATATTTTCATTTGTCTTATTTCTAAAAGTTACCATGTTACAATTACATACATACAAGTAAGTGTGGGTATACATGCAGTCACACATGTCTATTCTAGCATATACTAGAATTAATTTTAACACAAAAATAGGCCATCTGTCTAGATAATTATGGTAGAGAAAAAAAATATACAGGTATAAGGGGGAAAGATAGAAAATGCCAATGGACTAAAAGCCATTAAATTAGGGATACTGGTACTAGGGTTTGAACATCTTAAAAGAAACACTATGGCCACATAAGATTTATCCCTCAGATGACAATCACACAGTTCAACACCGGCAATTGGTATAATAAACCACATAATAAAAGATAAAAATCACCCAATGGGTGAAGAAAAGTCATTTGATGAAATTCAGTTTCTTTTTAGTGATTAAGAAGTCAACAATTTGGAAACACATGGAAATAAAAGCCATACAATAGAACACCCAAAACCAACATTACACTCAACAGTGAAAAGCTGGGCGATTTCCTGCAAAATCAGAATAAGGCCAGGTCTTCCCATTTCTTTTTTTTTTTTTTTTTTTTTTTTAGAGATTATGACATAATAACATAATTTCTCTCTTCCCTGTCCTCCCTTCAAATGTTCTCATATGCTTCTCCTTACTGTCTTTCAAATTCAAGGCCTCTTTTTACATTAGTTGTTATTATATGGATATATATATGCATATATTCCTAAATATAACCTGCTCAGTCTGTATAATGTTACTTGCATATATGTTTTCAGGGCTGATCATTTGGTATTAAGATAACAAATGAGTATGCTCTTCCCATTTATATCCATGACTGAACTGTCAATTCTAGCCAGAGAATTAGGAAAGAAAAATATATAAATCATCCAAATGGGAAGGGAGAAGTAAAATTACCCTCATTTAGAGATGACATAATCTTACATACAGAAAACCCTAAACACTCCACAATATGCCTGTCAGAACTGCCAGTCACAGGGGCAGGTGTCTGAGTCCTAGCTTACTCAGGAAGCTGAAGCAGAAGGATGACTTGCACTAAGGAGGGCAAGACTAGCCTGGACAAAATAGTGAATCTCAGTCAAAAAACAAACAAACAAACCCAAAGATCTATGAAGACTAATGAACAAACTCCCAAAAGATGCATGTATGAAATCACATACAAAGCTAGATTATGCCTCTACAAACTGAAAACTATGGGACAGAAAACTGAGAGGATGAACTCGCATAGAGCAGCAATTACTAAGGGGTGAAAGGCTTGCACCCTGAGGCCCACAAAACATGGCTGAAGGACATTAAAGACACAAAAAAAATGGACATCTCATGCTCATGGGCTGGAAAACTTAATGCCAGTAAAATGCTTATATTCCTACAGCAAAACAACAGCTTCAATTCAATACCTGCTGTGGAATACTCCCTTTATATACTGTAAAGATTTGCTATTTGAATTAGTTTAATAAAAGCCTGACTGTCCAGTAGCCAGGCAGGAAGTATAGGCAGGATAACCAAACTAAGGATTTGGGGATGAAGAAGGATAGAGTCAGACGAGATGCCAGGAGATGCAGAAGAAGGAAGATGTGTAGAAAATGGGGTAGCAAGCCATGAGCCACATGACAGGGGGTAGATAAGAAATACGGGTTAATTTAAAATGTAAGAATTAGCTAGAAACAAGCCTGAGTTATCAGATGAGCATTTATTATTATTTATTATAAATATAGAGGCCTCTGTGTGGTTATTTGGGAATTGGTGGATGGGAAAGAAATGACCACCAACAAACACCTATCAATATCCCAATAGCATTTTAATAGAAACAGAAAATAAAATTCTGAAATTCACATGGGACTACAAAACACCTCGCCAAATCAATTTTGAGAAGGACAAAGCCAGAACCATCTCATTCCCTGGGGATTTCCAAAATGTGTTACAAAGTTACTGTACACAAAATAGTAGTACCTGGATGAAAAAATGCCAAATTATGCAAATAAAATATCTAGTGCAACAATTATTACAGTTTTAAAACCACTAACTAACTGAGACTGAGAAAATTGCGAAGCATCGGGTTCTAAGACTTTTTAGGGAGGCAGTATGTATCACACAAAACAACCCAAAAGGTGATAATGTCGTATGCCACATCTGAAAAGGCAGGCCCAAGCTAATTTCAGCACTGGTAGCTAAGGGTCACATGAGTGAACCACTGTTCATAAAGAGCTCCTACTCATTTTCCTACTCTCCTTTCCAACTTCTCCAATAAATCTTAGCTATTTCTCAGTAATCTCATTCCTTTACAGTTTTTTTCTTGCTAAGCCATTTTCTTCAATGTTCTTACTCTTTTATCCCGTTACCCTAAACCAGCATTCTCCTAACAAGCCTTTCCCTTTCTGCTTCATGCTTGTCCTCCTGCTTTTTTCACTCTCCCATTCCACTAGATATCTGTAGTTCCTGTAAGTATTTTCCAGAGAGGGGAATAACAGGATGATATATTGATATGAAGGGGGAAATAAGGTAAAGGGAGGGGGCAGGAGGGGAAGACGGGAGAAAAGCATGGAGGATATTTGAAGGAATGTCCTTGAGGAATTACCATGTACCTAAAATTATAGATAAGGCATATAGTATATTTGTATCCATATATGCTTTAAACAATGTTATACCACCCAGGCTCCCTGCAAGGGCCACAGACTGTAAGAAAACTCCAGTACCAGACACAAGAAACCCTTTTTCAAGGGATGGTCAGGGTAGTCCAAGACAGTCCCAAAACATTATAGACTATTGACGTTGCCTTTGGTTGCCTCACAAAGGTGGAATGTTAAGTCCCTATTGCTAAAGAAATCATATACTTCAGATACAGGACCAGAAGATCTGAGCTAGATCTGACTCAAAAGTCACCTCTCTGAGAATAAGTTTTTAGCACTGCAAGGTACTAAATAGTTGCCAAAGAAGGGAAACAACCAAAAGTCCTATCTAGCTGTGATGCCTCTGAAACACAAGAACCAGCATGCCAAAATATCCCTAAGGGTATAATAGTGGTACTCATATCTTGGAGGTAACCAATAGCTATCTAATAGGATTTAAAGCTGGTTCAATGGGAAGGAAATGATGTACTGGGGACCTAGCCAACTTCCTGAAGCTAATGAGGTCATAAATCTTAGAGGAGAACCTTCTACTACTACTTTAATATATCAACGCAATTTATAACTTACTTTAAATACTTATTCTTATACCCACAGATAAGCGTAATTCTTATCATTCATTAAAGAAACTTCTCTTTGCAACAGATAGAGACCATTACAGAAAACCACAACTGGTCAAAATGCATGAAACAACTGATCATGAGGTTCCCAGCCCCCAATATAGCCACACTTCTGAAACTAAGGCCCAGGGGCCATCAAGGAAGAGAGGGACAAAAGACTAGAGGGCAATAGGACTAGAAAATCTGCTGTGAGACTGTATTTCCTAGAAAGGACAGAAAAGCTTCGCTTATTATACCTCAACAATATGGATACTTAAGCAAGACCAAGTCACCACCAACAGGCATGGTAACATGGAAGGGTTCAATTTCACAGGGCCCCACCACTAGAAAAAGAACTATAGGCAGATAAGGAATCCTGAAAGTGAGAGAAATAGTCATCCCCAGGGATGAACATCCTAACTGGCTATTGCATACCAATTCATCAGTCCTGAAATCACATTGTGCAATTAACACTAAATAGCCTGAGCAGGTTATATTCATATACTTCTGAATTTACATATAACACACACACACACACACAGAGAGAGAGAGAGAGAGAGAGAGAGAGAGAGAGAGAGAGAGAGAGAGAGAGAGATACAATAACAAAGAAGAGGCCATGAATTTGAGGAGCAAGTGGAGGGATATAGGAGGGGTTGGAGACAGAAAAAGAAAATGATGTAATCACATTTTAACTTTTAAAATGTCAAAATAGAAAAAGATGAAAATACAAATGGCCAATAAAAATGAAAAAATGTTCAGCCTCATTAGCTATCAGAGAATACAAGTCAAAACTCAGTGTGATTCTTTCATAAAAAGCATAGAAGAGGAAAAAACAAACTAGAAATTGATCTATCCTTTTATCCAGCTATAGCACTTGTGGATATTTATTCAAAGGACACCAAATAGACATATCACAGAGATACTTACACACTGATATTTATACAATACTATTCACAACAGCTAAGTAGGAAAAAACCCAGATGTCCAACAACAAAGCAAGGAAAATGTGGTGTGTATATATATATAATGCATTTTTTAAGCTATAAAGAGTGAAGTTATATTGTTATAGGAAAAATAATGTGACTAGAGATAGTCATATTATGGACATTAAGTCAGTCTCAGAAAAACAAACATATATTTTCTCTCACCTATTGTTCCTAGATTTTATACAGCCACATAAAGTCATCTATGTATAAATTAAATGAAAATAAAAGTAAATTTGCCTAGTGGAAGAATGTGGACTAACAGGGTGGGGTAATGGAGAAAAAAAAAAAAAGAGGGTGGAGAGATTACAGGAAAACAAGATGAGGCAGTAAGGCATGTGCTCAATATACAACATGCACCTGGAAGAAACTTATTTTAAAAATCAAAATATAACTAAACATGAGCATTATAGCAATCAAATTTCTTTACCAGGACTATCTCTCCTAATCCAAGCTGAGCACGACCTAAAGTTTGCCAAGACTCCCATGAGTGTGGGTTACGCTTAACAGCCATTTCTGCTGCATGTACTGCTGGAAACATTTCATGAAGAGACATCAGGACCTATGTGCCAAAAAGAAGAAACAAAACCTGCCATGAACATATATAATATAAACTAGCAAACTATTGATAAATGATCATATACAAACAATGATTTTCCTTTACAAAATATATTTAAATCTGGCACACAGCATTTCCATGGATTTTATCCCCCACTTTATATTCAGTATCAGAAATTCTAGACCTTCTTTCACTCCCCAAATAAATGAAAATATAAAGTATCTTTATGTCCATCTGATCAAACCCAAGTGGTTGTGATCCAGCCACAGCAGTTCAATGCTATCTGAAATCCAGCTTTCACTTACAGTTACTCTATCTACAGTGTAATTTTTAGGAAACACTCAAGCCTTGCTGTTAAACTACATAGATAAACTTGTTCAACCAGTCATCTAGTCCCAAGTGCACGTTCACCTGTTATGAAAATTAAACATCCTGGAGGCCTCACAACTGAGCTTTTTAAGCCAGGCAAACCAGAACATTCACAGAACTGGAGAACTGAATGCCCATGGGAAACAGCTGAGCTTCATTTCTAATTTTTGAATCCATGAACACTATGGAGCATTCTTGACACAACACCATTCCTAGGTTCTAAATTAAATTCTTCCTATAGTTGCCATGGATCTCCTCTTACTCTGCACACATTCTAACCCTGAGCGTGAAGGATTCTGATAAAGGGCCTTACAGAACCCATTTCAGTAGGCCTAGTTTACTTGGGTTCTTCCTCAATAAAATAAATCGAAGCCATTAAAGCATGTGCCTTTCGTTTCAGAGTATTATGTGAAAAATACTTGCTAATATACAGCAATAATTATTTGTCAAAAACTATAATTAATGCTACTTTAGAGGCTGCTTTGGTGTTTTAATTTTGAGACTTGCCCTATGGAGCTTAAGCTGTCCTGAAATCCTGACCCTCCTTGCCTTAGTCTCCCTGAGTGCTGGGATTACAGCATGCTCTACCACACCCGGCTATCTGAGACATTTAGCATTCCCCAGATAACTGATTCAGGTGCGCAGAGGCTTTCTATACACCGTGTCTACACTATTAGAAATGCATATTTAACACAAATGCTAGTTTCTTAACTGGTAATAAGTCACTTCTTCCCAACCTTTTGCTCAGATCTCTGCCGTTTCTTTCCATCTCGTCTGTATTTGTTTCTTAGGCAGATGTGAGTTGGGAACTCCATTTCCATCCATAAGCCTTACCTAGTTACTGTTGGGTTGGCCTCATGAGACCACAAAGAGAGCAATGGGTTATCTAAAACTGAGAATGCTTCTTCATAATGTCATTTATTATCTTGTCCTCCGAGTTCTCAGTTTGGTCTTTCACAGATAGACTAGCCTTTGCTGCACAGCACATAGGTCCCCTTCGGCAGTCTTTACTATGACTGATCACTCTGCTAAAGATTCCCAGGCATTTGATCCTCCCTCAATTAGATGATGGGGCAGACTTAGTAGACTTCCCAGGGAAGGCCTTACCCTCTCCGTGGAGGAGATGGGAGGAAGGAAGGAGTGGAGGAGGAAAGGAGGGAGGGGAAACTGGGATTAGAATGTAAAAAATTAAAAATAAAAAAAAAAGATTCCCAGACATGCTGCTCAATGTTCTTATGCTTGATGATCAGTCACTTTCTCAGCAATGAAACATACAGTAAAAACCCAACACAAAACTGGCCAATCACAAAAGTATCTGCACAAGCCTACAAAGCCCCCACAAAGGCTTTAGTACCAAGCTTGGCAACAGTAACAAAGCTGTTGATCAAGTTAACACCAGTCATTCTAATTCCAATATCCACAGTAGTGAGAGTTTGATCCTGTTTAAAGAATTGATAAGCAACTCCTTCCCACAGTCTTGTTTACTGGGATCTGTTATGCTCTCACATCTGATTTATCCAAAGCTTCTGATAAATTTGAAATGACCCCCCAAAAAACAATCTCTTTAAGTAGAAATTATTGATAATCAAGTGACATTAACTGGGCAATTTGTACATGAAAGGCAGTTTCACCTGGGCGTTGGTGGCGCACGCCTTTAATCCCAGCACTCGGGAGGCAGAGGCAGGTGGATCTCTGTGAGTTCAAGGCCAGCCTGGTCTCCTGAGCGAGTGCCAGGATAGGCTCCAAAGCTACACAGAGAAACCCTATCTCGAAAAACAAGAAAGAAAGAAAGAAAGAAAGAAAGAAAGAAAGAAAGAAAGAAAGAAAGAAAGAAAGAAAGACAGGCAGTTTCAACCTCTTTCTCTTCAATTGGTCAGCCTTAGGTCTGGGTTTCCTCTAGCATCTTCACTGAGTGATTAGTACATGCTCCACTAGGAGCAGCTCTGGGATGCTGGAGAAATAGACCCATACCATATATATATATTCCAAAAAACAATGCATCCTCATTTTGAAGAAAAATGAGCTATTGGTAGACAATTTATAAGTAGAAACTTTTCATCTATTTAAAAAATGTACTAGTAATTTTATCCATATGTTCTATCTTCTCAGAGCTAGGTTCAAGTAACACTTCACTTCATTGCAAAAGCAAATGAATTTCTAATTTTATACACAAAATGTTTTAAATAATATGATAAAATTTTTTGAGAGGGGTTTCAAGACAGGGTTTCTCTGTGGCTCTGGAGGCTGTCCTGGAACTAGCTCTTTAGACCAGGCTGGTCTCAAACTCACAGCGATCCACCTGCCTGGGCCTCCCGAATGCTGGGATTAAATGTGTGCACCACCACCACCCGGCTCCAAAATAATATGCTAAATTTTTAAAAATAAGTTGTATTGGAAAAGAGAAATGAGAGCAAACATTATTTGTTCATCACAGCTCAGTGAATAAACACAGCATATTCACAGTAAAAATCAAATTCCTTATAACTGTTACCTGTGATTTCATCTCATAAAGGGTGGCATCATCTGGGGTCAGCTGCAGTGCTTCATCCCACTTTTGAATTGCCTCCTGGTATCTGCAATTGTTAAAGTTACATTAATATCATATTTTAACTAAATCTTTGAGAGTACATCTTAAACTTGAAAATAATTACTATGAAAATTTTCTATTTAGAAATTGATAATACTATTATAAAAGCCTAGGCAAATTAAAGAAATGAAAGGAAAAACAACAACAAAAGAGAAAAGGACAAAAATATAAATCAGAGATTTTACAAATCTCTTTCTAAGATTTTGGAGCCCAGGCTAGCAAGATGGAGTTCAATCTCTGTATCCCATATAATGATAAAAAAAGAAAACTAACTCTACAAACTTGTCCTCTGACCTAAACACACACCATAGCATGTATAAACACATAATTAATAATAGTAATAAAATATATTTTAAAAGACTTGTGGGTTAAGAAATCACTACCAAATATCTTTCTTTTTTAATTAACTTCACTGATGGGATATGTACTCTAAATGATTTGTGTTAAATGCTTGCAATCCAGTTCCATGCCTAGGTTTTCCTATAGAAATCTACCTGGTAGAGACGATAGTTTGGTACATCGAAATTCATCGAAGAGGAGGAAACTTTAATTGAAGAAATGCCTCCATAAGATCAGATTGTAGGTAGGTAACCCAGTAGAGCATTTATTAGTGGTTGTTGGGGGAGAGCCCAGGCCATTGTGGGAGAGGCCACTTCTGGACTGGTGGTCCTGGGTTCTGTAAGAAAGCAGGCTGAGCAAGCTAGTAAGCAGTGCTCCTGCATGGCCTCTGATCAGCTCCTGCCTCCAGGTTCCTGTCTTGTTTAAGTTCTTGCCCTGAATTCCTTCAATGATGAACAGTGATATGGAAGGGTAAGCCAAATAAACCGTTTTCTCCCCAAATTGCTTTTGGTAATGAAAGGACAATTATCTATTTTTGTTCATAACTACACATATACGGCAAGCTTAAGAGATGGGTGAAATGTACCCAAAATAATATGCAGACGACTTCTAGTATGTTGTGCTTTGAATGGGGCATGTCCCTTAAAAGTGTATGTATGAACACTTGGTCAGTCTGGATGGCGGCACTGTTTGGAAAAGTTGTGGCACCTTTAAGAGGGTGGGAAACAGATGACTAGGGGCTGACCTAAACCAGGGTAGACAGCCCTGCTTCCTGTCTACTACCTTTGTCCTTTCCCACCAGGATGTGAGACATGAGGAGGCCCAGCTGCTCCCAAGGGAATGCTGACAAGCACTGATCCTATTTCCAAGAACTTGAACATGTCTGTTGCAGGGCATTTTTGTTGTTCCCTCTGCCTGGACTTTTCTTTTCCCAAATAACCATACTATGAATGTCCTAGGTTTTTTTTCCTCTAATTCCAATATATCACAAGATGCCCTTGCCCATAGCCTACATATTACTAACTGACTAGTTAAACAAACTCAGCATGTGTTCAAATCTCAGTCACCTTTCTGCCAAACACATTACTTCTCTAACTTCTGATCAAATCAATTTTCAGATTTCCCTATTTCTAGAAAAGTATGATGAATCCTGCTAAGACAGTCATCAAAGCAGACTGATGAGGCCCCACACAAGGCCACAGTCTGGGCATACAGCAATGAAGAAGGAAATGAAATGTCTACTTTCACAGAGCTTACACTCTAATACAAAAACAGACATCAATTGAGTAATGGAATAAATATGACTGCTGTAAAGAAAATGTTGAGAATTAGGAGAATAAAAGTAACAGGAAGCTGGGTGGTGGTAGCGCACGCCTTTAATCCCAGCACTTAGGAGGCAGAGGCAGGCGGATCTCTGTGAGTTCCAGGCCAGCCTGATCTATAAAGCTACACAGGGAAACCCTGTCTCAAAAACCCAAAAGTAACAGGGGAAATCCACTCACATTGTCTTAGTAGTTAGAAAAGGCCTTTCTGAAGTGGTATTATTTGGGTCATTGCTAAAAGATAATAATCAACTTGCCATATGAAAATATACTTCTCAGAAGGCTCACTGCTTTTGCCCCTCTGTGCTTATGCACTAGCAAGGACTGACTCTGCAGTTAAAATACATTTTAGTGCAAGGGAGTGGAATGAATAGGGAGGGCAGGAGGGTGGAAGTAGTGGATGGATATGATACATTGTGTAATATGTGAATTTCAAAAATAAATATAAAATATTGTTTAAAATAATAAAATACATTTAGTAAGTAGGTGGACTTAAGGTGCAGATGGGAGTTGCATATAGGAGACAGGAAATGGGATCAGAGATGGTGCTCAGACTCAAAGATATCCAGGATGGTCCTACGAGGCACAGGAAATGTACATATATGCCTTAAGATAAACTACCCTAAACTGCTCAGAGTTTCAGCAGGTATCACCTTCTGAAATTATACAGTTAGAGGGGATTAAATCTTACTGTGTCAACTGACTCTACTGACGAGAAGATGGCTTACCATCCAAGAAAGCTGTCCATACACAAAGAGCAAGATAAATTAAGAAATTCAAGAGAATACTAACCACAACTCCTACTTACTCTCTGCATTAGGCAGACATGCATGCAGGCGTGCACATAGAGACATGCACATGTGCAAACACACCTCCCACAGATTTATATGGAATACAAAAGGCAAAGCAAAAAGAAAAGCATGTCTTCTCTTCACCCAGAACTTTTGTTTTGAAATACAATTAATGCTTCCAGCTGAGGCCTTTCTTGCCTAAGTATAAAAATATTAGCTAGCTCCCAGTGGCTAAAGTGAAGCAAGCAATGAAGAGCCATTCACTCCATACACATCTCTGGGCTCCCTCTCACTCTCTTCTCCCACTCTGGTTCATTTCCTTGCCCTACAGATAAACAGTGGCACCACTTAGTTCCTCCATTTGGGAATCATAGGAAACTTGGCACTTATTAAGTCAATCAGTGGTCTCTCCCAACTCCTGTAGCCTATCTCCTAATTCAACTTCAGTCTGGAACAGACTGAAAAGACACAGCCCTGTTGCAGCTGTTGGATAGGAAATACTAAAAGATAAAAACTTAGTTTAAAGTCACTGTGGTTAATAAATGACCAAATTCTGATTCAGCCAGTTTAAACGAAGTCTTAACAGCATGGAACTAAACTAGCACAAGGAAGGAAGCAAAGTGAACAGGGCAGGGTGAGATAATGCCCTACAATGAAGCAAAGAACAGCTGGTGACCAAGCCAAGTAAGTTAGATAGCATGCACACTCACCAGATGGAAACGTCACAGTGCTTAGTTACTTTGCTCTCAATGACATTTCCAATTTACTACTGCTCAAATCTAATAAGCTATTTAGTTAATGGCATATTTGATAAATATTTATAGATTACTTTCTTTGGGCAAGGTAGCATTCTAGATACTAAGAATGATGCATTCAACAAGTTTCTACTATTCTGGAACTTTTTAAAATACCATATGGGGGTAGGGGAAATGGAGAGAAAGGTTCAAATGTAAATTTGATTTTTAAATGACTTAAAGAAGGATGGGAAAGGAAATAATCAAGTGTCTTCTCACAATGTGACAATGGATGAACAGGAGATTCTTCTTAGGAATGCATATGAGCTGAGACCTGAAATGACAAGAGAGGACAACCATTTGAAAATATGGAGAAACTCCATTCCAGGCTAAGGCAAGAGTCCAAGGCAGGACTAAGCACTCCATGTTCAGAAGATGGAAAGTCAAACCAGTATGGTTATAGTATAAGGAGAAGCAATGTGATATTAGAGAAGTAGGACAAGCCATGGTCACAGAAAAACCTAACAAGCTATGGCTAGAAGTGGTTGGTGATTTAATGTACTTGTAATGAAGAATTCATAGGCTTCAGCCAGGGTCACAGAAAACCCCTATGGTTAGAAGTGTTGTTTAATATAGGTATGATGGAGAATCCATAGGCTTTATCAACATTGTCATAGTTCACTCTTCTAAAAGATGTCAAAATCAAGGGAGAGGAACAAACTATCAGGTTATAAAATTGTACATAAGGAGATCAATACAAGTTTATTAAGAAATTCAGGGACAAAATAACTACCAAATAGATCAGGATAACTGAAGTGAAAACTGAAAGTAGATAAAAGAGCATACATGGTACAGGAAACTCAACTTGGGATTAGCATTAGGAGTGAAGGAAAGGAAGAAATCTGGAATGACGGCCATCTGGTGCCCAAGGTCAAAGCTTGCTGGCTAACTTAACTGGGATCTCAGATAAGCAAGATGGAGCAGGGGATAAAAGGAAAGAAGTAGAATAAATGGAAGGCCTATGGGAAGCTGCCAATAGCTCTACAAATAATGACCACTCTCTTGAGAAACTTCTTTAAAGAAACGTATGAAATCACTGTGCCTTGGAAGCAATCCATGTATTGGGGTTGGGGGTTAATCTACAAGCTGTTTCCCATATCAAATCAACGCCTGTTCCACACAGTCTTAATTCCCACCACTCTCTCCAGAACTTCACCAGGTCAGTCTCATCTGGTCACTGTCAAGGGGTGATGGCCTTTCAACATTACAAATGGAGGACCACTGGTCTATGTAGTAGCAGCCAGAAATGCATGGCTACAGGAACAGAGTGAGCTATCAGGCAAGCAGTTACTTACAGGCAAGTGAGGCAGAACAGCTTTACAAGGGTGAGTAAGCCAGTAGAGCTGACTCATAGTAGGGGCTTAAGTAACTGGGGAAAATGGCAGTGCCTTTCACCTATATGGGAAAGCAGCAGATATTTGGGTAATAACTCAGATGTTCTGTTTTGTTAAGTTTAATACATTTTGCTTATCCAAGTAGGTACACAGAGACTTAAACAGCTAGGGTTCAGACAGGAGGAAAACACTGATGCATGTATTTAATAACTGTTAGCATTCAGAAACTAAATGAAGGAAACTACACAAGGAAAGAAAGCAATAATCAGGCATCATGGCACATGCCTATAATCCCAGGACTCAAGATGTGACAGCGAAAGAATCAAGAGTTCAAGGCCAGCCCTCACTACATAGAGAATCCGAGGCCATCATGAGCTTAGGAACACTGATAACATTTTGTTCTTTTATTCTGGAGATTATAATATATGAGCATCATTTCTCCCTTCTTTTGCTCCCCTCCAAACCCTTCCATATACCCCCCTCCTTGCTCTCTTTCAAGTTCATGGCCTCTTTTTGTCATTAATTTTTGTTATATGCATACATGTACATGCATACACATATATATATTTCTAAATATAACCTGCTCAGTCTGTATGACAGTTATATGTATGTATGTATGCATGTATGTATGTATGTATGTATGACTGTTTCAGTAGATTAATGGGAACAGAATCTGAATGGTCAAAAGGATAATACAACAGGAAAATGAGTTTGTAGCAAAAGTGAGCCAAGAACTCATAGAACATATGGAGTCAAATATGCCTCATTCTAAAGCATGCCCATAAGTTAGAGAATGGATAAGAGGGAGTAACAGCTGGCACAAAGACACTGGGAGATATTTAGGGAAATGTTCCTGTGAAGGCGAGAAGCGATGAATTCAAGTGCATAAGCGGAAGAGTGGATCTTTCATGAGAATTTGGTATTCATTATAACAGAGTAAGGAAATACTCTACAGATAACAATACATTTGGAGAACATGAGATTGAGGAAATAAGCACACTCAAATAACTGCATCTACTTTTTTCTACAGATGTGAAGCTTAATCACTGCTTGGGATTGGAGGCTTCACATCCCATGGTGAAAACATACTCAGATTCACTTTAGTCATTATACTTTCCAAAATAATGTTCAAAGTAAATTGTAATTACACTTGGCCTTCACATAAGTATTTATACCCATGCCACAATAACAAAGAAAAATTAGCCACTTAGCTATGCAAATATCACCATCTAGTGGTTGAAACTATATACCAATTTTAAAATGTTGGGAGCTATACCTTTACCTTAGGAAGGCAAATCCTAGTTGGAAATAAGTCTACAAATAAGTATTTAGAGAAACTAACTTCTAAAAAGCTTAGCACTATATGCTATAAACCAGTAACATAAAATTCTGATTCAGAATATCCATTACACATTTATTTAGAGGCAACATAGCATCTCCAGGAGAGATGACAGTAACCTATTTGAATATGACCATATTAATATATTCAGATAACTCTACATGCTCAACAAAACTCAGTGAGAAAATATGAAGAATTTAAAAAACAAGAGAAAATCACAAGGACATACAAAGCATGTAAACTAAGTTCAAAACATTAGAAATACAAAAAAGGCAAACACAGCAGACTGCCTACCAGGCAGGAGCTGTGAACAACACATGGGCAGAAACCTGGAAGGCAGGAAAACACACCAGAAAGGGGAGAAAAGAACTCCTCACACATTTCCAGAAGAACTATGGTGGCAAGAGGCTAGGGAGACAGCTCAGTCATAAATGCTTTGTTAATCCAGTTTGGCTCACACTCACAGACAAACATGCATGCACAGTCACACACACACACACATACACACATATATATGCATGTACATACATACATACACACACATGGAATTATGTCTACAAAAAAATGCAAGGCCAGTGTGGCTAAAGGCAGTGAAAACAATAAAGTTGATTTGATAAGGAGATGCTGGGTAGTGTTGTTGTTTTTAATTTAAATTTCACTGCTACTCCTTACATTACTTTAGGCATTTTTAAACTTCTTTGTTTGGCTTTGAATAGCCAAATTAGTTAATTCCACTAGATTTCCCTTAATTCTTTTATTTTCCAAAGCTGTGTATAAATTATTCTGAAACAAATACTAAACAGAAAAAAAGAGCAAAACATTCATGATCCTAAAGGGTTCTCCATACAAAACCAAGCATCCAGCCTCGCTGATTTTAGTGATGTGACTCAATGCTCTGAAATGCAGGCAGAAAACATGCTATTTTTTTTTAATCTTTAATGTTAGTACCTCAGAAAATCCTACTGAAGTCCTGACAGTAATCACCAGTGTAGCATCGAGAAAGGCAACACAACAGTATTAATGAACTTTAGCAGGCATTTACTGGAATTTCTAAAGATGTTCTAATAGATGCTCTAAAAATAATTTCATAAATGTGAAAAACTTAAAATTGGTTTTCTTCTAAGACACATAATGGTCAATCTGCAAAGTTCAGCAAGAGAAAACTCCTTGTACCCTAAAGCATCATAAATAATAATTCACAACCTAGTATTATGCTGTTAAGATCTTGACGGGTATTAGTCAGCACAATGGCTCATGCCTGTATTTCCAGCACTCAGTCAGCAGACTGAAACAGGAGAACTTACCCGAGTTTGAGATCATCCTGGCTAGTGTGCAACCCTATCTCAAAAATAAAAAGCCAGGCATGGTGGCACATACTTTTAATCCAGCACTTGGGAGGCAGCGGCAGTGGATCTCTATGAATTTGAGATCAGGCCTGTCTACATATCACTTTATAGGCTGGTTAAAGCTATATAATATAGACATAGACATAGGCATAGACATAGATATAGATACAGATACAGATATAGTGAGGCCTTGTCGCAAAAAAATTAATAGTTATTTGATGTAGATTGCTATTTATTTCTACCTCTTTGTTCCTAGTAATTTGAGATGCTAACATAGTTTATGCACAATTTTTATCTTCTATTAAAATATAGAAAAAGATTCCCCAAGAATCAAAACTAAGAGCAGATCTAGAAACTAGTATATTACTTGCTCAACTGATTCATTTATTATAAAAATAACCAGCAAAAAGTACCTTATAGGTCAGGCGGTGATGGCGTACATCTTTAATCCCAGCACTCAAGAGGCAGAGACAGGCGGATCTCTGTGAGTTCCAGACCAGCCTGATCTACAAGAGCTAGTTCCAGGATAGCCTCCAAAGCCACAGAGAAACTCTGTCTCAAAAAACCAAAAGAAAAAAAAAAATTTCCTTATAATCATTTTTTTTTTTACCAGCTCAAGAAAAAAAAAAAAAAAAAAAAAGGAAGAAAAATCAAAGCATTCCTTCACCTCACCTCCTCCCCACAAAGATCACTTCAGAAAAGAGTAGGAAGTGTCTAAGATATGTAGATGACTACAGGAAACAGCATCTTCTGAACACAACAAGAAACCGTATCTTCTGAACACACCAGAGTAGCTGCACATACCAAGTCACGGAAATTATGACTGCATGCTTAAGACCTGCAACAGGCTCGAGCCAGACACAGAGAGGAGAGGTGGACACGTGTGTGTATGCATGTACATGCAGGCATGTTTGTCTGTTTGAGTGTAGAGCCAGACTGTTCTTTTGGCTTTTTGAGAGACCCACTACCCATCTCCCAAGTAAATCCCTCACAGAGGCTTATTCTTAGTTAAGAGTGCCTGGCTTTAGCTTGACTTGTTTCTAAACAGCTTTTCATACCTTAATTTAACCTGTCTACCTTTTCCCTCTGGGCTTTTATCTTTCTTACTTCTGTATATCGTACTTTCCTTCTTACTCCATTACTGGCTGGGTGGATGGCCCCTGACATCCGCCTCTCCTTGTTCTCTTGCTCCTTCTCTCTCTTCCCGTTTCTCCTTCTATTTATTCTCTCTGCCTGCCAGCCCTGCCTATCCTTGCTCCTGCCTCAATATTGGCGGTTGAGCTCTTAATTAGACCATCAGGTGTCTTAGACAGGCAAGAATCACAGCTTCACAGAGTTAAACAAATGCAGCATAAACAAAAGTCACACACCTTAAAATAAAATTCTATCACTGACTCTGTCTCCAAAAAGAAGCAAATTAAAAAGTAAAAGGATAATTAAGTAATTTTTTTTCCTACTGAGCTGCACACTGTATTACACTTCACTAACACTCCCTTAGACAGAACAAACGGGGACAAAAAGCAGTATCTGTACCTTAATGTGGCTATTAAAAACTCGTTTTCCTTGAAAATTAGAATTTTGCAGGTGTCTCTAAACCATCTCTTTTTAAAAATTAAATCAGATATTTAAAACATGATTCTAAGCCGGGCGTTGGTGGCACACGCCTTTAATACCAGTACTCGGGAGGCAGAGGCAGGAAGAACTATGTGAGTTCGAGACCAGCCTGGTCTACAAGAGCTAGTTCCAGGATAGGCTCTAAAGCCACAGAGAAACCCTGTCTCAACCCCCCCCAAAAAAAAAACATGAATCTATTAAATGTACAACTGGGCTGACTAGTTTCATGTCAACTTGACACAAGCAAGAATCATTTTGGAAGAGGGAATCTCAATTGAGAAAATGCCCCCACCACACTGACCTGTGGGCAAGCCTGTGACATTTTCTTGATTGATGTTTGATATGGGAGGGCCCAGATCACTATGGGTGGTACCACCCCTAGACTGATGGTCCTGGATGGTATAAGAAAGAAGGCTGGGCAAGCCATGAGGAGCAAGATAGTAAGCAGCAGTCCTCCAGGGAGTCTGCTTCAGCTCCTGCCTCCAAGTTCCTGCCTGGAGTTCCTGCCCTGACCTCCCTCAATGATGGGTGTGTTACTGGAAGAGTAAGAAAAAATAAACCCTTTTCTTCACAAGTTGCTTTTGGTTGTGGTATTTCGTCACAGCAATAGAAACCCATCTAAGACAATAGTTCTTTGTTCCATTAGGAATTATGAACCAGAAAAAGCAAACTGTCCTCCACTGTAAAAACAAAAATCAAAAACCGTACCTTTTCTTTTCAGCCAGACTAGCGCCTTCATCCTTCAGCTGTTTACTCTTCTGTTTGCAGCCTTCCTGGAGGGTTTCCTTCCTCCGTTTGCTGGCGTGAACCCAGCTTCCATCCTCATTCTCAGCTGCATCCTTCTCATCAGCAGCTTCAGCTTCAAACTGCTGCGACGTGGCCTTAGATACCTTCTCACCAATCTTCCTCTTCCACCCAAAGGAAGCCATTCTGGAAAATTTCAGGAGCTGCTTTAAAATGTTATGAAAGTATTCTGATCAACAGCTGAGTACAGACTGACAGACAGAGACTACAGCCATGTGAACATCCATTTATGGATCAAGGGAAGAATCATCAAGAACCATAAAATTTCTAAGATGACATCTGGACACTACTGTTAACCTCATTGCCTAATGGATGTGTGTGCTCTTGCAGACTAACCCTGCATTCCAACAGGCCTCTGTGAATTTATACAAAACACATGATAGAGTGTGCATGTTTAGTAATACAACAGATGTAGTAGTGGGAAGCAGAAACTGAAGAAAACCAAAGCTGTTTCTTCAAGAAATGGATAATGGGAAAGGGAGAAAGTAGGGCAGCAACCTTTAGGTTAAGCACTGAAGAGACAAAACTGAGCCTAGTTACTCCTAACTAAAGAAAAAAAAAAAGAAGAAGAAAAAGAAGAAGAAAAGAAAAAGAAAGAAAAAAGGAAAAGAAAACACAAGACATTGAGAGTTGGAGAGATAGCTCAAAGGTTAAGAGCACTGGTTGCTATTCCAGGGGACCCAGGTATAAATTTCCAGCACCCACATGACAAAGCTAGTGGGCTGGACTACACAAAGGGCTACACAAAGAAATCTGGTGTGAGGGAGGAACTATGAGCAAAGTATTTCTTATGAAATTATGATACCTAGGAATTATTTCAAAGTCATCAATGGTGAGAAATGCCATGGAGTGGGTAAAGTAAGATCACTCTGAATTGGTAACTGGTAAAGTTGAAAGATAAGCATAGAAGATTCACTGTTGCCCCCCCCCAATATATATCGAAGTTTTCCTTAATTTCTTTTAGGCTTTGAGCACTGTTTGTTTTGATTTTGAAACAGGAATCACTATAGAATACAGCTGTCCTAGAACTCAGACTGGACTCAAACTCATGATCTTCCTAGATCAGCTCTCCATGTGCTAAAAATACAAATGTGTGCCACTACACCTGGCTATAGAACAGTTTCCAAAGATTTAAACATGAATTGACTCAACAGAGCTACTGAGTAAGTAAAAAAAAAAAAAAAAATTGTTTTGAATGGCTTTGTAAATCTACCGTGATATTCAAATGTTAAGGAAAAGAAAGGGTAGCTGATAGAATAAAAGTGAATACTGGATGTTTTCAACAGTACTTAGTGATAACTAATAAATCCAGTAATTCACTAGCTACACAGATGGGCTTTAAGATACAGGAAAATCCAAGCAGGCATGGTGCCCTATGTCTTTAATCCCAGCACTGGGGGTTGGGGGGGGGGCAGAGGCAGGCAGATCTCTGAGTTCGAGACCAGCCTGGTCTGCAATAGCTAGTTCCAGAACAGCCTCCAAAGCCACAGAGAAACCCTGTCTCGAAAAACAAAAACAAAACAAAACAAAAAGATAAATAAACATAATGTTTTTAATTGTGTATAACTATCTTGTCCATTGTGTGTCTTACATGCTGTATAATTCAGGTGTGTATAAGAGTGTATCTATTCTTAGAGTAATTGTAACCCTAAGGAGACAAGGAAAAAACCAATGAACTCAGGTCTTTTTGAAATTACCAAACAATAGGCATTAAGAAAGGGAGGAAGGAAGACAACAGTAAGTTTCTAGCAATATTCATTACTGATGCCCATGACTGAAGTGAAATGTAAGTAACAACAGGAAGAGAAAAAAATTGAGGGTGGCTAAGTTCTGATCAGAATTGAGAATATCATGGGTCACAGCCTGTTACTGAACAAGAAACACTGCAACCACCAAGCACGTAGGCTGATGCAGGTAAACCGCATGCTTTCCACAGAGCAGTGAATTGTGGGAAATCCTGGGTATATTATGGAGTATAAAATGCACTAGGGAATTAGGACAATGGAAGCTTCCTCCTTGGCCTCATTGTAATATGGGGAAATGTATTTCCTCTGTCTGAAAAATCACTTTATATCTCCCAGGGGGAGACCAGGAAATGGGAAAGAAAGAAAGAAAGAAAGAAAGAAAGAAAGAAAGAAAGAAAGAAAGAAAGGAAGAAAGGAAGAAAGGAAGAAAGAAAGAAAAAAGTAAGTATGGTTACTATGGATCACAAATCCATAGGGACACAGTGAAGACAGCCTGGGAAAATGGATGCTTGGAATGTCTTCAAAGGATACTGAGATATAAAAGGAGTGGTGGTGATGGTGGTGATGCTCTTGTATTTATGACTGTCCCTAAAGGTAATGAGAATGATGATTGTGTTTTCTGTTCTCAAATTCCCAAATGGAACTTAGTTTCTACATTACCAGTGTGGGGCACCACGCAGTGTAATAGATGTATTAATATTTAAAGAAAGCTGGTGTGTTTACTGAAAGTAATTTCACTTTAAATCACTGGTCAAATCTGTTAGGAGAAATTAGGAATGGGATGAGAATGAAAAGAATGAGACCCTCATATATATATACATAGATAGATAGATAGATAGATAGATAGATAGCAATAAGGGCTACTGAGTCATGCAATCTATATGAGGGAATTGTATAACATGCCAGTTACATCTATCTCGACTAAACTGTTTTCATCTTAAACTACGAGCTTTTTGGACCCCTAAGGTTGTGTTTACACAAACCCCCTTACAGAAGGGGTTTTTGGTAGATCTGGCCTTGGACAGTTTTCACCAGGATAAGAAACCAAACAAGTACATCACAACTGTGCAGGTTTCGTGTTAATTCGTGCCTGGTGTTAACGTCAACATATTCTACAGAACTGACGAGCGGGATTAAAATTCTAAACAATGACACCTGTGTTCTAAGTTGATTTACAATGCTCCCCCACAGCAATCGCAAGACTTGACACTTGACCCAGCCAGCCACAAGCTGGCAGGTGCTTGCGACGGAGTAAACGTCCTCTTCTACTGACTGCGTGAGAGGCTGCAGCACCGGGATGGAAAAACACCGGCTGGACGTAAAGAATCACGACGGCATCCCTCCGAGCAGGAGAGACGTATTCGAAGGTGAAGAATTAAGAGTCACGACTGACCTCAAAATGCTACCAAAGGAGAATCCATCTCCCCTTCCTAGGCCGACAATAAAAACGAGCTGACCGCCACACTCCTCAGGCCGCCGGGCCCGCATACCGAGCCCCGCCACCGTGCCTCGCGCCCGGGACAGCGGCGAACCTGCGGGCTCCGTGGACCTCACCGGGCCACCCTCGCCCCCCAATCCCGCACGCAGAACCCTCTGGCCTTGCTTGCCTCTCCTCTGCCTTCTACCGCCCACCCGCAGCCAGTTACCTGAAAGCCACTCCGTGGTCCCGTGTTTACATTCCACTTGCCCTTTGCCACAGGAAGCGGAAATGATCCCGTCGGGCTCCTAACTGGCCTTGCCTGTCTGTGCTTTTTATTTCTCTATTGAAAACTCATGAAGTCATCCGGGGACGTTCCAACAGTCCAAAAAAGTGGATAGAAAAAAAAAAAAGAAAGAAAGAAAAAGAGGGCTTTCTTATCCGCCAGACCCTTCTACGAGGCCATTGGTCCCAGAAGTCACTGCGGCGCCCAAGGTACTATGGGATTTGTAGTAGGGCTATCAGCCCGAAACAACGCCCTCTAGCAGCAGCTGGGAGTGGCGGACTCCGGATAGGAGGCTCAAATCCAGGCAGCTGTGCTTTGCCATAAGCACAGTCATCAGGTAAAAGGGATTACAGCCTAACCTAGCCGGTGAGGGAAAGTAAAACGCAGGAAAAAAAAAAAAAAAAAAGGAAAAAACTGAGCTGAAAATAAGTTCAAGGGGACCTGTGCTAATTTATGTTTGTCAACTTGGCATGAAAGACCCCTGCCCCTTAGCCCTTTCTTTCTCAAGTTTGTCTCCTCTTCCTCCTGTCGGCGGCTTCCACTTCCCCCGCCACCCGCCGCACGCCCAGCCCGAGGGTGAGCACCAGGTGGGCCGGCACGAGAACAAACACCAAGTGAGCCGGCCTGGAGCCCTGCCCCTGAGCCCCCGCCCGATGAGAAACACTCTGTCCCAAGGTCTCCGCCCCCAAGGTCAGCCATCTGGACGCGGAGGGAGGGGGAATGAAAGACCCCCAAAGAGGTACTTTCGTAGAAGGGGACCCGCACCCAGGAATCAGCGAGACCACGAGCTTGGATGCAAAACCGCAAGAGGCTTTATTGGAGATACGGGTACCCCAAGGGAAAGGGGTCCTTATATAGGGAAAAAGGCGCAAGCTAGGGGCAGGGATTCTATTGGATAATTCTAATGAGGCATTGTACAGAGCTATTCCCATTGGTCAATGTATATGAGGCGCTATACAGGGTTATTCAAATGAGGCAAAGTACAGAGTTATTCAAATGAGGTGAAACATAGAGTCTTTCAAATGAGGCGAAATACAGAATCATTTCTATTGGATGGTTCAAATGAGACACAGAGCCATTCCAGATCAGCATATTCTCAAGGTCTGGTGTCTGGTACAACAGACTCAATTCCCCCTCCCTCCGCGTCCAGATGGCTCGGATACCCGTATCTCCAATAAAGCCTCTTGCGGTTTTGCATCCAAGCTCGTGGTCTCGCTGATTCCTGGGTGCGGGTCTCCTTCTACGAAAGTACCTCTTCGGGGGTCTTTCAGGCACAAACCTAAACATAGCTAAAAGAGGGAATCTTCTTTCTTGAGAAAATGCCTCCATAAGATTGGCGTCTAGGTAAATCGGGGTATTGTCATGAGTAAGGACTGATGTGGGAGGGCCCAACCCATTATAAGTGGTACCACCTCTGGGCAAGTGGGTTCCGGTCGGCATTAGGAGGTAAACGGAGCAAGTGTGAGGAGCAAATCAGTAAGCTAGCCTTCCACCTCCACCAAGAGCTCTGCCTTCCTACCTCCAAGTTCCTGCCCCAACCTCCTTCAGTCTTCCTTCTATGATGTGAAACTATAAGCTGAAATAAACCATTTCCTCCTCAAGTAGACTTTGGTCGTGTTGTTTTATCCCAGCAATAGGAAACTAAGACTTTAGCTGATGAGGAGGGCCAAGGCTGAAATGCAGGCTTCCCGTGAGAATCTTCAACACAGCCTGAAAGTAGCACCGGGCCATTTCTTACAATTAGTAGGCAAATGTTAACACTGTTATATATTGAGGAAATTGAAAATCGTTAAGTTTTTATCCATATAGCTATGCTACGCAAAGGAAGAAACATTTTTGGAGATAACCCTTTTTCAACCTCAAATGCACTTTCCATTTCTTACTGGTTAGTTATTTGTTGGGAGAAACATTGTAGGACGCTGAGATGCCATTGAGTAGCCAATCCCCATACCACAGTCAACAATAGGACCACCAAATTGTTTCTCTCCAAAATACCCCCACACTGGTACCAAAACCACTGATGCAAGGTTGGAGAGGCTTGCTGCTCTTGCAGAGGGTTCACTCAACAAAGAGGCTCAAACTTATCTGTCACTCCAGTTACAGGTATCTGTCCCCCACTTCCAGCCTTCATGCTAGTATGCAGCAGAACACTCAAAAAGTAAATATCTTATTTAAAAAAAAAAAAGCCATGAATGCAAACCAGTGTTTCTTAGCCTATATGGATTAGAGACCCTTCATCGCCAAAACTCTTACATGTTGTCATTTTTCACAACAGTGAACATTGAGCCGATGTTAAAATGCCATGGTGATAGAAATTCTGGGTTAAGGTAATGATGCCCAACTGTAATAGTAGTGATGTAGTCCTCTATCACACCCCTACAGTGCAACTCTATAGTGCAATTTTCTTTTGAGATGAGGCCTGTGTTACCTGTCGAGATGCCAACTTTCAAGCTCACTTTAATAAGCCAATTGTCACTGCTTCATCAAGGATATTTCTGAACGATGGCATTTGTTTTTCCACTGTACCAAGTAGTTTGCTGCTTGTGTAGCGTGGTGTCTCTCAAAAGTGTTTTAAGACTTATAAGGCTGGGCAAGATAGTTCAGCAGTTAAGAACACTGGCTCCTGCTGTTACAGAGGACCCAAGTTCAGTTCCCAACACCAACATCTGGTGACTCACAGCCTCCTTGTAACTACAGCCATAGGGGATCCAACACCGTGTTCTGGCCTTTGCAAGGGCCTGCACATACACATCAATAAGAATAAAACCAATTCCTCAAGACTATTATAAATTGAAGTTCCACTTTTTTGTGGAACACATTTTTTTTTTTGGACCACTGACAAACTGATAATTCATACTTGGATATTTGACCTTTTCTTGAAATGAGCAAAGCAAGGAACTTGTGAGATGGCTCAGCAGGTAAAGATGCTTGCTGCTGACCCTGATGACATGAGTTCCATCCGTAGAACCCAATGAGTGGATGAGAGTTGTCATCTGTCCTCCATAGTTGTGCTATGCCATACAAACCACACACACACAACTTTTCTTAGAAAAGAAACTGTTTCAAAAAAAAAAAAAAACTTGACACTGTACTAATGACAAAATTGTACTCCTTATATAGTGATCTTGACAGCTTCCCAGTATGTCTAGACTTGGAGATAAATGTTGATTTCAAATGCAATTTTTATTTGTAATTCGATTACATTCATTAACATTTTAAGAGTTGTAAAGTAAGCCAGTATTTTCAAAATAACCAATACATGACTGTGGTAGCCAGCCTCTAAGATGGGCTTCAGGGTTTCCTACCCCTGGTATTCACACACAATGCTCTGCCCATGATGTGTCAGAATCGCTCTGTGTCTTCACTCTCATTAATTGTAACAGACACTGTGGTGGAGGCAATGTCCCTCCTGGATTAAGGTTTATATGGTCACATTCACTGTCACCCTGAAACACCGACTATCCACAGTGCCCATACTTACATTTCTTGTACTGTAGTGCATATGTGTGTATCTTCATAAATCCCTAACAAGACAGATGGAGCAGGATTTGTATCTTGGAGTCTTGGTCACCTTTGTCATGAATGGTTCACAGTGGCCATATTCGTGAATAGTGTTTGAGGCTCTGTTCCTTTTCTAAGTCTCTTAGGGTGGCTTAATGCTGATGCCCTCTACTCCATTAGAGGCTTAGCAATGTCTTCCAAGTCACTAAACATCCTCTCAATATTTGGTACTATTTATTGGCATTTACAACCACCAGAAGTTTATTCATTCATAATAAATAGGACAGTTCAATAGATGTTGTTTCACATGACAGTTTCTTGTGCAAATTTTCAGAGAATGCCTAGAAAAATGAGTTCTCCAAAAGAGCATTACATGTTGTTCATAACATTCTTTAATGTGGCTTTGCTGTTTTAAATATTTAGAAAGCCAGAAATCTAGCAAAAGCCCCAAGAGCTTTTCTAGATTTAATAGTAAACAGTATTGGAGCAATGATGGAACTCTGTACAGTGTTTGTGACTAGTGTGTGACAGCTGCTTCAACTTTTCTGTTTGCATCTTAATATTTTGTTTAGATGGTTGATTTCTAGATGAAACCTAAACAAATTTATGAGAGACCAAAATCAGCGTTTGGGGTACTAAAATATAATCAAGCAGCATTTTATATTTCAGTACATGAAAGAGCCCAGATACTCAGCCATGAATAAGTGAACTGCCAACTCCCAAACCTAGATTAATCAAGAAAGACAGAAGAGATGAAAAATGAATTTTTTTCTTTATTATGCCAGCTTTCTAAATCAAGGTACTCTGGGCAATCATACATAACCCACAAAGATTGACCCCACCCTACAACCAACTTCACAGTTAGGTTGTGTGTGGAATCTCATTCATCTTGTCAGGGTCCACAATGATCAGGTGGAGGTTAAGGAGAAGAAAGAAAGATTTAGACATGTTTTTCTTTCATTCCCAAGATGCCACTTGGAACACAGATCTTACACACCCAACCACATTAGCTCATCTGTGAATGGCATCAAAAGTCCAAAGGACGGTGCAAGGAAGGGA
Organism: Cricetulus griseus; assembly: GCF_003668045.3. Taxonomy (NCBI): domain Eukaryota; kingdom Metazoa; phylum Chordata; class Mammalia; order Rodentia; family Cricetidae; genus Cricetulus; species Cricetulus griseus. The sequence goes on along the minus strand of NC_048595.1, from coordinate 339,161,043 downwards.
GAGAATTTATATAAAATTATCTAAAACTCCAAAACACTACAAAAGCATCTTAAGAAAAAATATAATCAAAGTAAAAGCAATGGTGTTTATTTCAATGAAATTATTTTAAATTAGATATATTAAGCTCCCACGTGTCCCAACTTGGTAGAAAAGTTCCTTTCATGAGAAATCAATTTTAATGGCAAAATTTTTACATATCAGCAAAATCTGTTATTTTAAAACTATGTATACAGTACTTTTCTGGCAAAAACTTATACAGCTTTCAGTTATCAAGACAAAGTAAAAATATGGTTGCATAAAATCACAAAAAAATATAAACTGCTGAAAAGATAATAAAAAAAGATTAAAAATCATTTGCATTGACTCCCCTTACATTTTCAATATAAGAATTTGCAAACTACATTCACAATACATTTGTGAAAATTCTGTTGCAAGCTTGACATACTTAACTGAAAGTTATCATTTCAGATATCCTAGCTTGAAAAAATTGACTGCAATAGTCTGCATTTATCATACTATTTATACAAGTGCAATATTTAAATATCTTCAAAATAAAACTCGGTAACTAAAAGGAATCACAGAATAACTTATAAAAGAAGCAAAGTTTACAAAATTAACAATTTTTAGAAGGTCCTATTTAATTGGTTCCTCCTTTTGTGCCCCTTCCCCTTCCACACAGTTTATAGAGATATTACTTAGTTCTATTTACAAAGCTGGAACTTTAAAAAAAACACACTCTTCCTTTCTTCACATCAGGAACACAATGCTGCATTTGGACATCATAAGTAATATCAGTAAACCCCAAACAGAGGACACACACACACACACACACACACACACACACACACACACACACACACACTCGCCCACACAAACACACTCGGTATAAATACAGTTCGGAACTCATTTAAATGGAGGATCCATTACTTTATACAGCATCCAAATTGGAGTTGAATAAAACAAGCCCTGAACAAAAGAATCATAATCTTTGTTTGGAATTCAGTGCATAAACCAAGCTATCATGACCTCCAAATTCATTCCCTTCTGGTTACGTAAGTGCTCAACACATTGGGGGGTGAGGGGGATTAAAATAAATATAGTGAAAAAAATATCTCTCCTGCAAAGGGAAAATGATTAATGTTTAAAGAAAATGTATTTTTGCATTGCTGGGATCAAACCCAGGATGCTGGGTGCATCCTAGACAAACACCACCACTGAGCTAGAGCCTCATACCCAATTTCTTAAACTTCAATAGAAGCCAAATGTGGACAATAAGACATTATTTGCTCATAAAACACCAAGCTTCATCTTCCCTGACTTTAAATCTTCATTTACAACTCAAATGCTGTGCTGTCACTGAAAGAGGAGAGGCATAGAAATCAGAGATCTAAGAAAGATATTACTTCTATAGCCACTAATTTTTTAAAAGTAAAACCTGAAATAAACTTGACCATTTTAAGAACTGATCCCTTCTCCACCTTTTCAGAATATTATTTACCTGATTAAAGAGATAGAGCTGAAATGAGACTGTAAATATAAACGGGATTCTGGACAGTTAAGAGATAAATATGGAAGGCCATTCACTGTCTGGAAATTACTCGTTTTATAATGCATTCAAGAGTTTCTTAAAGGACAATATTATTTTTAGGAGATGCTTAAGTATTTAGGACTGAGTATGTGTTTCTTAACATCTCAGTGGTTCAGAACAAAAGCATACATACATTCAAACATATATGCATATCTGTTTTTGTACATATGTGCATCTAGAGAGCAAATGCAGCCAAATAGGAGTTGTTGGAACTAAGTAGTAGACATACATGCGATCACTGTATTTTTTTTTTAAATGTCCAGAATAAAATCAGGGGTCAAAAATCCAATCCACGTATTCAAAGCTTATAAAAAATGTCCTTTCTATGCACTGAATCAATATTAAAAATATACAATCAAATGACATTCAACAGTGGCTGGCATGACAGCCAGAAGAATCCATGACAGTGAAAAAACATGATTCAGTACAGTATGAGCAACTCCACTCTTGGATCCAAAGCAGCACTTCATATACAAATCAAAGGGGGAAATTGTAGAAGTAAACTTAGGGCTCAGGGTTTCTGAATACATAAATTCTATGGATTTGGGGGCTTACAAGCTAAAGAAAAGATTTAAATTGAGTCTGTATCTGGTATGACTTACCACACAAAACAGCATTTTAATGTTGTGGAAATCGTTCACAATGTTACCAGAAATGGAAATAGTAGCTATTTAAGAAGCTAAGGAGCCCAGAAAACAGCATCACTTAAGAAGGTCTATGGGGAATTCTAGGCAAATAATTAATTCATGAAGCAAATATAAAACACATCAACATATGTGAAGGCTTTTATGGTAAATTTATGGCCTACAAAGCCCTGTTACACCAAATTAAAATGGTCAAAAATCAAGTGAGACCTACAATCCATTCTGTATATATTTTGCTGTATATATCTATTGAATAAGGGACAACAGAATGGTCCCAATTCATTTCCGCACATTAGGCTTTTATCATTTTCCAATCCCTGTGCAAACTGCATTCCAAAGGCCAATCCTTAGATATATGCATATATATATGTATATATATATACACACATATATATATATGTAAAACTTGATAAGTGGAAGTGTTTGGCTATAATTTATTATGCATGCTTATTGCATCAAAGAAATAAGCAAAGTTTTAGGTTTACTGTGCAAGAATTTTAATTAGATTTGCACACATTTCAAAAAATTCTATTGTGTGACTTCCTGGTCTTGGAGCTAAGTCAACCGGAGAAGAGTCGAGTGAGGTCACAGATGAGGTAAGAGAAACTTCTGACGGCTTTCCTTGAGCCTCAGCATCAGAGTCACTCCTTTGGCAAGACCGATAGTTGCTGATGGATCCCGATCTCTGTGGAGTAGCCGTCCCTGATTTGGCTTCTGTTATTTCATCTGGGTGAAAAGAATTCCCACATGTTACTATTTGTCCCTTGAGAGGTCCAACAGTATGGATCAGATTCTTTAAGTGAGACTACTGACTAGCTCCCCAGAGCATGTGTAATTTAAATACATTCTCAAATGGGGGTACTGTGCCTGGATTAAGCCACTCACTCACAGTTTCTCCACACAGCATGGAGAATGCCTATGATGGATGACCAGTTCACACAGGGTACACAATCTATCACTCTTGACTTTTACACTAAGAGCCAGGAAACTAATAACCTGAGTTTTAATTTAAAAAAAAAAAAAATCCCCTACCACTAAAAGTCTTTTCTATTAAAAGCACAGAATCAATCTCTTGAAATATGGATGATATCTTGGAAATCATCTCAGCCAAGAACCATTTTACTAATATAAAACAAAGCCAGAGAAAACAATGATTTGTTCAAGGAAACAAATGAACAGAAAGGTTCGGCCATTTGGGCACTCTACCCTCCCAACTTCAGTTCAGTGCTTTTCACTCTGCAGTTTCTCCTATTTCATCTGCGAGCATAACAGAGCAACAATTGCAATAAGCAAAACCAGAAAAGCAGGGACTAGTGGTACAGGCCTTCAATCCCAGCTACTCAGGAAGCTAAAGCAGGAGGGTCATAAGTTCAAGGCCTACCTGAGCTAGAGAGTTCAAGGACAACCTGGGTAACTTGTGAGACCTTCCTTCAAAATAACAAGTAAAAAGAGGGCTGGGGCTAGAGCTTATTGAAAAGGCCTGGATTCATCTCTAGCACCACAAAAGTAACACTAAAAGTGAAATCAAAGAGAAACTAGTTGGGAACAGAATACAAGTAGAAATAGTACTAGAGCAGAAATATAGAAATAGTAAGTATTCATTCACTTGGTCAAGTCCAAGAGTTGATATAACTATGACTGCAAAATTATCTAAATACCAAGAGAAAAATAAAGCTGGCTCCCGACCTCAAACTGTACTGATGTGTGTTAGATGACAGGTACATGTTATCCAGACATCTGAGCATGGTGCACACCTGTAACCAGCACTCAGAGATGAAACAAAGAGGACTGTCCCTCCAAACCAGGCCAGCCTACATAGAAGACCCTTTCTCAAAAGTAAATAACCATTCCATCATGTTGGCCAGAATATATCACAGCTCAAGCCTTTGTCTTTCTTAAACTCTGTAGGTGCTGACTTTGAGTCTGTAAGTAGTAATTCTAAATATCCTCCCATAATACTGGTTAACTGATTTGGAAGGACAGCCATAATCTTGTATTTATTTTCTTAAAGTACTTAATAGTAAATAAAACTACAGTAACATCAACCTTTGCTTTTCAATAAAAAATTTATGTTGCCAGAATGAACAAAGCAACAGAAATATGAAAGAAAATTATCACTTTAGAATTAAGCTGTATATTTTTAAAGATTTTACAGGACAATAATCATTTTCTACCTTGGGAGAGATGGGAGTGGTGATTGAAGACAGTGTTTTGTGTATGCTAGACAAGAACTTCACTACTGAACTAAATTCCTAGCCCCGGGATGATGAACTGTAAAAGAACAATGTACTACATGGAACAAGAATAACAGGATTCACAGTTGTCGGTGTCATGGAGCACAGAAGTCACATTTACTATTACTTCCCAGGAAAAAGCCAGGAAGTTTCATTAGACACAAAGGTTGAAGATGGAGAGGGCAGTGGGGGAGGATGATTAAAAACAAAGTATCTGTATGAAAGTATCATACTGGAGGCTAGGGAGATGACTTGGTAGATAAAGAGCCTGCCGCACTGCATAAGGACCTCAATTCCAATCCTCGGCACCTATGTAAAAGCCAGGCCAGGAGGTGCACATCTATAACCCCAACACTGAAGGCTGGAAATGAGAGGATCCCTGGGGCTTGCAGGCCAGTAAGTCTAGCCTAAGGGGCAACCTCCTGTTTGGAAAGAGGCCTTATCTCAAAAGTAAGATGGAGAGTGATGGAGAAGGCAGCTGACATTGACCTCTGCTGCCCTCACCCCATGTACACATGGGTGGGTGAGGAAAAGGGGGAGGGGGAGGGAGGGAGGGAGGAACTTACTACTTTTCATGCTTAGTTTTAATTCAAAACAAAAGAAAAGAAAAAACTATAAACCAAATTAGTTAAACAGGTATACCATATTACCTCTATGGGTTTTTGTGTACATACCATCAATACTACGGAAATCCAGTAAGTAAGTCCGACTATCCACTTGGTATAGCTGTAGACTCATTTTGGAAAATGTGCTTGTCACGGGGTTCTTCCTTCGTACACGCAAATAATAGGGGTTTACAACCTAGCATATGATATGGACAAAAACAAAGGCACATCCAATCAATTCTTCTACAAAAGACTTTTTGTCTGCAGGTTTCCCAAATGTGTTAGGTAGAATGCTTGCCTTCTTACCTTCCATTCATAATCCAATTGCTTGATTGCTCTACAAACTTCTGCCATAATATCATTTGGCCGACTTTGACTTCTAATTCCCAAATGCCACTTTGCTTTCCGCACACCTTGGTGTTTGGATTTCTGTGGGTTTAATTCATCAAGGGTGTGCCGTGCCCTTGGTGTTTCAGCAACCAAGAATGGTACCCTTTCAGGATGTGGCCGAGTTAAATGGTGGTCGTCTAGGAAAGAATCAGGTGGGCTTGTTGCCAAGTAGAAATCTTTGGCTTCGTTCATTATCCTCCTGTTATCAATTATGAGGTGGTAGGCAACTGCCAATGGGTCCTGGTGGTTTCTATTGTAAAGGCAGCTGAGAACCTCCTCCTCCGAACATTCAAACTTTTCACACACTTCTTTTAAGGCTTCATCATCAATCATGGTTGAACTGTATGATGGATCCTCCGGAAAGAGATATTTTGGAAGGTCCTGTTTAAACCATTCATGTTCCCTAAGAGGAAACAGCAGTGTGAGGGGAAGAATTTTGAGTAAAACCAAGAATAAAAACAATAACTTTCAAGAGTTTAAGAAATGAATTAATTTAATTTCTACCCACACTATATTACTACCATTTTTTTTTTAACTTTTTCTTCTTCTAGCTCATACTTCACTGAGTATGTTGAGAAAAATGTTGTAGCCTGCTGCTAGGGGTTTTTTTGGGGGGGAGAGGCGGCGGGGGGGGGGGGGGCTCGGCATTAATACAGGGTTTCTCTGTATAACCCTGACTGTCCTGAAACTCACTCAATAGACCAAGCTGGCCTCAAACTCACAGAGATCCACCTGCCTCTGCCTCCCGAGTGCTGAGATTAAAGGCATGCAGCACCACTGCCCGGCCCTGGCACTAATTTTTAAGGATTGCTGCAGCCAAATGAAAAGGTATGTCTACCCAAATGACAATGACAAAGTACAGATTTTTTTCCAGCTCAGAAAGAAACTATGTTGTGTAGCTTCACTGTATTCTCTTGTTTATACTGCCTCATGTTACATGAAAAAAAAAAAAAAAAAAACTTCTTACTGTATAATTAGTTTCAGGCTAAGCAATTCATACACATAAAATTTATCCTCATCCTCATGACCCAATTCTGTATGACTCAAAAGGCTATTCTCTGAATGATTCCCTATTATATCATTTAACTGCACATATAAATGGATATTGAACCATATCAAGAACTATGCTAAAACTTAAAAAACAAAAATGAAAATGAAAACAACACCAAAACACAGAAGAAAATACCCCAAAGAATAATGGTTATTGTCTAAGAAACTGACCAAAAGTATTATTTTATTCTCTTGTTTTTGTTTTGTTTTGTTTTGTTTTGTAATTTTAAGGGCATTTGTTTGTTTCCAAATGGAGACTGGTCTTGAGACAGAATCTCACCATGTAGACCAGGCTGGAATCAAACTCACTGCCATCCTCCTTCAGCTTCCCAAGTACTGGAATTATGGCTGTGTGCCACCATGCGTAGCATTTCTATCAGATTTTAATTATGAAAAAAATACCTAAAACATGCAAATCTACTTCTCACTTGGATATTTTACAACATCAATTTAATAGAACCAGTTTCCCTTCCCATCTGGGAGCTAAAGCCATGCCCTGCCACTTGGGATCTCCTTTTCAGCAGGCAGGGTCTCTCTATATAGCCCTGGCTGTCTTGAACAAACTCTGTAGACCAGGCTGGCCTTGAACTCACAGAGTTCCAACTGCCTCTACTTCCCGAGTACTGGGATTAAAGGTGTATGTCACCACTGCCTAGCTTCAGCAGGACTTTTAGCATGAGGGGTAAGTGGAAAGGAATAAAGCTTAAATTCACATGTTAGTCTCTTCCCGCTCTTCCTGGTTACCCCAAGGCTTTCTTATTTATTAACTCCTACAGGCATACAGTTTTCCTTCCTTCATTTCTTTCTTTCTTTTTCCCTCCCTCCCTCCCTCCCTCCCTCCCTCCCTCCCTCCCTCCCTTCCTTCTCTTCCTTCCTTCTATCCTTCCTTCCTTCCTTCCTTCCTCCAGTACCAGAAAAATGTACAGTCTAGCCATCAGAATCTCAAAGAATTAAGGAGAACAAAAAGGGAGGGGGATAAGACAACATTGATGGCAGAACAAAGACTCCATTAGGTACTCTGAGTGTTCATGAGAAATGGCTCACCTCAACTTGAGAAACGTATATCTGCCACCATCAGTTCCGCCTTACGTAAACTATGAGGTTCAACCACACACAATGCAACATTATCTATAAAACTCAATTTCCTATGACTCAAAGTGTACTGCTAGAAAAAAAATACGTCATTAATAAAATGAAATTTTATCTTGAGACTCAAAGAGGTAGAAAAGTACACTGGTTTAAAGTTACCTGATGTCTTTTATTGTGGCCCTCTTCATGGGATCTACCTGCAGCATATGCTTCAAAAGGCTGATCACAGAGGGATTTAAATACTGAGGGGTATAGAAAATCCCATCGCATATCTTCTTAAAAAGAGTTGGCACGTGGTCATCATCAAAGGGGAGGGTTCCACATAACAAGGCATAGAGAATGACCCCACTGCTCCAGATATCCACCTCAGGGCCTGCATACAATCTGAATAGGGAAGGCAGCTGCATTAATCACAACAGCCGAATGCACTACTCAACATTCTTCAAATACAAGTATTTTATGAAGAATAAATACAAGAAAATCATTTTCAAAGAAATGAGTGATCAGAATATGGTATTTATAGCAACTGCTGCACATCATACATAAAGATGTTAATGTTACCAGTATTGCCTTTTACAAGTTATGGTGTTTTGTCAATATTGAGCCATGGGTAAAATTGTTTTACTGCCTTACTATGACCCTTAAAGGGTCCTATCAATAAAACCCAATAAGGCTCATGATCAATGTTGAATTTGAGCCATGGAGATAAGATACTTTTTTAAAATAAATTTTATTCCATGTGCGCATGTGTGTGTGCACACGCGCGCATGCGGTAAAATGTGTATGTGCCATGTGTATATCTGTGCACACCCACAGTGAGTGTGGAGGTGAATGACAAGTTGTGGAGTCAGTTCTCTCCTTCGACCTTTAAGTAAGTTTCAGGGATCAAACTCTGGTCATCACACTTGGCAGGAAGCGCTTTCCCAGCTGAGTCATCTCACTGGACCAAGATTCAATTCTGTAGTGCCTGACTCTGAACCCATTTCACCCATTTCTCCTAAAACCCTCACATCAAAATTCAAGAGCTTGAGGCTGTAGAGCAAGCCAAAGTAAGTGGAATTCACAGAGTACTTTAAACTTCTCCTTGAAGCACTCTGGAGATAAGTATCTCCCCACACACACACACAACTTTTTTATTTAAATGCAATCTTATTTTACATATCAATCCCAGTTCCCTCTCCCTCCCACCCTCCCTCTTGCCCCTCCACCTCCCCATCCCACCCGCCATCCACTCCCAGAGAGGGTGAAGCCTTCCAATCAGAAGGGTCAAAGTCTGTCACATCATTTGGGGCAGGACCGAGGCCCCTCTCCCCTGTATCTAGGCTGAACAAGGTATCCCTCCAAAGGGAATGGGCTCCAAAAGCCAGTTCATTCACTTCCAGCGGCCCCATTGTAAGGAGCCTTGTAACCAGGCAGGCAAAGGCCTGGCTGGAGATTAGCACAGAGGCTACAACCAGGCAGGCAAAGGCTTGGCTGAAGAAAGATTAAAGGAAAGGGAGTATAGGCCCACTACGCAGCCCAGCCGCTGTAGATAAGAGTGAAAATGTGTGAAGTGTGGCAAAGTGTGATTAGCACAATTTAGCGAATTATTTAAGGCCCAGCTCAGAACTAGGAATTTTAGAGTGTACCACGACTCTATGTCCTGGAGCTCTCCTCCGTTAACCTAAGACAAACCAGTCCATCAAGCTGAGTGCTGCCGGTTCTGAGCCAGACTCCACACCAGGCCCTCAGGAGACTCGCTGTCCTGAATCCAGAGGAATGGAAGTCCCAGCCCTAAACCTAGGGCCACTGCAGGAGAGGTACTCCCTGCTGTGAGCCTATTGTCTGTGGTTCTTAGGATTGTTTGTTTATGCTGTGTGTTGCTTTGACATAAGTGTGAAGTAAAACTTATACTCAAGACCAACTCACTGAGTTTGTCATTCCTCCCAGGTCAAAACCTGGTAAGGGCTGGAGACACCCAAAGACTGCCCAAACCCCACAACTGACACCCACGTTTGGGGAGCTGGAGACAAGTGAGTATCTTAACTCACTGCAAAAAAGTTGAATCATGCATTCAGAGTCTGGCTTTAGGGGGAAAACATGTAAAATAAACTATTACAATATCAATAAAAACTTTTTTGAAAATAAGTGTTTCTATTCATCCAGACCTCAAAGACTGACTATGCAAACTGGACAGATTTCGCTAATAGCTCATTTTATGTATGCCTGCTCATAATGCATCACTTTTAATATAATTATATATACCACTGTATCTAGGTCTTGCATATTTTTGACTATGCAAACTGGACAGATTTCGCTAATAGCTCATTTTATGTATGCCTGCTCATAATGCATCACTTTTTATATAATTATATATACCACTGTATCTAGGTCTTGCATATTTTCATACCAAAGGAACTAAGATAGAAAACACAAATGAATTTTCTTGTTTGATTGGTTTTTTGAGACAGGGTTTCTCTGAGTAGCCCTGGCTGTCTTGGAACTTGCTCTGTAAACCAGGCTGGCCTCAAAGTCACAGATCTGCCTACCTCTGCCTTCTGAGTTCTGGGATTAAACACGTGTGCCACCACCACCCAGCCAAGATCAGCATTCTTATGTTGCAGTATCTAGCAGATCCAGAGCAAGACTGAATGCAAGTGAATCTGACTTTCTCCCTCTCTCCCTTTCCCCACCTCGCTTTTTCCTGATACAGGGTCTACGTGTATATGGTCCCACCTCAAAACATGTGCAATGCTCACTACATCCAGCCCGTCTGCCTGACTTCCAATTCTGGAGGACCACCTTCTTTAATTCAATTTCCTAAGACACTTTCTTTCCTCATAAAATATGAAGCTACTACACAGATGCCATCTATTTGAATAATTATGAAACTTTACATTACATTATACTTGTAACTCTGTTTTGCTTTCTGCCTGGGTGTTTTGTTTGTTTTGTTTTTCTTGGATATCAACGAATAATCTCAACCTCTAGAATTACAAGCATGAACCTCTTATAATGCTCATTTTTTATTTTTTGTCAGGTTAGCCATTTCTCTCGAGAAAGTTGTTTGCTAGTCAGGTTTTCAGCAACTTACCTATCTACCTTTACAACTGACTTGCTTTAAATTCTTCCACCAAAGGAAAAAATTAAAGTACTTCATCCTAACTACTTTAACATGACTTGCAAACCAACATTTTTGTCTATAAATGGATTTGCTAATTTATCCACTTACATTTTTTATAAAATTTATTTTTATTTGTGTGTGTGTGTGTGTGTGTGTGTGTGTGTGTGTGTGTGTGTGTGTGTGTGTGTGTGTGTGTGTATGTGTGTGTGTCTGTCTGTCTGTCTGTCTGTCTGTCTGTTTGTGGTGTATACACACATGCATGCACCTGCTTGCAGAAACCAAAAGCGTGCTTTGGGTCTCCTGGAGGTAAGTTACAGCCAGTTGTAAGCCACCCAAAATATGGGTGCTGAGACCCAAACTCCAGTCCTCTAGAAGAGCAGTAAGTGCTCTTAACCACAGAGCCACCTCTCCTGTTCCTTGTATATTATTCTTAGAATGCAAAATTTGCAAGTGAGAAAATATTTCTCTCTTCCTTCATTAGTATTAAATGTGACAATATAGACTAATAAAATCTAAAAAGAAATAAGTACTACAAATACATAAAAAGTATCATACTATCAAACACTACCTTCCTGAAATTACTTCCGGTGCAGCGTAATTGGGTGAGCCACAGCTTGTTCTTAAAAATTCACCATCTGACATCATGTTTGAAAGACCTGAAAAGACAAACAACGGCCACTCAAGGTTCCCCATGGACAAAACTGAAAGTCCATTTTACAACAAAGCCAAGTTTATGATAACAAGATTAGCCACCATTTATTTTTTCTTTGCTTCAATGTGATCACAGACTTTACCTCCTAAATGTTCTACCCTTATACAAAAATGCACAATTCGTTTCTATAACTAGAGTTTAATGAGTATGTATTAAACTAGTGATGGCTTTGTTTACTAGAATAAATGTGAAATGCTTAACTTTCAAGATAGATATTGGTAGGCAAAATAATCTCAGAGAGATAGAAAGATTTCTACCAGTCCTGCTCTGTTCTATAAAAACAAAACCCAAGCCCAGAATGGTCACCGGAACCTATAATCTCTGTATTTTATTCTCTTTTCTTTCATGAAAGAGGGCCTTACTATGTAGCCTCCATCTCTGGGATACAGGGTTCGAGGCATGTGTGACCATATCTGAAATTCAATTTTAAAGCATTTAAATATTTAAAAGTTTTCTTTCTAGATTTCAATTTTTTCAATAATTCCACCCCACTTACTTTCCATTTTCTCCATACCTGACCAAAAGAATATATTAGATATAAAGTCACTTTGTTTCAAATCTCTAATGTTGACAATTTGAAAGATTTACTATCACAAAACTGAATTTTATGGCTGGCAAGATGGCTCAGCAGACAAAGGTGCTTCCCACCAAACCTGACAGCCTGAGTTTAGTCTGTGAGACCCCCATGGTGGAAGAACAGAAACAACCCCCAAAGATGTCCTCTGCCATTTGTATATGATTCTGGGTACATGTAAACATGCATGTGTGGGAGTGCTGCGTGTGCCCAAGTGTGCACACATGTGTGTGTGTGGGGGGGGGAGGTTTGTGTGTGCTCAGGCATGCGACTGCATGTGTACATGTTCACAAAATAATTAAATCTCTTTATACTCAGTTTTGAAGAGAGGAACTCAGTGTTTTTCCCTTTTGCATGCTCATTTACAAGATGGGATTCTCAGCATAACCCACAGACACAACTGAAGGCGGCTACGTATACTCCTGGAATAGGTCAAAATGTCCTTACCGAAATCAGCTATCTTTGCATTCATGTGTGCATCAAGCAGGACGTTTTCAGGTTTCAGGTCCCTGTGGACCACCATGTGCCTGTGACAATAATCCACACCAGAAAGGATCTGCTGGAACAGACGTCGACTTTCCTTTTCATCCAACTAGGAAAAGTAGAGCAGTATCTTAAGCTATGTACTATATTAAGTAATACAAGTTTCAATGGAAACTTATAATTCTCCAGCCTATAAACTGCCAAAGCATGAAACCTTCCAAGTGAATGTCACCCATGAGGTACTTTTGAAATGGGGAAGAAATGCAGGCAAACACTAAACTGACTGGAACACTAAACTGAAATGCCAGGAGGTTACGGGGACCCAGATCAGCAGCTCAACTTTCTGATGCTATCACCTGCACAGACTGCACTAAAAAAACCTGTCGTCTTCTGTAGTTCATGGGCTAGGACTAGTAGTTTCAACATCTACCTGAAACTAGGCATGCTGTTGGCTCTAAGTTAGTGATGTTTAATCCTTTATTCTTTTAATAAATATTTATTGAACACTTTCAATATGCTATACAGGTTAGACATTCATGATACAGAAATGAATGAAAGGAAAGCCCTATTCTAGTTGACAAAAATTCAACAGTTAAAAAAAACAAAAACACATCAGTGTAACAGTGGAGAGAAAAAGGTCAGAGTGACACAGAACATGCTCCAATGGACAGATGCAAACCCATGGTCAAACCGACAGTCCTAGTCAGACTCGGTCAATCGCCAAACAAAACAAAAAGTCATGCAAGCAAGAAAGAGGCCTGTAGGAAGGAAGGGGAGTGACAGGAGTGGGAGAGAGAAGCGATCATAGGAGTGAGAATAAACAGAATGCACACTCACATGGATGAAACTGCCCAAGAATGAAAGGAAAGGAAAAGAATACAGAAAGTGCTGTTGGGATGGGGTTACTACTTAAAGCACTGTAAATTAAATACAAAGTAACCATAGACTGTGTTCTGAAATTTAAGGTATTTTTAAGGGTGTGTGTGTGTGTGTGTGTGTGTGTGTGTGTGTGTGTGTGTGTACAGAGGCCAGAACTGTAAGGACACTGGAGCCTCTGGATCTAGAGTCAAGAGACAGTCGTGAGTCACCAACATGGGTGTTAAGAACCAAACTCCAGACCTCTGAGAGAACAGCACACCCTCATGACTGCTGAGCCATCTCTTCAGGCCCAAGATGCTTTTATCTAAACAAAACAAAACCCTTAATTCTTTTTCCTTTTGTGTGTTTAAAAAAATCTTACACTACAATTAAAATGTTTAAATATAATCTTTTTAAAATAATCTTCAAAAATCTTCCCTATATTTTCTGATGTATGCTCATCAAGTAATAACCACTACTGGTTTACATCTGCTCCAGGACAGTGCATTTAATAAATAAGCCACAGATCCCCTAGGCAAGGACTCTCATATGCAATCCTCTGGCAGGTCATGAGTGGGCATCCTAAATCCAGAATTCTACACCTTCAATGCATGGATAATGTGGGGACAAAGATAAACCATTTCTTGGGATGCAAAATTAAAATAGCTACTGAAGTGTAAGACATCCTTCCTCAAGAAAAATATGTTAATGTTTTTGCAATCTAATGCCTTCATTTGTTTCAGTAGATGTTTATAAAAAAAATGTATGAAAGAGGATGAGAAGAATTAACTAATAATATAAGAGGTAAAATAAGTAGAAAGACTACAAAATGAAAAGTATTATACTTAGAGAAATACAGTACAAAGAATAGCAGAGACTAAAGGAAGATGAACAGAGCCATGCTCATTTCAGCTGATGAGATCACATGGAGTATGTGGTAACAGTACTAGATGTTATCAGCAATGCACAGGGCCCATAAAACAAAAAGACCGAGAGGCAGCAGCCCTCAAGAGAAGTGCTTGAACAACAGATGAAGACAGACTGAGCACAAAGAGAGAAGCAAAACCAAGGTCTAGAGAAAGAAATCACCACAGCAGGAACAGGGCAATGTAGGGAAGATGCCCACTAAGTGACAATTGGCACACTAACAGAAGAGACTTGACCCCTACTCCCAGCTCAGTTCCAACAGCTAAACTACTACTGTCAACAAAATAGAAAATATCCAATCGAATGAAGAAGAAAAATACTTATGATTGTTAGCAAATGATTTACCCTACCCAAAATAACAACTCAACTTATGGGAAAAGCCACCAACCAATAAGTCTCACATGTCTATGAGCTTGGCATTTGGAACTTCATTCTGACATTTACATGGACAGTCAAGAATCACCAAATCTGAGGAAGAGTTATGAAAAACAGGAAAAAGGGGGGTGGGGAGGATAAGCAGGACCGAGAACAGAACAGTGCAGAAATCTAAAGACAATTAAAACCAAAATGTGTTTCTCAACCAGGTAAGGGGAAGTCAAACAAGCAGGCTGTCTAAAAATTTCAGAAAATAAGGCAGATATCTGAAATACAGAAACAGGACAGCTGAAAATTCAGCATTTAAAACATAAAACTAACAAACAACCCATAATGTAGTGCAAAATGACTGGAAATGACAAGCAGAAGAAAAAAGATAAAGAAGGCAGTGGTTATTTTAGGAAGAATTCCTCTAGGGGGCAGGAGTGGGGCTTTGAAGGATGAGAAAGGGAATGCTTTAAGTAGAAATTAACCGTGTTGAGAAATAAGTAAAGATTAAATTGGTTAGTAAGTTATTATTCTGATTAAAGAGAAACACTATGTAAAGCAAATGAATGGATAACGCACATAACTTTAGACTGAGAGCAGGCCAAGTTCTTTTCTCAGTGCCAGGTGTGGGTCTTTTAGAAGGTATAAATCCCATAACCTAAGGCCGGGTATGGGCAGGAGACAGTGCTCAGTATTCATATCTATAACTTAAATGTCTCCACAGTCCTTCCAACACCAAAGTCTTTGACTCTAACACCTAAGCCCTCCATGAAGCCTGTTCTTACTGTTCCAAGTACATCAGAGTCCAGACCAAAGAGCAGATGCAACTTAAATATGGCCAGGTTAACAACAAGTCCTACTACATCTTTGGTATTTAATAATATATATATATTTTAAGGGATACTTATAAAGTTTAAGATGCATATTAAAAAGTTTGTTTTTGTTGTTTTGTTTTTTGTTTTTTGTTTTGGTTTTTCAAGACAGGGTTTCTCTGTGTAGCTTTGGAGCCTATCCTAGCACTCGCTCTGGAGACCAGGCTGGCCTCAAACTCACAGAGATCCCCTTGCCTCCCGAGTACTGGGATAAAAGGCCTGCTCCACCAATGCCTGGCTGCATATTAAAAAGTTTTGTATAGTGAACCATTATACAGGGGGGACCTGAGCATCATAGATTGTTGGTATCAAACTTCAGAATATATTAAGGAATGTTTGCCTGAGTGCTTCATTAGTGCTTTTAGTAGGAAGTCAACTGTATTATTATGGTTTTTTACTGAAATAAAAATACCTTTTCTTTTGGAAAAAAAAAAAAAAGGTTTGTTTTGGCTAGGCGCACTTTTAATCCCAGCATTCATAGGCTGAGCATGCCTTTAATCCCAGCACTCGGGAGGCAGAAGCAGGGAGGTCTCCTTGCATCAAAAGCTAGTCTGATCTACAGATTGAGTTCCAGGCCAGCTAAGATGACATAGTAAGAGCCTGTCTCAAAAAAAGGAAAAAGGTTTGTATACCCAAAAACATAAATCTGAAGAGTATACATTTTAGGGATTTAGGTGAACTCTTATCACTAATAAGTCATGTGACCTTGAACAAATATATAACTTATTATCTATGTCTGTATAAGTGGGCTCAGGGGCCCATCAATGAGGTCCTTCTTTCTACCTCTAAGCAGCCTATAAGTTTAAGCAAATATGACTAAGGGAACTGGCTACTAAACAGACCTCTGAAAATTGCTTTCTGACATTTTGATGCAAATAAGGGATACAGGGGAGTTACAAAATATGTACAGGATTAAATGAGAATGGCTTACCCTTCCATTTTTACAGATATAATCAAATAGCTCTCCTCCTGAGACATATTCCATCACCATGAAAATATCAGATGGTGTACTGATGACCTGGTACCTGGTGAGAGAAAACATTTATCTACTAATATTAAAACGTGTATTCATCCATTCAATAGTCACTAAGCACCTATAATACACCGGGTACTGTGCTAGAAGCTACAAGACTGTGGGGAACAAAGCCAGTGTCCTGTTTCTGTGCTGCTCTTGATCCTGGGGCCAGGAAGCAGACAGTAAATAAGCATTAATTATGTAGTGCAGAGCATGCAATGGAGAAAAGGAAGCAAAATCTCTTCTGTACAGAGTTCTCCAGGAAGGCCAGAGCACAACCTAGCAGAGCCGGAAGGAAGGAAGGAAGGAAGGAAGGAAGGAAGGAAGGAAGGAAGGAAGGAAGGAGGGAAGGAAGGAAGGAGCAGACTACATTCCCCGGGAGGAAGGGGAGCCAGGCAGAGGGAAGAGCAAGGGGCAAGGGGCAAGGGGCAAGGGGCAAGGGGCAAGGGGCAAGGGGCAAGGGCAAGGGGCAAGGGCAAGGGCAAGGGCAAGGGGCAAGGGCAAGGGCAAGGGCAAGCAAGGGCAAGGGGCAAGGGGCAAGGGGCAAGGGGCAAGGGGCAAGGGGCAAGGGCCCAGGACAGAGCCTGCTGGGCATGCTCATAGTAAGGCAGGAGCAAAACAAGCCAGGAGAGAACAGGATGTGGAGTCAGTCACTGGAGGCCAGAGATGTCACAGCAAGGAAGGTAGAGACTTTTGGCTTTTACTTGAAGACAAAAAGCTATGGGATGTTTTCAATGCTAGCAGTCACATGATCTGCATATTCAAAGAACAAGTGGCAGCTGTGTGAAGAACTGACTGAATGCTAAGAAGCAGCTGAGGCTCCTCCAGCAGCCCATGAGAGGGTAGGTGGTCCAGACCAATGTGATGGTAAGAAAGCACAGAGATAGACAAGCGGTCCACTCTGAAGGAAGAGATGGAGGGAAGGTATGAAGAGGAATAAATAGGACTGTTAAGATGCTCTTAAGTTTTCGACAGGGGTTAAGTGGCAATTAACCACAATGGTGAGAGGTGATAAAGAGATGAAACTTGACCAGGACATCCCAGTGGGGATATAAAGTAAGCAGTGGGCATAGGGCCCAGAGTTCAAAGCAATAAATGTACATTTAGGGACATCGGCATATATGATATTGCAAAACACTTTAATAAATGAGAGATAAAAAACAAACAATTTGAGCTGGCCAGTTCAACAGAAGTCCAAGCAGCTTTAAATTCTAGCCTACACGGTAACACATGGGTAAGAAATAAGTTACCTATAGCCTCATGGTGCCAACCTCAAAACAACAATGAGGCTCACTGCCCTCCTGCAATACTAGATTCCTCAGATTCTGGTATGTCTGTCAAGTACAAGCAGGGTAGGGAAAAAACATTTCTAGTGCAGTCTCTCACGAGCCTAATTCCCAACATGTAGAAATTTGAAATCTGGAGGTCAAGAAATCTTTGCCTCTTTTTTTCTTTTGGGTGGAACTGGAGATCAAACATAGGGCCTGGCACCTGCCACAGAGAATTTTACTATAAAATCAATGGTCGGTTCTTTACATACAAACAGAAGCACAAAGCGTTATCAGAAGGGCCTCTGTCAGACAACGGGAAGAACAAGAATAAGCGTGATATGAATTACGCTAAAACAGGAGGGCGGGCTTTGTAATTGGCAGAAAGCAACCTCCAGCCTCAGACAGCACAGGAAGTAGGCCAGGCCCGCTGTGGTTTTCCAGGTTAGGCAGCTTAACAAAGGGCAGGAGCAGATGATGGGACCAAGTGTGACAATGCTGGGCTTACAGTTTAATTATGTGAGGGTGCCGGAAAAGCTTCAAGTTCTGGATCTCCCTTCGGATCTTCCCGACCACATCAAGGCTTCGGATCTTCTGCCGGTTGAGTATCTTCACAGCGACTTTATGTCCAGTCAATTCATGTTTGCCCACTGCAGGAGGAGTAATTTTAATATGTCAGTACCAGGTTTGGCTGGTAATATACTTTGGTGTGTTATAATAGTCAGTCAAGCACTCTGAGAAAAGACTTTAGCCACCACCTCTTCTCCCCACCATTAGGACCCTGAAAGTTCAGATGTTTAAGTCGGGAGAAGCACACAAGGAACTGCTCGCTCACAGTGGTTTTGGGGAGAAGGAAAGCAGGGACAGTTATGGGGGAACTAGGAGAAATTCTTCCCTCTTCCTGGATGCCTTCAGGTACTCAAATTCTTTTAACTCACCATTCATATTTAAACTGCTGGATATACAAAATCAAACTCTATGTTTTGACACTTTCCACAGATGTTTACAAATTAATACCATCGTTAACATAATTCAATAAGGATCCAGACATGGTAGCTTATGCCTGGAATCCCAACAGTCAGACAGCAGAATCAGGTGGACTAAGAACTTAGGGCAGGCCTGGACTACAAGGTGACACTGTGTCTCACAACAACAAAAACCAATAAAAATCATATGACATAGTCATCTTCCCCTCAGAAAACTGCCCTGCAGGGCTGGGGAAGATGGCTAAGCCAGGGAGAGCTGCAAGAGCATGAGGCCCTGAATTCAAATTTCTACAACCCACGCTTAAAAAATGAGGTGAGGATGCTGAGGGAAGGGGGGAAGGCTCAGCACTGGCTGCTCTTCCAGAGGACTCAAGTTCAATTCCCAGCGCCCACATGGCAGCTCACAACTGTCATTCCAGTTCCAGAGGACCCAACACCCTCACACAGACAAGCATACAGGCAAAACACCAACTCACATAAAATAAAAAAAATAATCATTTGCTGGACGATGTTGCACAACTTCAATCCAGAGGCAGAGGTAGGTGGATACTCAAGTTTGAGACCACCCTGGTCTCCAGAATAAGTTCCAGGACAGCCAGGGCTACACAGAGAAACCCTATCTTGGAAAAAAAAAAGGGGGGGGGCACGGACACACCGGGAGACAAGATGACACTGTAGCATAATAAGCCTGTAAACTCCAACACTATGGGAAAGAGAACTGTTGGGTGGAGATGGGGTCACTGGTGCTTACTAGCTGACTATCTTCTAGCTGCAGTTTCAATAGGAGATCTTCTCTCAGGAGAAAAAGTCAGTGAACGATAAAGCAGGCCACACCATCTGGCCTGGCATTTGCACATACAACACACACATACAAAACAAAACAAAATAAACTGCCCTGTGGCACTGACATGCTTCTCCTATTATTAACAGCCCCTGTACTTTTTTTTTTTTTTAACTTTTGGCTTAATGGCATGTAGTTCCCACTCTCAAATATGAAATTTAAAAATAAGCAAGTTCAGTTTGAAGAGACGGCTTCTAGAGGGCTTGAGTTTGATTCCCAGCACCTACACGGTGGCCCATAACTCCAATTACAGGGGATCCAATAACCTCTTCTGGGCTCCTTGAGCACCAGGCGCACACACACACAGGGTGCACATCATACATGCTGATGAAACACCTATGCACAAAAAATAAATACATCATTTTACAGGGATTCTATCTTATCCAATGCTAAGCCCACCCAATCAACGGGTACAGAATAATTCAGATACGGTGTGCCCTTTCTCATGAACCTATGGGAGAATACAGACCCTATCAAAATCAGAGTGGAAACAAATAAACAAACAAAAAAAGATGACATCGTGTCTAGTTAAGAGATCTGAGCCCGGTGGTTAGTGGCACACACCTTCAATCCCAGCCTCCGGGAGGCAGAGACAGGAAGATCTCTGAGAGTTCGAGGCCAGCCTGGTCTACAAAGCAAATTCCGTGACAGCCAGGACTGTTACAGAGAAACCCTGTGTTGGGGGAAAAGAGAGTGACAGAGAGACAAAAAAGAAGATCTAAGAGTGTGCTGGCTTGTTTTCCTAGTCTTGGGAGCATTGCTGCTAGTTTCAGACCAGCAAGGGGTACAGAATGGGACACTGTCTCAAAAAGCAAACAAGCAAAGCAAGCATTATAGTGCTTGCCTGTAATGCTAGCATATGAGGAGAGAGGAGTTTAAAGTAATTTTTTGGCTACAAAGAGAGCTCAAAACCAGTTTAAGTGGCATAAGACTCTGTCCCCAAAAGAGCCCAACCCTCAACGCCCCCCACCCCATCCCCTGAAACAGGAATCCAATGCAGTAGGAAAATTAAGAAAACTCCCAAATAGAAGGAAGTTACAGGGAACAGATGATAGACAGCAGCAAATTTGGGTAAGGCAACAAGGGGGCCAAGATAGTTATTTAGAGACAAGAGAGATGCTAATTTAAGATGGAATATTAAAACCAGGCAGTGGCGGCACAAATCTTTAATCCCAGCACTCAGGAGGCAGAGGCAGGCGGATCTCTGAGTTCAAGGCCAGCCTGGTCTACATAGTGAGTTCAAGGCCATCCAGAGCTACATAGTAAGACACTGTCTCAAACACCAAGAAGAGAAAAGAAAAAGAAACAAGCTACAGTGTTGGTTTTGCAATTACTATTTGTAGTAGTTTGAATGTGCCCCAAAATCTCATAGAGAGTGGCACTATTAGGAAGTGTGGCTTTGTTGGAGGAAATATGTCACCGTGAGGGTGGGCTCTGAGGTTTCCTATGCTCAGGATTCCACCCAGTGTCTCAGTTGACTTCCTGCTGCCTGCAAGGTGTAGGACAGTCAACTACTCCTCCAGCACCATGTTTGCCTGCATGCCATCATGCTCTCTGCCATGATGATAATGGACTGAGCCTCTGCAACTGTGAACTGCCACCCCAATTAAACGTGGTAATGGTGTCTCCTCACAGCAATAAAAACCCTAAGACATAATGCAGTCATAATGCTAAAAAATAAAGACAAATTTTTTAAATATGATTATGAATATGTCAGGGAAATGGAAATACAAAGGAAAAATACGGGAAGAAGAAAATGCTAAAATTAGTGTAAAACCAAGAACATTTTAATTTCTAACACGGCTTTTGCCAATCTCGAATCCTAATCAGATGTGACTAAGTACAGCAACTGTTACAGCCCGATTTGGGAAGTACTTTCTGTCTGAGACCTAGTTTAATGACACTCAGCCTCATCTGTTCCAACTGTCCCCCAAATTTACAAGCCCTGGCCCAGTGGGAACCCTTTCTCCATTAGTTTTCCAACTGAGCCACCACTGGGAAACAGGACAAAACAGGGCAATGGCAGACTCACACTTGGAAAGAGTACTGGAAAACAATCCATTTGGGCCTTAACTTCATCACAAATCAACCAGTCTTCTGTTAGGCCCTGCCCAATTGAGTATCAACCCAACTAACACAACTAAACAATTAAGGGCCAGGGGGAAGAGCTCAGAAGAGAGCTCAAGGGCATCTGTTGCCAATCTGACAGTCTATGTTTACTCCCAGGGTCCACTCAGTGGAAGGACAGAAATACCTCTTGCAGGCTGTTCTCTCACCAGCACCTTGGGTTCACATGCCCCTACACACACACATATATACACACATACACATTCATAACATTAAAAAAAAAAAAAACATTTGGGGTTTTCCAAAACTGTACATGTAATTTCTTTCATCAGGTAAGGATGAAGAGTAGAAGGCTCTGAACATTCTCTCAGATTCATTTGGGATTTTGTACCCAGCATTTCCTATAAACAAACCTAGCATAGTCTATGAGCTCCAAGTCAGTGAGAAACCCTAGCTCCAAAAACTAGGTGCACACCTTTAATACCAGTAACTCAGAAGGCAGAGGCAAACATAAGTGGATCTCTGTGAGTTCAAGGCCAGCCTGGTCTATATAGTGAGTTCTAGGCTGGACAGGGCTACACATGTAGTAAGATCCTGTCTCAAAACAAAATAACAAAAAACAAGGTAGACACTGCCAGAGGAACCACAGACTAGAGGTTGACCCTTAGTTTGCACACACACATACATATCCCTGAACACAAATGTATACCTGCAACTAAAAACATATGTATATTGTAGTGGTTTGAATGTAACTCCTCACCATAAGCTCATGTGGCTTGGTTTTAGTAGGCATGGCCTTGTAGGAGGAAGTATGTCACTGTGGGGATAGGCTTTGAGGTCTCCTATGTGTAGTGACACAATTCACCTCCTGTTGCCTGGACAAAGATGTAGAATTCTCTGCTTCTTCTCCAGTACCATGTTTGCCTACACACTGCCATGCCCCATCATGATGATATGGACAAAAGCTCTGAAACTGTAAGCCACCACATTAAATGTTTTCCTTTTTCAGAGTTGCTGTAGTCATGGTGTCTCTTCACAGCAATTGAAACCCTAACTAAGACATATATACACATACACAGAAAGCAACCTGAGTAGTGGCACACTACTATAATACAAGCACACTACTATAAGACAAGAGGACTGCCAAGAATTTGAAGCTAGTCTGGGCTACACAGAAAGACCCTGCCTCAAACTAATAAAGCAGGGTTGCAAATGTAACTCGGTTAGTAAAGTCCTTGCATAGCGCTGGGTTTAATCCCCAGTACTGCGTATAATTGAGCATGATGGTACAGCCTTGAAGTTCTAGCCCACAGAAGGTAGAAGCAGGAGGATCAGAAGTTCTGGGTCATCTTTCAATAGCTAGCTACTTCAAGGTCAGTCTGTGAAATATAAGACTGACATTTTAAAGAAAAGCCAGATATGGTAGTTCATGCCTATGATTTCAGTGCTTAGAAAGCTGAGACAGGAGGATTGCCACAACTTCAAGGCCAACTGAGGTTAATGTGAAAGACCCTACCTCAAAAATTAAAAAAAGTCAGGCATTGGTGGTGCACGCCTTTAATCCCAGCACTTGGAAGGCAGAGGCAGGGGGATCTCTGTGAGTTCGAGGCCAGCCTGGT